>NW_022589710.1:57830152-58430152 GCF_004348235.1 Phoca vitulina | reverse complement strand
TTCTTGTATACCCCTCACCCAGTTTCCCCTAATGTGAACATCTTACATTACCATATTTGTCAAAATGAAAAAAAAAACACTAATATTGGTACATAACTATTCATTGAAATCCAGACTTCATTTGGATTTCACCAATTTTTCCACCAATGTCCTTTCTCTGTTCCAGGATCTCATCTAAGGGCATTTGGTTATATGTCTCATTTGGACCCCACCACTTTTGAAGACTTTAAATGCTTTGCCTTTAAACTCATTTTTCATTCTGCCTTTATGAATGTATAGATTTTAATCTGAATTTTACCAAGACTGCAGAAATTTCCTTGAGAAAAAAATTTTCCTCAGTGAATTCCGTTATAAGCCACTTTAATTCCTCAACAATTGTTCCATTCTGTGCAGTTAAACTATTACCATGTTTCACCCCTTTAAAAATTTTCAAAGTTCCAAAATTTTTTTTTCTCATCTAAAAATATTACCAAAAATACATGGTTCATCAATCACTTCTTGTCTTTGAGTGCTGTCTATCATGGCTTCCAATGATCTGAGTTTTCCTTGATAACCATATTTCTACCAAGATCATTTTCCTGGATCAAATTACACATATCCAGATTTTGCCAACATTATAGGTTGATTTTTAAAAAATCCATTTTAGAGATACCACCTCACACCAGTCAGAATGGCTAAAATTAACAAGTCAGGAAACGACAGATGTTGGCAAGGATGCAGAGAAAGGGGAACCTTCCTACACTGTTGGTGGGAATGCAAGCTGGTGCAGCCACTCTGGAAAACAGTATGGAGGTTCCTCAAAAAGTTGAAAATAGAGCTACCCTACGACCCAGCAATTGCACTACTGGGTATTTATCCCAATGATACAAATGTAGTGATCCGAAGGGGTACATGCACCCCAATGTTTATAGCAGCAATGTCCACAATAGCCAAACTATGGAAAGAGCCTAGATGTCCATCGACAGATGAATGGATAAAGAAGATGTGGCATATATATACAATGGAATATTATGCAGCCATCAAAAAAATGAAATCTTGTCATTTGCAATGACGTGGATGGAACTAGAGGGTATTATGCTAAGTGAAATAAGTCAATCAGAGAGAGACAAGTATCATATGATCTCACTGATATGAGGAATTCTTAATCTCCGGAAACAAACAGGGTTGCTGGAGTGGTGGAGGGTGGGAGGGATGGGGTGGCTGGGTGATGGACATTGGGGAGGGTATGTGCTATGGTGAGCCTTGTGAATTGTGTAAGACTGATGAATCACAGACCTGAAACAAGTAATACATTATATGTTAAAAAAAATAATGAAAGTGAAACAAATAATATATTATATGTTAAAAAAAAGAAGATAGTAGGAAGGGAAAAATGAAGGGGGGGAAATCGGGGGAGATGAACCATGAGGGACTATGGACTCTGAGAAACAAACTGAGGGTTTTAGAGGGGAGACGGGTGGGGGGATGGGTTAGCCCATTGATGGGTATTAAGGAGGGCACGTATTGCAATGAGCACTGGGTGTTATATGCAAACAATGAATCATGGAACACTACATCAAAAACTAATGATGTAATGTATGGTGACTAACATAATAAAATAAAATTAATAAAAACAAATCCATTTTACATGTGCATGTTTCCTTCTGTTGGTGGTATTTTGTGTGGGTTTTTCTTTCACATCTCCATTTTCCCATTTCAACTGTGGCACTTTTCACCCTTACCAACAAGTTTACATTCTTTAGTTTCTCATGTGTGATGAATTTTATCATGTGCTGTGTGAATACTGTTGCCAGTTTCATTTTGCATTGGCTTTTTCTACCAATAATATTTACTGATAACTTGGATAAAAGATAATTCGTTGTGTTTTTTTTTTGTTAGGTAAGCCATGGCAGAATTGAGGGGTGCTTCTCAAATATTCCAGGAGCTCCCTACTGTCCAGCAGGGATCTATTGTACTGCTCATCCAGTTCTTCTGAATGCTGGAGCTCACTTGACCTGCCACGGACTGGAAGAGCAAGGACAAATGGCAGGTCAAATAGGTCCAATGACCTGCTTCGTAACAATTGTTTTTCTTTTGATGCCTGTACATCAGTAGCCCCACTTTGCCTCTGGAATACAGTGTAAATGGCACCCTTGGAGTTGTGCAGGATGGCAGCCTGGTATGCCCAGCTGGGGAAGATCAGCAAAAGAGAAGACACAAGAGCAGTGCAGACCAAGTAGAGTAGGATGCTGGGCTGAATACTGAGCAGAGACAAAGCACCAGAATGGGGCGGAGGCAGAGGCTTCATCAATGGGGAATCCTAGTTCTTGAAATCAGGGTCCAAAGTCAGGCTGGGGCCAGCCCCCTGGCTGATTTACTGCACTACTGGTGTAGGCTCCTGAGACACCCCCCAGAGCAGAGTCTATTTCAGAGTGTGGAGGATGGCCTTGTGCCCCATCTGTGAAGGTTGCAGAGACAAGTGTGGAGCCAGGAAATTACTAGAGAAGGTGATTCATCTGAGGAGATCAGAAGCCTATTTTGGTAAAAAAACATTTTTACCAAATGAAGGTTTAACTGCAATGCTCTTGTGGTAGCCAACTACCTACACAGAGGGAAGGTGGCTTTATTGCTGCGGCCGAGCCACCCGGGGCCATGATACCACGGTGAAAAAGAAGGGGCAGCAGCCTCTGGGCCCTCGGCTGCAGCAGCAAAACTGAACTATTGGGACTTCATCAGGATAAAAAGCTTTTGCACAGCAAAAAGAAATCATCAACAAAACTAAAAGGCAACTCACGGAATGGGAGAAGATATTCACAAATGACGTATCAGATAAAGGGCTGGTATCCAAAATCTATAAAGAACTTCTCAAACTCAAAACCCCCAAAACAAAAAATCCAGTCAAGAAATGGGCAGAAGACATGAACAGACATTTCTGCGAAGAAGACATCCAAATAGCCAACAGACAACATGAAAAAATGCTCAACATCACTTGCCATCAGGGAAATACAAATCAAAACCACAATGAGGGGCTCCTGGGTGGCTCAGTCATTAAGTGTCCACCTTCGGCTCAGGTCATGATCCCAGGGTCCTGGGATTGAGCCCCGCATCGGGCTTCCTGCTCAGCGGGAAGCCTGCTTCCCCCTCTCCCACTCCCCTTGCTTGTGTTCCCTCTCTTGCTGTATCTATCTCTGTCAAATGAATAAATAAAATCTTTAAAAAAAAAAAACCACAATGAGATACCACCTCACACCAGTCAGAATGGCTAAAATTAACAAGTCAGGAAACGACAGATGTTGGCGGGGATGCAGAGAAAGGGGAACCTTCCTACACTGTTGGTGGGAATGCAAGCTGGTGCAGCCACTCTGGAAAACAGTATGGAGGTTCCTCAAAAAGTTAAAAATAGAGCTACTCTACAACCCAGCAATTGCACTACTAGATATTTATCCAAAGGATACAAAAATAGTGATTTGAAGGGGCACATGCACCCCACTGTTTATAGCAGTAATGTCCACAACAGCCAAAATATGGAAAGAGCCCAGATATCCATCAACAGATGAATGAATAAAGAAGATGTGGTGTACATATATATAGAATGGAATATTACTCAGCCATCAAAAAATGAAATCTTACCTTTGCAATGGCATGGATGGAAGAGGGTATTATGCTAAGCGAAATAAGTCAGTCAGAGAAAGACAAATACCATATGATTTCACTCATATGTGGAATTTAAGAAACAAAACAGATGAACATAGGGGAAGGGAAAGAAAAATAAAATAAAAACAGAGAGGGAGGCAAACCCTAAGAGACTCTTAACTATAGAAAACAAACTGAAGGTTGCTGGAGGGGAGGTGGGTAGGGTGATGGGGTAACTGGGTGATGGGCATTAAGGAGGGCACATGATGTAATGAGCACTGGGTATTATATGCAACTGATGAATCACTAAATTCTACCCCTGTAACGAATAATACACTGTTTAACTTAAATTGAATTTAAATGAAAAATTAAAAAATAAAGAAATAAGGGGGACATTCTGCATCCAGAGAGAGACTCAGCCCTTCTCCAGATGCCCCATTCCAAGCCATGCAGGTCAACATCTATCTCTCTGCTTAGTCTCAGGACAACAAAAGGAAACATTCCACTGTGTCTTCCGTGCTGCTTTCTCCCACTGACTGGCAGACTGGGATAAGTGAAACTAACAGAAAAAGGGCACAGCTGGGAAATAAAGGATAATTGGGCTTGAGTAGTAAATAATAATTCCCCTCATGCTTTCCCTGGGCTAATCGACATCTACTAAAGCCACTGAAGGCGAGGTCTTATCTATATGAGAGATGTAACATTCAGACAAAAGTGAATAAATGCATAAGTGACTTGAGCATCTATTCAGCAACCACCCATTCAAGAAATCGAAATTTTCCAAAACCTCAGATGAACGGTCAGCTTTCCAACCTCTATCTGATGTCCCAGGACAGTTTTATGACTTGCACAGCATCTGAGATTTGGAGGGAGAAACATGGCTTTGTTTCATAAAGATCCGCAAGACTCAGAGACATCTAGATACGTATTCAGGAGTTTTCAGCTTTGGTGGTTTTAAGGCAATACTCAGGGAATTAATTATTAAGATGGAGATGCGGGGAGTTCCTGATTCAAGACATCTGGGGTAAGGCTCAGGGATATACATTTTTTGACAAGTGCCCCAGAAGATTTAATAGCAGGTGGTTCCCAAAGACATCATACTTCGGAGGGAGATACATGGTATCTACAGAAGCTTAGCTTAGCACAAGCAAGTGCCACATGAGTTCTTTAGGTCCTTGATACTCAAAATGTGGTCCTGGATCAGCAGTCACAGTGGCCCCCGGACACTTGCTGGGAATGCAGAATCCTGGGCCCAATCCAGAGCACCTGAATCAAATGCATTTAACTAAGATCTTCCAGGTCATTTGTGTGCACATGAAAGTTTTAGCAGTACATCTCTGGGTTCATCAAAGACAGAATTCTCAATAGGAGCAGCACTGCCCTTACAGGCCATTTAGGAAACAGGTGTGTGGCAAGTGGTTTGGCTGTCATCATGATTTGGCATTCTCTGGGCAGGGGCCAGGGATGCTAGATGTCCTGTCATGTGTGGTCAGCACATTAAAGGACTGTCCTACATCCTGCATGACTTTCAAACATCCTGCTGGATACCCATGTATACAAAACACCTGCCTATCTTTACCTGAGCCTAGAACCTAATTCTCGTTTTACACATAAAAACATCTTTTTCTTTTTTTGCATAATTTTAATAGACACTGAAATTTCCAAGAATGCAACTGCCATTTAAGTTGAGGGAAGATTCAACAAATGTTGAATTTTAAGTGTTATCAAGAGCTAGTCACCATCTGTGATGGTTAATTTTATTTGCCAACCTGACTGGGCTAAGAAATGCCCAGATAGCTGGTAAAACATTATTTTTAGGTGTATCTAGGAGCATGTGTCTGGAAGAGATTAGCATTTGAATCAGCAGACTGATGAAAGAAGATGGCCCTTCCCAATGCAGGTGGGTATCATCCAATCAGTTGAAGGCCTGATCAGTGGGGGGAAAGAAAAAGGTGAGACAGGGAGAGTTTGCTCGCTCTGTTTGAGCTGAGACATCTATCCCCTCCTGTCCTTAGACATCGGTGCCCCTGGTTCTTGGGCTCTTGGACTCAGATCGGGACTTATACCATCACACTCCCAATGCTCAGGCATCTGGACTCCAACTGAATTATACCACTGGCCTTCCTGGTTCTCCGGCTTGCAGACAGCAGACTGTGGGCCTTGTTGGCCTTCATAACCCCATGAGCCAATTCCTGTAATAAATCACTGCATATCTATATCTATTTGTCTCCGATCAGTTTAATTTCTCCGGAGCACCTGAACACACCGCCTCAGACGTCCCGTCACCAACAGTAAGCAGGTGAAGTGATGTGCGGCACACCTGAGTTGGTCGACCAGTAGGTGCAAGCACCTCACTGCTTCCTCAGATTCAGACCCTAGCATTTATTCGCTAACATCTATATTATTTTACCATAAACTACTTTCCTTTGTTTCTTCTATTATAAGTAGGTCTGAGTGCTGTCTTTTTAAAATTATGCGTATTGACAGCTTGTTTTATCTATCAGGTTTCATCTCAAAATTGTGAAGGAATATTTGATTTAAAAACTTTCATTTTGGTAGCATAAGAAAATTTTTGATATAAAAAGGAAGTTGTTGGGTATGACCGAGCTGAGAAGGGCTGTTCTGGTGGATTTGCTTCATTTTTCAGACAAAGGATCTGAGCCCCAGGGAGGCAGAGGGCTCAAGGTCACAGGGGCAATTTGCATCAGAAACCCAAGAATCCGGCTCCTACCGGGACTGACCTCCTACCCCCAGCACTGCCTGCCCGGCCTGCCCAGCTGTCTGGGGAGCTCCTCATCTCCACTGCAAGCCTCCTTTTCTGCCCCTGCTCTTGCCAAGGCCCTGGGCAATTATTTATAACATCATGCAGCCTCACAAGGAAGCACAAAACCTTTTCTGGACTCTTGATTATTATTTTTTTGACCCAGGATTTTTTCCTTAGAAACAAATTATAAATTACAAAATAAATGGAGCCCTTGTTCCTGCCTCTCTTTGGACATGAATTGCCACCTGTCCTTATCTGTTTGGGGTTGGAAGCGTCTTCAGGAAACATGGCAAGAAGAGAAATAATTCCTTCCATGAATTTGGAAGGCAATGGATTTTGTAGGTAAAGACCCAAAGCCTAGGATTTTAAGCCTATTAGGACACTAGCGCTCTCAATGACAACAATCCAGGGCCCCAGGATGGGTGGCACCTAATCTGCGTATACAGAGTGTCGCCACAAATGTATAAGAACTTGTGTTGCTCAGACATCTGTTGTTCTGCCACTTGATTTGTTCGGAATATGAACATCAAGTGACACCTCTTGCCCCTAACGTACATCATTTCAGGCATTGGCTACACAGGAGATAAATTCCCACAGGTGGTAAGAGAAGATCTCATGTCTTCAGGGGAGGCTGAAGGATGGTGACCCAGTTTCATAAGGAGCTGAGAGAAGGAAAGGGAAGTCAAAGGTCCTGAAGCTGGAGGGAGCTTTGAGGACTGGAACAGAAAGGAGACCCTTATAGGTGAGAGATGGCATTTTTGAATGTCTTGGAGGTGGAGGGGGAGAGATGGACCCCCCCCACCGAGCCCCACCTCCACTGTTGTAAATAGCAAAATGGAGCAGGAAAGTCGTCAATGCCCAAATTTAGGATGACAACATCTCACAAGGGAAGGGATTCCTTGGCACTCTCCCACCTTCCTTGCTAAGCCTGAGTAGAGCAAAGCTTCCCTTGGGCTTTTCCGGTCATCCTATGAGGACACATGGCTGGGGAGAGAAACAGAGAATGGGTATCATCCTTGTGAGACAGTTCTGGAAGAACACTTCAGATTATCACACAAAGACTTCCACGAAATTTCCAAAAGATAAAATGACCAACCAAATTATAAAAGTCCCCCAACATGGTAATACATGTTGTGACAAGGACACTGAGTCCTGTTGCCATCTGGGGGCTTGCCATGTGCAGGGAGGAAACTGGCTTCAGACTTGTGTTTTCAGTGAGGCTGAAACTCATCAAAGACTCACCTGTAGAAGAATGGATTTGAACGAGTGTCTACAAAAAAGAATGGCATTGCTTTAAGGGAGGAACGTGTCCAGAGAAGAAGCCCCAGGCTGACTCCATTCCTGACACCCAAGAAGAATGCAGGGAGGGGCGGGACAGTGTGAAAAGGAAAAGGCTTGAGGGGTTGAGTGAGGCTTTTATTCTGTGGTGTCCTTGAGGACGAACAAGATTGCAAGGTTCAACTAAGCAGAGGAAAAGATGCTGAAGGGACACTGGGCAGAGGAGGGAGGAATGTGAGCTGTCAGAAGGGGAAAGATCAGGAGAGGATCTTAAGGATGATACTGGACCAAAGAAGCTGACTCCCGCCAACCAGATGTGTGCAGAGACAAAGACAGGGTCTTCAGGAAGCTGGGAGGCTGAGCTTCAGCATCTGGATAAAATCTGTGCTTCACTCAAGCTACAGAAGAAGGAAAGGAGAGTCTTCAGAGTTAGGAGATGCATTATAGATCTCTCTGGCCCAAGAGAGGGACAGGAACTCCTTACTCTCCTTGGGGTGGAGAGGATGTGCTGGTCTCCATGTATTTTTCAATCTCCAAAAACACCTGCATTGTTTTTCATGGGAAGAGCTCCTGGATAAAATAACCCAGGTCACCTTTAGGATTCCCAAAGTGTTAACAAAGCTAAAATTCCTCAAACTCGAATGTCTAACATCGTAAACTAAAGCTTTCCAATTCAACTGGAAAATAGCAACCAAAGAGAGAGAAACTCAGTGTGAACATCTAAGGAAACACATGATACTGATTTAGAAGCTCTGTGGAAAGGCTCCAGTTTCCAAGGACTATGTATAGACAAGGGGAGGAATTTCATAGGAGGACACAGGAGACAATATACCGTCCATGTCATTGACTGCCAATAACCAGGAAGGGGGCAGAACTGAAGACAACATTCTGAGCATGTCTGTGTGAGGGTAGGGGTTGAGTTTATAGATTCTGGGGTCCGACCATCCAGGACTGAATCCTGCCTTTACTACCAGGCATTTGAGCAAATGCAAGAGTTTTGCTTCACTCCTTTAAGATACTCTAGTAAATGGAAGAGCCATGTGCTATGTCGGGCATCCAGCGAGCCTTCTCTGTTGGTGGTTATTATTACCAGTACCACACCAAGGTGTGCATCTCTGCCTTTAACCTGAATTAACGGGGCACCCACAGATCCGGAGTCCATTTCAATGGGCCATTCTTGAATATATGACCCTGCCCCCTTGTCTCAGTACTGGTTTTGACATACAAGGACAAGACCCACTCACTGGGATCACTGACCCAGGACAAGATATCAGAGCAGGGACATGTTGGGACTTCTGATGAAGATTGCAGAGAAACAGCTTCCTGCCTGTTCTATACTGACAGGATTTCAAAGAGAAAGAACAATCAGAGCTAATATGGGCCAAATGCCCACTGTCAGGCGGACATGGTTCTAAACACCTTACCTATGTCATTCCTTTACAGCTCGGCACAACTTGGAGGTGTCGTTATTATTGTCCCCGTTTCAGATGGGGAAACTGAGGCACAGAGGACCCAAGTCCCCTGCAGGGCTAATTCCAGCAATAAGCTGAAGCCCGCCTCCTTGTAAAGAACATAGAGGCATCTGCTGGAGTCAAATACCTTAGGTCTCGGATGCAAATGTGATTTTAAAAGTGGCAGCTCTTCAGAATATTTTTCCAAATCATTCCACAGTTTCATGAGTACAAATGAAAGCTATAAAAGTAACTACTACTAATTTGATGAAATTACTGTTTTCCTTTGTTCAATCTGCTGCTTCACACATAGAGACCTGCCTAATAACCTTGGGGCTGATTAGGCCTTCGTCTTTCATGAGGCAGGCAATTTTCCCTCTTCTACTCAGGTGAAAAAGCAATGACAAATCACTGCAAGAGTACACGTCATAAGCAAAATACAGAGAAGTTCATGGCCAAGCAAAGAAAGGAAAAGAAGCAGAATGAGGCTGAAGAAAGAAGTTCTAGGTGATTGGGGGAAAGGGGAAAGACTTCATTAGAAATTCATTTAGGGTCCAGTTGATTTGTGTATTTTTGTTATCACTTAATTTGTAATTTTTGTTTCAGAAGCAAATATTCATGTTGTACAAATTTCTGATTGCCCTTGATGTGGAAAGACTGGTGGGAAAAGTATGATGGGTTTGATTTTTATATCAAATCATCAGGCATGGAGAAATATCTTTTAGAAGTGTTAAATGTTCCTACTGTATATTTAAAATACAAAAAAAAAAAAAAAGGAAAAGCCTTATGTCCTGAAGGTTGCCAGCACCAGCTAGAAAGTGGCTTATTAAGTGCAATTTCATTATGCAGAATCTACTTCCAGCTCAAATTTCATTAAGGATCAAATACCACTGAGGCTTGAGAACTGGCCACTGACAAAAAGATTAAGTCACAAAAATGTAGCCATGGCACTTCTTACGGAGTTTTTAGGGTGGAAAGCAAACTCGCTGCTTTGCATCAGGGTTCCTACATGAAAGCTCTTTTTAGTTTCATTTAGTTCTTTTTGTACTATGGCTAATATCTAAATGTCCGTGTGAGATTATCTACCCTATTTACGCCAAAGTGGGATTAATGCCAAAGAAACTTTATCCAAGCCCTTAGGCCCTTCTAACACAGAAAAAGCAAATGAATTTTAATATTGAATTGTGAAGAGAAAGGCAGGAGAAATCTAAGCCTGAGGTAATATGCTAATAAAACCACAGCTCAAGAAAAATCCCAAGCTGCACCATTAGTCAGGTTGTCTGTACCTATCAGAGAAGGACATTTGCTGCGGCGAAGAAACCATTCTGTATGTCAAAGCCAAATACACACAATTTTGGGGGACTATTTGTACTGCTTTCCTTCCTCTGGAAGGAAAAAACATATTTATTTGGTAGGAGAAAGAATGTGCTTCTGGGACTTTCTCCCTTAAAGCAGATGTTCCAAACCCTTCTGAATAATTCTGCAAACATCACACCCAAGTGTATTTTACTTTTCTGCTCTATGGTCAGGTTTTCACAAATGCTGATGTGCTGTTTTGATGACACGGAGTTTACTGTGCTCTATGATATAGCAATGCTTTTCATCTAGAGTCCTCAAAACTTGCCTCAACAATCAGCACCTTAACTCCCAGTTGTGCCAAACGGAAAACTCAATGATACGTACAAAGCCAGTTGTTGAGCTGGAAACAACCCGTCTAAAAGCTCATAGAAATAAATCAATCCTCCATGTCCTAGAACCCAACTAACGGACATTCTCTTTTTCTTGGGATTTCTCATACCCTCGACTTTTAGGAAAAGGAGGCCATTAACAAGAAACGAGGTGTATTGGAGATTTATTTAGAGCATATACTGAAGTCACCAAGGGGGTGGCTTGAAAAAGAGTGGAGAGAGTTCCATTTCTGATCCTGTCTACACTTGGCGGCTATTCATAACAGTGCTGGAGGCAATGCAGAATCCCGAACAAAACTCTACTTACTGAGACAGGAGAATGGACTCATGTATTTAATTAAATTAATTAATTAATTTTGGTGCAAAAAGGTGTGGACTAATGAATTTTAGAAATATTTCATCTCAACTATGTGAAAACCATACAAAGAACATTTGGAAGGAAATCCACAAAAACAGAAGTGGTGACTCTGCTTAGGGAGATAATAGGTGATTATTTTAAAATTCTTTTATTTTTTTAAGGATTTTATTTATTTATTTGACAGAGAGAGAGAGGAGCGCACAGAAGCAGGGGGGAGCAGCAGAGGGAGAGGGAGAAGCAGGCTCCTGGCTGAGCAGGGAGCCCCATGCAGGGCTCAATCCCAGGACCCCGGATCATGACCTGAGCCGAAGGCAGAGGCTTAACTGATCCACCCAGGCGCCCCTATTCTTTAATTCCAAAGATGAATACAAAATTGTTTTCTAAAGATTTGGAGTGGGATCCTGGTACTTCACAATGGCAAGAGAAGCCAATCAATGAGACCAATTGCATTCCCAAAGCAATTCGGATGAGACTTGTATGGTCTCCAGAGGGCTCTCTCCTTGATGTAGTCATTTGACCCCCAGTGTGAGTGGTCATGGACCTAACAGAGTTATATAAATTGCAACATTTTAAAACTCTAAATTTCATCCTAAGCAATGAGAGCAAGAAATCACAGAGGTTTTTTTGTATGTGTGCCATTTCAATAACTACAAATTAATAAATGCCAATTAAATACCTATTAAAAATACAATGTTTTCCATATGGTATCACCTAAAATTATGTGTAGGCCCAGTGGTACTCGGAGAACCCCGCAGTAGTAATGCCTGGGTCCTCTAAATTGTTTTAAAGCCTACGAGGAACCTCCATGTTAGAGCCTGACACATAGAGAAGTAGAAAGGGAAACGTGAAGCAGGTGCAGGAGGCTCAGAGAGAGACCGAGAGAGTGATCCTCTCCCGAGGATCTTCCAAATTTTCTGTCCCGGGACATCGGGAGAGGGCTCGGGTCTTTGTGATGTATTCTCCTTGTCTGCTTAAGTCAGTTTGAGTGGGTTCTGACAGGCATGTTTTAAGGAGCGGGGGGTTTCACCTTCTCCCTGGCGGTCGGACGCTGTACACGCTCTGTGCCTTTACCAGTGGGTGATCACTGAACATGCTACAACAGGGTTTCCTATCTCCCATTCCTTTTTCCAAAAGGGAATTTGTGTTGCAATTTTGTCTTGTTTTCCTCCTAGTGCTGCATACTGCGTCTGTTCTGATGGTTTGACCTAATTGCTTGCTCCATATATGGCAGCCGGAGGGTGGTCCTACCTGGGGACCAGGAGCCTTTGCCTGCGGCAGCTTAAAAGGACTTTGAATACTCTCCCATCCAGGATGGGGAATAACATTTGTAGCTGCCAATTAGATGGCTGGTTATATGGGGTAGAGGTGTGTCTGCGTGTATGGGAAGTGGGGTTTATGCTAAGTGGTAAAATACAAAGTAGGGTTTCATCCTGCCCACCCCACACGCACCTATACCTCTTCCCGTGGCAACCATGTTTATCCGACCTGATCCACCCCACCCCCCCCGATTCAGCTGATTGGATGAGGACTACACACCTGACCCACATTTGGCCAATCAGGGTCTCTAAAGAAAGTAGAGGTGGGATTGAGAAACAGGAGGCAGCCATTGCTCCTTGTTTCAACTGGGGAGATTGTGAACTCCCTGGTCTGAGGGGTGGCCGATGACAGCCAAGAGTGGGGAGAAGCAGAAAGCAAAAGTGAAAAGCGAGAGGAAAGAATGAAGCAGAGGTGAAGCGAGAAGCAAAGGCAAGAGATGGAGAAAACAGCTGCCGACTCCCATCTGACTTTCTACCTGTGGTTTTAGAGCTTTTGTGCTTCCTGCGCCACAGTTCCACGAACTACGCCCGTGTCCTTATCGTACTCTGCCTTTTGTCTTGAGCTCATCCAAGTGAGTTCCTAGTACTTGCAAGCCAAAGAGGCTTGACTGAGGCAATACAGAAAGCATGCTCTTACCTCCTAATAAACTTGTGCCTAGTTTTTATTTGTTTTTATTTTCTATTTTTTTAAAGATTTTATTCATTTATTTGAGAGAGAAAGAGAGAGCACATGAGAGGGGGGAGGGTCAGAGGGAGAAGCAGACTCCCTGCCGAGCAGGGAGCCCGATGCGGGACTCGATCCAGGGACTCCAGGATCATGACCTGAGCCGAAGGCAGTCGCTTAACCAACTGAGCCACCCAGGCGCCCTTGTGCCTAGTTTTTATAGGAGAATCACGTGTCGTTGTATTTCATGGCATCCTGCAAGAAGGACTAAAAGTTCAGGTATGACATCATCTGAACAAGTGTGAGAAAAACTGCTCCTACTTGTTGGGAGAAACAAGAAGTCCTTCTTGTGGTCCTCATCCCAATGCATCTGAGAAAAATCAGGCCGCTGATTAACAACAGCAGAAGATGGTGACTGGAACACTGGCTCTCAAGGAGGTGCAAGTGCCAGAATCACTTAGGGAAACTGTGGTGTCTGTGTTAAATAGAGCCACCAAGGACCCACCTCCGACCTACGGAATCAAAAACTCTATTGCAGTGGTCAAGGCAGTTACACATTTTTTTTTTTATGTTTCCTAGGAGATTTTAATGTGCACCCCTGTTGGGAAGAGCCACTTAATCCCAAGACAAAGGCTCATCTGAGAAAACGAAGGGCTCTGGAGCTTACGGATTAATATAGGGACAAATAATGACAGCCTTGCCTCTCTGTACAATGCAGTAATAAAATGCCTCTCTAGCTGAGGAACAGTGATTTTCTTGCCCATAATAATGAGCTTTAAATCCAAAATGGCTTAATTTATGCTCAGTATACACTTTTTGAAGACATGGGGTAACAATGTAATCCATTTTTTTAAAAAATAGGACTTAATTAAGTTTGCAATGTGTGTAAAATTTTAAAGTAACTTCTACACAGTAGAAAATTGGAAAATAAAGATAATCATAAGAAAAATACATCTTACAATCACATCACCCACTGTTTTGTGATTTCTATCACACTATTTAGATTCATATCTTTATCTATCTTATCAGACTATTTATGTATTTTTTTCCTTATAGAAATGGGACCATATTATTTTATAATATTTTCCACTTCATATATTATGAATATATTTCTATGTCAAAAATACTTCTTATATACTTCAATAATTATACACACACACACATATATACTTCTTACAGCTTCATAGTATTCCATTTATGGATGGATTTGTGAGGGTTAAATGAGACAATGCATATGAAGTATGTGGTAGGCACTCAATAAAATGGTGACACTTAGTATTGTTACTAGAATGTACTGTTTCTTTATTGATGGAATATTAAGTTGTTCCCAGGAGTGGGGGTATTGATTTTTACTTTATTATGTACTTAATAGACATTTAAATGACTCTTTTCATTAGCTGGAAACATTTTTCTTATCTGATTGTTTTTTCTTTTTATTTAAGTGTTAAATATATAGAAGTTTTGTATTTTCACATCTGTCAGTGTTATCCTTTGTGATTTCTAGGCTTAAAAAGCTAAATTCTCACTAGGATACCATAATAAATCTTAATACATGATAAATATCCATATGATAAATAATTAATTTAAATGCTTCCACCAATGTGGTTAAGTTAAACACAAGTTTGGGACAGACACATTTCTGGACACAACTTTAACTTATAGAAAAAGTCTTGATAATGAAGCTTAACCCAACAGTACTGTGGCCCGTGTGCAATGTGGACCGAGTCCTGCTTCCTTCCAGCTGACTTGGGAAGAGGACTCCCATCTCGTTAAGACACAGGAAAAGGAAGCAAGTTAAGCAAGAACACCACACTGTAATGGTGTTTTTCCTTTCACAGATGACAAGAAAAAGAATCGGTTTTATTACTGAGATAAGGCACTTTGTACTTGCCTCACCTCTGATGATTCAGCGGAGTGACAATTATACAATGCTATGATGGTACTCTCCAGCTGTCAGAAGAAACAGTCATTTTGAGAGGTCATATAAATGCCTAGTTCTCATCTGGTGGCAATGAAGGAAGGGCATAAGGACGTCATGGTCAAAGTGCATGGTAGATAGTTTCCATTTATTAATCTACTTGCCCAGCATTTTCTGAGGGCCTACTGTGTGCCAGGCACTGGGCTAAGTGCAGACACACAGAAGTGAGAAAGACATGGGGCTCATGGTTCCATATAGGCAGCAAGACTTAAGTACCTGGGAGATTCCCCACCCTTTTCCATAGAGGGAAGGCTGAAGCAGACATGGGGTAACAATGTAATGAGAGACAGAAGCCAGAGGGGAAAGTGGCACCCACTGAATCCCATTAAAACAAATCCCAGTACAGCCAAGCCAATCATATAATAAATCAGTATTTCTAAAAGCCAGGTACTAATTCATTCACAGAATAAGCACATTCAAAATATCAAGAAAGATTTAGGACTGTATCTCAGAGCTCCATTAATGAAGATTTGCCATAAATCTCCACCCCTGGGCAAGGAGGCCATCAAGTCTTCTGGGGGGAGGGATGGGAGATACAGGAGGGATCCCACCCTACAGAGCTAGACAGCTCATCATGTCCTCCACTGGCAAATGGGAGACAGAGAATGGAAACCTCAAACAACCCCACTCCTGTCCTCTCTCCGTGGGGCCCTTCAGTCCTTTAGCAATATTCACACCACATCTGGTTTAGGCTGGGCACTGGAGTGGATCAGGGGTTCCCTGGAATATAGCACTTAAAGCATCCACCATTCTCCCTAACTCACCCTTGATTTGTTGAAAATGCAGAGCTGGCAACAAGAAATCAGGGCATGGTAACAGGTTCTATTAAAAAAAACTATCGAGGACGAATAAAATCAAGTGGAAATGGACCTGAATCCATCTTCACTGACATAATTTTGAATGACTTTTTCTTCATCTGTGCTTGGTGAACAATAGCAGGTCTACACCATGTTTTGGGGGAGTGTTATGCTCAACTAATTAATTAGTTCACAGTAGAATCTGATGCTTATGAAGGTGACATGGCAGTCTAGAAGCAGCATGGGCTTTTCTAAAAAAAAAAGCCAGATGGACCTGCACCCCCTTCTGCTGCCTGTGGGACAAGGACCAAGTTCCCTAAGTCTCCGTTTCTTCATCTGTGAAAATGGGAATGCCACCATCTCTCTCAGAGGAATGTTCTGAGGCTCAGATGGGAGGATTACATAAATCTGCACTTAGTACAGTGCCTGGTGCACTGAAGGGCTCAACACATTTAATTATTATAATCGGGGCGCCTACTTGGAGTGTGTGCCCAGTGCCCAGAGGAGATTCAGCACCTGGCACAAAGTAGGTCCCTAGTAAATGGTCGCTGTTTGGTCTCCTCCTGTTGCAGAGCATTAAGATGCTTCTTTAAAGACAAAGAAATGAAATGCTTGCCTTCTATATCTCGCATCCTACCCGTCTTCTTTACTCATTCACAGGTTTTCCTACTACTTCTAAATGCTCCTTTCAACATCTGTCCACCACGTTTCCTTATCTTCTGCCTGCAGACCTCAGGATCTATCTTTCCTCTTCACTGTGGCTTTACTGCATCCGGTGTTTAATAAGTTCCATTAATCAGTTAAAGACCCTCTCCTCTCTTCATTTAATACAAATTGTTGGAAAGAAGAACTTGAGTGGATGGATATGGTGTAGCACTGGGTTCCTATCTCCCTCCCAAACACACACCAGCTTATAAAAACCGAGAGGGTTTTTACAGAGAGGAGATGTTAAAAACATTTCAGTATCTTTTAGACTGGGGCTCCCTTTTCCAAAATGAAACTGATTTTATTTGTAAATAACACCCTTGCCAATGTTTAAGTAAGTACATACATAAATGCAATTCTTAACTGCCTTTCGGATCGACTTTCCATATCCCCCGGCACTGGAAATTCCAAGACTCTCTCTGAACCCCTTTTCTAAACCTCATATTCCTAAATCACCTGCAGAAGCACTCCACCCCACCCAAGAACAGGGTATTAAAATGTCCAATACCCTTTATGGGTCCCTTAGTATCCACAAATAATGAGGTATTTATGGTACAATCACTCTGGCAGGGCTGACATCTGTAGATGTTCTACATTCCAGGTTTAAGATCAGTTCTCCCCCCAGACGCTGGGGCATTATCCAAAATCAACATGGACAGTATCCAACAAGACCTCAGAGATGCTGTTTTTCTTTTACTATATTGTTACAACTGCCTACTGTACGGGGCTTGATACATTTTTAATTACTCAACTGAGTTTCCTTTGAACTTGTCACTTTTCACCATTTCCAGTTAATGGATCTTAATTTCCCATAGGAAAACCTTTTTAGCCTGCCACAAAGTTCAGGCTTTTCTGGCTCAATTCTCATTTATCAAATATGCTAAGGAGAAAAGCTCTTTTGCCTCCTGATTTGAGATGACCAGAGGGAAATCAACAAGAATGGAATAAAATCTTCATGCACCCCATCAGAAGAGATGGGACTGCCCTGTGATCGAACTAGAAGCAATTTATATATATGTGTGTGTGTATATATATATATATATATATATGCATATATGTGTGTGTGTGTGTGTGTATATATATATATATAATGGAGGACTCAACTTCACAAATCTTTTTTGATAAAAAGCTAGGTGACAAGATCACTTGGTTCTTAAATCTTAAAAAAAGACAAGATGAATGTCAGCACTTACACGAAGGGAAAGGAAAGAAGTCAAACACAGTGATGAATGGCAGGTGACACCCAGCCTAAGTGGAGTGGGACCAGGGGACTTTGGGGTCACCGAGAGGTGCATCTATAGGTCATCTTCAGTGAGTAGTTGATATATAGGAGTGGTGGCCTGCATAGCCAGCTTTCCATGAGAATTCAGAAATCAAGACTCTTCTTTACTAGAAATCTGATTTTAAAAGTTGACAACGAATTCACATTTTCTCAAACACTGTATCCTGGAGCTGGCTGGTATAGGCTCACGAGAGTTGATTAGCGCATCTTTTATTCACTGACTTCACATTCATAGCTTGAAACCAGCCATTTGGGGGAATATCTGCACCACAGAAATAGGCAAATGCTACAAATCAGGGTTTTGTTTGTTTTAAGCCAACTGTTAAACATTAACCAGCATATTACCATCTGCAGGTCAAATAGATCGTGTTGCCTTTGGCCAAAATTGCAACTTCTAATTTAAATATTAAGCAAGAAGTAGGGTTAAACAACCATGAGGAAGTATTCTATATTCCAAGACCAGTATACATGTGCCATGGCAACCGTATGGGAAGTGTGAGCTACAAGTCAGAGGAACATCCCAAGCAGTTGAGAACACGGAGATAAAGACACAGGGAGGCATCTCTGAACCAAGTCCACCACCCTATAAAAAGAGCACTCTAATAAATAGGACATTTCTAAATGCTGCCCTGGGGGTAATGGTCATTGGTGCTCCCAACCATGACCTCTCAAGACATCACTACATCCTGAAAGGTTTTCTGAATCCTCGGGAAAAGCTGAGACTATGCACAGTGACTGAGCAACACAAGCGTCCAAGTCCATGTTCAAACAACTACACCACACAAGGAGCAGGGATGACCGAGATTAAAGGTTCCCCTTCTGTCTTCATTCAGAATCAGCCTAACCTCGGTCTGGTTCTCAATTCCTGTTTTCTGTTACATGGGGCCTTTGCCAGCCTCGGGAAACCGATGGATCCCTTCCCAGAATGATTTTTTAATTTTTATTTATTTATTTATTTTTTAAAGATTTTATTTATTCATTTGAGACAGAGAGATACAGAGAGAGAGAGCATGAGCAGGGGAGAGGCAGAGGGTGAGGGAGAAGCAGGCTCCCAGCAGAGCCAGGAGCCAGATGTGGGGCTCGATCCCAGGACCCTGGGATCATGACCTGAGCGAAAGGCAGACCCTAACCATCTGAGCCACCCAGGCGCCCCTCAGAATGACTTTTTAAATGAATGAAATACAATGCATAGGATTACAAAAGCAACCATATTAAAACACAGTGATTAAACCGTGAAACACCCATGTGATATAGTACATGTACTTCTTTATTAAATCTTCAAACAAGAATGGGTCTAACAACTATCATGATTTTGAAGTTGCAGTGAAGGGGCCTTGGGGGCATCTGCTGCACTGCACAGTGAGAGTGATACATCTGATTTCTCCTGGAGACCAGTCTACAGGGGCTGCTCATGTGAGCCCTAGGTGGTTGCCTGCATTCCTTACTGAAGGAAATGCTAGAGGTTGCCAAGTTAAAGGTAGTAAACATAAAGGCGGAATTATTTTTCCCATCCAAGTTTATAGACCCTCTGAATTCTATCCATGGCCCCAGGTTAAGAACCCCCATAGTCAGGTTGAGCACTGTAGGGACTCAATACATTTCGACTGGACTAAACTGAATTTTATGTTTGATATGGGATGGGTGCTGGGTGTGGTTCTAAGGGGATCAGAAGGGAGAAAAGACACTATTCAAACCTAGAGTGGGACAACCCGATGTCTGCCTTATGATACCGCCTGGCAACCCAGCTTCTTCAAGACAATAGCTTGCAGAAAATATTCATTGGTAACATCAAATACAAATCCATTAATGACAAAAATAAATACAGAACCAGGGCCATGGGTTTTATTTCAGTTTCACTAGAATTCTATCTCAGTCAAACTAACTTCTCTAAAATTTAAATCGTGGCTGAACAAAATTTGAATCCAAGTTCTACCACTTCCTACTTGTGTGGCTTTAGGCAAACTGTTTAATTCTCTGGGCTTCAGTTTTCTCATCCAAAGAATGAGGAAAATTATAGTGCAACCTCACGGGACGGAAGATTATGTATCTAGAGTGTTCAGTACGGTACCGAGGAAGACTACAGTACATGCTAGCTGTGGAAATCACAAGATTCTTGCAAACTGGTTGAGAGAATATTTAAAGACTATCCAAAATTTGGCAGTCCCTATACATAGTTAAAATTAAAAATATGCTTTATGGAGCTGTTGTCCTAGCAAATAATTAGAAATAAATAACATGTCCTGCAATAAGAAGAAGAGTTAAAAGACTGAACATCCACACCATAGTTGTATATCTGGGGAAACTGCAGAAAGATCTATAAGAACCATAGCTGAACACTTCTCAACACATCCTATAGGCCAACATTATCCTGATATGAAAATAAGGTGAAGATACCACAATGAAGGAAAAAAATAGGTCAATATCTTTTTTGCATATGAAGGTTTGCAAAAACCTTCAACAAAATACTAGCAAGACAAATGCAGCAACGTATGAAAAGGAGCAAATGGGATTTATCCCCGGAATCCAAGTTTGGTTTAATATCGAAGAATGCATTAATTCAATATGATAATATCAATAGCAGGAAAGATAAAACCACATGATCACCTCAGGTGCAGAAAAAGTATGTCACAAAAATCTAACGCCCATTTGTGATAAAAACATTCAACAAATTAGGAAGAGAAGGGAACTTCCTCAATCTGATAAAGGTCATCCTATCAACAAATACACCAGAACTAACATCATATGGAATAATGAAAGACTGAAACATTCCCCCTAAGTTCAGGGCCAAGGCAAGGACGTCCACTCTCACTGCTTCTGTGCAACATTGTGCTGGAGATTTCAGCCA
This sequence comes from Phoca vitulina, assembly GCF_004348235.1. NCBI lineage: Eukaryota > Metazoa > Chordata > Mammalia > Carnivora > Phocidae > Phoca > Phoca vitulina. The sequence continues at coordinate 58,409,414 of NW_022589710.1, read as the reverse complement.
GGCAGGAAACAAAAAAAAGGCATCCAGATTGGAAAGGGAGAATTAAAACTCTCTCTATTCATAAATGACAGGATCTTGTATATAGGAAGTCCTAAGGAATCCTCTAGAAAACTATTAGAAGTGATACATGAGTACAGCAAGGTCACGGGATATGAGATCAATCCATAAAATCAAGTGCATTTTATTTTATTTTTAAAGATTTTATTTATTTTATTGATTTGTCAGAGAGAGAGAGAGAACACAGCAGAGGGAGAAGCAAGCTCCCTGCTGACCAGGGAGCCAGATGAGGGACTGGATCCCAGGACCCTGGGATCATGACCTGAGCTGAAGGCAGACGCTTAACCAACTGAGCCACCCAGGCGCCCCTCAAGTGTATTTTATACACTTGCAATGAACAACCCAAAATAAAGTCTCATTGTCAATAGTGCTAAATACTTAGTTTAACAAAAGAAGTGAAAAACTTATACCTTGAAAATTATAAAACATTGTTGAAAGAAAATTAAATGATCCCATGTTCCTGGATTTGAATGCTTGATATTTTTAAGATGGCAATATTCCCCCAGTTGATATACAGAGTCAATGCAAGCCTTCTTTGCAGAAACTGACAAACAGACCTTAAAATTTACCTGGACATTCAAGGGACTCATAATAGCCAAAACAATCTTGAAAAAGAACAACATTGAAAGACTCACATTTCCTGATTTCAAAATTTACTACAAACCTATAGTAATCCAGACAGTGTGGCCTTGGCATGAGGACAGATATGGAGATCAGTGGACTAGAACTGAGAATTCAGAAATCAACCCTCCCATTTATGGTCAACTGATTTTTGACAAGCCTGCCAAAACAATTCAATGGGGGAAAGAATAGTCTTTTCAAAAACTAATGGTGCTGGAAATGGATATCCATGTGCAAAAGAATTAAGTTGGACCCATATCTCACACTATATACAAAAATTAACTTAAAATGGATTAACCACTTAAATGTAAGAACAAAACTACAAAACTCTTTGAAGAAAACATGGGTATGAATCTTTCTGACCCTGGATGAGGCAGTGGTTTCTTAGATAGGACATGGGAAACAGCAGCAGCAAAAGGAAAAACAGATAAATTGGACTTCATGAAAATTTTTAAAACTTTCATGCTTCTCAAGACACGATGAGGAAAGTAAAAAGACAACCCACAGAGAGGAAGACAATATTCACAAATCATATATCTGATCAAGGACTTGAATCCAGGAGTGTTCTATAAAGAACACTTATAACTCACTAATAAAGAAGACAACCCAGGGGAGCCTGGCTGGCTCAGTCGGTGGAGCATGTGACTCTTGATCTTGGGGTTGTGCGTTCACACCCCATACTGGGTGTAGAGATTACTTAAAAATAAAATCTTAAGGAAAAAAAGACAACCCAATTAAAAATGGGCAAAGGATTTGAATGACATTTCTTTCAAGAAAGTATATAAATGGCCAACAAACACATGAAAAGTGTTCAACGTCGTTTGTCAACAGAGAAACGCAAATCAAAACCACAAGATACAGGGGCACCTGGGTGGCTCAGATGGTTAAGCGTCTGCCTTCGACTCAGGTCATGATCCCGGGGTCCTGGGATCGAGCTCCACGTGGGGCTCCTGGCTCAGTGGGGAGCCTGCTTCTCCCTCTGCCCCTCCCCCTGCTCATGCTCTCTCTCTCTCTCTCTCTCAAATGAATAAATAAAAATTTAAATAAAAAAAAAAAACAAAAACCACAAGATACAACTTCACATCCACTTAGAATGGATATAATCAAAGAAACAAATAATAAAAGTGTTGGTGGGGATGCAGAGAAATTGAAATTCTCAGACAGTGTTGGTGGGAATATAAAATGGTATGGCCTCCTTGGAAAATAGTCTGGCAGTTCATCCACATATTAAGAATAGAGTTTCTACATCATCCAGCAATTCAAAACCTAGGTATATACCTGAGATAAATGAAAACATAATGTCCAAAAACCTGTACACTTATCATTGTACAGCATTATACACAACAGCTAAAACATGAAAATACCCAACTGATTAACTCATAGGTAAAATGTGGTACATTTGTATAGATTATATGTCAATAAGATGAAGTATTGATACATATTATGTGGATGACTTAAAAACAGTATACTAAATTTAAAAAGCCATGCATAAGAGACCACATTTTATCATTCCATTTATAAGAAATGTTCAGAATAGGCAAATCTATAGAGACAGAGGTGGATTAGTGGTTGCCAGGGGCTGGAGGGGAGGGTGGGGGTGATGGGTATGGGGTTTCATTTTGGGATGATGAAATGTCCTAAAATTAATTGTGATGATAGTTGTGAAATACTAAAAATCTTTGAATCATACCCTTTATTTTTTTTTTTAAAGAATTTATTTATTTATTTGACAGAGAGAGAGCATGAGCAGGGGGCGGGGCAGAGGGAGAGAGAAGCAGGCTCTCCACTGAGCAGGGAGCCCACACGGGGCTCAATCCCAGGACCCTGGGATCATGACCTGAGCCGAAGGCAGACGCTTAACTGACTGAGCCACCCAGGCGCCGCAAACTGTATGCTTACATAGTTGAGTTTTATGGTATGTGAATTTCAGCTCAACAACTTTGTTACAAAAAAAAAAAAAAAAAAAGAACCACCAGTAAATATAAAAAAGCAGTGGTTACCTCTGGAGAGGAAGACAGGGAAGTAAAAGGAAACTTTGATTTTTCATTTTAAATACTTGGAATTGGGTGCCTGGGTGGCTCAGCTGGTTAAGCGTCTGCCTTTGGCTCAGGTCATAATCCCAGTGTCCTGGGATCAAGTCCCTCATAGGGCTCCCTACTCAGCGGGGAGCCTGCTTCTCCCTCTCCTTCTGCCTGCCACTCCCCCTGCTTGTGCTCTCGCTCTCTGTCAAATAAATAAATAAAATCTTTAAAAACAAATAAATAAATACTTGGAATAATTTGAAAATTGATATAAATATGCATGTATTACTTAAGGAATTTTTTTAAAGTGGAAAAAACATTTGTGAAAAAGAAAAAGAAAAAAAAAGCCACCTTGTAGTTAATAATGCTGCTGAAGGTGGCGTGTGGGTATGTGGGTGAGGCAGGGAGTGGGGCAAATAAAATAAAATAAAAAACACCCTGTGTTTCAAAATTTTGTCTTTGGTCTGGAACTCCTCTATTAATGGAAATGCTCACGTACTTTTGCTTTCTGGAACCCAGGTCCCGCTTGCTCCTCTCCAGGGTCCCAGCACCCCTCATAGCAGACCCACACCCAGCAAGGCTCTTGGAGAGAAAAGCCACAGAATCTGTCCTCTTGTTCCTTTTAAGGCAGTTGTTGGATTTTGACCCCAGGGGGCATTTAGCAATGGCTGGAGTCAGTGTGGGTGGTCACAACTGGGGGCCCTACAGGCAGGGGTCAGGGATGCTGCTAGATATCTTAGAATGCACAGGACAGTCCCACAACAGAAGATCATCTGGCCCCAGATGTCATAGTGACCAGCTGGAGAAATACTGCTCAGGGAGTTTTTAAGGAACTGGGCACGGGCAGCTTAGGTTTTCTGGGTGGAAGCAGAACTGATGGGAGTTTTCTCTTAGCCCCAGGGGAATGCAGAACAGGACCTCTTAGACAGGGGGAAGAGCAGGGGGCCAGGCCAGGGAGCCCCGGGGCCCCAGGATCATGGATGCAAAGAAGACAGAGACACAGAAGAGCCTCTTATAGTTGCTGTTGTTAAAAGGATGATGGCGGCAAACATCAAAGGCGAGTCTGACAACATGACTCCTTACCCCACTCTCCTGACCCAGGAACTTTTATTTATTTATTTATTTTTAAGATTTTATTTATTTATCTGACAGACAGAGACACAGCGAGAGAGGGAACACAAGCAGGGGGAGTGGGAGAGGGAGAAACAGGCTTCCCACGGAGCAGGGAGCCCGATGCAGGGCTTGATCCCAGGACCCTGGGATCATGACCTTAGCCGAAGGCAGTCGCTTAAAGACTGAGCCACCCAGACGCCCTAGACTGGATACTTTGTAAAAATCATCAAACCAACTCTTTCTCTTTCCCTCTCTCCCTCTCTCTCTCTCACACACACAGGGTCATTTTCTCAAAAGAGTGTACGCTTCATGAAGGCAAGGAGATCTTTTTATCTGTCATCAGCTGTATTCCTGATGCCTAGAAGAGTGTGAGTATGAGAAATACTCAAATAGAGAGGGAGAGGCAAAGGGAGAGGGAGAAGCAGACTCCCCGCTGAGCAGGGAGCCTGATGTGGGACTCGATCCCAGGACCCTGGGACCATGACCTGAGCCGAAGGCAGATGCTTAATGACTGGGCCACCCAGGCGCCCCAGGAATTTTTTTTTTTTTTTTTAAAGATTTTATTTTTATTATTTATTTGACAGAGAGACACAGCGAGAGAGGGAACACAAGCAGGGGGAGTGGGAGAGGGAGAAGCAGGCTCCCCACAGAGCAGGGAGCCCGATGTGGGACTCGATCCCAGGACCCTGGGATCATGACCCGAGCCGAAGGCAGTCGCTTAACCAACTGAGCCACCCAGGCGCCCCTTGGGAAATTTTACTTTTGATGTCAGAATCTCTAGTCCTAACCTCTCTCCTGAGCTCCAGACCCCTCCCCACCTCCCCCTACCCTAGCTGATCCCAAAGGTTCCCTGAGGTCAACAATTTCAAAGCTCAACTCAGGGTCCTTTCAACTGTCCCCTTCTCTGAAATCCCGTTTCTGACCCACACTGGTACGTATCTGGGGACCATCCTTGCTCCTGCCCTCCCTTGTCTACCAAGAATCTTGGGAATTTGGAGAATTGTTCCCTTTTTTACTTTCAGTTGCATGCAACCCCCACCCCCACCCCCGCTGTCCCACCTACACCAGAGGTGGGTGTGTGACCCTGACCTCCGCTCTGGTTAAGTGTTTGTCTTGTAAACCTGACCCATGCAGGGCCCTGCAAAGCTCTGTTCAGGGGCTCTGGAAAGACAGGGTTTTTCTTCTTCTGAGGTCCAGGATGCTAAGGACCATGCCAATCTGATGCTGCTGGGGCTAACTTCACTCTCTGAAGAAGGCCCCGAGACTGACCCTCATAAGAAAAATGAGAAGCCAAGACAGAGACAGACAGACAAAATGATACCTGGTGACATCGTCTAAGCCCAGATCCAGCCTGTCTGAGGTGGACATTTCAGTTAACAAATTATCAATAAATTACCTTTTCATTTTCATGAAATATGTTTTGTCAGAGAACTAACTTTATCAACGACCTTAGTTTAACAAGAAATAAAAAATTAAATATTCCTTTTCATCTGCATTATTGGTTTTCCTTTGGAGACTAACATTATTAACAACCTCAGTTAAGAAGGGAAGGAAGGACGGGAAGGCAGGCCGGCCAGCCAGGCTCTGGCTGGAGCCGTGGCACCTGCCAGCCCCAAAGGACCCCCCCACCCCTGCAGGGCCAAATCTGCAGTGGGTTCTGCTCCCCGCCTGCCTTGGGGAGCTCCCCTGCATCCTGCCCTCACCACACTCTACTCCATTTCCTGTTTGAGGCAAAGAGGCACTTGGTTCTGAGATCCGTGTCAGGCTGTCTCCATGGGACCTCCCACCTGCCCTTTGTCAGCGTCCTGTTTCCTCCCTGTCCTGACCTTTAGACCCTGTGGGGACCAGCCTGGAGCCACCTCACTCTCTTCCTGCCTCGTCTCTTTTTATTATGCGATTCTTCCCCAGTCTCTAACAGCATGCCAGCCCCACCGTGCAGAGTTCCTGCCCTATGGCCCGACAGTCAAGGCTCTTGGTGACTCCTTCAAGGATCAGACTCCTGTGGCAAGCACCGTTAGGTGCCTCCGACATTCTTTCTCTCATTATTCCTTAGTAATTATTCTCTGACGTGTTACTAACTGGAATAAGGAGCCCACTTCCCAGCCACTATTGCAGCTGGGTATGACCATGTGACAAAGTTGTGGACAATCAATGTCAGGCGAAGGATTATCTGGAATTTCTGGGAAGCCCCCTCTAGTGGACACGGCTGTTTGTGCCCCGCCCAGCTGCCCCTAAGACCCCTGACCAGCTGTGTGTGCCCATCCCCTGGCTGCTGCAGGGTTTACTGCTCACAGCTTACACCTGTGACTGTAAACTGCCAAGGGTCAGGCAGTTTTAGACCCTTCCCACCCCCAGCCAAAACCAGTGACTGGTGTGGGCCTATAAAAGCCCAGTTCCTTTGCCGGAAGGTGGGACAAATTCCAAGGTGTAATTTATGCTCCAGAGCTCCATAAAATAACCTCCTACTTGGCTTCTCTTTCCACCTCCTCACTTCCTTTATTCTCCCACTAGCCTCTTCTGAGAGCACTACCTTGATAAATCACTTCCACCTAAATCCTTAGCCCAAAGTCTGCTTATTAAGGAAAGTGGACTAAGACATCTCTTTGAAAGAAAAAGGACACACCCTTCCTCTCCCTTTCCTTCATCCTACTACCTGTGGTGTGGATGCGATGGCCAGAGCTCCAGCAGCCACGTTGAGCCCTGAGGACCAGAGAAACATCCTAAGGATAGCAGAGCTGAAGAGGCCTGATTCCTTGTTGATATCATACAGTCACCGTACCAGGCCTGAATTGCCTACATGCAGTGCAGTGTCTTTCCTCGCACAGAGTAAAACCTTGTGTGCTTTACCACTGTTTTGGGTCTTGCTACTTGAAGCTAAGCAAAATTCTTAACTGATGGACTCCCTTACTTACCAGCTGTGTGGAGTTAGGAAAATTTCTCTGTCTCTGAGCCTTACTTTCCCTAACTCAAAAGAGAAGTTGAGAGAATGAGCAGGTCATCATCTCTTCCCAAATAGCCATTAGACTCCATCTTCTCTGGGAAATTTGTCTTAATTAATTGAGTAAGTAGTGATGTGGTCACTTTCAGTTATCAATTCTGTGACATGAAACACAAGTATATCCCTGGGTGGTCAAAGCGGGCTTTGTACACATTTCTTTTCACAGGTGTTGGTATTAGGTCACAGGCTGTTAAATAAAAGAAACTAAGTCTAAAAATATAGCAGGCCAAGAAATAGTATAGCATGCCTCCATACCAAATACCAGGAATATGACATCTGGAGCAGAAAATATCAACAGCCAGAATGAATAAAACAGGCCTTAGTGAGGACAATGCTAAATGTAGCATAAATTCAGCTTAAAAATTTTAAGTCCCAAAGAAAGATTTCCAGATTCCGCTGGGACTGAGAGTGGCTTACAGGACCTATCCAGGGAAACTAAGAAAAGAAGAACCCCACAGCCGAGCAAACTTGGATTAAGAAAATCTACTTTGGGAGAAAAGAGAGAATAGTTATAAACCATTCAAAGCAAAAGCCAGAAAAGCAAAAATAAACAAGTGGGACTGCGTCAAACTAAAAAGCATGGGCACACGAAGGCAACGAGAAAAGGCAGCCTACTGGATGGGAGAAGATAGTTGCAAGTCACATATCTGATAAGGGGTTAATATCCAAAATATATAAAGAACTCATATCACTCAATAGCAAACAAACGAACAAATAAGCTGATTAAAAATGGGCAGAGGGGCGCCTAGGTGGTGCAGTTGGTTAAGCATCTGACTCTTGGTTTCGGCTCAGGTCATGGTCTCAGGGTCGTGAGATTGAGCCCTACCCAGGTTAGGCTCTGTGATTAGCAGGGAGTCTGCTTCTCTCCCTGTCCTCTGCCCCTCCCCTATTTGTGAGTGCGTGCGTGCGCTCTCTCTTTCTTTCTAAAATAAATAAATCTTTTTTAAAAAATGGGCAGAGGATCTGAGTAGACATTTTCCCCAACACGACGTACAGATGCAGACCAATAGGCACATGAACAGGTGCTTGACATCACTCACCATCAGGAAAATGCAAATCAAAACCACAGCAAGAGGGGTGCCTGGGTGGCTCAGTTGGTTAAGCGTCTGCCTTTGGCTCTGTTGTGATCTCGGGGTCCTGGGGTCGAGCCCCACGTTCGGCTCCCTTCTCAGTGAAGAGTCTGCTTCTCCCTCTCTCTGCTCATGCTCTGTCTCTCAAATAAATAAATAAAATCTTTTTTAAAAAGCCACAACAAGATAATCACCTCACACTTGTCAGAAGGGCTATTCTCAAAAAGACAAGAAAAAAACAGGTGTCCTTCAGGGTATGGAGAAAAGGGAACCCTCGTGCACTGTCAGTGGAAACATGAATGGGTAGAGGCACCATGGGAAACAGAACAATGGAGTTTCTCAAACAATTAAAAATCTTGCCTTTACCTTCTCTTTGGAAGCAGAAGCAGGGCTTAAGAAAATGCAGTGGGTGTAGAGTGAATAATCATCCAAAGCCTAAAGGTCCAGAGGCAGGAGTAGAAGAAATGGACTGGAAATGAAGAGGAAGATATCGGGAAAAGAGACGCACTAAAGATCACTAAGAGAAAAAGATTATGGCTTTGGTGTGCTCTCAGCAATCAGATGTGATGACACAAGGCAGGTTCCAAGGCGAAAAATATGTAATGTGAAAAAGTGTTTCCGGAGAACAAGATATAACAACAAGGGACCTGGGAGACAAGGCGGTTGGAGGGAATGGAGCTGAACCCAAGCACGTAAGAGGAAAGGGTCTTAATTTTATTTATAAACATGAAAAATAATGGCAAATGTAGTTTTTATCCCCAGGAAGTTTAGATAAGCTTTCACTCTGATCACACTTAAAGTGACAAAAAGAATACCCAATCCACTGTAATAGAAGGTATGGCATTAGAAAGGGAACAGAAAAACAAGAGAAATGCAGAACAAAAAAGAATACTGCATATGAGACCAAATACTAAATGTGCCAAATTCCCCTACAAAGAGAAAAGTCTAAAACTGGTTTAAAAAGAAAAATACAAAATGTATTAAGTGGTTTGCTTAAAAATAAAAGTTACAACTAAAGAAATGGTCTAAAAGTCAGCAAATATCTACTAACATAATGCAGGAACTTAATCATATCTATGTTTAAAAATAGATGTTAGTATATAAGGCATTAAGAGGTAAACAAAGGTATGTATTATTAATAACATAAGTTATGCAAGTGATGACATCAATAATTCTGAATTTATATGCCCCGACATACACAACCAAAATGTTATTTTGCGTGTGTTTACTAGGTTTAGAGGGTGTTTGGGGGTGATGTTCCCTCCTGCTCCAAAATTCTGTAACAAGAGAAAAGCCAGCTGAAACATATACAGATACCAGGATACAAAGAAACACTCAAAACAGAAAAGAGAATTCTGGAAAATGCACATTCTCAAATTATGTGATAATTTTAGAAATAAATCAAATCATAATTATATAGCCAACCACACAAAACCATTTAAAAAGCAATCTTTTTGAATAACATTTGAGATGAGTTAGAGCTAAACAAAGAATGGATGAGAATATTTATCTCAACCACAGAGAGGATCTGGCTTGATGAAAAACCACAGAAAAAATTGCCAGTAAAATTAATGTACTTGGCTATATAAAAATCTCTTGTACATGCCAAAAAAATGTAATAGTCAATAAAAAGACAGCAGAACAAGATAAATATTTTGGGCATATATAGATAAGTACATATAACAGAGATAAAAACTCAGGACCTCAGGATAGCTCTTTAAGATACCACCGAGAACCCTGTGGGCTCCTTGGAGCACAGTTTGAGAACCACTGCTTTGGCTCATCTGTAAGGTTAATGCCTTGTGATCTTCATCAGGTGTTTAACAAGAGGGAGACCCAAGACACACAAAACCTTGGTGTGAATAGGCCAAGAGCTCACAGGCAGTCAGTAAGTGACTTCTGGATCAAATATGTCGGTATTAGAGATCAAAGTCCTGGGCGCCGGCACATTCTAGGCACATCAGTTGTCCAGGTGATGGGAGGAAGGCTGCAAGTTTGCAAGAACTGTGAGATACTGTAACAGGAGGTGTAAGTCTCCATTTGCATGGACTCCTGGGAGGCGGGCAGAACGTCACCCAAACCTTTTACCCACAGAACCACAGATAATACAGTATCACAAACGTCCTCTGAGATTCTGCTAGCCAGACCGCTTCTGTCTTCTTATGTGACCCCAAGTCACCCAAGAACCACTGCAACTGAAAAAAGAGGTCACAGGCTCTTCAGCTGACCATTCTTCCCACAAAAAGGACCCCAAAGGAAGAAAAGGCAAAGCAGTAGTGGTTCAAAGCATAAGCTTTGAAGGGAGCCTCCAGGCTTCTTCCAGCTGGGTAACTTAAGACACCGCATGAAGGCTCTCTGGGCCCCAGGATCCTAGTCTAGCACATGGGAATATTAATAGTAATCACCCTCATGGGGCTCTTATAAGAAATAAACATATATAAAGATGTGTGCTGTGTTTAACCCATGGTAAGCACACAATACATTTCATAAATTTTATTATACACAAGAGTAAAAAAAAAAACTTATATAACTCCAAATCCAACAATTTGAGGATAATTAAATAAACTATGCAACATTAATAGGAACACATGAAATTCCTGAGAAAGTGTATAAAAAATAATGTAAAAGGAGAGAAACACGCTGAATAGTATGTACTGATAGATTATAACACCTAAGTGTAGACATGTGGATCAGAGGAGTTAAGGGAATATAAGTGCCCCACGGGGGTCCTTTAAGAAATTAGTGGGTGCATAATGAAACAGCTAATAAGCAGTTCACCCCCGGTGCTGATCAAGCATCTTTCACAAATAGGTACACAAATGAACTGTAAAAATCAAGATGTTGCTACTGACCAAGAAGGGTAAAGAGTTTGTCAGAATTTTACCTGGGAGGCTCAAACTCTTGAGTTAAGCCATCGTCAGACCTGCCTGGCCAGGCAGATGCTGTTTTACAGTTAGAATCTGAATGCCTGTGGGACACAGGCCCCATTGTCCCCAATGTCCCCTACCCCAAGTTACACTCATGTCATTCATGGCCTGACCCCCAGGTTCACTGACCCTGATAGTGTTTCCCTGTAAGGAGAGGTGATGGAGAGAAGAGATGCCAGGGGTGGATCGGAGAATGGGGCCAACAGAATCTGAGTGCTTACTTCTAAAGATGGCTCTCTGGCCAAAGGAAGATGCAGTGGGAATGCTAACTGTGCAACATTTCAGAAAAGTGATATGATATCTAGTGATTCAGACAAACTGAACTGAAGGAGGCAGAAGGCTGGAGGGTAGAGGGAGAGCTGCTTAGTTTTGGAGACACCTCCCGACAAGGTGCATTGCCCCACTGTCCTCAGTGGGCTGTGGGCTTCTGGGTCTGAACACGGTAATATCCTCCTGCACAGGCTGGGAGTGTCCCCTTGTGTAAAGCCATTAATGTGTGATGATCATAATCTTGCCCTGCTCTTCTCTACATCCTCCTATGGGACAGCATTGCTGCTTGCTGGGCCAGTCCCCAGGGCTATCCTTCACTGGGGAGAGAGCAGGTAACAGGCTGAATGAGAAAAAGCTAAAGCAAGTTAGAGAGGTGAAGTCACTTGTGATGACAGAGAACAGACAGAGATGGGGTGGGGGGAGTATGCAGAGGGGCAGACGGGCTGAGAGGATCTGAGATAAGAGGCTCCAGAACTCCTTTAAGATATAGGAGACTAGGAGAGGAGAAGAGAAAGAACATCCTTTTGTGTTATAAATGGGAGACTCTCAGATTCTTTAGAAACATGCAAGCAAAAATTAAATCTACTTTTTCGTTACTTCCTTGAATGGAACGTCACCCTTAGCACCCCAAGGGGGGCAAGAATGATTTGGGTTACATTCATGCCAAATCTCTCTCTCCTTTGTGGAGAAAGGTATGGGGGGTGGCGGGGAAAGAAAAGGATGGCATTTAGGATAAAAGAAGGGGAAAGCACCATGTTTCCTAAGAGAAAAATTTAAAGAAACAAGTTGAGATGAGTATGTATGTGGGCTAGCTGGTGTGCTGGACAGCAGAGAGTAGAGGGGTGTCCTGCAACGGAACTCTAATTTCAAGATATTGAAATTTTCCAAGAAGGAAACAAATGACTGAACAAGCCCAGTGTTCACAGGATGGACAGTGTGAGCTTCCTCATGAAATTTTAGAAGATAGATCCCAAGAGAGATGGCCCTCTCACCTGACCTGGGGGAATGCAAATGCCGACCACTCTGTGCCCTCTCTTTCCCCATGACCATGGAGCATCGCTCCTTAAATATCACCTCACAGTACACTGTCATTGTTCACATGAGACAATATGGTGAAGGGTTTTAAAAACTGCTATGATGGGGGGGATGGTGTGGAGCACTTGGAAAAATACTAAACAGAAACTAGCGTTCTTATAACATCTGGATGGAAAGTTATTTTTTAAGCATGAACAATGGAAAGACATCGCAAGGAAAAGACTGGAATACAAAACTGCACAGAAATTAAAAACGTTCCTAAATCTAATAAGTGCTGAATGGAAAACAAAAATGCATGGAAAGTATGGCCCAACCATGACAAAGGGCCAAAATCCTTAGAATCTAAAGCACACATACACAATGATTAACACGACACCCCCTTGCTCCCGATAGCAAAATGGGGGAAGGATTAGCTAGCTGATGCAGGGAAGATGAACTGTAAGTGTGTGGGTTTTTTTTTTTTTAAGATTTTATTATTTATTTGAGAGAAAGAGAGAGCACAAGAAGGGGGAGAGTCAGAGCAAGAGGGAGAAGCAGACTCCCCAATGAGCAGGGAGCCTGATGCGGGGCTCGTCGATCCCAAAACCCTGAGATCATGACCTGAGCCAAAGGCAGACTCTTTTTTTTTTTTTTAAAGATTTTATTTATTTATTCATGAGAGACAGAGAGAGAGAGAGAGGCAGAGGGAGAAGCAGGCTCCCAAGGAGCAGGGAGCCTGATGAGGGACTCGATCCCAGGACCCTGGGATCATGACCTGAGCTGAAGGCAGACGCTTAACCATCTGAGCCACCCAGGCGCCCCCGAAGGCAGACTCTTAACTGACTAAGCCACACAGGTGCCCCAAACTATAAGTGTATTTAATAAGTATTTAAAATTAATCAACTTTAGTATAAATCAAAGAAACTCTAATTATGAGATTCATTTTTACCTAATTACAACATATGCTCATGTCATAGTGGTTATACGGGAAACAATCAGATACAAAATATGATCTATTTCTGTGACTTTAAGATGTACCTTTCCCCAACATTTTAATATCTTGGAAATTGAGGTGATCTCACAATGGCTAGCATGTCAACATTTAATTGGCAGCATTCTTTTCTTTCTTAATGGTACATAAAATAACAAAGCATCTTAGATTCAATGAAATAGCACTTGAAGTACAATATAATATGATACGCCAAAACATTAACAGTGATTCTTGTCGGATGGTGGAATTATGGGTGTTTTCTACTTTCTTATACTTTCCCATATATTTCCAGTCTTCTCAAATGAGTATGTATTCTTTTATCATCAGACAGTAAACAAAACAAAACTTGGTTCTAACCTTGACTTTGCCACTTTATAGCAGAGTAAGTCCCGAGTAAGGTAACTCTGCTTTCTGTCCTCAGTTTCCTTACCTGCAAAACGGATCGATAACTTCTCTGCCTACCTCATAAGATTTGTGCACAAATGCTTTGTAAAATATAAAGTGCCTAGTCAATGTGTGATTTAAATCCTGACACATGTATGAGAACCACTAACATGTGATGATCATTAATGTACTCATGAGATGTTTTTATTCTTTCTCAATGCCTGTTCATGATGTTAGTTTATAGCTTTATACTGTAGAATGGTGACTCCCAATATTCTGTTTGAACCTGATATAATTCGATTTCATAAGCTCTTTCCTCAACTTTGTTCCCACGTAGGAAAAAACAGATTCCAAAAACAATATTCAGTTCAGCACCACACAGATTTGCACGCTGACCAGGCCAAATCATGTACTCGTCAGCCCAGCTCCTGAGCCCCACGAGCCTTCGAGCCTTGTAGAATACTGCTGCGCGCACTTGCCACACACAAGTCACACCCAGGGCCAAAAAGGGGGTGGAGCATAACTACTTCTGTTTAATTAAAATGAACACAATTGTTGCTGCAAATCTGGAAATCTACCTTCAGCGTTCCGCCATGGAGGAGGGGCTTGGCACCTCTCTGTCCGAGCCTCTCAGATCGGCACAAGCCACGGTCCCCTTCTTAGCCCAATCCCAGTGCATCCCTGCATCTGGCTGGGCTGCTCTTGGCTAAATCAACTTGTTCCTCGTGTACTTAACGACCAGCTGGAGAGGAGGTTCACCAAGACAAGAGATGAGCACATTTCCCCTCCTCTCCATTCCAGCCTGGCCACTGGTTTGTCTATGTTCTAGAGCACAGGGGGCCTTGCCCTCGTAAGCAACATCACAAAACACCTTTCATGTGCCTATGACTCACCTGGGCGTTTTGTTAAAGAACAGATTCTAACTCAGTTGGTCTGGGGTTGGCCTGAGATTCTGCATTTCTAACAAGGTCTGAGGTGATGCTGATAACACGGCTTCATCAGCCACTCTTTGAATAGCAAGGATCTCCACCGTCTTCAACCCTATACCCACTTCCATCAGACACGCCTCAGTGCGCTCCCTATACTGCCTACATCAGAGCCATCTGGGGAAGTTTCTGAAAATGCAGATTTACTGCATCAGGATCTCTGAAAGGCGGGCCCAAATCCCTACATTTTAACAAGCACCATACTCCCCTTAGGTGAATTCTTGTAGACACTGAAGCATGGGAACTGACAGCAGAGAATTTTAAACGATCTTAGTGGACCACAGCACTGGGAGCTATATGTCCGCCCCACTTCCAGAGGGGCTTTTGCTGAACTGCACCTTGCACTGAAGGATGTGATGCTATGCAAGAGCACACAGTTCTCTTTCATATTGATGGCGCAGATGCTGGGGAGGAGATTACTCATCGTCTTAAGTACTCCCATTCATAACAATCTGTAGAAAAAATTTTATTCCAGTCTAAAGAAGTTGGGTGTTTTCCAAACAGGCAGCCTGGATGAGAGGGGCCATTTAATGGTTGTCCTTGCCTCTTTATTTTGACAACTGGAAACTCAGAGCCAAATCTGGGGCTCACTTTTGGCAATTATGCAGGTCCTTTTGACATAAACCTCTGTGTATGAACAATATGTGGCTAGGGGCGCCTGGCTGGCCCAGTCAGTTAAGCACCTGACTCTTGATCTCAGCTCAGGTCTTGATCACAAGGCATGGAGCCTACTTAAAAAAATAATTGAAATTGAAAAAAAAACAACATGTGGCTTAATTGAACTATCCTATTCATGGTTTCTCATCTCCCCAGTGTCTTAAATCCATTATTATCCATTTCTAGTGCACCGTGCATATGATGTGTAGTAGGCCTCTGAGCTGTTCACCAATATCGAGTCTTATCCACTTCTGGACTCGGGGGAGCAGTGTGATTCCCCCAAGTCCTTGAAGTTGGGTGTGGCCATGTGACTTGGTTGGGCCAATGGAATGTGTGTGGATGTGACTTGGGTCACTTCCAGGTGATGGCCACTGATTGCTGGTACTCCACACTTCAGCCCTTCCCTCCCCTGCCTGGGCAGTCCTGGAAGCATGAGCTGATGAAAGCAGCCTGAACACTGGGCCAACAAAGGAGACAACTGCCCCGGGGAGTCACCACACACACCACAGTGAGCTTGGGGTGAGTACGAAGGAAGCCCCTGGGATGTGTTAAGCTACAGAGATTCGGGGGTAACCTAAAGCCCATGCCTACCTTGACCATATCATATGCAAATGACCTCAAGTCCTTTTTGGCGAGAAGCTGAGTTATGAATACACAGGCCGATACAGAAACAAACTCCTAACAAAAGCCTATTTGAGAGAAAAGATATTTATAGAAGATTATTTACAGGATATACTATCAATCTACTTCTCTGAGTACTTCAAGTTTATTCTTGTTTCAATCTGATCACCAGCCTCTTTCAGAACCAGCATCCCCGACTTGTGTTTTCATATTCTGCTCCTCTTAAATTGTGGCAAAAGAGACATAATATTTACCACTGTAACCATTCCTAAGTGTATAATTCAGTGGCATTAAATACATTCACTCTATTGTTTAATCATCACCCCTATCCACACCCAAACCTTTTTTTATTATCCCCAACAAAAGTGCCATACCCATAAAACAACCCTTCTCCTCCCCCAGCAAGCCTCTGGTAACTTCTGCTTTACCTTCCATTCCTCTAGAATTTGTCTATTCTACGTACCTCATATAAGTGGAATTATATAATATTTGTCCTACTGTGTCTGGCTTATTTCATTAAGTATAATGCTTTCAGGGTCCATCCATGTTGTAGCATACATCAAAATTCCGTTCTTTTTGTGGCTCAATAGTACTCCATTGTACATATCTACCACTTTGTGTTTATCCATCCATCTGTTGACAAATGCTTGGGCTGTTTCCACTTTTTAGCTATTATAATAACACTGCAACAAACATGGGTGCACAATATCTGAGCATCTGCTTTCAATTCTTTTGAATATGTGCCCTAGGAGTGGAATTGCTGGGTCATATGTTAGTTCTCTGTTTAGCCTTTTGAGAAACTGCCAAACTGTTTTTCATTCTGCTCTTTCTATTCTTTAAAATTTTATTTAAATTCAAGTTAGTTCACATATAGTGTATTATTAGTTTTGGGGTAGAATTTAGTTCTGCTCTGACTTTTTTTTTTTTTTAAAGATTTTATTCATTTATTTGACAGAGAGAGAGAGAGAGAGAGAGAGAAAGCAGGGGGATCGGCAGGCAGAGGGAGAAGCAGGCTCCCCCGCAGAGGGACCCGATCCCAGGACTCCAGGATCACGACCCAAGCTGAAGGCAGACACTCAAACAATTGAGCCACCCAGGCGCCCCTCTGCTCTGACTTTTAAATCAAAGATCTCAGACAACAGGTGCATGAAATCCTCAATTACATTTTCAGGAAAATGTTGTTTGTGAACCTCACCCACTATCCTATGCAATCCTTCCCATACAAAATCCCAAGGGGAAACTCTTTTGAGGATTAGGTCCTGGGATAAGGTTGATGCTCCCTACTGATAATAAGGATTCCAGTATGGGTCCTAACTCGGCCATGGGGCTTGCAACCAAATTTCAAGCTTGAATAGTCCTTGTTGATGCCCCACCTACACCTTTTGGGATCCCCTTTACCATTTCTGGGCACACTGGCCTGACTTCAGATGGCCAGTGCCTATATCTTTGTCGGAGGACTGCCCTTGGGCTGTCCATGAAAAACAAAAAAAATCCGGCCAGAAGTACAGGTTTCCCCCATTATCTTCGAGTTTGCTTTATGCCACTTTGCTTTTATGAGAGACCTACGTTAGTATTACGTGTAATTGCTAACCGAAAGAAATCTGAGGATTTTCACTTTTAGGAAATGGCACTTGCTTCATCCTTTCGTGCCACTTCAGTTTACAAAAGGTTCCACAGAAACACTCTACTTTTGGATGGCAGGAGAAATCTGTACCTGGGAATTATCCTTGTGCTTCCCCTGCTCTCCAAGCAGCTTTGAACCAGCTGCTGACAGGTGTGGGTGTATAAATACCCCAGGCCCCTTACCTAGGATAATTCTGGGTCATGAGCTTTTTGCATTGATTCAAGCTTCCACTTGGGAGTAAGTACCAGTTTTCCACTACAGTTCCTGCCGAATAGCAGACCCTATGGTGACGGACTTCCCTTTCTGTATCACTTCCTCCTTCCCTTGCCTGTATCCCTTGCACCTGCCAATCAACTCAAATTCTTGGCTCAGTGTCTGCTTCTGAGGGAACCTAAACTAAGACAAAGCTCATCTCTAGCAACTTCCTCGATCCATTTGCTTTCCATATTTCTGTTCTTCTTTTTCCTGGTTCTCAAGTTTTATTTACATGTTTTTCATTGTTTTACCATATGCCTTCTTGTTGTCTGTTACTTCAAAGTCTTTGCAGAATAAAGTATAGTGGAACTATTTTAGATGAAAAACATCATGTAATTGTTACACCTAAAATACAAGATGAAAGGCTTATTGAATATGATCCCAATTTTAAAAAATATGTATGTACTTATGTGTATGCATAGAAAAAAAAAAAAAGAATAGAAAGAAATGCACCAGAATGTTAACAATGATTAAATTGGGGGTGATGTCACTGCAGATGGCTTAACCTTTTTTCTTCTTTATACATTATTTTGCAAAGAACATGAAGCCTTAGCTCCCTTGTCTATAAAATGAGGATAATCATACCTACCTCATGGAGTTCTGTTGATGGAAATCAAGTGTAAATGTAATGCGGTAATTAGCTGCATCACATTCACATAATAATCACAGTATGTGCCTAATACGTACCCTAATAAAGGGGAGTGAGTGCCGTAATTACAACAGCAATTAATGAAACAATTTAAAAGGAAATGTTAGAATTGAGAAAGTAAAAATAAGCCTGTGCTTTGTACTTTGTAAAGAACATTCACTTCCATGAGCTCATCAGCCCTCGAGAATCCTGCAAGAGGAGCAGGCTTAGGGGGAGGGAGTGAGCAGGAGACAGAATATTTACTGAACAGCAAACACATGCCAAGGCCAAGGTGGCCGCTTTGTGGACATCTCAGGTGAGAAGGATGGGGCTCAGCATGGTTAAGAAACTTGCCCAAGCTACGGAGACAGGACCAATAGCTCCAACTCCAGACTCTCAGTCCAGGATTCCTTCCTTTCCAACAGGCCACATTATTACATGTGTGCCTCAAAAGCCCCTGTTCCTACCTGCCCGCCCATCCGAGACATTCTCCGTTCCTAAGGCACCAATGTTCACCAGTCAATACACACAAGCTGCTCTTTCCTACCTCCATGTCCACAGGGAGGACCAAGGGGTGGCTTGTGGTGGGGGAGCGGATTTAGCTCCCCAAATCTCCCACCAAGACCACCTCCAAATGGATCATCAGTCTGAATAAAAACACTACTCGCGATGCAGACACAGAGTCGAGGTCAGCTCCACAGCGACACTTCTCAATCAGGCTGTCTACCCCAAGTCCTCCCTACACAGAAATTCTGGAACGGTCTTCAGAGACAAAGGAGTTGACACAGCGGGGTATTTAGGGAATTCTGCTAAGACAGCCCAGCAGAGATTGTGGGCTGGGAGAGAGAACCGTGATGGGCATTATTCCCTCTCTGTCCCCCTCAGGGCCTCGCGTCCTAATCATCCTAGGAAATCCCAAGAGAGCTTTTCTTGCGGCCCCGGTAACTGTGGTGTCATAACGGCCGGCTGATGGGCAGGGACAGGGTATGGAATGGGGTGGGGGTGGTGAGAGCCCGTGTGTCCCTAACCATGCCAGTCCTCCCTGCCATGCCTCCTACTCACCAGCTGAAGCCCTGGGCTTCTAGACTAACCTTGGGAAATCTTTCTGGACTAATCATTCTCCTGGCAGAATGTCAACCTAAGACAGCCATGCGTGGGAGCTTCAAGCAAGTTTGCCTTGTCACCCTGCCTCACTGACAAGCTCTCCTCCCAAGCACAGGGGTCGGGGCTGAGAGCACCCGTTGCGCCCTGAGGGCCCTGTTGCAGTTCCTGGGCCCTGGCACCTGGCAGCTACTCTCTTTCTGGGTCGTCTTTCAAAACCCCCCCTCCGCTTCAGCTCTCTCCTTCCCTCAGAATTTCTACAGCCTCGTCCCCAACCCCCTTCTCACTTGATTATGCTTCAAAGAGGAACAGTCTTTAGAGGTCTAGTACAAAGACTCCCAACGTTTTCCTTCTGCTACAAATAAAGGTATAACCCACCATAACTGTGCTGTCACACCCTTGCTCAAAAACTCTCAATGGCTCCCAATTGTCTCTAGATAAGTTCTAGCTCCTTAGTTTGGTGGTAAAGGTTGCCCTTCATGCCCTGAGCCCGGAGACCTTCCTGGCCTTCCCTCTACTACTCCATCTAGACCAGGTAGCTCATGGGGCACCCTCAAATGAAATTCTCTAGAGCACAAAACACTTTAGTCCCCAAACCACACCTAACACTACCTGGCTCAACCCAAAGGTCACTCCCCTTTCTTCCTGGTAGGAAACTATTTCCATCCTCATTAGCACTTTTGCCTCCTTACTTCCAATTTGGTATTCAATCTGATTTTTCTCTCTGTAAGTCTGAAGTCATGGACAGTCTTAAAATTCGTGCCTCCCCCTCTAACCATTGCCTCCCGCATGGCGTTAGGTCAATAAATCTTCGTAGGTCCCTGTTCTGATTTGTAAGCTTTCTCCCCTAAAGTTTCAGGAACTCAAGCTCTGTCTCCTTACCTAGATTGAAAATCCTCCAGAGCACTCGAAGGCTCATTCAAATCCCCTGAGCGCCGTGTTAACGAGCCGGCCCTGACTCAGGAGGGCAGGGCGAGGCGGAGTCGGCATTTAGAACGAGCTCCCAGGGGCTGCCCGGGCAGCTGCTCCGGGGCCGCGTTTAGAAAAGCCGGGAGGCAGTACCACCTGTGGACGAGGCAACAGCTCACCTCTGTGCGGCCCGGCTGAGCGCGGAGGTGGAGGAACGCAAGGCTGAGAAGCGGCCGACCCTTCGCCCACCAGCGACGCCCACTTACCTATGGTGGACACGACTGTGCCCACGAAATAGAAGGCGCCGGTGAAGTCCCAGCGCGGCCGGGCGCTGTCCACGCGGATGCCGGCCTCGGTGGCCTCCTCGTAGTGGCGAAGGAAGTCGCGCAGCTCGTCGCGGCTCAGGTTGTGGCGGCGGCTGAAGTTGGCCAGGCGCTCCTCCCAGCGCTGCTTGGCCTGACGCTCGTGCGCCAGCTCCAGCGCCGAGAAGACCGCGGCGCCGCCCAGCAGGTAGAGCACGATGAGCGCGGCGAGCAGCAGGAAGCGCGCGTTGTCCTCGTTCAGGTAGCCCGGGCCGCAGCTGCAGCCGCAACCCCGGCCGGCCATGGCCGGGTCCCCGGGGGCAACCCCGCGCTGGAGGGCCGGGGCCACCGGCCGACTCTCGCCCAGGCCCCCCCGGGGGGTCGCCGCCCAACCCGCCCCCGGACGCCCGACGGCCGGCTCGCCCATGACCGCTGGTCGCTCCCCCAGGCCGCACGGCTCCCCAGGCCGCCGCCTCGACCGCTCCCGCGGCGCCAGCTCCCCACGTCTGCCTCGACTCCTGGTTTCAAATCCGCTTTGAAGCCGCCGTCCCCACCCGCCTTGAGTTCTCCTAAAAGCTCAAGGTCCGAGTGCCCGGGAGCAGGGTCCGCTGCTTGTTGGCACGAGGGCGCGGGCGCTGTTTCCACCCCGGTGCCCTCCCTGCTCTGCTCAGATTGGGGAGGGGGCGTGGCGCGTCCTCAGCGCAAATTGGGGCGGACTTGAATTTCCCCCGAAGCAAAGGTCTTCCGGCCTCGGACGCTGGCGGGTTAGAGGAGCCCGGCGGGCTCAGTCTCTTTGACCATCGCTTCTCCAGCCGCCGACGGCTAGGACGCGGGGTGTCGGTGTGCTGGCGCAGGTGGGGCCTCCCCAGATGGATCCGTGGTGCTGCGTGCCAGTCGCGCGGAGCCTCAGGCCTCTGGGGTTACCCACCCGGCTGCCGGGGTGTAGAGGCTGGAGCAGGTCCCGGGGGGCGCGCACCCCGAGGGACTGCGCGGAGCGGAGTCCACGGGTTCCTACTTCGCGCCCGGCCCCTGCGCTGCGCCGAGGCCGGCTGGAGGAGGAGACCAGAAAGGGCGGATGGAATGAGGGGCCTAAGGGAGTTAGGGGCATCTCCCCCAGGCAGCCTCCCTCGCCTTGCCCCGACCAGAGAGCCCTTGGCCTCTGGGTCCAGCGCGGGGGCGTCTTCCGACGCGCGCGTCCCTAGCCAGCCCCAGCTCCCGGAGAGGTGGCCGAGGACCGGGGGCTGGAGAGTTCCATCTCCTCCCTCCGGGCTTGGCCGCCTCAGTGTGCTCCAGAGATTTTGCGCTGCCAGGACACAGCGCAGAGTGCTTTCCCCCCACCCCGTGCAGAACAGCGGCCAGGCTCCCCAGCAAATGGCCAGGGGCTCCCTCCCCAAGACCTCGCCTTTCAGGGGGCGCTGGCGCAGCCTCTGAGCTCGACTCTGACCTCCCAGGGACAGCCCCTTACGCGCCGCTCTGTCAGGACTGTCCCCAGGTCCCCTCCTCGCCGCGGCCCCGCTCTGCAGAACGGCGCTGGGAGCAGATCTCCCAGGGCTCTGCCCTGCCTGGCTCGAGAGCTCCGAAGCTGCAACAGGTGGAGCCAAGAGGCTGCCAACGGCAGCGACTCCACCCGGTTCCCAGCCTGCCGGCCGCGCTGCGCCGCTCCCAGCGCTGTTCTCCGCCTGCAGATGCTGTCTCTCGGCGGGCCCACCCGGGGGCTCAGATCACGGGGAAGTGGGTGCTGTAGAGGCAGGTTGAATACTTAGCGGGCTTGAGTGGGCCCCCCCTGGGCCAGAAGAGGGCGCTCCGTTTCCTCCAGACACATGTCGCCCCCACCTGTGTACCCAGCCACACACTGCCCCTCCGGAATCACCAGCCCCTGGCATGTGGGAGTGAATACGGATAGAGGAATGGACGCGTGGGCATCTTCAAACTAAGTAGAAGTTCCCCGCCTTCCGAGAGAGTAGTCCCAGGCTCAGAGCCCACCCACCACCCACTTATACTCGCCAGGAGCAGAGCATAAAGAAACACAGAGCTCTGGATTCCAATACATCTGCCATCCCCTCAGCTCCGTTATCTACTCCTGAATGCCCCTGTTTTATCTAATTTATTGGGGGCAAGAGCTTTAGGTGGTAGTGCATATGGAGACGTGTATACAAGGAGGGTAAGTCCAGCAATTACTCCCCTCCCCCATTTTATTATGAAAAATTTCAAACAAAGTTGAAAGAATTTTATATACTCACCACCTAGATTCTACAATGAACATTATACTATACTTTGCTTTATTACATATTTATCCATTCCTCTTTCCATCCCTCAACTTATCTTATTTGGGTGCATTTCAAAGTAGGTCCCCAATACTTTTCCCTATATATCATTAACGAGAGTCCAATATTTACAGATTTTTTTTCTTTTGGGGTAAAACTTAAAGTGAAATGCACAAATCTTAAGTGTGCTATTAGATGAGTTCTGACAAAGGCATATACCTGTGCAAATTAAACCCCTCCCTATCAATCAAACATCACCAGCAGGTCAAAGCTCAAAGCTTTGTCAGCAAATCCCCACCCATATTCCTCCAGAGGAAATTACTGATCTGATTTTTTTCCCTACCACCGACTGGTTTTGTCTTCATATAACTTGGTTTTGTTTGTTCTAGATCTTCATGTAAATGGAATTCTACCACTCTATACTTTTGTGTAAAGCATTTTTTTGAGATCTATCCATGATCTATGTCTTGGTCATTTATTCCTTTTTATTGCTGATTTTTAAAAAAGATTTTATTTATTTATTTGAGAGAGAGAGAGAGCATGAGAGGGGAGAGGGTCAGAGGGAGAAGCAGACTCCCTGCAGAGCAAGGAGCCCGATGCTGGACTTGATCCTGGGACTCCAGGATCATGATCTGAGCTGAAGGCAGTCACTTAACCAACTGAGCCACCCAGGTGCCCCTTTATTGCTAATTTTTAATTGTTTGAATATTCATTCTCCTATTGATAGAAACCAGGGCTGTTAGAATTTTTTGGCTATCATAAAACTGTTAGGAATATTATTGTACAAATTTTTGTGGATCTCTTTTCATATCTCAGGTAAATACCTAGGAAAGGAGTATGTATTTAGTTTTATATGAAACTGCTTAACATTTTTCCAGAGTAGCTGTACCAACCAACAATGGACAATAGTTCCATAACATTGTAAACATTTGGCAGTATTAGTCATTGTGATTTTATTTTTAATTTTTAAAAGATTATTTATTTGAGAGGGAGAATGAGCAGGGGCGAGGAGCAGAGGGAGAGGGAGAAGAAGCATACTCTCCACTGAGCAGGGAGCCCGACTCAGGGCTCTATCCCTGAGATCATGACCTGAGCTGAAGGCAGACGCTTAACCAACTGAGCCACCCAGACACCCGGTATGATTTTGAACATACTGGTGGGTGTGCAGTGCTATCTGATTGTGGTTTAATTTGCATTTCCCTGCTTTCTTAATGTGCTATGGCCATTTGTATATCTGCCTTTGTAAATTTGTTGAATATTAATGTTGAAATTACCTCTTGAAATATAAGTTATCGAGTATCTGTTTAAAAATTGATTTCTCTTTTTTATTATTGAGGTGTAGGGATTCTTTTTATGTATCTAGGAGATCAGTCCTTTCTCAGATACCTATCTTGCAAATATTTTCTATCAGTCTCTGGCTTGCCTATTTATTTTCTTAATGAGTTTTTCTGATGCCATGTTTTTAATTTTGGTAAAGTCCAATTTGTCAGTCATTTCCTTTATGTTTGGTGCTCTTTTTATATTAAGAAATCATTTACTTCCCCCAAGGTTGCTTAGGTTTCATGGGGTTTTTTTCTCTAAATTTTATAGTTTAGCTTTTGTATTTGGGTTATGATCCATTTTAAGTTTGTTTCTGTATGGCGTGAGGTAAGACCATTCAATCTATGTGGATATCCAGTTATTCCAGTGCCATTTGCTAAAAAAACAAGAATGAATTTATTTCAGGAACCTGAATCTTGCTCAGGTTTATGCTAATTCCACAGTACCTTGATTACTTGTAGCTTTATAATAGGTCATGAAATCAGGAACTGTGAGCCCTCCAATTGTGCTCTTCTTTATCAAGATTTTCTTTGGGTATTATAAGACCTTTACGTTTTCATAAAAATTATAGAATTATTAATTTCATCAGAAAAAGTCTTGGATGGGATCTTCATTAGAATTGTGTTGAAACTATTCTGGGAAGTACTGACCTCTTAATTCATGAATGAGGTTTATTCCTCCATTCATTTCAGTCTTACAAGTTTTCACGTAGAAGTCTTGCACATCTTTTGTAAATTCATTGTATTTTAGGTGTTTTGATGCTATTGTAAATGAAATCTCAAGATTTCATTTTCCAACTGTTTGCTGTAGTATATAAAGTTTTATGAACTAATTTGGTTCCTGCAACCTTAGTAAATTCACTTGTAGTAGTTAATTCCTTTAGGATTTTCTGTATAATCATGCCATTTGAAACAGTTTTACTTCTTCCTGACATCTATTTATTTTTCTTTTCTTACTGCAATGGTTAGGACCTCATATAATGGTGGATAGAAGAGGTGGAAGCAGATATCTTTGTCTTGTTCGTGATCTTAAGGAAAGGCCTCCAGTTTTTCACTGTTAAATATATTAACTGTGGGTTTTTCATAAATACTCTATCAGGTTAAGTTTCTTTTATTTCTAGTTCTCTGAGAGTTACTTTTTTAAATCATAAATGAGTGCTGAATTTTGCCAAATGCTTTCTCTGCATCTTCTGCAATGATCTTATAGTCTTCTCCTTTATTCTGTTAATGTATTGAACTTCATTAATTGCTTTTCTAATGTTAAGCCAACTTTGCATTTCTGGGATAAATTCTACTTGGGGTTCCTACTCTTATTTTCACTCTTCTACTTGTTTCGGATTTGCTTTGCTTCTTTTCCCTAGCTTCTTATGTGGGCACTTAAGTCACTGATTTTAGACCTTTCCTCTTTTCTAATGTTAGCATTTTAAAGCTATATTTCCCTGTTTTCCCTGTGCTAGCTGCATTCTAAAAATTTCCGTATGTTATATTTTCATATAATTTTCAAAATATTTTCTAATTTTTTCTTCTTTGACCCATGAATTATTTAGAAGTGTGTTGCTTAATTTCCAAATATCTGGTTTTTTAAGACAAATCATTTATTTCTAACATTTTCACTGTGGTCAGAGAACCGTATTCAACGTGTTTCAATCTTTCTAAATTTGAGACTTATTTTATGGTCCAGCATAGGATCTATCTTTGTGAACATACCATATGCACTTGAATATGTATTCTGCAGTTGTTGGGTAAAGTGTAGACTCTATATATGTCAATTAGGTCAAGGTACTTGACAGTGTTTTTCAAATCTTCTGTCTTTACTGATGTTTGTTCTAGTTATTCTATTGATTGGTGAGAGAAGAGTGTTAAAATCACCAACCATGAGGTACCTGGGCGGCTCAGTTGGTTAAGCCTTTGACTCCAGCTCAGGTCATGATCTCAGGGTCCTGGGATGGAGCCCCACATCCAGCTCCCTGCTCAGCAAGGGGTCTGCTTGTCCCTCTGCCCCTCCCCTCTTCTCGTGCTCTCTCTCTCTCAAATGGATAAATAAAAAATCTTCTTTAAAAAAATCACAAACCATGATTATGGAATTGTCTATTTCTTTAATTATGTCAATTTTTGTTTCATATACTTTGAAGCTCTGTTATTAAGTTCAAGCATTTATGATTATCACATCTTCCCAATGTAGTAACCCTTTTATTTTTATGAAATGTCTTTATCTCTGGTAATACCCTTTACATTAAAGTTTACTTTATCTGATATTAATCTAGTCACCACAGGCTTTTTGTACTTAACATTTGCATGTATCTTTTCCATTTACTTTTAGCCTGTGTCTTTACGTATTTAAAGTGGGTTAGTTGTGGACAGCATACAGTTGAAAGTTGGTTGGGTGGTTTGGTTTGATTTTTGGTCAGGTCTGACAATCTGCACATTTTAACTGGATTGATCAGATCAACGCTATTCAAAAGAACTTCTGCAATGATGGAAATATTTTGTAAATATTTGTGCTGTTCAATATAGTAGTCTAATATGACTATTGAGCTCTTGAGTGCCACTGAGGAACTAAATTTGTAATTTAATGTTAATAATTTAAGTTGAAATATCACATGTGGCTAGTGGCTATCATCTTAGAAAATATAGGTTGAGACCCTTTATATTTAATGTAGTGATTTAGGGGACTGGATTCAAGTCTAGCATATTACTATTTGTTTTGTTTGTCCCCACTGGTTTCTGATCCTCCTTTCCCATCTTCTTTTGGATTAACTGAATATTTTTTAGAATTCCATGTTATCTATTGACTTTTTAGCTCTATCTCTTGGCATTTTTTAAGTGTTTACGCTAAGGATTAGCTTTTCACAGCCCTCTAAGAGCTACTATTGTATGACTTGGTGTAAAATATAGAATCCTTGCAACTATATGGGTTCATTTCCCATCTTCTTCCCCACGTCGACTATGGTTGTCATTCAAATCACATTCCCATATGCTAAAACCCAACAATACAATTTTTTATTGTTTAAATGGCAATATATGTTTTAATGTACAAATTCAGGTTTTATTTTTACTTATTACATTGGTTGGAACTTAGGAACTAATTACTTTTGTTTTCTACCTCTTAGCTGAACAAAAAATACCCACACAATGTGGCATTATCATTAGACAAGACTTGCTTTTTCACATTTCACACAAGAATGTATATTATCTTTCTTGAACAAAATGCCTAGATTACCAAGGAAACCATCTTTGGAGGAAGTGTTTAATGAATCCTCCAGTAGGAAATAGGAGAATTCATTGCCTTTAATTAGAAGAAGGCTGTGTAAGTAGTTATCTGTCAAACTTCTCTGTGCAGCTCACCAACATTTCCTTACTGGAAACATCAATTTGTCCACATCACAGTTCCCAAAATGACTTTAAAGTCTGAAAAAATTCTGTATCTCCTTTGGCTTCTCTCTTGATTCCACCCAGGCTTTATTAATGGTTTGCGTCATATCATCATCTCCATCTTTGTAAATTTTCTTTAGAACATTCATCAATCCCTCACTAGGATCTGTTTCAGTGTTGTAAGAGGGCTTTTCTTTCTCTTCTCATTCTTTTTCAACCTGAGTCAAGTAGTCCCACTGCGTGTTTTCTGCTTTCTTTCTACATAAGAACTGTGTCTGTTTGACTTCTTTTTGAACTGCCCTCCACAGAGATGGGTTTCAAGAGATTGTTCACAATCATGGGAGTAACTCTTCTCATTTATATTCTTTACCAAAAGATCAAATGACCTCTCTGTGAAATGCACCTGCACATTCTCAGGAGTTGATGAGCTCTAGTTAAGTTTGTGAAAATATACTTTACCTTATCTGACTGATCCCATTTGTAATTACCAATTTTTACCTTATATCCTGTTCTGATGGGAGCAACCACAGCAGCAGCTTTTCATCGTCAAGTTCTGCTTTTCTCTGTGATTTCTGCCGCATCATGTTCTTGATTTCTGTCTCATTCTTGGATTTTTCAGCTGGCTGTTTCAGCAGCACCTTCACCTCTTCCAGATCTTTCTATAGCTTCCAACCGCCCTCTACAGTGGAGTGACCCTGGGTTTCTGCAGTCAGCATTGATTTAAAGAAGCTTCCTGTCCTCAGGCTGGCATAGCAGGAGCTGAGGGAGCCTTGTCCAAACCTGAAGCTGTGGTTGGGCTGAGTCAGGCAAGGCCCCAGCTGCAGCCAGGCAGGGGAGAGAACAGGAAACCGTGCACCAAGTGAGTAGCTCACCCAGGTGGGCACAGACCCCACCCGCTCCAGTCACTGCTCCCGCAGCCTGCGCCAACACCCACCAGGTGCAAGACCTGGCCCACCTCTATAATCTAAATTTCTTAGGAGAAAGGCTTCTATATTTGCAGATATTTGCTCTTTCTGGTCGCTTTCTTTCCTTCCTGAATATTTGAGCTTCTCTCTGGTATGTTCTTCCTCCAGCCTGAAGAATGTCCTTTAGCATTTCTTGCAGTGCACGTCTGTAAATTCTCTTCATTTTCTTTTATCTGATAATGTGGTTATTTTGTCTTCCTTCTTGAAGGATGTTTCCACCAGATATAGATTTCTTTTTTTTTTAAAGCAAGTTTTGACTGCTTTTTTTTTTTTTTTAAGATTTTATTTATTTATTTGACAGAGAGAGACACAGCGTGAGAGGGAACACAAGCAGGGGGTGTGGGAGAGGGAAAGCAGGCTTCCCGCAGAGCAGGGAGCCCGATGCGGAGCTCGATCCCAGAACCTTGGGATCATGACCTGAGCTGAAGGCAGACACTTAACGACTGAGCCACCCAGGCGCCCCCAGATATAGATTTCTGAGATGACCTTTCTTTCTGCATGTGAAAGACATTTTGTGCTGTCTTCTGGCCTAGTGTTTCTGATGAGAGGTCAGCAGTCATTCAAATTACTGTTCCTGTTCCTTCTAGCTGCTTTCAAGATTTTGTCTTAAGCGTGGTCATCATGAGTTTGACTAGGAGGCACCCAGTGGAGTTTTGTGTTACCCTGTTGCTTATTCACTGAGCTTCTTGAATCTGTAAATTTATGTCTCACCAAATATTTAGCCATTATTTCTTTAAATATTTTCTCTGCCCCATACTTACTCATCTCCTAGCATTCCAATCGCATAGAACTTAGACCTTGAGATACTATCCCACAAATCCCTAATTCCCACCCCATTCCCACTTTTCAGTGTTTTCTGTTTGTTCTTCAGATTGGATAATTTCTATCTACCTATCTTCAAGTTCCCTGACTCCTCTGTCCTCTCCATTCTGCTACTAAGCCCATCTACCGAAGCCTCTAATTTCAGATTGTGAGATAATAGAAAATACACCTATTGGTTCATGCCCCCAGTTCCTGACACAGAGCTCCTGAAACCCTTGTAAATTCCTAAGTGGTAACAGTACTAGGAACATCTTATATTCTAATGGGGTGACTCTGGGGGTGGGGGGGGCTTGGTTCCTGGATTGGGGCTGGTCACCAGAAAGACCAAACCATGATTAGAAACTTGGAATTTTCAGCTCCCTCTCCCCATTTTCCAGAGAGGGGAAGGGGCTAGAAATGGAATTTATGATTGATCATGCCTCTGTGAGGAAGCCTCCATAAAACCCCAATAGTACAGGGTTTGGGGAGCTTCCAGGTTGGTGAGCCCATCCACACTGGAAGGGTTATGCACTCAGACTCCATGGGGATACATGCTCCTGTGCTCAGGACCCTCCCAGACTTCCCCCTATATCTCTCTTCACGTGGCCGTTAATCTGTACCCTTGATCATCCTTTAACAAACTGGTAGTGTTCTCCTGAGCTCTGTGAGCTGCTCTAACAAATTAATCAAACCTGAGGAGGGGTAATGGGAACCTCTGATTTATAGCAAATGGGTCAGAAGCACAGGTGACAACCTGGACTTGTAACTGGCACTGGGGGGTGGGGGGGGGGGGGTGGAGACAGTCTTGTGGGACTGAGCCCTTTACCTGTGGGATCTGACACTATCTCCAGGTTGTGTGAATTTAAATTGTAGGACCCCCAGCGTGTCTCAGAATTGCTTGGCAGGGAAAACACCCCCACACATCTGGTGACCAGAAATGTTTTGAGTGTGGTGGTCATGTGAGAGGATAGGAGGCACACAGAGGGGGAAAAACTGCCCCCGTCGGTATCGTATTTTTCAGTTCTAAAATTTCCACTCAGTTCTTTCAAAAGAATTCCTACTGCCCTGCTGAGATTTGCTATCTCAATATAAGATTTTTTTTTTTTTACACTCTTGAACACAATTTTATTAGCTGTTTTTAAAATCTTTGGAGATTCTTTTGGTCTCCTTTGCTTGTCTTTTGAGAATAAGCCATGTCTTTCTCTTTATTTGTATATTGAGTAATTTTGGATTATACCCTAAGCATTGTAACTGATATATAATTTATGATGTGTTGTAGAAACTCTGAATTCTGTTCTTTTCCTCTGAAAAATAATTATTTTTTAAATTATTATTTTTAAACAGGCAGTTAACTTGGCTGCACTCAACTGCAAAGTGTCTCCCCTGCAGTGGGAAGTAGCTTAAATTTTAGTTCAATTATTTTGGCCTTGGCTGTGCATGAACAGCTCAGAGATCAGCCAAGATTTGGGCAGAATTTATATACAGAATCTGGTAATCCTCTCTCTGGTTCTCTCTTTTCTGTTCTTTCCTTCCTCATGCTCAGACTGTGTTTGCTCCAAACCCTGTCCTCTGGATCTTCTAGCCAGCAAGACTATAGATTTCCCCTGGAGGTTTTATGGTGCCGCTGACCTCAGGCCCAAAGTGGTTAAACAAACAAAACCAGGAAACTCACCTAGTGTGGTGGCTTTCTTCCAGTGTCAACTCTCCTTCATTTCTGCAGCTTTCAGTCACTTTCAGTAGCTGGTTTTTAAAGACTTTTCTCCAAGTTTATATTTTCTATTTGTGAAAGAGTTGGTTCAACTGGGGCTATTTGGCCCTGCCAGAAACCTGAAGTTATGTGGCTTCTCCCACAACATTATAAAATGAAATTTTCAAACATACTCCAAAGGTAAAAGAATTTATAGTGGTAACCTAGATTATACAGTTAAGTCTTCCTATATTTAATCATAACTCTATCCATTAATACACCTTATTTCTATGCATTTCAAAGTAAACTGCACCCATTACTACTTGCCCCTAAATCCTTCAGCCATATGTATAACTAACTAGAGTTCAACAATTTAGTTTTTTCTTTCAATGTAAAATTTGCACAAATGAATGGATATCTGACCTGTGCATTCTTTGAGTTTTTAAAAATCAACTTTAAAATTGAGCTATCATTTACAAGAAAAGTTACCAATTTGGTGTATAAATTCAAGGGGTTTTGTAAAATGTAACCAATGCCACAATCATGATAGAAACATTTCTGTTGCCCCAAAAGTTCCCTCATGCAGCCAATCCCCTCTCCTCACTCCTGAACTCATTTTTAAGGCCACCCAGTTCTACTTTGAGTGGGAGCCAGGGTGCCACTCCAAGATTAGGAATTAGAGACCAAGGAGAGAGGCCATCCACTGCCAAGTGTGTCCTGGAGGGCCAGAGAAGAATGTAATGGCAAGGCAGAGGCTGGGCTCTTTAGAAGTGTTCCCAGGCTGTCTCTAGAAAGGTGTTGAGTGGCTCAATGAGACCACACAGTCCATTCTTCTACCGAAAGGTGGATTCTGCCCATCCAAGCATAATTAAAGATGCCCATCTCTTGAGCCTGTTCTGGTATCAGAGTTCAGGAGGCAGGAGCTTGCTGTCATGATCTTCAAGATTGCAACCTTAGGCAGGTTCCCATACCTCTTTGAGCCTGAGATAGGATAGGTATGAGCCCCCACTTAACAGATGAGAAAATGAAGACTTAAAGGCATCACATGACTTGCCTAAGGTCTCTTGGTGTGGACAGCAGAGCTGGGATCAGACAATTCTGAGTCCTGGGTGTCTTGGAGCTGAGTCACATTTCAGGCTTGTCAATCTGAAGCCATTATCCATGGAACTGTCTTCACTCAGCGTGATTGAACTAGCAAACCTGGGAAGGAATACATTATATATTGTAATCCTGAATGCACTCATAAATATATAAATTGAAATAGTCATCTCACTTTGTGCTACAAGTATTTTCAGATTTTTCTACTAGATTTCATTGAAAACTGCTGGTCATGACTTCCTAAATTGATTTCATGATTCATTAAAATGTTGACTGGCAGTTTGAAAAATCAGCTTTAGCACACTCATTACAAGGGTTTACTTATTTATGCAAATTTGCGAGAAACTTGGACTTAAAAATTTCCTTCTTGGTTTACATTCGCTTTTAAATAAAATGTGCACACTCGCACACATTGTTTAAGGAAGAGGCATAAAAAGGTTCCTCTGGCACACTATTAATACTTCACCTAGAGATACTTCTTGCTCTGGAGTGGACTTCAGGCATTTTCCACTTGTCTTTGGAGGACTCCACCCCTGTACCCTTCTCATGAGGGGCAGTCCCCTAATCTGGAGTGCTTGTACCAGGGATGGACAGGTGACTTAACCGGGCCAATCAGGTGCATCAGGGGACTTGCTGGAGCTACTGGGAAAGAAGGTGTTTTGTTTGTTTGTTTTAAATAACCACCTGGAAGTAATGTGAGATCCTGGAGTGGGGTGGGTATTTATCTCCAGCCTCCGGGTGGAGAAAGCTTGCTGGAGAATGGCGTCCATATTCCTGAAAGCGGATATTCTGGACCTGGAGACTGTTATGTTATGATCCTCTGGCTCCAGCATTTGCTAGACTCTGTTAGTCTTTTGTTGTTTATGCCTAATTAATCTGACTTCTGTAGCTGTAAAAGCATCCTAATGTATTCTTTCATAAAAATATTGAAAAGTTATTGAATAGCAAATATGTAGGGGCTTTTACATTTTCATTATGTCAATTATCTGAAGAAAACAAAATCAGCATTCAGCTACCATAATGTTAAGTTCTAAAGGACCTATGAGCAAAGAGCTACCAAGAGCATGCACAGTGGTATCATCTGTGTCCTTGGGGCCAGAAGGGAACACATACTAGTTGTGACCTTGAGTTTTATTTTACCCTCCCTAAATGAGGTGTCACCTGCCCCACAGTGTGATGTATATAGTTACCTATGATTGATTATATCTAATAAATTCCCTATGGATGCAATTTATCCCTCACCTTTCCCTTCTGAGTTTCCCTGTGTATTAAAGACTGGTCCAGATGCCTTCCAGGTTCTTAATCACAGTGGAGTGCTCTGCAAACCTCACCACAAAGGGACCAGGGAACAATGCCTTAAAGTTTCAGTGGGGCTTCTGGTAGGCCTGAGAGAACAGAGCGTACTTGAGATGGACTTGCTTAGAACTCTGTCTTTACCCCGACTTGCATTGCTTTGGCCCCATGTCTGCTCACTACCCCTTGTCACTGCATGAGGCACCCTCCTTTCATTTCCTCGGCTGCCTTTTGCCCTCCTGCTCCCCAGCGTTTTCTATGCTGCCTTCTCTTTTGACACTTGGCATAATCCCTTCTGCTCTCTGCTTTAGGTCTAGTCCGTGGAAACACCAGGTTTCAGTCAGAGAAGTTAACAGAACGTACTTAACATGGCAATGTCTTCAGCTGTTGATGCTCACACTTCAAAGGAACCAGTTCCATGGTGAGGTTCTGGCTTTAATAAATCAGTGACTCAGGGGGCGCCTGGGTGGCTCAGTCGTTAAGCGTCTGCCTTCGGCTCAGGTCATGATCCCAGGGTCCTGGGATTGAGCCCCACATCGGGCTCCCTGCTCAGCGGGAAGCCTGCTTCCCCCTCTCTAACTCCCCCTGCTTGTGTTCCCTCTCTCGCTGTTTCTATCAAATAAATAAAATCTTTAAAAAATAATAAAAAAAATAAATCAGTGACTCAGGCCTGCATGCTAATGCAGCATTTAGCGGTTGATTTTATGGACCCAGAGCTGGTTCGGTCATGCCAACTAGGATTTGCTGTTCCAGTGGATGAAGGTGTACCTGGTTTTGTAGCTACTGTTACACATCCTGGATGCAAGGCCCGCTCCTTGGCTGGAGCTTGGGAACGTCTGCCACACTTGTGCCTGGTTCCTCATAGCAGTACTCCCCAGGTTCAAATCCCAGCTCTGCCCTTGCCAGCTGTGTGACTTTGGACAAATAATCTTAGTTTCCCCATCTGTAAAATGGCTGTGGTAATAGCACTGGGCTATTATGATTTGGTTCGTTAATACACAGAAAACACAAACATTACCTGGCACACACCACGTGCTCCGTACTCGCTAGTCAGTGTTCTTACGGGGACCAGTAGAGGGTCTGGGCTCAGAGGTGGCCACCTGTCTCCATGTTGGGTTCTGGCTGTGGGCACTGCTAGCATTCTCCCAAGAGCAAATGGCTGCACATTACCCCGTAAGACCTGTAAGAGCCACTTCAGACCTGTAACTTACTAGCTGCTAAAAATGCAGTAAGAAAATGTAGTTTTGTTTATAGTACTTTTTTTGGCCTGGATATTGCTTGAAAAAAGTGAACTACTAAACTTGGAAAATTTGTCAAAAATGTCATAGTGGGATCCATGCATACATGTAGTTAGCACATTATCAACAGAATTTTAGATTTAATCCTATATAATATTTAAGCGATTTTATTTCTGCCATTGAGTTCCTGCATTTTTGCCATCATACTTTGTCATCATAATGAATAGCATTCATCAGTACAATTACTACATTTTATGAATGTAAATAAAGAATGCCTATCTAACCTTCTTCTTTGAGGTATTCACCAGTCAAAACCAAGTACTTTCAAGGAAGGGGTTACAGCTCTGATTTTTCAGTTACGAGGGAGGAAGTAAAATGTCCTAAGATTTGAACCAAATATCCAGATCATCCAAAAATGGTTTCAAAATGGACTAATATGTCATTTCCCTAGAAAGTAAACTAATTTTATGTGGAAAAAAGTTGTGACAAAATGGAATCTAAGGTCCTTATTTTCAGCATACCAAATCTGATACAGAAACCATATGTGTTGGAAGTCACATATGTAACTTTTATTAAGGAGAACTAACTTCTACATAAGAACCCAGGAAAACAAAGCTGGGCTCCACCGTGGAACCTTATGGATATTATTTCACGGAAGGCTAATGTGAGGCTTAAATGTAAAGCATGTAAGCACAGGAGTCAAGACATAGGAAGAGCTCAGGAAACATTCGCTATTACAATATGTGGAAAAGTACAGCCTCCCAAATCAGTGAATTTTAAGGACGATTTGTACCAACTATAGTTAAAACCAGGCAGCCTTTCTCAGGAATGTGATGAAAAATAATTTAGGGGTGCCTGGGTGGCGCAGTGGGTTAAGTGCCCAACTCTTGGTCTCAGCTCAGGTTGTGATCTCAGGCTTGTAAGACCAAGCCCCGCGCCAGGCTCTGAGCTCAGGGCAGATTCTGCTTGTTTCTCTCTCCCTCTCACTCTCTAAAATAAATGAATCTTAAAAAAATTTTTTTAAAAACCTCTCCCTCCTTCACCCCACGAAAGCAGCTGGTGGAAGACCCATTCCTCTCTTCATAGGAGTATGTGGGAGGTGGAGGGGACACGGAATCCTCCTGCCAAAATGGCAAGTGACTTAAGTTGCTACATGTAGGGACTGACAATTTTCTGCCTTAAAATGTTTTAGGACTCTTAAACTCTCATTCAGAATATTCTGCTGAAATTCATCTAGTATGAAGATCTCGTTTAGACTTTTGGCTACATGTCCAACTCTGTAAAAGAATGTTAGGTAAGCTTTCCAAAGATCAAGAGAAAACTCCCCAAAACGGCAGCAGTTCCTTTTGTCCGCATGCCGAGACGCTCCTTAATCAGCTAGTGAGTCTCCTATAATAGAACTTTAGGAGGCGGCAGGAAGTTGAATTGTGATGTGGATGTTTACCCTCAGCATGTATACA
Source organism: Phoca vitulina (assembly GCF_004348235.1). Lineage (NCBI taxonomy): Eukaryota > Metazoa > Chordata > Mammalia > Carnivora > Phocidae > Phoca > Phoca vitulina. The sequence continues at coordinate 58,373,368 of NW_022589710.1, read as the reverse complement.
GTCAGTCACTGGCTGGTGTTTCCAGATCTGAAGCAGGAAGAGGTGGTGGGGGAAAAAAGGATAAAAGGCAGCAGTGGGGTGGCTGGGTGATGGACACTGGGGAGGGTATGTGCTATGGTGAGCGCTGTGAATTGTGTAAGACTGATGAATCACAGACCTGTACCCCTGAAACAAATAATACATTATACGTTTAAAAAAAAAAACTAGGAAGGGAAAAATGAAGGGGGGGGAACTCGGAGGGGGAGACGAACCATGACAGACTGTGGACTCTGAGAAACAAACTGAGGGTTCTGGAGGGGAGGGGAATGGGGGATGGTTTAGCCTGGTGATGGGTATTAAAGAGGGCATGTACTGAATGGAGCACTGGGTGTTATACACAAACAATCATGGAACGCTACATAAAAAATAAATAAAAAGATGGCAGGCAGCTACCTGCAGACACAAGGGTGAGGTGAGCGCTCCTCGAGTCAGGGAGAAATAATTGTTAAACCCCAACCTGGAATAATGGAAGTAATTTCCTCAAGCATTAGCAGGCACGTTTGATGATGCTTTTTTGTAGCACTTTGGGTAATTCAGTTCCATTTAAAAAAGGACCAGATGGGGCAGAACTGCTTGCTTTTTGGGTTCCCATGTTGATTATTCTTGGGGCAGTTTCCCATGTGTGCGATCAACTATGCCCAGAAAGCTCATGTTATGACCCTATGCTGGCCTGCCTTCCCCCAGCCCATGCTGACCAGGGTAAGGGGCACAGAAGTCTGCTGTGAGCAGTTGGGCCTGGACACCCAGAGTGCATAACCCTTGGTCATGGGCTTCCCCTAATGTTACCTTGATGTACCTAGCCACCCATTCTACAGAACTTGTCTGTTTCCAGATGGGCCCCTTTGGGTCCCCACTGGGTGTAGAGGGATGTTACTTAGAAGTATGGCCCATGGACCAGAACTGGTCTGTGAGGAGTACAGAAAATAAGCATTTAGAAACTTCCATTGTAATCTGACAGTGCTGTAACATCCAAGCACCCGATTCTGTATTCTATAAAAGTGTCCACAATACACCGGAGGGGTAAAAACTGTCACATACCATGCTGCCTGGGAGCTTGGGCCACCTGGCAGAAAACCAACCGTGGATGCTGCCAGACCTGGGTTCAAATACTGGTAAGAGCACTTTCTAGAAGTATGACCTTGCATAATCACTTCACCTTTTTGAGTCCCGATTTCCTTATCAGGAAAATGAGGATAATCCTAATGGGTCAACTGTAGCAACGGCAAGCACAATCACTGGACGGTTCTCATGCTGTGCAGGCTTGGAGTATCTTCACGCATTCACTCACCACTCTCCATCATCCTCTGTGAGGAGTATTACCACCACCACCCACATTTTACAGTTGAGGGGACCAACGCACAGAGAAGTTAAATAACCTGGTCTAGCCACACAGCCGTAAGTGGCAGAGCTGGGATTCAAACTTTGGCAGTCTTACTTCAGCTCTGAGCTCCAACCCACTCTGCAGTGATGTGGATCAGATGAACAATGTACCTGTGTGACCGACTCTGCCCAGGGACTGCTGTCGATCTGCCGCTGTCCTCTCGAGTGGCTGAACCCACCCTGCAGAGCCCAGGCTTTCTGAGTCCTGTTGCAGAGCAGGAAGACTGCTCACCATCGTGGTAACACTGGTGAGACGCTTCCTTGGTGCTGCCCCACCCCCACCCAGGATGGGACCACCACACTGGGGAGAATCTCGGGTCCCCTGCCAGGCCTTTGGACACACAGACTGCCGGGCACGCACCCTGGGCCAGCCCCGGACGCCTTCCCACTGCCTTCCCGGCTCATGTGATAGAGGGTTTGCATGTTCTGGGAAGTAGAAGGCAGGGTCATGAAAGGTCTAAGCCTTAGTTTAACCAGCTCACTACACAGGTAAGATGAATAATTCAGTGGCTTTTCAACTTTTAAAGCAGTACGAGCATGCATACACACACACACATAATCCCAGACAATACCCTTTACAGAATCCCAAAATATAGAATAGGTAAAGCAGAGTTTGTGACAGGAGAAGGGTGGAGGGTCCGCAGCTGTCTTCCCAGACTTTTCTACAACAGCACCCCCGCTCTGCCCTGCCAGGTCCTAAGGTGAAAATTGTAGGCCTGAAGAATAGTCCAAAAAGCTATCTTCAGAAATCTTTCAAAATTAATATTCAACACTTCAAAGTTGTAAGATAGGCTGGAGACAAACTGGAAATCAGCCTCATGTAGAAAAGAAGGTCTACATCATCATAGGAGAACGTGATTCCTAAGTATGAAGGACATACGTACATAAAGCGAAGACATTCACAACTTTGACCCAAACCAGCTGTGATGTGGGGGACATCCTAAACCTTTCTGGGTCTCTGTTCCCTTGCTTGTGAACTGAAGGCACCAAATAAGGTTACCTTCAGGGTTCCTTGCAAGTAAGATACTTGTGATTTTATATGGTTCTGTGAGCAGTCTTTTCTGGAAACTTGGGGGCAGGGGGATGAAAGACACCCATCTGTTCCGGGGAATGGGTGAGGAAATGGCAGGACACATCTGTAAGCAGAGGCAGCCAGCATGGCGCCAGGATGAAAAGCCTTGTGAAGCTGTAGGACGATGAGAGGCAGTAGGACTCGGTGCGTCTGAAGGGTAGTCACACCGACCTCCGTGACAGAGGCCAGGAACATCTGCAGACTCAGGGCCAGCAACCCCAAGACAACACTCAAAGTGGAGGGCTGGGTGATAATCAAATGATCACATTCTTCCCCTGACAAGTTTTAATTGAATGAAGAGCACCTTTCAGGATGGAAGGAATACAACACACATAGTCAATCTTCACTTCGGAAGCGCGAACACCATCATGAAATTCCATATATCACTTTGAGGATGACTTTGTCTATACTCAACATTGTCGAGTTTGATAGCTTTCATTCCAAAGCTTAAAAAAGTGAATTAAGAAAATAGATTTTTTAGTGACACTGTTAATGACCATTGAAAGTATAACCAGCATACATGTTCACAAGGGTGAGCTATGCAGAGTTTTGTTAGGGGTGTACATAAAACTTTAAGGGTGAACATCCGGTACAAATTAGAACATCTATTATTTGGGGCTTGAGGTCTTAAACCTAAATTTCACAGTGCTTTAAGATTCTCAGGAGGGAACCCACATATTCCCATGTGTATCTGGTGCTTTGGTATAAGGAATGTTCCAAATCCATGGCCGATCTGGGGAAAAAACAAACAAACCACATTACATATGTATAATACTTATTTGAACAGGATTACAAAAAATTCACTTACCTGATAGGATAAAACCACCCATGTGTTTACCCGATAGGATAAAACCACCACGTTTACACATTGTTAAGAACCCCTCTCCTCTTTCTAAAGATTTATGAGAGTGAGTGCCCGTGAGCACACATGGGGGTGGAGGGCACAGGGAGAATGAATCTCAAGCTGACTCCGTGCTGAGCCCAGAGCCCAATGCAGGGCTCAATCTCCCGACCGAGATCACAACCTGAGCCAAAACCAAGAGTCAGACGCTTAACCAACTGCACCACTCAGCCACCCCCTTAAGAACCCTTTCTGAACCAGCCCCAGACAACAGCCCATTTCAGACAGCGGCTACTGGCAAAAGTTCATGCTAAGAAACAGGCAAGTGAACATAGAAGCAGGCCAGCAGAAACCAGGGTGTACATCCTGGCTTGCTGCTTATATTGACCAGTCACTTCGCCTCTGTCAGCCTCAGTGTCCTTCTGTGTACCTGACGGTGGTACGGTCAGGAGGGGAAGTGAGATAAATGCACGTAGTGTCCGAGAGCATCCCGCAGAGAAAGAACCTCACAAAGGGCAGCTATTATCTTTTACAACGCTGGAGAAACCAACAGTAACAGATGGCACACTGCTCTCAGCGGGTCATGGTCACATATAATCGAGAGGCCCGGGGCCACCTCCACGAAATGGTTTTGTTCTGTTCCTTAAGGCTAATAATTGATGAGGCATGAAGGTCTCTGTATAATGACTGTAGACCGATGGTGAAGCAAGCAACACGCCTTGGTAGGACACAAGGGAGAGAACACTGAAGACCTAGGTTCAGGTCCTGCCCTCATCCTTCTCTGCAAACTCGGGAAAACACCGGGATCTTGGCCTCGGGTTCCTCAGCTGTGAAATGGGAATTACTACATAAGCAACCTCTCAGGAGGATTGTGAAACATAACTGAGAGAACACCTGTGGAAGTTCCTGGCATATTGCAGGTGCTCAATAACCATGAACATTCCCCCCTTTTAACTGGGGTTTCAGAAATTGAAAAAAATCAGAACAAATCACTTTTACCATGCATCACTACTGCTAGAATCAAACCAATTCTAAAGAACCATAATAGTAGGGGTAGGGTGTAAATAGGTTGCTAGGGTTAAGAATCAATCCCCACATAACTGGCCCGAAGAGGAGGAGAGCTACAACTCTGAAGGGGGGAATGCTTCCAGTAAGGCAGCCACGCGGCACCATCGGCAGAAACAGCCACCCAGCACTGCCAACGCGCTCTCGGGGAAGCGTTCTCCTCTTCCTGAATAGAGGCAGAGCGCAGCTCGGAGGACGGCCTGGCAAACAAAGGGAGGCTCTCCTCACACCTCACGGGGCTGAATAATGGCTGCACCAGCATGCGAACAGCAGGACCCAGCAGATGTGTGGGGAAAGAAGGCCGAAGATGGCAACAAGTCATCAGAACCCTGTTCTCTGGTCTTCGGCGTTGAGATGGTGTGAGAGCCTGAAGCAAGCCTGTTAAGCCTGAGAGAGAGCCATAATCCAGGGCCTGTGCGGCACGCTTCATCAAAGGCTGAAGGTTGGGCAGTGCTGGAGACTCCCCACAGCTCCCCACTGGCCTGAGCAGACCACTGGCTCTCTTCCACGGGGGACACGGTCTTCTGTGGCTGGACTTCTCCCATCTTTTCCTGCAGCCTGCTCCGTTGGGTAACATCAGCTCTACTTCATCCCCAAGGCAAAGGACACCCCGATCCTTGCTATGGCAGTAGCTATTAGATTCTTCACTGAGGCAGGGTTTGTGATGCAAACACGTGCCTGTCAGCCAGCATCTTCGAGACCACCACTGCATTTATTCCTCTCCCTCACAATTAGCCAACAATGACCAAGGAAGGTGACTGTCCGCTGGCAAATCCCTGGACACACTGCTCGATAAATGAGCAAATGTCTCTGCCTGCGGGCTGACCATTTGCCACGCCGGCTGAAAGGTTCACTACCTGGGGAGAGAGACGCAAAAAGGCTAACAGGAAGGTAAGAGGTGGTTGTGACTTGTCTTTTGACCATTACCGGAAGTCAGCATTCACACTTACTGGCTTAGATGAAAGCCTGTTTCAAGCAATCCTCCTAAATTGTCCCATGAAAGAAAAACTTGCCTCATGAAATAGTCCTGCATATATCTGAAATATCTGTCGAGTGCTGGTTAGATGCCAAGTACTCTGCTAGACAAAGCGGGGGTCCTCTCAGTTTATAGTCCAGGGGGACAGACAGACGAGCAAGCAGGCCGTGGTGCTTATTCTGAACTTGACCGCCGTCAGCGCAGTGGTTCCCGAACCTGGCTGATGTGAGAACTGCCGGAGCATTTCCCCCGAGCTCACCTCAAGGGAGTTTGTTTCCATCCGTCTGGGCTGGGGCCGGGCATTACACATTCTTACCAAGTTCTAAAGGTGATCTTAACACAATCAGAGTTTGAGATCAGAGGCTAAATGGGATGAGCTTTTTCCTGTGATATAATGGGAGGATTTAAAACAGGAGTGTGACAAGATGAGAGGTGCGTGGCAGCAGGGGAGAAGATGATGTCCACTGGGAGGGGACCAACACCAGGGAGATGAATAGGCAGTGCAGTCTAGGTGAGACACAGTGAGGCCAACATTAAGGCCATTGCAGGAAGGCTGGGGATGAGGGGACAACCAAGGGGTTTTATCTCTGTCTATTCCATCTGTCCCTGTGGTCGGTCAGTTGAGGACTGCGTGCACCTGACCTCTCTAACTCCAGAACTTAGCTCTCTGTGGGGAGGTGGCACAGTGCGACGGTAAAGGGGTCATGGACATGGCAGACATGGGGCCCTGAACAAGTTGACTCGAGTGCTTAAGTTCCTTGTCTATAAAGTAGGGGTTATATTAGTAGTGGTATCATGGGGGTAGTGAGGATTCAATAAACTCAGGTCAAGTGCTCATAGCAGTTCCTGGCACATAATAAGTACTTGATGAGTGCTAGCTGCTATAATATTATAATGACCACTACTCTCAACTCACAGTGGGTGAGGATTGTCATTATTCCATATGCTGTGTAGGTCCATCAGGTTTTTCAACAGCCAGACAAACCCAAGTACAATAGCCCATTCTACTTATCCAGGAAATAAGCTCTTTGCTCTAATCCTCTAAGAAATGGCCCTTGTGTTAAACAGGCCTCGACCCCCATGTCCAAACACCCATACACACATTTCCCACTGTCTTCAGGGGAACTTGAATCCTACCTATAGAAGCCACTGTCTGTCACCTGAGCAATCACCTTTAATTCTTTCCTTGTATCAGGCACAGACTATGTTTGTATATGGCGTGTGTGTGATCCCAAAGAGATGAACTAATGAGAAGATTTCTGATGCCACTTTACCTTAGCCTACTCTGAAATCAACGAATGGATAAAAGACTTGCCAGCTTGCAATACGAAGGAAAGCTCCAAAATATTTTACACTGGGTTACCGACCTAGTAGAGATGCAATCTTCGGTAATTGTGATTCCAGTGTTATCTGAAACCCATTAACTCTCTTTTCTGTGACGATCTCCCATATTAATCTGTGACTAAAAAAAGCACAAGAGAACAATCTATCCAGTGGGAGGAAGTATAATTCAAATTGCTAAAAACCAAATACTGATTTCAATACCATCTGATAAAATTACTTTTTACTTTGATAATTTCAGATTTCCTTAAGGTTTCTGTTTACAAAGTAATTTTAAAAGCTAAGCTGGAAGTTTGTGTCAGGCTTCTGTTTGTACTATGAAAGAGAAAGATTTTATTAAAGGAGATGATCAAAATCATGTCTAAAAACCTTTCTCTCATTAAAAAAAAATCCTCATTTCTAAAGATCTTTCAAAAACAGGTCCTTGGAAATTAAGCATATCAACAACGATTTTAAGTGACTTAATTCTTTTGCATTTTCTTTGGATTAGAAAGTTAAATCAGCTTTGTTTCCCTTACATAAATACTTTATGAATCAGTCTCTACTATTTAGCAATAATTATGATAGGTCTAGACTGAAGTTGTTTATTCCTGTACTATCTAAATTCAAGGAATTATTTCAAATGAATCAAGCAGTAGGGGGAATGGTTACATTATCTGGGAACCAATGGTTTAAAGCACTTTAGAGGATTATATACACTACATATATGCTAAATCTAGATCAGGTATATCTCATGTGCCAAGTAGGTTTTAATGACCTCTCCTACTGAGCAATTACATATACAGCTAATTAGCTTAGTTCTAGACATTTAAAACTTAAATTCTAAAATATACTAAACCTGCAAAAGATACAACTTGGCAGATACCACCTTAACCAATTGATCAATACTGACTTCATCAGTAATCAGGCAGATTGTTATCATGTGACTCCTTATATGACGCATTAAGAAAAACAACATCTCTTCTGTGGTGTTCTTGGCAAAAGTGCATACTCTGAACCTACTTACAAAAAAACAATGGACAAACCAAACATACAATGTCCCTCACCGTCTATAAAATAACTGGCCTGTGCTCAGCAAAGTGTCAGTATCATGAAATGCACAAAAATCTTGTGGCACTATTCCAAATTAATGGAGACTAAAGAGAGTGATGAACAAATGTGACATGAAGGGCGCCTGGGTGGCTCAGTCGGTTAAGTGACTGCCTTCGGCTCAGGTCATGATCCTGGAGTCCCGGGATCGAGTCCCGCATCGGGCTCCCTGCTCAGCGGGGAGTCTGCTTCTCCCTCTGACCCTCTTCCCTCTCGTGTTCTCTGTCTCTCATTCTCTCTCTTGCAAATAAATAAATAAAATCTTTAAAAAAAAAAAAAATGTGACATGAAACCTGAAACTTCCCTTTTGCTATAAAGGACATTATTGGGGCAACAGATGAAATCTGAATAAATTCTACAGATGATAGTATTCAATCTATGTTAATTCCTGATTTTGGTAACTGTACTGTGGCTATGTAAGATAATGTTTTTAAGAAATATATATTGAAGTATTTAGAAATTGCACCCATCATGTTTACAACTTTCAAATGGATCAGAAAAGAGTTAACATGAGAAAGAAGGATTATGTAAATATTATAAAATATTCACATTTGGAGAACCTGGGTGAAGAGAATATGGGAATTCTTTGTACTTAGAGCTTTTTCTAAATCTGAAATTATGACAAAAAATAAAAAAAAATACTACAGTTGACTCTTGAACAACGTGAGTTTAACTGCACAGGTCCACTCACACGTGGGCTTTTTTCCCAATAAATATACATACATTACTTAAGTGTATTTTCTCTTCCTTATAATTTTCATTTTCTTTTCTCTAGCTTACTTTATTGTAGGAATACAGTGTAAAATACATATAACATACAAAATATGTGTTGACTGTTTATGTTATCAGTAAGGCTTCTGGTCAACAGTAGGCTATCAGTAGTTAAGTTTTTGGGGAGTCAAAGGTTATATGCAGATTTTCAACTGCACTGGGGGTCAGTGTCCCTACTCCCGACATTGTGCAAGGACCAACTGTATACATATTACCATGTGTATTTAAAAAAAAAGGAGACAAAACACACCAAAAAACAACCCAGATCATTTAACATAACTGAAGTCTCTGAAGCTCTGTATGTTCACTTATTCTTAAATTTGACATATAATTTATTCTTTAAGTCCAAATAAGATAGGCTTTACTTAACCTTACCTTGTTTACCCGCTTTATAGTGTATCAGAGAATACAAAGAATGTAAGCTAAAAAGGGAGTACGAAGCAGATGCCTCTGGCATATAATAGCTCAGGAGAGATCACATACTGGTCTATTTTATTCTTTTCAGGCTCAGGGTCACACAGCAAGTGGGACATATGGAAATAAGATTTAAAATGTTGGTGATTTTGCTTTATAAAAGATTTTTTTTCCTCAACGTCAGACGGGTAATGTGCCGAGGTTGTAACAAGGTTTGAGGGAGGCGCGTGTCACACACTGGCGTGAACACCCAATCATCACACTTACGAACTACAAAAGGATCTAAAGATTTCCTTTAAAACTACAACTCCTATTAGTCAAATGAGTTTGGTTAGGTATAACTTTTCAGGTGAAGAGTAATTTCAGCTCCGTAAGGCCAGGGATTTGTGTCTGTCTTGTTCACAGACATATTCCAAGTACCTAGACTGTCTGCATGCAGCAGGTTCTTAGTAATACATCTGAGGAGAGAACAGATAAGCAGCAAGTACTGTGTAAAGCAAGGTGTACCTGCAGCTCTGTTTTATTATTTGATCAATTTCTTGGTTTCAGGGGTGTCTGCTGGTATCTTGCAATAAACTATAATTTGTTCACAGCAATGTATTTCTTTGCTAAGCTTTCTGTATAGTCCTCAGGTTTTAAAAAATAACGAACAAGATCTTATACATGTTACAGTGGTTTGAACACCATTTTCAAACAAAGTGCTTTTGAAATGTTCTTAACCACTCACTTTTCCAAATCTTAGACTTCTTTCTTCTAGTCCGTAGGATTCCCTTGAATGCCGGCTACATATGAACTGGTGATATCTGAGTGACTGGCATTATTCTGCATGCTACTGAAGCAGTGTGGAAGGTAAAACTGTACTAATAAAAAATAAAATGCTCCAGTCTCTCTTGAATCTATCTTTCAAAGGAAATGTATAAACCCAGAAAACTTTGCTAAACAATGGAAAACATTCTGCTTGCTGGCCAAATAAAAGATTCATTGTTACAGAGTCTAAGATACTACCCAGTTGGAAACTTTTAAATTCTTGAGAATGCTTTTTCTATCAAAACTGAAGGGACCTCAGGATATTTTTAAGGCTCCTCTATCTGTTTCATTCTTGCTTTCAAAGTCCTTTGGAGATTAGGATTAAGTGGAGGAGGTGGAATTCCAGCCAAGGTTCTGGGCTGGGGGTGCAAAGTACAGAGCCCAAGGCCAGACCACAGGAAGTCAAACTCAGTCAGTCCATGGTCCTCCGTCCCCACCTCTACTAAGCTTATTCAGAACTCAGGTTTAAGGAGGAAAGAAAAAAAGAAAAAGAAAGGAATACGAACAGACAGTAGGAGAAAAAACAAAGGTACAGCATAAAGCTGGAAGGTGGAAGGAGAGGTTTTCACCGTCAGGTCCTGTGACGCTGGGTGGGTTTAGGGACTGTCCTACATGGGCGTTAGGCTCTTTTCATCCTCCGCTCAGCAAGGGGAAGGGGAGAAAATGAACACTGGTCCATTATTACACGCCAGGAACTGAACTGGATATTCTAAATAACAGAAACAACAGCTAATGTTTAGTGACTGCTAACTCTGCACTAGAGACTGTGTTAGGTACTTTACAGATAACATCTTGGTTACTCTTTTCAACAAACTCTATGAAGTAGGCACTCTTATTTTCCCACTTTACAAATAGAGACACTAAGGCCTAGAGAAAGCAAATAACTGCCCAAGGTCACTTAGGTTGCAAGGTTGGCACAAACACAGCCTAATTCTAAAGCACTATTTTTCACTTGTGTGTGTGGGGGGGTGGGGGTGGGGGGGGGTTGGGAGGAGACAGATTCCCTGAAATTCTGATAAAACTGATATAATCTTGCTAGTGAAAAATGAAGATGCATAAATATACAACAAATTTAGAGGACTCAATATACATAAATTGGAAAGGAAAAAAGAACACCTTCTGAAACTTGCTATCAATATGACTGATTATAGCTCTAGAAAGTCACCTACCAGAGGCAGCTGCACCCTAGACAGCATGAGACTATATGGACACATCTGACAAAGTTAATACCATCGAAGAAACATGTCCACTGGAAGGGGAAGATCTGGTTTACCACCAAAACCAGAAAGGACAAGTGAGGGTAAGGGAGTAGCTAGAACCCATCTAACACTGTCCAGGGAAGAAAGGGACCCAGTGGGCAGGGCTGACTCTGTTAGGGAATCAGAGATTTTGGAATATTAATGGAGTGATGTCATTAAAACTTTCCAAACAAAAACCAAATCTTCCCTGTTCAGATTCAGAATTTACTCAAAAATCATTGACTATAATCTGGCTATCTGTGTAGGCATCTACCTTCCAGGGGAAAATATGCTGGTTGTAATAGGACCTTTTGCCATTTTAAATTAATAAGCATGTCCTGATTATACATCTGCTCCTGTGTGAGCCTGTTAAATGTGAACTTGCTTTAAAGACAGATATTCTAGGGCTAAGACAAGTGCAGCCTGTGGGGCTGGGTCCGACCTGGGATGGAGCTGGTCCCACTTGTGCCGGCCAGCTTTCCTCCAAAAACATGAACCTGAACCAATGTTCCAACGACTTTCTATTATGAAAAATACTTGGTCACTGCCTTTAAGAAAGTCATAGTCTAGGGCAGCCTGGCGATCTCCCCTTTAAGAGGATGGGAGGTATCTGTGAAGTCAAAATTATTTTCATCAAGATATTAAGCCATTATTTGTCATCTTCACTTCTTGCGAGTGACAGAGGCTTTGTGACAGGATATGGCAACAGAGCAGCTACAATTCAGCAGTCAGATAGTAAAGAGGCCTGCCTGCAAAAATTGTAAATAATGCCACCTTCCTCACCTTTTTCTGGAAATAGTAAAAAAAAAAATATATATATATATGTATATATATATATATACATATATATATATAATTGGTTTATTACTTTTAAAAACTAATATAAAAAATTCTTGGTTTTGAGTTCTAATATAGTACTCTCAACAGATATAAAAACCCATGTAAGTAAAAGCTCCTTGTGGTCCTTAATAATGATAAGAGTACAGAGGGTTTCCTGAACCAACCACTTTGAGAACGATAGCTGTAGTGGCCCCAGACAGGGCAGCGAAGGGGCCTCCGCAAACCTGCATTTCCAAAGTATTCCCTGAGCCAATCTCCCACTGAGAGACTGACGGCTTCTTCTGGGCACTGTTTCTGTTTCATACATAACACCCATGATCTCCCTTCATGTGTGCCCTACCTTTACTTCCATACAGTTCTGGAGGCAGGTCGAATGGCACAGGAAAGGCGGCCGCTGGCTCCTTGCTCCCTGAGAAGAATTTCTGTTTTACTTTGAAGCTGTCCAGGCCCTGCAAACACAAAGAGGGCATCTATGATTGCACCCCATTTTCTGAAAAAGATCTCAAGAAGCAATTATATCTGTATGGTACTCACAGCAAAACCGAAGTTATTTCAGAGCTATTTTCAATGTTTGATAGATCAGATATATTTACAACTCCCCTAAATTAATCTTTCCTAAAAATAAGAGGTTCAAATTTTAAAAATTAAATTATAACAAAGTTCACAGACGTTTAATAAATAAGAGAGAAAACAATTTTGGATATCACAGCCCATTTCTCCTAACCACTATGTACAGTTTGCAAGGAGTGTGTAGAAGACACTGTATATAAATAATTTCAATATTGCTATAGTAACAGGCTGCTCACTCTGGTGTAAGAATAAAAGCTGCCTTCATGTATAATGAAAGTGTTCCAATATAATGTGATAGGAATATAAAAACAAAAACTCTTCCAGACTCACCAAAATGGAAGGTTTATTCCAAGAACTCCAGAATAGGGTATTATTTTTAGATCTTAACCAGGGTACAAGTTAAAGTTGTGTATCTCAGCTGATGTAGAGAACCACTACTGCCTTCTAGGACCTTTACATCAGTGCAAGTGCTTAATACGCAAGCCTCATTTTCCCCATGCCTCCACACATTGATCCCCCTCTTCTGATCTCCCTTGGTGGATCATCCCAGCACCTTGTTTGCAAGTCAGTCTGTCTCTTACCCCTTCTGTCCACCCATCTAAACACATACCCATCCTCCATATCCTAGATACCCACATATCAAACAGTGATAATGTCCTTGGAACTCATACAAAGAACTAGAACTATAGTTCTTAGTCTTGATGATCACATAACTGAGTAGGGAAGGCTGCTTGTGGGCACACTGTAGGACATGGTAAGAGCCGGAGTTACGCTGATCTGGGCTCCAGGCCATCTGGTTCTAACACTGCTCTGGCATTCGCTGAACTGCGAGAATGGCTGACACCTGCATCTGTTCCTCCAACACATTATTTCTTGAGCGCCTCTTTGGTGTCTGGCACTGACTGCTGAAGAGTTAACAAAGATGTCATCGTCCCTGTCCTCACGGGGTACACAGTCTAGTGGGGAGACAATGCATTTATAAAAGTGAAATAATTACATAATTGTGACGACCACTATGAAGAAAAACAGAAGTACTGGGAGAGAGAATAGCAGACCTATTTTAGATGGGGGGGGGTGGGATGGGGGGGATGGTCAATAGGAGCCTCCCTAAAAAAAGGTGACCTTTTAAAGAGGAGTAGGGTTAGGAGAGGCAGAAGTGGAAAGAATATTCCAGGCAGAAGGTGCAGAGGTAGCAAAGAGCATGCATGTTCCAGTAGCTAAAAACAATGGTTAGTGGCACACCTGGCCACTTATTTACTAGGCCTCAATTTCCTCATTTGTAAAATCAGAATAAAGCATCTGGATGTCACCACCTTAAAATGTCTTTCATGTCAACACCTAGCCTTGGTGCTCAGCTGGTGTTCAAGCAATGCTGAGCTGCACAAATAGGATAAAGGCATCTTGCCTGCTTACTCTACAGGCTTTTCCATTAGATAAATCAACGTGCAAATGCTCTGTGCACATGAAGACTTATAGAAAGGTATGGGCGATGAAGAAAGGGCCAGCACTGATGAAGATGGGGATGAGAAACAGCGAAAGGCAGTAAGTAATAACCGGCTGAATGCTATACAGAAAAGAAATAGCTTTTACCAATTCTGGGATAAGGAAAGGCTTTGTAGAAAACATTACAGCTAGGCCTTGAGAAACTGGGATAATTCTGATAAATAGAGATGGCAGGAAAGAACATCAAGGGAGACCAGCATAAGCCAAGGCAGAGTTGTTAAAGCATAGAGCAGGTAACATCAGGCAGATGGGAAGTGAATGACCTACACACAGAAGGAGGGCTGAGAACACTGGAGAGAACCAGATGGAGGAGGTTTGAACAGGAAGCAGTATGGGTATCTGTGGCTTGTACCTATTTAACTGGGCCCAATCCCAGGCCATAGTGACTCAGGATGGGCAGGTCGGCCACGTCAGAGGCGTCAGGGAAGAGACCATCTTTCTGCTCAGGAGTTCATTCGGTAAGATGTGAGCCTTGAGCTGCTGGGGGCTCTCACATACTTCAAAATGAACTCTGAAAATACAGCCCAAACCCATGGATTCAGCTCTGCCTGAAGCAAGGGACTCACCCTCCATGTCTGCCTTATTTCTTACTTGTTTGAGTTGGTTATCTGTCACAACCCACAGCATCACAAGACCCCAGTTATTAAAGTGTGTGGCCCTTACTTTTATATACAGCAAGGAGTTGCAGGTTTTTCAACCGAGAAGTTCCACTATAAAGGCTGACTGGCACAGATGAAAATAGATCCAACAGGGAATTGTTAGAGCCAGAAGACCGAGAGCTACTACCACACCAATGGGAGATGGATGAGCGAATGGTAATGGGGAAACATATCAAAATCATAACAAAAGCTGAGATACAAACAGGTGAGTTCAGAGGAGAGTGGGGTCAGTGGAAAGGGAAGGAAATGGATTTGAAAGAAACTGATGGAAAAATTAAAAATCAGGGATATGTGAGGGCAGAGGAGGAAGGGGGTAGGGAGACCAAGGGCACTTGAAGGGGGACACTATAGCCTGCCCCGTCACCCCCACTTCCTCCTACCCTGGGGAGGGCTGCTGGGCCATCTCCAGAACAGTCAATACTGGTGCTCCTTCTCACAGCTTACCTTCAACAAGTTCTGGATCGGAGGATAATCTTATGCTCTTCCTTGTGCATATCACTTACTTGCTGTGTGACTCGAGGTGAATTACCTAACTTTTCTGGGCCTGAATTTCCTCATCTATTAAATGGTATGCTGACAGTAAGTTATTTACAACAATGACTCGCACATGGATGTAAATTAGTATAGTATGTACATCCAGGATGTTTTTTTTTTTTTTTTTTTTTTTAAATATTTTATTTATTTATTTGACAGAGAGAGAGAGAGAGAGAGGCAGCTAGAGAGGGAACACAAGCAGGGGGAGTGGGAGAGGGAGAAGCAGGCTCCTGGCCGAGCAGGGAGCCCGATGTGGGGCTCGATCCCAGGACCCTGGGATCATGACCTGAGCCGAAGGCAGACGCTTAACGACTGAGCCACCCAGGCACCCCTACATCCAGGATGTTCTTGTGATGAAATTACTCCTATTTTACAAGGGAGGAAATAAAATGGAGGTTAAATAGTTGCCCAAGGCCGTATGGCTATTAAGCGGTAAGGCTGGAAATCAAACCCAGCCTTTCTGATTCTTAATCTTCTGTTCCTTCAACTAAATGAAGAAATAGTCTCACATTTACCCACCAGGAGCCACAACAAAGGAAGAATTCCTCGAAAATTTAAGAGGTAATATTAAAGCAGACCAAATTAGGAGGAGCCAAATTCTGGAAACCGTGGTTCTTGACATTTGTGAAAAGAGGCCAGAGGTTAGGAAGTGATGTCATTTAATGACTATTAAATACTTTATGTGGAGTTTCAGATAAGAACAACTTCCCTCTTCTTTGGCTCCTAGTCCATTTCTGTTATTTTCAAACAAATCATCACAAAGGATGGAGAGTCTTTATGGCCTGGCCCAGATCTGATGCCCCAACATGCTTTGGCACATGGCTATTCTGTGGTGTCTTACTTGACATATAAGAAGCTCTGAGCCATCCATGTCTGACAGGAAGCAATACGCTTTCCTGAATGCCATTTCTGATCTAAATTCTAGGGTATTATATGGAAAAAAAAAAAAGTACCACTTTTCCCTTCAATCTGGATGTCAAATAATTTGAAGCTGTCGTCTAATTATCATTATTTATACATCACAGTGGTATCACTTGGCATTCTGTAAAACAGAGGAAGGCACCCTCACAGGCACAGATACTTAAAAAGACAGTTAAGACAATATATTTATAAAATACCAGGTGAGAGGGTGGACATCTATCACACTTGAGAAATTACTGGCTTTTCCCTTCATCAGCTCTGGGAGGAAAAGAGCTGTTATCACCATGACGGATTAAGTTTAGCGGCTTAGCTCCATCATAGAGAACAAGAAACATGTCCAAATCTCAGAGATACAATTTTTTTTTTTTTAAAGATTTTTTATTTATTAATTTGACAGAGAGAGAGAGAGCGAGAGCAGGAACACAAGCAGGGGGAGCGGGAGAGGGAGAAGCAGGCTTCCCGCCGAGCAGAGAGCCTGATGCGGGGTTCGATCCCAGGACCCTGGGATCATGACCTGAGCCGAAGGCAGACGCCTAACGACTGAGCCACCCGGGTGCCCGTTTATTTTTTAGTTGCATCCATTTAGCATCCTCAAGGGGTAAAGCCCTATACAAGGCATCAAGTTTTCCTGGATAAGATGGTAATGACAGTGAGCCTTCTAGAAGGAGCACACTTAATCAAAGATGGACTGACAAGGAAGTGAAGTACAGGCAGGTGGCTGTCTTGTCCTTCCTATAAGGCGCCATATGATCAACTGTGTTTCCAGGTGGGGGCTTAGGAAAAGCTTCATGGAGGACAGTAAGCCCAAGAGGCCCAAGAAGGGTGGGTTTCTTATAAGCAAAGGGCTGTGTCAGGGGGGTGGAGTGCATTTCAGAAGGAGAAAAAGGAACAGCATCCCATCACCATGGGTGTGAGGTCAAGATTTTGACCTCTGTCTTCCACCTTCTGTTGAACTGCTTGATCTACGAGTTGGTGCTGCTACTGCTCCCTGCTCAGTACCTGCCAAGTGCTAGGCACTGTTTCAACCATTTATAGGCAAGAACTCTCAATTCTCAAGCGATGCTACAAAGTTATTAGTTACTGCACTGTCCCCACTTCACACTGAGATAAAGGAAGCCTATGAAGTAACAGGTCCAAAGCCTACCAGCTTATAAGCAGGACCCCAACTCCATTGTCATTTTGGCTCCTCTAGCGCTGTGTGCTCCCAGAGAGTTCCTTTCCTTGGTCCCTGGTATCTCTCCAACACGTTCTTCTAGGTTCTCTTTCCACATGATTTCACTTTCTAATGGAGGTGAAGGATCACACAACTAGTAAGTGGCAGTTGTGCCCCTGGTGCCCCAGCCCACCTCCCCCACCCGCTAACAAGCACTCACAGGTGACTGGAGCCCTGGCTGTGCAGGGGATGTGGGGGGAGGGGTGGGAACAGAGGCTGGGGGGCATGCTGGTCCAGGTCACGGCGGGCCCTGCTGTGTCACTCACAGGATTCTGGATATCATCTCATGGGCCAAGAGGAGATACTGCAGGTTCAAAGTCAGGGGAATGCAGACCCTGGCAGATGGGCAAAAAGCGCTCCAGAAGTGTAGCAGTAGCCAAGATGGGGAGCGAGGGAGAGATGGAATCAGTTAGCCAGGGGAGGAGAAGACAATGACCTACAGCAGCAGGCAGCAAAACTCTTGCTAGGGCAGAGGACAGGATGTGGCAGCTGGATGTGGACAGGAAAGAGGAAGGAGTAGAATGCCAGATTGGGGCTGAGCGGGAGAACATGAAAGCTTAGAAGAAAACTCCATGTCAAACAGTATTGACCAGATGTAGCCCCATGGGAAACCCTGAGTACCTTCAACAGATGGCCGGTGGTCAGAAGTGGTGTGGGGAGGGGAGGGAGGGTCAAGGCGGTGGCTCCTGTGAATTTTATTAGTTCTTCCAGCCACAGCCAGTCATGATGAGAACAAACACTTGTGGTATATATCAATTTTGGCAACAAAAGACAATATTTTTTTTTTTTTTTTTTAAGATTTTATTTATTTGAGTGAGAGAGAATGAGAGATAGCACGAGGGGGAAGAGGGTCAGAGGGAGAAGCAGACTCCCTGCTGAGCAGGGAGCCCAATGTGGGACTCGATCCCAGGACTCCAGGATCATGACCTGAGCCAAAGGCAGTCGCTTAACCAACTGAGCCACCCAGGCGCCCAACAATAAAAGAATTTAATCAGAACAGAGAAAAGAGACATTTTGAAGACAAAGTTCTTATGGAGTTGACTGAAGCATTTTTGATTCTAATGACAGAAAAGAGAAGCTGCCATCTTAGGGGCAAACACACTAGGGCTCAAAAGGAGCCGAGGTGCCCCTCAGCCCTAAGGCAAGCGCAGGAAAGCTCAGGCTACCCTTGTCTGGAGGAAACCATTTTGGACATTGACCTAGGATTCTCAGATGGTCATGCACATTAATTCCCAGAGGCAGGAGTAGCTGTAGCCCACAAAGTACTAGGCAGGCTCAAGTCCAGGACTAAGTCAGCACCTGACAAAGTACGTGCTCCATAAACACCAAAATGCATGAAGTTCAAATAGAAAACTTGCCTCTCCCTGATATACTCACAGATGCCTGAAGATTTGGAATGCAACTACCAAACTTTGAAATTGTTGGATCTTTCCTATATTCAAATTTTTCTGAACCTAAATGAATTAGAATCTAATCCAAAAGTTAAATACAGGGGCGCCTGGGTGGCTCAGTTGTTAAGCATCTGCCTTCGGCTCAGGCCATGGTCCCAGGGTCCTGGGATCGAGCCCCGCATCGGGCTCCCTGCTTGACGGGAAGCCTGCTTCTCCCTCTCCCACTCCCCCTGCTCATGTTCCCTCTCTCACTGTGTCTCTCTCTGTCTCTGTCTGTTTCTTTTAAAGAAAAAATAAAAGTTAAATACACTTAAAGGGACAAACCCAACAAAAATTATATACTTGATAAATTGATAATAGACCTCAAAAGAATAGTCTTTAAGGACCTGTGTAACAATAATAGCTAAGTGCTACATACACATTAATCCCCAAAGCTCCCGAAAGTGTTCCCAAAGGGAAAGCTAATGGCTCTAACAACAGCAAGTTAGATTCACCTTGAGATGGTATGTTTACTGATTCACTCAATTAAAAGCAGAAAAAAAAGTGAACAAATCAATGTTTGGTTACCAGAGACTTTGCTTCCAGACCAAGCCCAGAGGTTTCAAATGGCATCTTTATTATGAATGAAACGTGGTGGCTCCCCATCCACTATTTTCAGGCCATGGAGAATGTCCTTTCATGCAACCACAGGTTCCTGAGTGACAGGCCCTTATTATGGCTGTGGGAAAGTGCAGGAGCTGTGGGGCCTTTTAGGTGACTGCCTCAGCAGTGTCTGAGACTCTTCATTCTGGGCACAAAGCTCAACTGTTTGCAATGCTAACCTCAAGTCAGTGTTCCGGAACACCAAGGATCAGGATGGCCCACTGGGGAAGGACAAAAGTGGCAACTCCAGTTGCTGATCACTCAGAAATGTGGGTGTTTTGGACATGGAGCTCTGCTAAGAAGTACAAAGGTGGGCTGATCTCAAGACACCGGATTCTGGATGATGTCCAGTTAGAGAACTGATTACAGAACTGGGTATTAAGTAAGTTGATTTGGCAAACTTGTAACCGAAAACATTAAAAGGCATGTCTTACTAGTACTGAAGAGGGAAACACAAGGCCTCATTTTATAACAGACCACGTTCTCATTAGTAACCTTTCTGAAATTAACAGATACAGAAATTTTAAGAACATCTACTAAACACACAGGGATTGGCATTTCCAAGTATCGCCAAGAGACTAAGTGTATGCACATGTGCTTTAATTTCAACAAGACAGGTGAGCAATTCTATATTGCAATTGCTTACGAACATATCTGAACACCTACTACACACAACATCCACTGGGCTAAATCCATGTGGTATCCACAGCCACTGTTCTCCACGTTTGCTCTCCTCACAGAAAAGACAGTGTGGACTCTAGGAACTGAAAGGAAGCAATATCAACTAAGAGATGTGCCAAGCCCTAGGAGAAAGCAGCTCACAGTCAAGGAGACAGACAAGTAAATGATAATACAAGGGATATGTGATGAGCCTACGTTCTAGAAAGCTGTGGGATGCAGAGGAGGGGCACCTGGACTGGAGACAGGGGAGGCAGGTTGGCTTAGGGGCACTGTTCCTGAGACAGATTAAGGCTGATGAATGAGGGCATGATGGTTATTAGGTACCCACTTCACTGGGCCATCAGATACCAGATGACCGGTTAAACGTCACTCACTCTGGGGGGTCTCTGAGGGTGTTTCTGGATGAGATTAGCATTTGAGTCGGTGGACTGAACAGAGCAAACTGCCTCTGACCCCACAATGTAGGTGGGCATCATCCAATCTGTTGAGGGCCTGACTAGAACAAAAGAGCCGAGGAAGGGTAAATTTGCTCTCTATTGGCTGGGACATGCTCCCAAACTTAGATCGGGATTGAAAACATCAACTCTCCTGATCCTCAGACCTTCAGACTCTACAACTGGTGAAACTACACCACCAGCTCTCCTGGGTCTCTTGCTGACAGAGGCTGGGACTTCCTAGTCCCCCAAAATCATGTGAGCCAATTCCTCACAATAAATCTCTCTCTGTATCTATATATCCTATTGGTTCTGTTTCTCTGGAGAACACAGATGGGCTTGACTCATAATAGGAACCAGTTCTGTATGGCTGAACAAGAAGGCCAGGAAAGAGAGAAAAGTGGTCAGGCTGAGGAGTCAGGAGTCAGGGCATGAAGAGAAAAGAAGGCCATGCTAAGGAGCCTGGCTTCTATCTTACAAGATTTGAAGGTGGGTGACGTGACCTGACGTATAGTCTACAAAGACACTCTGGCAGCCGGGTGCAGGCTGCCTTGGGAAGCATGGTGGGAGGATACTATAGCAGGAGTTGATGTGCCCTGGACAGTGGCAGCAGGAATGGCCATAAGTGAGTAATTATCAAGCAGCATTAGGCAGCAAAATTTGGGTGTAAAAGAGTCGCCAGAGATGACTTTGTACACTTTGAGCTAGGACAGTGGGGTGCTAGTAATAGTAATCATTAATCAAATTTTTATAATAGTATGGCTTAAGTGATGAAGATGATTTTGGTGAGATTTACAAGGCCCTCATCCTCAGGTACCTTTTGAATAATATAACTTAAATTATACTCATAATTGGAGAAGTCTCTTATAAGCTTCAAATTATTTGAAAATTGGCCCGATGACATCACTAATCCTGTTTAAAAAACTGATGGCTTTCTACTGTCCACGTGGGACAAAGTACAATTCCAGTGGGTCCTGCTTGCCAGTCTCCTTCAGAACAGGAGTCCAACCTCAGAGCCTATGGCCTACATCCCAGCCCCTTCCCAGGCACATGGAATGGCCTGCTGTTCCTCAAATAGAACATGCACTGGTTCTCTCTGGCTGGAAGCCTCATCTCCCTTGATGGGGGGGTTAAGCTCATAACTCATTTTTCAAGACCCAGGTCAAATGTCATCTCCTCATAGAACCCTTCCCCAGGGCCCCCAGGCAGATTACATGCTCCTTTTCTAAGAGTCCTTATATTGTGAACCCCCTACACCACGGTTCTCATCACATACTATAACCCGTTTCCTGAACTTATCCATGAGCTTCATGAGAATGAAGACTCCATCTTGTTCTTCCTCCTATTCCCAGGGCTACTGAACTAGAGGCATGGGGATCTGGTGGAGCTGAAGAGACTGACTGCGAGGTCATTCCAGGCAGGTCGGAATGTTCAGTGACAAGTCTGCGAGACATTCTGAGGAGGGAGCTGTGGAGTTGTGCTGGACAGTCTCTCCTTCATAAGCTAAGGGTCTCATTCTGTGTTCAAAATTACCTCAGCAAAATGACAAATCACCTCATGGCAAAGATCTTTGGGTTGCCCTCAGCGTCAAAACCATAAATGTTAAGTCTGTGAAGACCAAGCAAAGCTCTACTGGTTTTCCAGAAGCTTTACATACCAGTAAGTGACACAGTAGCTTAAGGACAAAGTCTCCTCTGTTGCAAATTTTCTTGACATGGTATTATGCAGACTGATAAAACACACATCAACTCCCTTATGGGTGATACCCTCAGGCATGGCTTCCTAGCGCCCAACAATCTGCCCTTCTCTGGGTAACACACCATTACAGGACAGGGTCAGGGCAGTACAGAGGTGTGAAAAGCAGACATGAACTTGAGCAGTCCTTAAATGCAGAATGGCTGGCAAATGAGGGGACAAGCCACTGCGGAGGTGTCACCAGTGACAGCCACCCAGACAGGCGGTGCGCTGCTGAAGGCCCCAGGGCTGGCCCAGCTCCACCCCTCCCAAGTCTCTACTGTGCCACTGATTCCATGACATGCCTTTCAGCAGCTCTTCAAAAAACTACCCCCTTCTGCGGGCTTATATAAGCTTAAGTTAGTTTCTGTCAAGAGCAATGAAAAGGACCCGAATACCCACTTTCAGCCCTTTGGGTTCTGCTCACTCAGGCCATTTACTTCTCTCCCAGGTCTTGGCACCTGGACATCTCTCAACGAAAGTGCCTTTTTAAAATCACTTTCTTGCTCAACATGACTAGTAGGCTCCTTTGGGAGGGCGAGGTCAAACACTTTAAGATTTGAGAGGGGGGTGGGTGAGGAGGGGCAGAGGGAGAGGAAGAGAGAGAATCCCAAGCAGACACCCTGCCGAATGTGGAGCTCGACACAAGGCTTGATCCCACGACCCTGAGATTATGACCGGAGCCCAAACCAAGAGTCAGACGCTCAACTGACTGAGCCTCCCAGGCGCCCCAGGTAAAACACTTCTATGTCTTGTCCACATGCCTCATTTTGGCACCCTGCCCAAATAATTTATGGTTCAGTGAAGGACACAGACAATCCACCCAGAAAAGAGAGTGTCTGACAAGATAGTGACGGTTTTGGGTCCTTACTAGTGTTATGGAAGAAGCCTGCTTTAAAGCACTGTTGTAGGATTTGTATCTTAAGACATGCCAAGGAACCTGGATTGCTCGATAAAATGCTATCTTTTTAGTCACTATGTTAATTACATGGTCACTGTGCTTGGAGCCTCACTCTTGAACCTATCAGCATAGCATAGGAGGGGGGAATCCATTTTTAATATTCTTGCCTGACAGTCTTTATAAATAACTGAATCTCTTATCTAGAATGTACTATAGTGGGGGCTCTTTCTTATTCTAACAGTATGGAAGAGTCTACTTTGGGGATTCTAAATGATTATGCCTATTTTTTCCTCTATTAGCTGCCTCTAAAGTACAGTCAGAAATAGAATCAGAAGTGAAAATTAGTAGGGTCTAGAGGACCTGAAGCACAATATATGTCTTTCCTATTACCATTTTCATGACAAGGAACTGAGTCAGAACAGTTAGAAATGTCTAGAATTTTGCAAACATGGACAACAAAAGCCAAACAAGAGGGACATGGAATTTACTCCTTAGGTTACTATTGGGAAATAATCCTGGCCTTAGTTCAAAGCTACTGTCACTACAGTCACACCAAATTACTATTATTACCCTAGTGTTAGGAGTTTACTATTTCTCTGTGATAAAGCTGAAAGATCACAGGAGGGATCAGTCAGAGATGGTGGCTTGAGGGCTGGAGTCCACTCAGCTGTGGAACCCTAGGGAAGTCACATCCTTGTCTATAGCAAAGGGGGGAACCATCTGTCTCTGAGGAAATGGAGGGGGAAGAAGCTGTAAGCAGCATTAGGATCTGCTCTGACTCTGCAGGAAATAAAAAGTGCTAGAATTTCACAATTATTAACCTTAGGAGAAACTTATTTGACAGTTCTGTAGCAAAACCCTGAGTTGGAGAAGAAAAGGATGGATAAAGATTGATGAAAGGAGGAGAGAGAGAGAGAGGGAGAAAAGGACTTTTCACCAGACTGTGGAGGGGAGAGCTAGTGAGGAAGACCGTCAGGCTTGGGGGGGGGGGGGGGGGGAGGTGCTCTCTGGCACCTTTCAGACTATGCCTACATGTCACATGGGTCTGGACTGAGCCTGAGGACAAGTACACAGCACTCCCTTAAATATTCTGGTCTAGTCCAAGTGGTTTACAATGGAGCTGCATCATGTGTGTGTTTATCATACGTTCAACTATAGCAGGTGGCAAAAAAAAGAAAAAAAAGCATTAACCATCTTATTGTGTGGGCAGTTCTAACTGCATTCCACTGAATGTGTGAGTGAATGTGAGGGGCAAGATAGGTGGTCTTGGCGTCTATGTGCCCCTCAGAGTGGGAACGTCTCTCTGGGCCAAGAGTGATTTCAGTGTTTAGAAATCAGAAGGCCTGTACAGCCAGGCCCTACATGAAAAGCAGCCATACTGTCTGGTGTTCAGCTGCAGAAACCGAGAGCTTTTCTAATCTGGAAGACAAGCTGGCTGGGCTAGACACCTCAAGAGCTACAGCCTCCACCTTGGCGTGTTTCTAGGGGGCTTACCAGTGCATCTGATCGCACAGATCCTCCGTGACCTTCTGAACTCCTTCTCAAGCAGATGTTGTGAGCTTCCTTGCCTCCTGACTTATGCTCGTACCACTTCCAACATGATGCCCTTTCCTCTCCTCTCCACCTACCCTAAACTCTAAGCATCCTTTCCCCTCGCACTCCCAAATCTTCTAGCTTCCAAAGACCTTCTCCAGAGGAACATCTTGCTCCTGGCTGACGCATCCCTTTGGTGACCTGTCACTACCATCTTGTAATGAATCTTAACAATATTTAAATCCTGTGAAACACATGATTAACTTTACCCAACGCAATTATCTTCAATCTGTCATCAGGTATGCTCCCTGAGAGCAGCAATCTCATGGCACCCAGAAGACTGAGTGCTAAATGTATCTGTTAGCACAGGCCAGCAGTTGAGAGCACAGGCTCTAGGTTAGAACCCTGGCCCTGCTACCTCCTGGCCTCGGGCAGGTCATCATGATCAAAGGAAGAGAACATAAAAACCCAACTTGTTTCACGTGTGACCACTCAGGCAGTTTCAAACGTGAACTTACAAATGCTGATGGCAGGAAAAGGACCCCAAGCTCATAGGAACGGATCATCAGCTGGGTGCCGTTCTTCTCTAATGCTCCCCATGCGGCCTTGGACAGATTTGCGCTGCAGGGACAAGGACACAGAGAGGGCGGACTCAGTGAGGCATTTCAGCTCAGGTCAAACTTTCACAGCTGCAAGAGCATCGGTCAAAACCACAGATAGCTGCAATCACATTCATTCAGTTTTTGGCAGAGTTGTGCATTTTTCAGAAATGGAATACTAAATCCTGCTGTGCTATAATCCCCAGGATTTATCTATTTGTTAATTTGGGGCAGCTTCACCCTTACCTGCGTTTTCCCCGAGGACAGCTATTAAAATAATTATCCTTTTTAGATTTTTTTTTTCTGTCTAAAGTCCTTTCTTTCCATGACTCAGGTATAGCCTGGGGGTCTGATTTTATTATACGCCAAAGTAGCATTTAAGAAAAAACTATGTTAATATGATCTTAGGTAGTATCTTAAGCTTCACATTCTTTTGCCTTTGGTTTTGGGCCAGGAAGCGCTAAATTCTACTTTCAATCTAAGGAAAACAGAGGAGGGCAGTAGACTGGCATTTGTATCCAGAAAGAAACGGTGTGTTCAGAACCCTGTTTTACGTGGGCAGAGAGTCACGGGTATGCCTAAAAATCACAGGAAGCCCTGGACCTGACCGAATGGGAGGGACCTAGATGTGATCTGGACAGGAAACAGACCTAAGCTCTGAGGCATCAGCTCTAAAAACATGCTTTCCTGCACCAAACCAGGCCAAGAACCCTCACCTACCAGTTAATTAACATAAAACCACCATAATGGTTTTTTCCCAATGAGGCTCACCCAAATTGCCTATTTTCAGAATAGGGAATATTCTCAGCTATTCAGACCCTTACAGCCCGACTTCAAGGACAATGGAATTATTTCAAAATTCGTTCACTGGGGCATCAAGTATTCTTCCGAAGAAAGTGCTGACCTGGCGTTACAGGAATCACAGAATCAAAGAGAGCAGTAACCAAGAAAGGTGAAAAGTATGATCTCTGTTCAGGGTCCTATGAGAACAGACAAGTACTATGGAAATCAGAGCTTAAAAAGTGCTAAAAATAATTAAGGTAACTTAAAGCATACAGACAGACCTGCCTGCCTTCTTTAACGGCGGACTATACTGAGAACAACAAACTCTACTTCGTTGCTCAAGGGCCACAATCATGAACACCCATCAGGATCATAAAGATGGAAAATGCAGGGGAAGTGGGGAAGTTCACAATAAAGTGGTACTATGACTCTAGGAGAACTGTTTTCTTTAGAAGTCCAAGAGGACGCCCCTCACTCAAATGGACAGATCATCTAAGCAAAAGATCAACAAGGAAATAAAGGCTTTAAATGACACACTGGACCAAATGGACTTCACAGATATACTCAGAACATTCCATCCCAAAGCAACAGAATACACATTCTTCTCTAGGGCCCATGGAACATTCTCCAGAATAGATCACATCCTAGGTCACAAATCAGGTCTCAACTGGTATCAAAAGACTGGGATCATTCCCTGCATATATTCAGACCACAATGCTTTGAAACTAGAACTCAATCACAAGAGGAAAGTTGGAAAGAACTCAAATACATGGAGGCTAAAGAGCATCCTACTAAAGAATGAATGGGTCAACCAGGAAATTAAAGAATTAAAAAAATTCATGGAAACAAATGAAAATGAAAACACAACTGTTCAAAATCTTTGGGATGCAGCAAAGGCGGTCCTAAGAGGAAAGTATATAGCAATACAAGCCTTTCTCAAGAAACAAGAAAGGTCTCAAATACACAACCTAACCCTACACCTAAAGGAGTTGGAGAAAGAACAGCAAATAAAGCCTAAACCCAACAGGAGGAGAGAAATAATAAAGATCAGAGCAGAAATCAATGAAATAGAAACCAAAAGAACAGTAGAACAGATCAACGAAACCAGGAGCTGGTTCTTTGAAAGAATTAACAAGACTGATAAACCCCTGGCCAGACTTATCAAAAAGAAAAGAAAAATGACCCAAATCAACAAAATCATGAATGAAAGAGGAGAGATCACAACCAACACCAAAGAAATACAAACAATTATAAGAACATATTATGAGCAACTATATGCCAGCAAATTAGATAATCTGGAAGAAATGGATGCAATCCTAGAGATGTATCAACTACCAAAACTGAACCAGGAAGAAATAAAAACCTGAACAGACCTATAACCACTAAGGAAATTGAAGCAGTAATCAAAAATCTCCCAACAAACAAAAGCCAAGGGCCAGATGGCTTCCCAGGGGAATTCTACCAAACATTTAAAGAAGAATTAATGCTTATTCTTCTGAAGCTGTTCCAAAAAACAGAAATGGAAGGAAAACTTCCAAACTCATTTTATGAGGCCAGTATTACCTTGATCCCAAAACCAGACAAAGACCCCATCAAAAGGGAGAATTACAGACCAATATCCCTGATGAACATGGATGCAAAAATTCTCACCAAAATACTAGTCAATAGGATCCAACAGTACATTAAAAGGATTATTCACCACGACCAAGTGGGATTTGTTCCTAGGCTGCAAGGTTGGTTCAACAGCCGCAAATCAATCAATGTGATACATTAATGAAAGAAGGAAAAAGAACCATATGATCCTCTCAATATATGCAGAAAAAGCATTTGACAAAGAACAGCATCCTTTCTGGATTAAAACTCTTCACAGTGTAGGGACAGAGGGTATATACCTCAATATCATAAAAGCCATCTATGAAAAACCCACAGGGAATATCATACTCAATGGGGAAAAACTGAGAGCTTTCCCCCTAAGGTCAGGAACACGGCAGGGATGTCCACTATCACCACTGCTGTTCAACAAAGTACTAGAAGTCCTAGCCTCAGCAATCAGACAACAAAAAGAAATAAAAGGCATCCAAATCGGCAAAGAAGAAGTCAAACTCTGACTTTCTGCAGATGATATGATACTTTATGTGGAAAACCCAAAAGACCCCACCCCAAAACTGCTAGAACTCATACAGGAATTCAGTAAAATGGCAGGATATAAATTCAATGCACAGAAATCAGTGGCATTCCTATACACCACCAAGACAGACGAAAGAGAAATTAAGGAGTCGATCCCATTTACAATTGCACCCAAAACCATAAGATACCTAGGAATAAATCTAACCAACAAGACAAAGGATCTATACTCAGAAAACTATAGAATACTCATGAAAGAAATTGAGGAAGACACAAAGAAATGGAAAAATGTTCCATACTCATGGATTGGAAGAATATTGTGAAAATGTCTATGCTACCTAGAGCAATCTACACATTTAATGCAATCCCTATCAAAATACCATCAACTTTTTTCAAAGAAATGGAACAAAAAATCCTAAAATTTGTATGGAACCAGGAAAGACCCCGAATAGCCAGAGGAATGTTGAAAAAGAAAAGCAAAGCTGGTGGCATCACAATTCCGGACTTCAAGCCCTATTACAAAGCTGTAATCATCAAGAAAGTATGGTACTGGCACAAAAACAGACATATAGATCAATGGAACAGAATAGAGAGCCCAGAAATGGACCCTCAACTCTATGGTCAACTAACCTTTGACAAAGCAGGAAAGAATGTCCAATGGAAAAAAGTCTCTTCAACAAATGGTGTTGGGAAAATTGGGACAGCCACATGCAGAAAAATGAAACTGGACCATTTCCTTACACCACACACAAAAATAGACTCAAAATGGATGAAAGACCTAAATGTGAGACAAGAATCCATCAAAATCCTTGAGGAGAACACAGGCAGCAACTTCCTCCTAAAACATCACCAAAGGCAAGGGAAGCAAGGGCAAAAATGAACTACTGGGACTTCATCAAGATAAAAAGCTTTTGCACAGCAAAGGAAACAGTCAACAAAACCAACAGACAACTGACAGAATGGGAGAAGATATTTGCAAATGACAAAACAGATAAAGGACTAGTATCCAAAATGTACAAAGAACTTATCAAACTCAACACCCAAAGAACAAATCATCCAATCAAGAAATGGGCAGAAGACATGAACAGACATTTCTGCAAAGACGACATCTAAATGGCCAACAGACACATGAGAAAGTGCTCAACATCACTTGGCATCAGGGAAATACAAATCCAAACCTCAATGAGATACCACCTCACACCAGTCAGAGTGGCCAAAATTAACAAGTCAGGAAACAACAGATGTTGGCTAGGATGCACAGAAAAGGGAACCCTCCTATACTGTTGGTGGGAATGCAAGCTGGTGCAGCCACTCTGGAAAAACAGTATGGAGGTTCCTCAAAAAGTTGAAAATAGAGCTACCCTACGACCCGGCAATTGTACTACTGGGTTTTACCCCAAAGATAACAAATGTAGTGATCCAAAGGGGGCACATGCACCCCAATGTTTATAGCAGCAATGTCCACAATAGCCAAACTATGGAAAGAGCCTAGATGTCCATCAACAGATGAATGGATAAAGAAGATGTGGGGTATATATACAATGGAATATTATGCAGACATCAAAAAAAATGAAATCTTGCCATTTGCAACGATGTGGATAGAACTAGAGGGTATCATGCTAAGCAAAATAAGTCAACCAGAGAAAGACAAGTATATGATCTCATTGATAAGAGGAATAGGAGAAACAAGACAGAGGATCACAGGGGAAGGGAGGGAAAAATGAAACAAGACGAAACCGGAGAGGGAGACAAAGCATAAGAAACTCAATCTCAGGAAACAAACTGAGGGTTGCTGGAGTGGAGGGGCGTGGGATGGATGGGGTGGCTGGGTGATGGACACTGGGGAGGAAAGGTACTATGGTGAGTGCTGTGAATTGTGTAAGACTGATGAATCACAGACCTGTACCCCTGAAACAATACATTATGTTAATAAAAAAAACAAAAATAAATAAAAAAATAAAAATAAATAAGTCCAAGAGGAGAGCTTGCTTGTAGATCTCTCACCCATCCATAAAACATGGTGACCTCCTGGGCAAAGCCACAGGTCTAATGGCACAACCAACCAGTGAGCGTGAGGTGGAAGCAGTCCCTCGTTGAATATTTTCCCCACTTTCTAGGTTACCGCCTGATCGCTCTCTTGACTTGTAACATCTAACCATCACAGGCCAGAGGTACTTTCTGGAAGGCGTGTTTTCATTCTTCACTAACTATTCATTTCAACAACTGGAGGGCTTAATCCAAGGTAAAGATCATTGGAGACCATGAAGATACCTGTTCAGGTAGTTTCCTCCAATCCCTTCTTTGTATTTAGCATCTAATAAAGTCCTAAGCATCTGGAACCTTAAACTATATTCCGAATAATTATACTGAAAGTCACTTGTAAGCTGTCTGGGTGATAAATCAGTATTCCTTGAAAGAGCATCTTTGATGATTTTTTTTATATCTGCACACACTTTGTTCAGATATAAAAAGGTACCTAGGGCAGGCAGGACAAAGGGATATTTTCCCCAAACTCCAGCCCTGCCTGCAGTGTGTGTGGTATAGACGGGCACCTACAAGTGTCTAGCAGAAACCCAGTGTCTTGTGAGGTACAGTGACACCACAAGGCAGCTCAGGACAAGCTCTTTCACTACCAAAACTTCAAAGGAGTTCTAGCTGTGGCCATTGCTGTTACTCAGGGTCACTTCTACCCTGTTCCCTGTCCTTGTTCTTTGTTTTCTGTTGCCTCCTGCTGGATGGAGTTGCTCTCTCCTCTGCCAGCGCTCGGGTCTATTTTGTTGTTGTTGCTGGGTGTCAAATGATGCTTCATCAAAGTGGGTTGGGGTTTTTATTTTCTGTTCTTTAGGGGTATGGAAGGATTCTGAAAGTTGGACAATTCCAGAGGGTGGGATCCTGGATGTCCAAAGTTGTACTGTCCCACAGAAACTCTGTCCAAGCTGTTAAGTGAGGTGAATAAAACAGTGGCTTCTTGGGAACAGGTGTGTGGCAGTCACGGTTCAGCCAGAGAGGCAGAACCACTACGGGAGTGTGTATGAAACAGAATACGTATTAATTTACAGGAATTTAACTTATGTGATTGCAGGAGCTTCTAAGGCAGTCTCTAAGGGCCATCTTTGCCCTGAAGCTGGAGTTTGAAGTCTACAGGGTTAGCAGAAGCCAGGAAAGATGGATATACAGCTAGAGCCACCAGCTAGAACCATAGGCAACAAGGTGAAGCCACAGGTAGAGACTAAAACCATGTCTGCTTGTGTAACCTCTGGCATGGGGGGTGGGGGTGGGGGGTGGGTGTACACACACCAAGCGAGGCCAGGAGTTGGAGGAGCTAAAGCAGGAAACCGGAGTGGGTGCAGAAGTTGCCGGTCCCGCTGCTGCCTCTTGCCAACAACGTGAGCTGGCTCAAAAGGAGTTTAGGTTATAAAAAGGGCTGCTACTTCACATATGCCCTCCAAATCTCCAACAAGAATCTCCTCTGGGGCCCACCCCAACCAGAAACATACAAGAAAGGGAATTCTGGAAAACGTGGTTCAGCCTATGCATACTGACACATTACAAAGCCACCACAGGGTAGAATGTTTTTTCTTGAGCCCCCAGCTAAGTGGACCAATGGTCACTTATTGAACTAGGCAATTTACAGGCCCCTTAATGACAAAGAGCTCAACTGGTGGTAGACTACCCTGCCATAGCTTGTAAAGCATGCCTGCTAATTAGAGACCTGAACTCAGTCCAGAATATGGAAATTTTGTCCAAAGTTGAAACCTTTAAGAGTAAGTTTAAACTGATAATGTGTAACAGAGTTCAAGGAAAGCTCAGGAAAGCATAAGAATGCCACCTTTAAGTAAGGTACACGGAGAAGGCAGATGTTGAGAAAAGATCCCTGACCCCCAATTGGGAGAGAAGATTTCTGTCCTGGCTGCCCCACTACAAGCAACATGCTAAGGCACTCTTCTTCCCGGGCATGAGTGGGTTTTGGTCAATGAGGCCATAATCCCTTTCTGGACACCAGTCTACAATGACTAGAGACATCCACAACCTAACTAGATAGCCGCCCTCCACCTATATATTCCAACCAGAAAGATTAAATCCATGATATTCACTGGGAGCTCACTGCTGAGGAGTGTCTACCTGAATGTCCAGGGTAATGTGTTGGGGAAACAGCCATGCAAGAAAGATGGGAGGAAGGAAGAGGACCTGTGGGCCCATCTGGCTTCATGCATTTTTAAAAGTTTAAAGTTTGGTAACATCATCTGCCACCTCCAACCCTGGCCTGAGCACTTATTTAAGCGGCTCATTGAGTTTACTTTTAAGATTTAAAAAATTTTCATTTATATAAATTTTTACTTGAAGTATAGTTGACATAGTAGTTTTGAGTTTACAACAGTGATTTGACAATTACATCCATTACAAAATGCTCACCACCGTTAAGTACTTGTTTCAAGACTGTTAGAAGGTGTACAAAACCAAAAGGATGACTGTTACGGGAACATGTGTCCATGAAAAACATTTCTTTCATCATGAGTACTTAATCTAGGCAGCAGCTGCACAATGAGTGCAGACATGGCTAACAGACTGAGCTTTTAGCCACATCTCTTGGAGGACCGGGGGCGGGGTGTACGGATACTTTCACAGACAGATGCAATAAACAGAACGTTGGCAGTAGATGTGAGAGAAGATGTAGACAGAGCAGCTGTGTGGTGAGGAGAGAAAATTATTAACTCCAGCTAATGTTGCTGTCACCCCATCCTAAAATCCAGCAGGCAGTATGTCTGTCTCTCTCCCTCTGCCCCCCAGCCTCTTCCCCCCCGACTGCCCCATGTAGTTATCTTCCGTTTTGCATTTGCTGCTTTTCTTGTATTGACCTTGGACTCGGTTTCTTTATGCATTGAAAAATAGCTTCACAAGTGATATGGAAAGATACTCCCTGTGAAAGATTCAAGTTGTATACAGGTATACACAAGGAAATAATCTTTAATTTTGATGGATTTTCCCTCTAAAACATCTTTCCTATTTAGACTATCACCAACAATGTATAAGACACTCTTCTTGGATCCTTGAGAAGACTGCATGGATAATATCTATGAAAATTTTGCTCATCTAATAGGCAAACTAGATCTCATTTAAATTTGAGTTCTCTGATTACTAGTGGTATTCAGTGTTTTTAACCCTATTTATTGGACATCTAGGTTTAATTTTGTGAGTTAACCATCTTAAAATTACATTACTTGTCTTTTTTACTGATAAACAGTATGCACAGTTTCCTATTATGCTCTAACTGCCATAAATTTAGTGGCTTAAAACAGCACGAATTCATTATCTTATACTTCTGGAGATCAGAAGTCTAAAATGGGACTTGCTGGACTAAAATCAAGGTGTTGGCAGGATTGTATTTCTTCTGGAAGCTCTAGGGAAGAATTCATTTCCTTGCCTTTTCCAGTTTTCAGAGACCACCTGCATTCCTCTTGTCTCCATTCCTCCACCTTCAAAGGCCAGCAAGGTCAGTGGAGTTCTCTTTCTATCACCATCACTCTGGACTTCTCCCTCTTCACTTCTAAGTGCCTTTGTGATTACGCTGGGCTCTCTCCGATAATCTCCCACATTATAATTCCATCTGCTACCTTCATGGACTCTGGAAATTAGGACATCTTTGAGGAGCCATTATTTTATCTCACGGTGCTTTTCATATATCGTAATTATGCAGCAAATGTTCTCCCAGTTTGTTGAAGCTGTTAATGAGAACCTTTATATTTCAGGTCTTTCTTGCTTGCTTTCTTCCCTTTTTGGGGAGAGGAGATAATTTATCCAAGTTGCAATTTTTTCCTTTACCATCTTCTGAGTTTGAGGTCTTGTTTAGAAAGGGCTTCTTTACCCATCTTCAAATGGTGTCTTTTGATGAACTGAATTTTTAAAATATTTTTGAAGTCCAAAAATACATCAATTTTTTAATGGTCAAGTGCATTTTTGTGCCATCTACTAAACCTCTGCCTACTTCAATGTCATGAGAATATTCTTCAGTTTTCACATCATAGTTTTAGATTTCTTACCTAGGACTTTCAACCATCTGAGACTAATTTTGTTTATGGCTTGAGACAGACCAAGGTTTGTTTATTCTGCATGGATATCCAACTGCCTTAACCACCATTTACTGAAAACCTGGTGCCTTTGTCAAAAGTGTTTGATTTCATCTATTTCTGGACTCTATTCCATCGATTAGGATATCTATTCTTAAACTATACCATAGTCTTACTCTCATTTTATGCCAAGTCTCAAATCAGGTACTGTAAATACCTTAAGACCATTTGGCTATTTTAGATATTTTGTATATACACATGTAAATTTTGCTATCAGCTTGCTCTCTAAAGTTGTCTTGCCTATTCTTAATACCTTGCATTTTCAAATTTTAGACTCAGCTTGATTTTTTACAACACTCTCTCCTGGGATTTTGATCAGGATTGTAATGAAATCAAAGAAGCTGGGAGCAACTGATGTCAATATTGAATCTTCTAATCCATGAACATGTTATATATATCTCCATGTATTTCTCTCAGCAGTGTTTTATATATAGTTTTCAGTGTAGATGTCTTACACAACTTCTGTTAAAATTATTTCTAGCTATTTGGTGCTTTTGATATTTTTTTAACTGAGAACTTTATTATTTACAATCATGTCACCTGTAGTACAGATAGTTCTACTTCTTCCTTTATGATCTTTATGCCTTCAATTTCTTCTTATTGCACTAGGTATACTACAAAAAAATCTCAGTCTTCAATCTCTTATTTCATAAGGCTTCTCCCCATACCACTATACTGCAATCACTCAAAAGTCACAGAAATCCTCCACATCTTACTTCATCTCTTAGCAGCATATAACTTTCATAACTCACCCAGATCCCTCCTTTAAAAATGAGGTATTTTCCCTTGATTTCTGTCAAACTTTGGTTTTCTACTTTCAATCTCTCTGGTCACTTTTATCTGATCTCTAAATACTGTAGTGCCAGGAACGTGTCATACCTCATGCCAAGCTATTAACAGACATTGGTTTCAGGCTCTTGAAGAGATTGGCAGAAACAAAAACTGGAGATATAGAGGTCCACACTCAGACGAAAGAAGATTCTTACAGTTAAAGCCTCAATGAAGAGACACTTTTATAACCCAAAATTTCAAATCAATAGGAAAATAATCCCAATCCATCATGAGAAAAAGTCAACAGAAAATAGGATTAGACTTCAGATAACTGATTAGATGGTAATTTAAAATTAAATGTATTTAAAATGATGTGTGAAATAAAAAGTAAAACAAAAATGCAAATGTGACAATAGAACTTAAAACACCGCACTTACACACACCACACTATCTAATCCCTTTATTATTATTCTGTTAATTCTCATTCTAAACTATTAGATTCTATACCTATAGTATATCTATACTATTATCCTAATTTAATGGATGAGAAAAATCACAGTTAAGTAATTTGCTGGTGGTTTCACAGGTAGTAAGTGGTAAAGCAAGAATTTGAACCCCACAACGTGACTCTGCTCTAAGTTCTAAACTACAAAGCCTCAGACTGAAAAATACAGTCACTGAAATTAGAAACTCAATTGATGAATAAAATAACACATTGGTTGCAGCTAAAAAAATTAAACTATAAGACAGATCTTGAAGAAATTACATAGGAAGCAACTCAGGCAGGGCAATGAAAAATAAAAGGCTGAAGATTGAAAGGGTCTCAAATGTATTTAGTATGAGTTATAAAAGGGAGGTAAAAATGGTTAAGTTGGGGGCACCTGGATGGCTCAGTAGGTTAAGCATCTGCCTTAGGCTCAGGTCATGATCTCGGGGTCCTGGGATCGAGCCCCAGATCGGGTTCCCTGCTCAGCAGGGAGCTTGCTTCTCCCTCTCCCTCTGCCTGCCATTCCCCGCTGCTTGTGCTCATACTCTCTCTCTCAAATAGATAAGTAAAATCTTAAAAACAAAACAAAAAAAATGGGTAAATGAATATGCTCAGAGATGAAAGCCAGTAATCTTAGAGAACTGTTTAAAAAGTAGATCTTCAGGGCGCCTGGGTGGCTCAGTCGTTAAGCGTCTGCCTTCAGCTCAGGTCATGATCCCAGGGTCCTGGGATCGAGCCCCACATCGGGCTCCCTGCTCCGCGGGAAGCCTGCTTCTCCCTCCCACTCCCCCTGCTTGTGTTCCCTCTCGCGCTGTGTCTCTCTCTGTCAAATAAATAAAAAAAATCTTTAAAAAAAAAAAAAAAAAGTAGATCTTCAGACTGAAGTACAACAAATGCCACTAAGACTAAATAAAAATAAATCCACATCTATTGATCCGTTGTAGTAAAACTATAGAACACCAAAGATAAAGAAAAATCTTAAAAGCAGGCTGAGACAAAAGGTAGATTTCCCATAAAGGAACAGTAATTAGATGGCAATTTCCAATAGCAACAAATGAACTCAAAGCCAATGAAAAAAATTCTTCAAAGAAATGGAGAAAATAAGGGCCAACTTAGAATTTTAAATCCAGTTAAATTACTCAAAAATGAGGGCAAAAGTAAAGGCAGTTTTACAAAAACAGCTCCAAGAGCTTATTATCAGTGAAGAGGTTTCAAGGACCTAAAAAAGGATATAGTTTAGGAAAGAAAACTAGATTCACTTGAAAGGACAGGTATACCAGGAAAAAAAACAAGCAAAGAAATTAGTAAACCTGTTGGTAACTCCACAAGAATGATTCATTTCCAAGGCTTCTTCAATACAATACTGGAGCAATAATCCTGGAGAACATATAAGAAACAGGACAATCAGAATTGGAGTTCCACATTTTTCTAGCTGTTTAGGAAGAGGAAAACCCTGAATGATTTTAGATTCAAGATTAGAAATGGATTACACTTTTTAAATTAATAGAAGAAAAATAAAGCAAACCTGATGAATCTGATAGAAGTGAGAAAAAGGAGGCAAAGAAAGAAAAACATGGAAATAAGAACGCATAAAGTAAAATCATAGAAAATTAAAATATATCAGTATGAACACTGAATGCAAAAGCATTAAAGTTACCTACTAAAGTGGAAATGATCAGATTAGATTTATAGGGTACATGCCTAAAAATGAAGAAACAAATATTAAAAGAGAAGGGACTTTTTAGATTCAACATCAAAAGCACAATCCCTGAAAGAAAAAATTGGTAAGTTGGACTTAACTTCCGCTCTGCAAATAGAACTATTAAGAGGATGAAAATAAAAGCCATGGACTGGGAGAACATACATGCAAAACACATACCTGATAAAAGACCCATAGCCAAAATAAAGAGCTCTTAAAACTCACGAAGAAAACAGTCACTGTTTACAGATGACATGATACTATATATAGAAAACCCTAAAGGCTTCACTAAAAAGGTCTTAGAATAAATGAATTTAGTAAAGTTGCACGCTAAAAAAAAAAAAAAAAATCAATATACAGAAATCTGTTGTGTTTCTGCAGCAAGAGAAATTAAGAAGACAATACCGTTTATAATTACATCAAAAAGAGTAAGATACCGGGCGCCTGGGTGGCTCAGTCGGTTAAGCATCTGCCTTCGGCTCAGGTCATTATCCCAGGGTCCTGGGATCGAGTCTCGCATCGGGCTCCCTGCTCTGCAGGGAGTCTGCTTCTCCCTCCGCCCCTCCTCCCACTCGTTTTCTCAATCTCTCTCTCTCTCTCAAATAAATAAATAAAATCTTAAAAAAAAAAAAAGTAACATACCTAGGAATAAGTTTAACCAAGAAGACCAAAGACCTATAACTCTGAAAACTGTAACACACTAATGACAGTAACTGAAGACAATACAAATAAATGGAAAGATACAGGATACTCATGGATTGGAAGAATATTAACATGTCCATACTACCCAAAGCAATCAATGGATTCAACACAATTCCTATCAAGACACCAATGGCATTTTTCAAAGAACTAGAACAAATACTACTAACATTTGTATGGAACTACAAAAGACCTGGAATAGCCAATACAACCTTGAGAACAACAAAGCTGGAGATATCACAATCCTATAATAATCTAAACAGTATGGTACTGGCACAAAAACAGACATAGATAGATGGAACAAAATAAAGAGCCCAGAAGTAAACCCACATTTATATGGCCAATCTATGATAAAGTAGGCAGGAACATACAATGGGAAAAAGATAATCTTTTCAATAAACAGTGCTGGGAAAACTGTACATGCAAAACGTGAAAGAATGAAACTAGACCACTTTCTTACACCAAATAAACTCAAAATGGATTTAAGACCTAAATTGAGACCTGAAACCATAAAACTCCGAGAAGAAAACATGAGCAGTAATCTCTTGGACATTCACCTTAATATTCTTCTGGATCTGTCTCCTCAGGCAAGGAAAACAAAAGCAAAAACACTTGAGACCACAACAAATTAAACTTTTGCACAGTGAAAGAAATCAACAAAAAGGCAATATACTGAAAGAAGATATTTGCAAATAACATATCCAATAAGGGGTTAATATCCAAAATATATAAAGAACTCCTACAACTCAACACCAAAAAACAAACCAACCAACAAACAAAACCAAAACAAAAAACAAAAACAAACTCCTACAAATAATCTGATTAAAAACGGGAAGATGACCTGGATATTTTTCCAAAGACAATATACAGATGGCCAACAGATTTATGAAAAGATGCTCGGACATTACTAATCATCAGAGAAATGCAAATCAAAACCACAATGAGATATCACCTCACGTCTGTCAGAATAGCTAGTATCCAAAAGAAATAATGTCTTAGCAAGGATGTGGAGAAAAGGAAACCCTTGTGCACTGTTGGTGGGAATGTAAACTGGTGTGGCCACTGTAGAAGACAGTAGGGAGGTTCCTAAAAAAATTAGAAATAGAAATACCGTATGATCCATTAATTCCACTTCTGGTTATTTACCCAATAAAAACACTAATTTGAAAAAATAAGTGCACCACTATGTTTATTGCAACATTGTTTATAATAGCCAAGATATGGAAGCAACCTAAGTGTCCATCACTAGATGAATGAGGAAAATATGGTATATATACACGTTATATTACTCAGGCATAGAAATAAGATCTTGCCATTTACATGGATGGACCTAGAGGAATTATGCTAAGCAAAATAAGTCAGACGGAAAGACAAATACTATATGATTTATTTCACTTATATGTGTAATCTAAGAAACAAACACAAATGAACAAACAGAAATAGACTCACTAACAGAACTGGTGGGTGCCAGAGGGAAGGGGTGTAGGGGGATGGGTAAAATAGGTGAGGAAATTAAGAGGAACAAACTTCCAGTTATAAAATAGCTAAGTCACGGGGATGAAAAGTACAGCATAAGGAATATCGTCAATATTTAATAACTTTGTATGGTGACATTTGGTAACTATACTTATGGTGAGCATCTTGCAATGTATATAACTGCTCAATCACTAAGTTTGTACACCTGAAAATATTGTATTTCAACTATGCTTCAATAAATAAAATTCAATGCAAATTCTGGGTGTGATGAAATAAAAACTAAAAACGACTTGATTAAAAAATTGGCAAAGGGTCTGAACAGACACCTCACCAAAAGATATACAGATGGCAAATAAGCTTAAGATGCTCCGCGTTGTTATTAGAAAATTGCAACTTAAAACGAGACACCACTACACACCTATTAGAATGGCCAAAAATGGAAAAACAAACAAACAAACAAAAAAACCAAAACATCAAATACTGGCATCAAGAACTATCATTCTTTGCTGGTGAGTATGCAAAATGATAGAGCCATTCTGGAAAACAGCTTGGCAGTTTCTTTTGCAACTAAATATATTCACACTATGCAACCCAGAAATCATGCTCCTTAATTATTACCTAAAGGATATGAAAGCTTATTTCCACACAAAACCTGTACATGGGTGTTTATAGTAGCTTTATTCTTCACTGCCAAAACTTGGAAGCCACCAAGATGTCCTTAAGTTGGTGAACAGACAGCAGGCTGTGATGCATACTCAGACAATGGACTATTATATAGCATTAAAAAGAAATTAGCTATCAAAGCCATGAAGGAACCTTAAATGCACGTAGCTAAGTGAAAGGAAGCAATCTGAAAAGACTACATACAGTATGATTCCAACTACACAACATTCTGGAAAAGGCAAAACTATACAGACAGTAAAATGATCAGCAGCTGCCAGGGCATGGGTGCAGGGATGGTAGTAAGGAGGGATGAACAGGTGAAGTACAGAGGATTTTTGGACAGTGAACTACTCTTTATGACAATGTAATGGTGGATACATGTCCTTACACTTCTGTTAAACTCCATAGAATGTACATGAACCCTAATGTAAACTATGGACTTTAGTTAAGTAGTGGCTCGTCAAGTTTAACAAAGGTCTCACAGTAACGCAACATGTTAACAATAAAGGAAAGGGAGATGAAGGGTACTTTCTGCTCCATTTTTTGTTAAACTGCTTAAAAAAGATGGTCTATTAATTTTGAAAAGTAATGAACTATTTATACACATGAAGAGACATGGGACTAAATTATTTGTACTTTTAATTTAATCCCA
The DNA here is from genome assembly GCF_004348235.1 of Phoca vitulina. Taxonomy (NCBI): domain Eukaryota; kingdom Metazoa; phylum Chordata; class Mammalia; order Carnivora; family Phocidae; genus Phoca; species Phoca vitulina. Next base: position 58,332,701 of record NW_022589710.1, on the reverse strand, counting down.
GTAAAAATACCATTACTTTATTTCCCCAGAGCAAGACAAGATTATTGAGTTTACATGTAAGAATCAGAGAAAGATAATTACCATATGATCTCACTGATATATATGTGTAATTTAAGAAACAAGGCAGAGGATCATAGGGGAAGAGAGGAAAAAAATGAAACAAAACCAGAGAGAGAGACAAACCATAAGTGACTCCTAATCTCAGGAAACAATCTGAGGGCTGCTGGAGGGGAGGGCGGGGGAGGGATGAGGTGGCTGGGTGATGGACACTGGGGAGGGTATGTGTTGTGGTGAGCGCTGTGAATTGTGTAGACTGATGAACCACAGACCTGTACCCCTGAAACAAACAATACATTATATGTTTAAAAAAAAAAAAAAAAAAAAAAAGAATGAATAGCCAGGACAACCTATCAAAAGAGAACAGTGGACAAACACTGGCTCTACCTCACAAAAACCTGCCAAGTTCGGAGCTCAAGTGTCTGCTTCTTATGTCTTCTCTGGCGTACTAAGTGAGTGGTCTTCATCTTCAGTTTCCTTTCCTTCCCTTTCTCCCTCTTCAATTCTCTGTAGTCTGACTTCCACTCACTCAATATTCACAACTGCCAAATCCAGTGCTCTTTTCCTAGTCCTTATTCTTCTAGATAGATCAGCAGTTCTCACCTGGGAGCAGTTTTGCCCCTAAGGGGACATGGGGCAAGGTCTGGAGCCATTTCTGTTGTCTCAGACTGTGGCATGCTGCTGGCAGCTAGTGAGTAAAGGCCAGGGGTGCTAACCTCCAACAATGCAGAAGGCAACCCCCATAACGAAAGTCATCTGGCCCCAGATGTCGACCACTCCATGGTAGAGAAACCGTTTTAGACTTCTCTGCCGTGGATATAATTTTCTCCACCTACTTTCCATTTCTCCTCCTTGGCTTCCTCTTCCCTCGACTATTCACCTTCTCTCTCATTTGCTGCTCTTCCCACCATGAACCCTCTAAATTCATGCTCTGCCCTTGGCTCATTCTACTGTCCTCTCTTTCTTGGAGACTGTCCCCCTCACCAACAGCAAACATTATGCTGACAAGTATGACTCCCAGACTTCACCAGCTTTGAGCTCTCACCATATTCAACTGACATCTCCAACCATAAGCTGGATTTCTCTATTGGAATGTCACATTATCACCCCAAACCCAATACTCCAAAAACAGAACCTATCAGCATGCCTTTCCCCTCTGAAAACCAGCTCTCTCCCACTTTCCCCTCTATCCACAGTCTCATTCAGTCAGCCTCAGAAATATGCATTCTGGACTTCTCTGCTCCACAGGCAACTAAGTAGAGCCAGTCACCAAGCTATTTTACCCTCTAACATCCTCTATTTCCAACGAGATCTCCCTAGTTCTGCCCCTTTCACCCTAGACTCTGGATCCAAATGGATTGCCCTGTCTCTGGTTTCTCATTTACACCTTCCTCCAGGCTCTCAAAGTATCCGTGTGTCCTTTCTACTTAAGCATGAGGTAAATATACAGCCTGGCATTTAGGACCCTCCTCAGTCTGACCACATTTATGCTTTTCAATCTTATACCCCATTATGCCTTTTCCTGACTCTGCTACTCTTAAGTGAACTGATTTACTGACTGCCTCCACATCTATGCAAACATTTCCTAGTCCATGAGGTCTTCTACCTACGCGCCCCCCGCCTTTGTGGCCATCTGAGCCCTTTCCTCCCCCACAAACCCCATCGCTTTCAAAAAGTTGTGTCTATGGCTACTGCAGCCCACAGATGTCTCCCAACTGAATCCTGCAGATGTTACATAGGTAAGAAACATTTAATTAATTCAAGAAGAAAGACTAATATACAAGAGCCTAGAAGATACAATTTATCAAGACTATTTTTTCATTATTGTTATAAAATAAAACTTTAAAATCTAAATTAAAAGTCTTACTGTTGAAAATTAAGCACAAAAGGCAGAGTAGGGTAGTAAGAGCAGAATCTGAGCTTGCATGCATTTCTATTAGTGCCAACACTGCTGATCTTCAAGTTCTGTACCTGTAAAATATGGTAACGTACTTGCCTTATAAAGGTAATGTGTGGATTGTATCAGATAAGGTGTGTAAAGTGTCCCTGGCACATAAATGACGATTAGATGTTAGCTATTACCAACATCAATAACCTTGCTAAATTTCTGGAAAGAGGACTCTGGTCTTCCTCTGTTGTGACTCACTAAAAAAATGGAATTTTCCAGAAGGCAGATCCATCCAGGCCTCCTAATCCTAGGAAATTTCAGTGGTAGATAGGTCTAAAGTTTCTTCAACGGATTGCTTCACTGATTTCATAATTCTAGCACAAGTCCCCAGGGCAGAAATATAGTGAGAAAGATAGTCCTATTTCATTCTGTCAAGGAAATCAAGAGAATTTTGGTCTCCTTGATACAGATATATGTTCTTTTTTTCTTTTTTTTAAGTAGGCTCCACACCACGGGGCCCAGCACGGGGCTTGAATTCACAACCCTGAGACCAAGACCTGAGCTAAGATCAAGAGTCTGACACCTCACTGAATGAGCCACCCAGGTAGTCCTCCCCAATTTTTAATATAGTGACTAGGAATTTAATAGCATGGTTAAAATTAAACCAATTCTGCAAATGTCCAACAATCTTTTGAAATTAAGTACAAAGGCGACACAATAGGTCAGTCACAATGGGTCAGCTGTGTTTTGGGGCTATGTTGTTTTATAGATATAAGGCATTCACAAGGAAATTCCAGCAGGAAAAGAAAAAAGTGATTATGACCCACGTTTTCCCACAAATAAGAGCAGAGCACTAAAAGGAGATCAGCTACTTGGGTGTGGGCTTTTACAAGTCACAATTCTGACAACTCACCAAATAGGTTGAAAAATCTATTTGCAACCTCATTTTGTTCCTCAGCCACAGGCATCTTATATCGCCAAGCAAATGCTTTCATATCCACACTGAATTCGGAGGGCTAGCTTTAGTACCATGGCATGATTCAGCCCAGCTGTGAACCTAGTCTTTAAAAGGATCCATCTACCCATGGGGCACCTGGGTGGCTCAGTCGGTTGGGCATCTCTCAATTTTGGCTCAGGTCATGATCTCAGAGTCATGAGATCAAGCCCCATATCGGGCTCTGTGCTGGGCATCGAGCCTGCTTAAGATTCTCTCTCTCCTTCTGCCCCTCTCTTTCTCTAAAAAAAAAAAACAAAACAAACAAAAATTAAAAATAAAAGGATCCATCTATCCTTGATCCCACAGATGGAATTACATGGGCTTTAGAAGCCATCATATCAGTATCCAGAATCCAAAAGGACAAAACATACTGTCAAGCAGGATCAAAAGTTGCTTTGCCAATTTCAGGTCAAAACTGGTATCTGGAACATCCTATCAAAGAATTTCAGTGTGTTTAGTAGTAACCACCACGATAACCAAAAACTGCTTACTATCTCGTTTTCTACTGACATATTCCATTATTCTGGTCCACTTCCTATAGTGGAAAGGCAACACAAAGACTTGAAAAGAGCAACTGACTCGTAAGATTTGAGTTTTGGTTTTGGCCAGTTACTACCTTGGGGTTATGTCCTTTGGGTGCCACCTTTTCATCTAAAATATGGGTTTAACATCATTTGTTCACTTCCTTGGTTAATAATGAGGAATGAATGAAATAATCTAGGTGAGAGTTCTTAGTATACTGAAAAAACAACATAAAGATAATGTTTGGGAAGTACTAATACTTAAACCTGTAAAATGTGAGATGGGCTCAGGAGATTATCATAATGGCTTTTCAGTTTTTTAAAAAAGAAAAATCCAGAGAGTCCTTTGTTCAAAGGAAACATTTCAAGCAGATAAAAGTGTCTCTAGATGAACCAGGAATTACCTGAATTCCTCTTCCCCTACCCACTGTGGTAGCGGGCTCTGAAAGGAGTTTCCAGAACCCTTAGGGCTCCAAGGAACATGGCGTGAAAATCCCTGCTTCAGCCCAATCTCTGGTTTTACACATGGAGAAACAGCCCAAAGGGCTGAAGCAACGGCCTAGAAGCAAGACAGCTTGCAGACAGTGGACTGTTTATGGACGGGTAACACCACAGTCCAATGTACAGCCAGCACTTGTTCAATTTACCTTAGAGACCCTGGAAAGCCATCTGAGTAACAAATAGTCTTCCCCTGGTCCCCTGCCTTTATTTGCCCAGGCCCCATAGCGGTGCAGCCTGCTGGGAGCTCTTCTTATCCCTTGGGAGCCTCAGAGTGAACAGCACAAAGTACTGGTGCTGCAGAGCAAATGGATGGTTTCTACCAGGACCTTCTGAGACAGCTTGAGGAGGAGCCTCCTCGGGGTTAGTGACCAGCTCCCCAAGGTCTTATGGTGCCTCTGTCCCCTAGAGAGCTATGCTCACAACCCTATTTCTCCTGCCCTCTCAACCTGTTCTGAGTCTTTCCGATTCTTCTGTAATCGTTTCTCTATGTGAACACCCAGGTTTTTCTATTCCACTGCACCTTTAGAGTTCCATATTTGGAATTTCGTATCAGTTGCTCAGTAGGTTTTTCTGCCTCCATGCTTTACTTCCTTTAACCCACCCCGTAAGCTAATTCCAGAAAGAGTAGGACTTAGAGGAAACAAAAGATCTGGATTCAAGTTCCAGTTCAACCACTTACTAGCCTTGACACTTGTACCTGTTTCTACTTTCATAAAATAGCTATGACAATACCTGCTCCATTTAGATCTCAGAGGACACGACAACATTATCATGAGAACGGTATGTCAATCATAAAGTCGTGAAGAATAGCCTTTATCAGTAATATTATCACAACACTGCTGGTCATCTCACTGTCTCATCAAAAACATTCAGTGATCCTTATCGGAAAAGTCTGAAATCCTATACCTGTTGTACAAGCTCCACAAGCCTGGCCCCAACCACTGTCAGGCTTCTTCCCCATCCTTCCCCCACAAGGCTTCGTGCCAGCCCAGATGATCTCTCTACCTCCCCCAGCACAACTTGTCTCATGACTCTAAGACAGGATTTCTTCTACCTAAAGTGCCCACCTTGACCTATCAAAAAAGTACCACTTTCTGAAGCTTCATCTAGTTACTTAATGCAGAAGAGCTCTCTTTCCTCTGAAAGACACCCCACCTTATTAGTACCACCCTGGATGCATTTAATTGCTAGTGTAAAAAATTCCCCTGAACACTTGCATGCATACACACACAACCTACCTACCCCTCATTAGATACTGATCAAGCTCTCAATGGATCAGTAGATCTAGCTACCAATATGCCAAGCTGAGGGACATCTGCAGGCCCACAGGCCCAGCAACGTTAACAGAAAGAGGTACTGAATGTGTATTTGCAAATGGCAAAAAAGAGGAGTAAAAGAGTGAATGATTTAACCCATTCCCTACCCATCTCCCCTCTGGTAACCATCAGTTTGTTCTCTACAGTTAAGAATCTGTTTCTTGGTTTGTCTCCCCCCGCCTTTGTTCATTTCTTAAATTCCATGTATGAGTAAAATCATATGGTATCTTTCTCTGACTTATTCCACTTAGCATAATATTCTCTAGCTCCATCCAAATCATTGAGGAGTACACTTGTTGTGATGAGCCCCCGGTGCTATATGGAGTGTTGAATCATTATACTGTACACCTGAAACTAATATTTAATCAAATTCCAATTAACGTAAATGTAAAACTAAGAATATGTGAGGGTAGAGTTGAGACAATGCACACAGATTTAGCAGATGGCCATCTAGAAGAGAAACCAACCCTGCTGACACCTTGATCTCAAATTTCTAGCCTCCCAAAGTGTGAAAAAAAATAAATGTTTATACACACACAATGATCAGCGATAAGGGACAAGAGAAACCTCCAGAAGACAGAGGCTGTGGGTGGCATTAATCACTATGCAACATGGCTGAGTCTGGTATAAACAGACTGGATAAGCAGAGGCCAGAGGATTAGGTACTTCAGACCTCTGTCAGCTGCCCAGATATTGACCAATAAATGGAAACTGGATGCCCAGGATGAAGAAGTGTTTTAAGAGAGCACTGAAGCTTATTGATTAAGCATCCGTCTCTTGATTTTGGCTCAAGTCATGATCTCAGGGTCATGAGATGGAGCCCCATGTCAGGCTCTGCACTGAGCATTGGAGCCTGCTTAAGATTCTCTCCCACCGCTCCCACATGCGAGCACGCGCTCTCTTAAAAAAAAAAAAAAAAAAAAAAAAGGGCAAAAAAGCACTGAAGCTTTAAAGTGCTACACCCCAACAACCCAACAAAGCCTGGCACAGAATGGATGCTCTGTGAACACTTGATCAGTGAACCAAGAGGCAGGACACCCAGAGGCTGAGAAAAAGCAGCACCACAGCACTCACTGGCAGCCCACAGCTGTCAGAGCTTGCTCAGCAAGGGCCACAAATGATTGCTATGGCAGAACTAAAACCTGTACAGGTTGGGAGAGCTATGGCAATGCAATGGGTAGGAAGACACAGCATTCCGAAGGGCAGGGAAGGAGGAGTCAGGGGAAGGCCCGGCACAACAGCGCTAAAGGATGTCAGCGGGGAAGAGGGAACACTTGGCAAGTACTTAAGGAAATGGGGGCTGCAGTAAGTTTCTGAGCTTTGTGTTTTTCTCACAACCTTAGGATGAGGTGGGTAAGAGAAATGAAGGTTAAGATTTAGTGTCTAAGGGGCACCTGGGTGGCTCAGTCGGCTGCTGATCCCAAAGCAGAAGGACAAGAGGGCTACACCAACTAGAATATAAGTTCCTTGTGGGCAGGAATCATGCCTGCCTTGTTCGCCATCCATAACCGAAGCCTAGAGCAGTGCCTAGCACACACGTATGAAATACTCCCGCTAGACTATGTGGGTTGCAATCCTAGCTCTACCGCCTTACCAACCGGGCCACTTTCACATCTCTAAAATGGGAACATTACTATGTAGCTCCTAATTAAGAGGATCAAATAAGTTAGAATAAAAAAAGCACTTGGTGAACACAGCAGAACGCATAAACTTGTTGAATCACTGTTGTACACTTGAAACTAATTTAACATTGTGTATCTACTAAAAAAAAAAAATCAAAAACAAAAACCACTTGGTCAGCATATAGTAAGCATCATGAAAAGTATCTGGTATTATAATGGGTTTTCTCTGGGGGCTAGAACCTGGTGAAGGACTCCCAAATAGAACGTCATCTCAAGCCACAGGTATACTTCATGACTAGCAGTACAAGTGTACAAAGTGTCTAGAGGCCCTAGGTGAGGGGGGCTCAGGGTTTTTTCCCCATCAGGGATAATGCTCCATCAGACAAGCTCCCGTGAGCATGAAAAGGGGCTTGGTCCTGGTCTGCTTGTAGCAGAATGCAAGAAAGTAAGGGTGGTGATAGGACCTCCATCTCTAATGCATAAAGGAAGTCATCTGTAGACTTTGGTACTGATACCATTATTTTTGAGAAAGTACATGAGGCAAACCAACTAACCCCAATACCTTAGAGCCACAGTGCCAGGCAACCAAGTCTACCCAGTGACATCTACCAATATTTTTTTGTGTGACCCAATTTGATTTTCACTGCAGGAAAAAAAAAATCAGAGAGAGGAAAAAAGACTGTTTCAGAGCCAAAGGAACAGACATTAGAGAAGTACGTGCACGGCAATGCTGAAAATCAGAGCAGAGTACCAGGTCATGTGTTTCCTCAAAAAGCCATGGCGGTTTTAATAGTTAAGCATTTGTCTCGTTTTCCCCTAAAGTGGCAGTACCAACATTTCTGCTTCTCCCCAACTATCCGGCAATGCCTGTCAGTTGCTAGGCAACTGTAACTGCCAATGCTTTCTGCCCACCCACAATGCACAGCTTTCCTAATTGTGCTCACTGGGTTTGCCAATTACTCCTTGGAATTATCTTTATAGCCAAAGCTGCTTCTTCAAGTTCGTCTTCTTGCCTGCTTGGTCCTGTGGTAAAAGTCAAACACTGTATTTGTCATCATGTCCCAGGAATTTCAAGAACAGGCTGCCCATCAAATACAGGATGATTTCATGGTAGGATCAAAAACTATAAATAGCTTGAAATAAAAGCAACCAGACAAAAAAGAAAATTGCTAGCCAACATAACATCTTAAGTTCAAGCGTTAAGTGCAAGTTTTAAGTTTCTTTGAATAATATACTTCTGGCTGAATGTACTCATCTTGATTTCATAGAATTTTGACCAATTTGTCAATTAATCACATATTGAACTTAGAAAAGGCTTTAACTATGGACAAATCTTTAGGTCACATATCTTATGAACAAAACAAAGGCTTTTCAAGCAGCTTTCTTGAATCCTAAAAGGACTAGTGAACATGAGCTTAACACATGGTTGTTAACAGCCACTAAAATCAAGCAGTTAATGTTCAATACATCACACAGTGGGGTAGGTAACTTCTACATGTCACGTATTTTCCATCATCCTCATAACATTCCACAAAAGAGATAAAACCCAGATTATAAAGGGCATTCCCAAAATTTACGTGGCAAGGCTAGTAAGTGGCAATTGCAAATTAGAATGTGGATCTTTGGACTCCATCTCAGTGTTATTTCTTCCATAGTCCACCGCCTGATGGGGTAATATCACCCACCCTCTGAGGTACCTTGGTTTGATGGGTCATGGGGTTAAAAGCTATTCAACCCAAGCAACCCATTAGTAGTAGTAGTTTGAGGTTGAGGAGCAGGATAGCTGGGGAATGGGAAGACAAACTTTTTCCATCTACCCTTTTCCTATTATGTTTATGTATTATTACCTATTGGAACATTTTATGAAGGGCTCTCATTCAAGTATGTTTAGGTCACTAACAATATGCTGTGCAGAGTCAGATGCTGAGGATCTAAAGATGAGTAAAACTTGGCACCTGTTCTCAAGCAGTTCATATTGTATTGAGGCAAAGGAACCCAGAAATAACCAAGAAGGAACATGTAAAAAAGATCAAGCAAAAAGTGCTACAAAAACACAATGGGGCAAACAATGAATTATGTCTGAGCTAGAAAAATTTTCAAAGGGGAACACTTGAAATAGACCTTAAGGATAAGCATAATCATTCCGGACAGTACAAAAAGAAAAATAAACTTAGAATCTGAGAAACAGTGAGCAAATGAATGGTAGCTGCATTATAGGGAATATCCTTCACCCATTTCAAAATTTTCTGGGCCGCTATAGACCAGGCACTGTGCTAGACATGGTATTTGCTGGTCTGAAAACACAAGACATTATACAAAAGTTACCAACAGGATGAACAGGATGAATCTTTTAGAGGAAAAGTGTAGGAATTACAAACTCATTTTCTCTTAAAGTAGGATACTTCTAAAGCATACAGTCCAATAAAGTACAGACTTCATTAAAAATGGTTTCAGTGCAGATACTAGAATCCTCGGTGATATGACAACTATATAGTAAAACCTAACCCAGGATCTATGCAAAAGACTTCCAGTCAGAACCCCAATCACAACACATAATGAAAGAGGATATTAAAACTTTGTGATTCACGTATATTTAGAAGGATAAATCATGGAAGATGAAAACTGTAGTAAAGCTAGCATTTTTATAAGATTTCAATCCCTGATCTTCAGTAGACACAGCTATCAAATGTCAGTGGAGTAAAATAAAGTCCCCATGACCAGAACGCCAATGTTCTCTACTTATAACGGTGGAGAAACGACAGGTAGTAAGATATTATGGATACGCAGGGAGCAACACGTGAAGGACACTTCTAAGGTGATAAGGGTTTTTTTCAGATTAGGAAATTAAATCTTTTGGGATTCTACTTATCTTTCACAAGATTTACTTTTAACAACTCTACATATGCTGGTCAATGTGGTTCTCCAAAGTAATCACACTGCAGGGTTACTCTTTCAATCCAATAAAGCAGCCTGTGGCTCAAGATAATTATAGAATTTCCCTTCTCAAATAGCCTTTGGTTGCTAAGGTTCAGTCTTTTGAATATGTTCAAGGGTAGTTTTGCCTAACTATGAAAAATAAACCTCAATTTGAGAACAGTAAGCAATTATTTCAAGTCAAAGCTGGGGAGGGATCTAACTGGGTAATAAATACCAATGAATCCTATGGAAGGCAGAATTGGAAGATGGCCCCCAGGATTAATGCCCTTGCTTCCGATGTAGACATCTGGTATAAACCTCTTTCTTTGAGCATGGGCAAAATTGTGAATATGATGGGATTTCATTCCCGTGATCAGGTTATCAATAAACTGAGTTTATCAAAAAGTTTAGGATGACCATGGGTGAGCCTGACTTTATCAGGTGAAGCCTTAGAAGAGGAAGGGGGAGATCCTTCCTGAGAACAGATTTGCACTCAACGTTACCATTCTCCCCCTGAAACCAGTTCCCTTCCCCGATTTCTGCGTGGATGGCAATTACCACTCCCATCTCCCACCACACCCCAAATGCAGGAGTCACATGTGAAGCATCTCCCACATTCAGTTCTGCACAAGGTCTAGACAACACTTGCATGACCACAGCCCCAATCCTGGACATTACTAGCTTCCTTGTTAACAAATCCTTACTGAGCGCCCCTACGTGCCAGGTGCGGGGGCGTGTCAGCCAAAACATGGACTTCACTCCAAGTCTGGAGGGGAAGCCAATGGTTACACAGGCAACCACACCAAAAGGGAAAGAAAACGGACCCAGCAGGAGGTGCAGGACATGATGGAAGGCACTAGGCTAAGCAAGCAAGGAGAGGCTCCATCATGTTGGGTTGAGAACTGAAAGACAGTTAAGGCCTTGCTAGGTGAAAATCTACGTATGTAGAATACTCAAAATTGTTACAACTGCAATTAAATAATCTGTACATGTTGTTTGATAAAACCACTTTTGTTCTAACATAAACGCCTGGAGAGCAAGAACTGCACTTCTGCTTATCCTTCTATCCCTGTGCCTGGGGTTCACAGCTTTGCCCACAGTGGGCAGATACTTGCTGGGGGAATGGATGGAGTCCTCAGTTCTGCAGTCCTATTCCTCACCTGTGGAAAGGACACAACTACCTCAGAGACTCTTGCAATGGCTGAATGAAACAACACAGGTAAAGTGCTAGAACTTTCTGCCACATGAAAGTGGCTGCTCAATGTCTTGCTGGGCACATTGTTCATACTCTCAAGCATTTAGTGAAAATATAGTGTCTTGAGCTCCATATCGCTTTACTAGTGTCCTTGAGTGCAACGATTGTGTCCCATTTAATTCTTGCTACCCAGAACTCCGACTTCTTGAAGGAAGAAATGGAAGCCATACTGTATCACCTTGTGTTCTTTCTGCCCGGCATACCACTGGCATTCAAGAAATGCACTTTGAATATTATGGGGTACTTAAGAGAATGACTTGGTCCCAGATCTGCATGAGCTGATTACTGGTTACTGGGACAGAGTAAAGTCAAGTAAACACTGGCACACAAACTGAACAGGGAGGCTGTTTCAAAGGCCCTCCAAAGCAAGGGTACTACTGTTACAAGCAGCACCAGGCATCCCTTAATGGCTGTACATTTTTAAGATTTGAGAGAGAGCATGTGAGTGCGTGCGTGAGCAGGGGAGGGGCAGAGGGAGAGAGAGACTCTCCGGCAGACTCCCCACTGAGAGAGAAGCCCCACTCAGGGCCCAATCTCATGACCCTGAGATCGTGACCTGAGCCAAAAATCAAGAGTCAGATGCTCAACTGACTGAGCCACCCAGGTGCCCCTGCTGTAAATTTGAAACTGGGCCTTTGAGGAAACAGAATTAGGACTCTTGGGGAGAGGGGGGGCAGCATATTAGGCAAATGAGTATCATAAGCAGAGGCACTGCAGTGGAGTGAGCAAACATGATGCGGGAGCAGAGTAGAGACAGCCCCGCCTGGAACACAGTGTTTCAAAGGCTCAATGGATACGTGTGCACAAGGAATGGTTTTATAAAAACGCTTTCATTCTAATGGCTGAGAAGGTAATACACAGTGGTCGTCCTAGACTGTCACTAGTAACTCTTGCACCTGTATTACAATTTTACTTCCACTTCTAGTTCTTTCATTGTACTTTATCAATTTATCGCAGTGAACTTGTAACTGTGGACTTCTTTCAGCCTGTGGGTCATGTCACTGAGCGTGGCACCTCATCCTTACAGCTGCTGTGCAGATAAGGGATCTCTTCTCTGCCAGAAGAGAGAAGACAATGACGTAGGAGCTACAAGCTCCAACGGTGGTACCTGCATAAGTGCTCGGAGGATCTGGAGGAGAGAGAAGTCAGGGGGCTGGCGGAGTCTCCAAGGGAGGACACCAGACCTGAGACAACTCTTCTGAGGTGGGCAGCACTTGGAATGGCAGCAAGAAAAGACAAAGGCATCAGGAGAGGGCTGCTGGCAGGGTGATTACTGGGGCATAACTGGGGCATAGGAAGCTGCTTCTGGCAGTTCGTGTTGGAGAACACAGCATAGGAACGGTGAAAATGGTATGGTTAGGGTCACAATGCCAAGGAGCACTCTGGATTTTAGCATATAGGAAGTGGGGGGAAACTGAACATGGGACAGGGAGAAAAATTCATGTTTCTGAAAGATGGTCTTCGACAACTAGGAAAAGGAAAGGTGGCCTGGGAAGTGGACCACGTGTGTGATGGCCCGCAGACAGGCAATCACTTGACAAGTCCAGGTAGGATCTGACTTGGTAATTTCAGAGATCAGAAAAGTAAAGTCTGAGACATTGTAAGAATGAACAGGCTTTGATTATCCTATCCAAAGCATCCACATGCCCACCTCAAGCACAGAATCGATCTCTTCTTATTTTAATTACTTCTATATCTGGCTTCTGACATCAGAGATAAGATTTAGGTAGTGCCTTTAAGATTCTTATGTTTTGTTTTTTTAAGATTTTATTTGTCAGAGACAGAGATAACACGGGCAAGCGCCCACGCACAAGCAGGGAAAAGTGGCAGGCAGAGGGAGAAGCAGGCTCCCTGTTGAGTTAGGAGCCCGATGCGGGGCTCTATCCCAGGAGCCTGGGATCATGACCTGAGCCGAAGGCAGATGCTTAACCAGCTGAGCCACCCAGGCGTCCTGATGTTTATGTTTTTTATCCCAAGTGCCCTGCATTCACAAGAGGAAGGACCTCAGTAAATGCTGCAGAATGCTCAAAGGAAGGAATAGCAAGAGGACAGCTGGGCTGTAAGCCTGAGGATAAAAGAGTGGGCAGGTGCCACCAGGGCCAACATGGATGTTGGGAAGGAAATATCCTTCTAGGTAAGAGCTCAGTTTGGGATGCTCTGACTTTGAGAGAAGGTGGCAAACCAAGAAACAAAAACAAAAAAAAAAAAAAAAGGGAGTTCCTGGTAGATGTCACTTATATTTCAGATCTACATTTTCCCTTATTGTAGAAGGGCTGACAGTGGGCTCTAAGTATTTTCTAAATTATTACTTCAGTTATGTCAGATATTCTTTAATACTGGGATGCTATGTTTTTTTTTTCCATACCACAATCAAAGTAAAGTGATGCAGTTTCTTTTGACCCGTCTTCACAGAAAATAGGTACACTATCGGCTGTTAAGAGTGGCATCAGAAAGTTGAGGTGAAGAGTGCCAGCTGTGGAGCCAAATTCCGTGGGTTCAAATCCTGCTTCCACAACTCACTACTGTGTCACTGTGGGCAGCCTACTTAACCATTCTCCGAGTCCCCATGGGGCAGTTGTGAAAATTAAATGAACAAAAAGTGCTTAGAACAGTGTCTGTTACGTTGAAATCACCGAGTAATTGTTGTACCTTTTTATATATCTGATAAGTTGATAGTTTTTAGCCTAGGTATTCCAGAATAAAATTAGAAGCCACAAAGCCATGACAAGTTTCAAATTCTTAACAAATTAACTTCCAAGTCAGAATTTAGTAATAGCCAGTCAATATGAAAGCAGTCATTCACATAACACAAAACCAACAAATATTAAATGAATAAATAGACAGTGAATGCTTTCTGCACTTAACATAATGGTGCCCTAGCTTAAGAAAATCCATTCTGAAGGTATAGGAATCTCTTTTCTTTCATCTAACTGCAGATTCACTCAGATGTTCCCTGAAAACCCCATGTACTTTTCCAGCTCTGCGGCCTCTGCGTCCCCTTCCTCTGCTTAGAGTCACCTTCCAGTCATCTGGTTTACTCTTAGGCATGCTTCCGGGCCTACCTGAGATACCCTTGCCTTAGCTTTAGTGCGTCTCTGACCCACCCTGACCCCACCCCAACCAGATAATACATTTGTAAAGGTGCATTCACCAGATCCTTACACAGGTAAACAACTAGTATACAGTGTCCCATTTCTTCTTGCAGCCTCTGTGTGGCATGGGTCACGTCTTGCTTTGTATTCCCAGAGCTCAACGAATGCCATCATTATACTCGACTACAAAAACTTTGCCTTTAGACAAGGATTATCGTTAATCTCAACCTCCCTTCATACCCCTAAAACAGGATCACTAAATACCCAACTTGAGTGAAGTACATCCATCTTTTCACTCTACTCTGAGGAAAAGAATTCCCAAATAAACAGTAAATTCAACTTGTCCAATGATGTAGAAAGAGACTCAAGGCTACATTTCTCTAGGCAACAGTTTTCCCAGTAGGATAACATAATGCTAGACAAGACCACTTTTACCAAATAACTGACATATTTCTCTATATGGCTTTTCCTACATTGGTTAAAATCCTATCTGATTCTTCTCGAAGTTGGAAGGATAGCCTTCAAGTTCAATTCAACCTTCATGCAAAGTGGCATGATTGCAGGAAGAACCTCGACTACTCCAAAAAAAAATGAATATATACTGGGTAGAGCCCTAGAACATGGCCCATACTGTTAGAGAATTCTGTCACACCAGATTGAGAAAAATGTCTAATTTAAGGTATTCGACACAAAACAACATTCATGTAAATAAACACAAAACATGCAGTCCTTGGGATGAATGATGGCCCACTACTCAAGTATATCCAAAAGTAGCATTTTAGAATTGCAAGCAGGTAGGTAATTCACCTAGTCTTACGGACTCATCATCAGGGTATGCAGGAAGTGACTGTCACACAGCATCACGATGGGGCAGAAGCAATATAAAAAGCCAGGCTTTTAATACTGCAACTTAGTAACATGGTTTCCTTTTTTACTACTTGCAACTTAATAATGTGGCTTAACAGACAATTATTGAACAGATGAGCTGACGCTGAAATGTAGTCTCTGAAAATCCAATTCCTTTGAATTATGTTCAAGGGTCCGTAATATATCCAAATTTATGTTCTTGTTGGTTAGCTTTGATTTCTCATCACTAAGTCAGGAATATTTAAATAATTTAGCTTAGGGAACGTGGGTGGCTCAGTTGGTTAAGCATCTGCCTTTGGGTCAGGTCATGATCCCAGGGTTCTGGGATCGAGCCCTGCATTGGGTTCCCTGCTCGGCTGGGAGCCTGCTTCTCCTTCTGCCTGCCGCTCCCCCTGCTTGTGCTCTCTCTCTGACAAATAAATAAAATCTGGGAAAAAAAAAAAAATTTAGCTTAAAGTGTGAAAATTGGGAGCGGGATTAACAACAATCCCACACTTACCAAGGCAACTAGGGATTGAACTTGCCCGAGGACGAGGCCACATACATTTTAGAGGTTTCTCTTCTCCCTGGCACTACCTGTCTCAGGCAATGACTTCTCTACCCGGGCAATCTCTAATTCAGGTCTTCACACCCAGGAAACCTACTTCAGAAGCCAAAGTTTCTCTTCTTTAAAGACACACAGCAAAGAAATGTGTACCAATTCCCCTGGCCATCCTTCAGTCTTGACAGTGAAGCCTGAACTAGCATAATCACAGCTGTCGTGTCTTGCGGTCTGTTATGTCAGATGCACGGAGCCTCGAGCAGCTCATTTAACTCTCACAACAACCCCAAAAGGCAGCCATTGCTTTTCCCATTTTAAAGAATAGGAACCAGACTCAGATTAAATACATTTCGCAAGTTCACAGAGCTAGTAAATGACAGAAGAGCATCTTAAATCTTCAGTACTCAAATGTATGCTTTTCCATTATACTATGGTGCCTCAAAAACTTTGCAGAAGCCCACTGTTGCATCTGATGTATACCACTAACACTATTCAGCTCACAGTTCCTTACCCTGAGCCAGGTAAAAAGTGTTACCACTAATTTCCATAAGCTGGGGAAGGGACTTGGTTTTGCTTCTAATTGGCTTTTTTAAGAGTTGCTTCATGAGTTTAAATTTTTGTTTCAAAGTTTTTTCATTAAAGAAATTACTCTGTCATACCTTAATTATTACTAACGACATTAATTGTCTTATTAAATCATTAAGAGATGCCTAATGGCCTTTGGGCAGACTAGGAGTTAGAACTAAAGTTCTAGTCCAGTTCTCTTTTTCCAAGAGCACAGCAATCTACCTTGCTATAAAAATAGACACAAGAATGCTCAGTAGGTAAGGCATTTCCTTTAAGGGATAATGAAAATTCTGAAATTATAGTGATTGTTGCACAATTCTGTGAGTATACTAAATCATTGAATTGCAGACTAAATAGGTGAATCTTAAAGTGTTATTTAATAAAGATGTTAAAAAAACACTTAAGAGACTTGATCAGTCAAATGTTAATTACCTAAGAGAAAGTAATTAAAGAATACTAATTTTACCATATCATTTTTGTTCTGTATTTACCCCGAATGTTAACTTGCCTAATTCCTACTATTGAAGTATTAAGTTTAACAAGAGTAAATGCAGACTTTATGAAGACCTCATAAATATCAAGACTCATAAAATCAGGCAATGATAACAGGCACTAGAAAGGGGTAAGTAATAAGCCTCTTAAATAAGGATCAGAAGACATACACACTCTGAAAACTAAATGACAATTTACAAAACCATTTTTTGGAAACCCATTTGGTATTCAGAGCAGGAGTTACAAACACATTTTAAAAGTTCTTCCCACCAAGACTATAAGGACTACTTACCTTGTGACAAGGAACCAAGCAATCTGACTGAAGTCTGGAGAGGGTCTCATATATGTTTTAATATGTGGCATAGCATTGCTGCGGCCAGATGTGTCAGCCGACCATTTGCTAGTGACAGGAAAGACCCATTACCAGTAAGAAAATATAAACCTGTCATAATCCTAGTATTAGGAAACTTCATGAAAAGCAAAATCCTATAATCTAAACAGTGGGTACACAGTTCTCTGATGGGACCTCTAATATTTTATTAACTCTGTTTGAGAGCAGTATAATAAAACACTGTAACCCTTTGGTATCTAGCCTTACCGTGTTTTTTTTTTTTTTTTTTTTTTTTTTGCCAGTAAGACATGTATATATTCATGTCTATTACTTCTGTTGTGTTTTCAACTGCATATGTGCATGTCTTGTCTCCTACGTGGACTATGAGCTCCTTAAAAGGAGGAATCATGCTCCCACAGTGCATTACCAAGTACGGGCTCAGGAAGTTTGTTGAAAAAAAGTACAAAATGGGGAAAAATGCCAATAGGATGAATATTAAAACAATGTTAAAAAGCAGGAGGATGGGGCACCTGGGTGGCTCAGTGGGTTAAGTGTCTGCCTTCAGCTCAGGTCATGACCTCAGGGTCCTGAGATCGAGTCCTGCAGTGGGATCCCTGCTCAGCGGGGAGCCTGCTTCTCCCTCTCCCTCTGCTGCTCCCCCTGCTTTTGTGTTCTCTGTGTTAAATAAAATCTTAAAAAAAAAAGAAAAGAGGATAATTTGGAAACACTTCAGTCCAAGGCTAACATTTACCTGTCCGCATTGCAGGACTGAGGTTCTGTAGGAAGAGAGGGCCTACCATCATGAGGCAACAATCCTTTCTTGCAAAAAGGCTAAGACCAGAATTAGGATTATGTAGATTGTTCCTTCAATCATTAAATTCACTTGAATGACTCGTGAAAGGAGCTCATCAATATAAAGAAATGTTCTCTGGAAGGAACAACCTCCCAACGGGGGCCCACAGGGACACAGGGACGGGCCCACAAGGACACAATGAATTAGCCTGCAAGCTACTGAGATGCAATCTGCCTTTGTTTCCAGCTGCCAAGTGTAACACATGCCTGAAGCAGGAAACTGCACTGGCCTAGAACAGTCAGAGTGTGCCCACTGGAACAAGAGGAGGATGAAAGACAATCCCTTCACCTGCCCATTCAACCATTTACTGAGCCCTTACAACAAACCAAATACGATCCCATGTCCTGGACAAAGAGTGGTGTGGACTCCACCCACGGCAAGCTTGCAGTCATACAGTACGTGCATGTACATGTGCAGACAGAAGAATTATAATCTGGAAATATGAGCTAAAATGTTGCTGAATCACTATGTCGTACACCTGAAACTAATGTAAGACAGTGTGTCAATTATACTCAAATAACATTTTTTTAAAATGCTCCTTACATAAATTCTAAATTACCCATCATCATCGTTATTTTTTTTCTTTGAGGGCCAATATTTAAATACAAACCTCACAGATCAGTTTTATCCTTTGGTATTAAAAACCTATTTCAAATAATGTTCAAAACCTTGTTTTAAGTTATTTCTATCACTAACATATGTAGATGAAAAAATACAGCTGTATTATGTAAGGTTCTTTTTTAAAAGAACACACTGACATAAATAACACTCATATTTCTGAAGAAGCAATAGCAGCATTCTAAACCAATTACTTACTGAAAATAGGAATGGAGCCAGTTCTGTTTTTCAGCTGTCTGGATGCTATAGGGAAGAGAACCCCCAGCTTTTAAAAGAAGAAAACAAGTATTACAGAAAATAATTTTAGGATCCTTCATTAAGAATCTACAGTAAACACTGAAAAAACAAAACCACTTCCTATTTCATCTTATGAAAAGAAAGAAAAGGTCTACACTTGTATTAGGTATGTCCCTCAGTGGGGTTTCCTTTCTGAGGGATACATGTTAAATGGTAAATGTTTACAATCTGAAAAGAAAGAGGTATTAATCACTTGGGGGTGGTAATTTAAACATTAATAACAGCACAGATTCGAAGTATCTGAAAAACTACATGAAGAACTCTGGCCTATCCTGCAGTCCTCATGCAGGCGAGAAATCCTTACCCCATTTTGGTCTGGAGCATCTCCATTTCTGCCCAAGAGCTGGACACTTGGGAAGGTAGACTCAGATGAAAACTCAGTTCCCGCTTCCTTTACCCTTTACATTCTGCTATTTCCAAGCAGAGTTTGTATTAGCTAAACATTCTTACAAATGGAATAGAGTCATCACTAAAATTAAAATATTCAGGGGCACCTGGGTAGTACAGTTGGTTAAGTGTCTAACTCGGTTTCGGCTCCAGTCACGATTTCAGGGTCATGAGATCGGGGCCTGCATTGGGCTCCCTGTTCAATGGGGAGTGTGCTTGAGATCTCTCTCTCTCTCTCTCCCCCCCCCCCCCGCTCCTCCTGCTCATGTTGTCTCTCTCAAACATATAAATCTTAAAAAAAAAAGTTCAGTAAACAGTTGCTTTTAAAAAGCAATGCTAAAATCCATATTCCTGCATCAAAACCAGAGATACAGTTCCAAGTGGAAACACAATTAGTAGCCAGTTTTTGTTCATCTTAGAAAGGAGGAAAGTTCTATTGTAGATTCACCACTGACTTTCCAAACACATGTTAGAACTTCTCCATAAATAATCTATATCCCAAAAAGAGCTTTAAATTTCTGAGTCATCACAAGGCATGTCGTATCCTCTACTACAAATAACTAAAAAACGTATTTAGGGCCAGTTACAAAATAGTTTTATGGAAAACACCGTGTTCTTCCCCATTAAAAAGCACATTTTGAATGAATCTAGTGTATCAGAAGTGGAGAAAGGAGAAGACAAAAACCAACCAAAACCTCACCATGTCTGAGTCTCAGTGAAATGATTTTAGCTTTGCCATTAGGTAGCAACAAATGAGCTGATACACTACACTCCAAACCTTACTAAGATTTTTCTGGCAGGGTCACATCTAGTTTGACAAGCAATAAATGGACTAAATTAGTCTAATTCAGAGCATTCTGCTTCCAGCCACAAGCAAATGCCAATCAGATTTCTTTTTTCCAGAGACAAACCCTACTTGGGTTTTTGGTTATTGCCTCTTGAATGTGTTATCTGGAGGGCTGCTGGATTCCAAATAAAAGTTCAGTGTCTAGCACTGTATAAGGAAAATAGCAAAGTTGAAAGTCGCCTACAAAATCATCCTAGGCATTTACAGATGAAGTGCTTTAGAAAGGACAAGTATCAACTAGGTAACACCAAAGGTTCATCCCAAAATTAAGCAGAAGTTCTGTACCTTAAATATACCTGTGATTCAAAATTGGAAGAACCACACAGAGCCACAGACACAAGCAGGGAGAATATGGAGAGAGAGAGATCAGAGAAAGGCATGTCAGAATTTCTCTGGAAAGGCAGGACATAGCAGGGAAAGGTGGTTTTATTCAGACATCTCGTCTGGACAACCAACCTGTTGTTGGCAGAAGGGACCACCTTACTTGTGGAAATGAGAACAAGTCCTCACAGTGTTACTGTGAGGATTCAGTAACACACTAAAATTGCCCAAAACCATGGAACCATCTTTGGGACATAGTACTACTCGATATTACCTATTTCCATGATTCTTAGCCAATTAAGGGAAAATATTCTCCAAATTTCTAACCAGTTCTTTTCTCAAGGAGAATGGCATTTTTATTACTTGTTTTAAAAAGTTTACCAGGGCATTTATGAAAGATACACCAAAAAAATGCAACTGAGACAGTCTCCAACAATTACCTGGATATCCTTCTAAGCTGGTTCGCACATTTTCCACAGAAGGATAGATCTAAAAATAAAGGAAAAAAAATTTTTTAAAAAAGGAAAAATACAAAATAACACTCAAAATGTACCATGTTAAAGAAACTTTCTTAAAAAGAATGTTTTTAAGATGAAAATCTCAATTAGAAAGATTTCATTTAGGGACGCCTGGGTGGCTCAGTTGGTTAAGCATCTGCTTTCGGCTCAGGTCATGATCCCAGCGTCCTGGGATCGAGTCCCACATCAGGCTCCTTGCTCAGCAGGGAGCCTGCTTCTCCCTCACCCTCTGCCGCTACCCCCCAGCTCATGCTCTGACAATTAATAAAATCTTAAAAAAAAAAAATTTCATTTAAAAACTTAGAAAATGCACTTTAAATTTTAAGAATTTCCATCTTATGAAAAAATGTAACTTCTAACAACTTCAGGAAGTATATTCAATGAAAAAACTTCTATTTCAGTTTTTCTCTTAAAAATGCCAAATTAACACTGAGTTCAATGCAAAATTAATTATTAATTCAAAAGTCTCTAATTAATAATGCTCATAATTCTGCTGGCAAGGCTTATCAAATATTTTTTTCTTTGGCTTGAGAACCTGAAGGAATGGAAAAATCACAGGCTAGTATGTAGCTGAAATGGAGCTCTGCAGAGAGCAGCACCTTCTCAGCACCAGAGGATTCAAGGGCCACTTGATCACACACGATGGTGCTAATGTACTGTTGTTTCCATGCAAGAATCAATGACTAAAACCTCTATGGGGGGAGGATGGATTCTCATGCTTCTCTGGGACTAGAGAATAAACACGATCAAGTGAGGTAGGACAGGCACTCACCAGATGAAGAGGAACGGAACTTCTCCCTGGGGTCCGGCTTTCCTTCCCCAGCGTCACCAAGCTTTCTTTAAACTCAGAACACAACCATTTCGAGTCATCAGCTCCCATAGACCCAATGCTTGAAAACTGACCTACTATTGGCCAAGACTCTCCTTTAGGACAGGCATGCTCTTTCAGAAGCTGTGAACAGAAAAATTTTTAACAATTCAGAATATGATTTTCTGTCCTTGGAACCCCTAATCAACAGAAAAATGCTGAAAATATTACATATCAATTTCACACTTTTTTCTTTGGAAAATATTCTTTAAATACTAAAAATATTTTAATGGAGTAGGTGGACAGAAGTACTCTTCTAAAATTCTTTGATTTGTATTAAAGCAAAACCAACTTTCTTAAAAGATCCCTTTTAGTAGGAATGTCAGATAAACCACTGACCTGCCATACAAAATGAGATTTTGCCTTGAAATAATACCTAAAAAAATACAAACTATTGTATATTTTGACTTCCATCATTTGAAAGAGATTTAACACTTGGGCTCCACGTAGTGATGCTCTAAAAAATAAATAAATAAATAAAAGAGTGTATTTATGTATATATACAGAGCACCCTAAGCACTACAGGGAGCCTGATCTGCATTTCCCGCTTTGATACTTAACACAAAGCTGCAGAAACAACTCAAAAATATTTGGAAATTTTATCTACTTAAACATGTACTGTGTGTTTACTACCAAGAGGCTGAAGAAAAATAAGCCGCAGTTCCTGTCCCAATGGAGCGCATTGTTTAATTTCACATGTATTATTTTTCTTAACACAGCTTTAGTATTATAAAAGCCTAGTTCTCAGTTTCTGCCCTCCTGCAGCATGGTGTAAGAAATAGGACTGAACTGACAGCTACAAGACCCAGTTTCTGTTCTGGTGCTCAGCCCCTGATCGGCTACCTGGCCCTGGACATGTCCCTGGGTTTCCATTTATAGGTCAGTGAAACACAAGTCTGACCATTTGCGTCTTCCCTGGAAGGCAGCTGTGCTGCAACAGGAGCTTGTGAGAGGTGGCCTGGAAACCAAGATGCTCTTTATCCTCCAGGAAGACTGATTCTACACACCATGTGCTAGCATCTAGCCTGTCTCAACCATCAGGTCACAAACTGAGAGCCACCAACCAGCACACTGAAGGCTCAACATGTGCCTTGCCTTCTCTAAGTTCGTCTAATCCTTATGCAATTTTCTGAGTGAAGTACTGTTGTTATGCCATTTTATAGAGGAGAGGCAGGTCATATGACTTGTTAACAGGGGAGGATTTGAACCCAGGTCTGGGAATCTACCTCCAAGCTATCCACTCAGCCAGTGTGCTCTAATGCCTTCTCTAGGCCAAGAAATGAGGATGTTGGCTTCCAGATCCTATGTTTTCAGCTGTGGTCTCATTTCAAAAAAGCAAATTAAGATAACGTTTCATTAACCAAGGGTTAATTCTTACATGACAAATACTTCACAGAAAAAGGTAAAGCTTTTACGAGAGCCACGTAGGGAATTTATTAGTGTCATTAATGTATCTCCTAAACAGATGAAGAAAATCGTCATCTTTAACTTGTTTGCTGTTTTAATTTGTTAGAGACTTTTCCTTGTCATTTTCATACCACCAACAAAGGCCTCTTTTGTAATAACTCTTAAAGGCCCTGGTTTAGTAAACAAAATACATTATGGTACTATTTACTCAATTGTACTTTTCTGTTCTTTGTTGAATTTGTATGTTAAAAACCCTTCAGATCCTGAAATCAAAAGCTACAATAGCTGCATGAATGAGTAATCTGTAACTAAAAAAGTCCTTATACTTTTGCCATTTAGAGCAGTCTACACCTCTAAAAGACAAAACATTAAAAAGTAATTACTGAAAACTATAATCAGACAATTTATCAAGAGCCTGTTCACCCAGAATTGTGCTAGTTATAATGAAGCTGCCATCAAAATATACAATTATAAATGAACAATATATATTAATTTAAAAAAGAGTAAAAATTCTGTTACCTTTCTAAGCCTAAAATGTCCCCAATTATCTTTCTGACTTCCTTGAAAGCGCCCTGGGGTTGATCCAATAAGATAAACACTAAAAGGATATAAAATACAAGTTATAGAACAGAGTGATGTAATTTGTGGACCCCCAAATCACAAAATACACACAAAAACTAATGTTATCATGAGATGTTCTAAGAGACCACCTATTTTTTGAGGTGACTCCTCAGAACAGTAATCGTTACTCAAACTAATTTTCAAGCACATCAACTCATGGTGGAACATTCACGAGGTATAAGGTGCCGGCAATGAAATCAGTCACTTTAGGAGTACTCCAGAGGGAGGCTTATGGTGAGCAAGACAATTACCGGCCTCCACTTTAGCACCTCAGACCTAGGAGATGCAGATAGTGAGAGAATCTGCTCTCATGTTATGAAGGACAGCCAAATATTCTATCTCTTTCCAAAGCCCCTGCACTGCAGATACTGTGTGGCTCTCAAGGTATTCACCCACTTTAAGAATCCCGAATTGCTAAACACCACATACTTGGTTTCAGACAGATCATGCTTATGGATGATATCTATCCACTCCTTGAGTGAAGGAGCATCATAAGCCATCAAGTAGCTGATGAGATCAGCTTTAAAATGTGTTGTTGATTCTCCAGATGTATGGGTTCCATGGATAATTCGTGGGTATAAGGGGCTCAACCATATTCTGGAACAGAAAAAAAATAACTGAACAGTCAGGAAAAGAACTGATTACAATGATACCTGTGTTGACTACACACTCACCCTAAGGAAGAGGTGAATCATACTTCCTGTGTCCACATGGTAAGTACAGGATCCTTAGGGAACATGAAGCATAAATCCCATCACACCACTCCAACGGCTTCCATGATATTCAGAATGATTTTTCAATACCTCACCATGAATTTAGGACCCAGTAAAATCGGGCCTTTGCCCACCTCTCAACTCAATGCTCTTTGCTCCCTCTTTGACCACACCTTCCTTATTCTTTACCCCCGCCCCCTACCTCCATACTGCTAAGACCCTGTGACAATGGTTAATAGCTGCACTAATTGTCACAGCAAATCCATACCACCTGTAGTAACCCCAGCAAGCTACACCCATGTAGCTCTTCAGCCAAATGGGAAAAAGTTACCTACACTAAGAAAAATGTATATACAAATCTATTTACAATAAATAAACCCATTTTCATGATATATAGGCTATAGCCGGTTTGAGATATTTGCATATCCTGTACTTTTCTGGCATCTGCAATGAGTAGATACCACATTTAATGCTATTACATTTATACTAACCTCAGACTTTCAAATAACTTAGTAAACAACATATTAAAGACATCTTTCATTTCGCCAATTCTCCTCAAAGGAGGACAATTCCGTTCACCCAAACTTCTATACACCCACAAGTGGGAAAAGCATATCTAAACCCAATCCTTCTATGATGCGCTCCATGACAGATCACAAACAAGTATGGCTTCAAACCTCGTGCTCAGTTTCAACTGCAAAACCGGGTTAGTAGTCCTGCATCACAGGTCATGTGTGCCTGTGATGAACAACGTCCAGGCTTAAACAAGCACTAAGGATATATTTGCTGTTACTACCTTTCCGCTTCTATGGCTATCCCACTGCAGTTCTACCCATTAAGCCCAAAGAGAAACTGCCCAATTCCTTTCACCTGGCAACCCTCAAAGGAGACTGGTGAGATGCAGGCCACCAGGGCAGGAAGCATCCAGAATCATAAGGGTCCTGCACGTACATCTTCTGAAACGCATACGTTTCTAGCAGGGTGGCATGTCATACCTTTCCTTCCCACCTTGAGGAGACCCCTTGTACAAGGGGTAACATGTGCGACAAGGACTACAGCCCAGGTTCTGGGGCCAGATTTGCTTCTAACTGGCTGTGTCATTTGGCACCAGCCCAACCACCTCTGTGAGCGCCTGCCTCTCTACGTGTAAAATGAGCACACTGGGCTGGACGGATGTGTCAGTCTCTCCCTCACAAATAGCAATTCAGAGCCCACAGGCTGCTGGGCTCCTCCTAGATTAGAGGCTCACTCACAACCATGTCTGGATGAGGAACAGGACAGATGACGACTTTCTAAACCAGGATACGGAGATGTGAGGTGTTTTTAGCACTTGACAAAGTAAAATGTGAAATTATCGTGGGCCAAATAATTTTAAAAGTGAGAAATTAAAAGGCAGACCAAGCAGCAGCTGAAAAGGATGGCTGAAACACTTGTATAGCAGAAGAGGACCAGAGCATAATTAGCAGACCAATCATGAGAATTACACAAAAGGACTACTTTTAAACATTTAAAAAATTATAACCCACAACACAAAAATGCAAATTTGAGATTAGAAGCTAGACTCACTGTGGGATAATAGTATCCTACTTGAAGGTGGCTGGCAGAGAGAAACTGGAGATTTCATACCCTTGATACTTTAAGTTTGAAACCATGTGAAGCTAGAAACTAGTCAATTTAAAGAATTAAAAAAGAAAAAAAGTTTTTCCATAATGGAAAAAAACCTGAACACCTGAATCATTATCCTTAATCCCTTCCCCCACAGCAGCCATCTTGGAAAGACCTAAAGAAGCATGGCTCAAGCTTCTGACTCCAAAAAGAGCTGGGGGCCATGGGTGGGATTCTTTCTTTGAGCCACATAAGACTCATTGCCAACTTGATAAAACTCCATTATGACTCATGAGTTTCAAAACCCAACCCAGCAGCTAAGCAGCTGTAGGAGTAGCAAAGGTGTAGTTAATTCTAAATTCAGTTGATCAAGAGTCCTCCTGTGGCTGAGGCTTTTAGACAGTGGTGATCCCCTCCACCTTGAACCAGCTGGAATTAACTGCATTTTGAGAAGCAGATTTTAAGTGGGACACTTGAAAACTGGAACATGTTTACAGAAAAACTATCAGCACTGGGGGTGGGGCTCTAAGCCACTTGCTAGGGGAGTGAAGAGAAAGCTAGAGATGTTGGGCTCAGGGAAAAGCCTGCTTTCCAAACTAGAAGGACTGTCTGAAAGGAGAGAGGGTACTCTTGTTCTACACAGCAGTGGAGTCGAACCAAGCCCACAGGACGGAGTCTAGAAGGTCCTGCACTTCGGTTCAACCTAAGATGTGCCTTGGGCTCTGCCAGAGCTAGCACGTCCTGAAATTAAGAGTTCTACCCAGCCTGGGCAGTGACAGGGAGCATAAGGCTGGGGAGGAGGAGAGTGGAGAATATGGGAACTACGAAAGGTGCTAGATGAATGCTTGAGTTTCTTCTAACCCTGGAGAATGCAGAGATGTACAAAATGGCTTAAAAAAATGGAAATGAAAGCCAACCAGAAGGAAGAGCTTACCAAGTGGGAGAACAATGCTTAAAACTTGATTTGAGCAAATCCCCAAAACAAAACAAAAAAACCAACCCCCTCTTCTAAAAAGGATTCAAAGACTAGATCTAGCATAAGTATACCAAGGACAAAGGATTAGTAATAACAAAAAAAGCACGAAAAAATTTCAAATTCAATTTTTCTCTTGGTGATTCATGACCATATGACCATATTAAAGGCTTAGACACCAGATTTCTTTCATGGAAAAATAAACTGAGGATGACAGGAAGTTTTAGCATATGATTAACCACTAAGTTTCCCTTCACTACCATTTGGGAAATGGCAAGCAAGAGTATAGTGGGTTCCGGGGCAAGTTACTGATGGGTCTCACCAAAAAATGGGTTCAGACCTTACATTTTATACCCTCTTTCCTGCCTCAGATCCTCTGCATATGCTGTTCCCTGTGCCTGGCTGCAGTGTGTATAATCCCATTTTTGTAAGAGCTAGGGAAAAAAAAAGTATTTCTGTTTACACATGTAATAGCCATGGATGTGTATGTACTAAACTGTTAGCACTAGTTACTTCAAGAGAGTCGACCTGGGGCAGGGCAGTAGTAAAATACTATTTCCGTGTAGGTCTCTTTTCTATGCCACATGTGAGGGTGTTTTTTTTTTAAAACAATATAAGAAAAAGGGAATGCCACCCACAGCCACTGCTGTGAAGTAACTAGAAGCCTACAAACCCCTGAGTCTTCTGGTGCCAGTCAGCATGGATGAGGTTGGAGGTGTGGATGACAAGCCGGAGGCCTTCTTCGTACAGCAGTAACATCATTTTCCTTTAAGAACAGAGACGAGACCAAAAGCATTAACACTACTTTTAAAATATGTACTATTTTTCTAGTGCAAATATCACAGCTAAAGGATTTCTTTGACCCTTCTAATACTCAAACTTAACATTTATAATCTTCATTTCTTCTACACATTATTAAAATCAAAGTCTATTTAAGAGATAGGTAGAAAACCACCTTCCAAAATGCTCTGAGTATCAGTAAATGAATTTTTGCCTCATCCTGCCCACATGGCCAAGCCTGACACTCTGAGCCCTTACCCTTATCTATTATCTGCTACTATTCGGGACGATGGAAAGCTTCTTGTCCAGTGTTTTTCAAAGTATGGTCACAACCTTCTGCTACATCATGGCTAGCATTTTTTTAAGAAGTTGCAATAAAGGGGCGCCTGGGTGGCTTAGTCAGTTAAGCATCTGACTCGATTTTGGCTTAGGTCATGATCTCAGGGTCGTTAGGATCGAGCCCCACGCTGGGCTCTGTGCTCAACAGAGAGTCTGCTTAAGATTCTCTCTCCTTCTGCCCCTCCTGCTTACGCTCTCTAAAATAAATATTTCTTAAAAAAATTGCAATGAAGTTAGAAACTGAAAAATATATTGTAGATACTTAAATAACTGGTTTTAGCACATGAGTATGGACACGTGTAACAGACTAAAATGTACGCTGTATTTTTTAATGTGAGCTGTGGCTTAGAAAAGTTTGAAAATGCTTCACTATCCTAAGACTGATCTTTTCTCATACTCCACAAATGCCATACTCATCACCAATGCATTTCTGGCCTTGAAATAAATCTTTCCTTTTCTTCATTTACTCAAATCAGACCCAGTTGAATCCTCCCTTTGCCACGGGCCTTCCTTCCCCAGGCCTCCAGTCATCAGACAGAGTTCTCATATTTTAATTCTAGCGAGAGAAGGAATAGGATACAAACAAGAGCTTTCTACTTGAAGCTGGAAGACCTGTTCCAATCATCAGTTGGAGGCCATAGGACCCTAAGGAAGTCACTCTGTCCCTCAGTTTCTCATTTACAAAACGAAGGGTAAACCCCTTCCCTGCTGCATAGGGTTGCGAGAAGGAAATGTAACATGCGTTCATGAAACAAACTCTCACACGTGTGCATTTCCAGGACTCCTTCAGTGTCTTGCTTCATTTTTTCATCTACTGCTGGAGGGCTTTTGGCCTCCCAATTGTTTCCTAATTATTTCAGGAATCTAAGTTCTCTCCCTGTAACTAGAAATTCACTCCTCAAGACAGTCACTCTGCCTTATTTCCATTGGGGCCAAAATGCTACTTAATACCTACTGATGTCAGTTCACGCATAGGGGGCAAAATGAACCACTGGTTCTCTCCAAACCAACAATACCGTGAACAGTATTTGGACAGGATGAGGTTAACATAAAAAGATAATGCAAAGAATAGAGAATGAGATATTTAGCTCTTGCCAAAATGAGAAGTTAACCAAAGCTGGCAACCAGTAAGTTAATGCAAAGCTGGAGAAGTGACAGCTGCTGAACCCATCTTTTCTCCATTTATGAAACGTGCTCCCTGAAATCTGGGCAGATTTACACACACAGTTGCCAAATTAGCAGCTGACTGTAATTAAGAATAAGGCCAGTTATGAATTCAAGATGTAAGTTTCACAAATATTTCCATTAATCAAGGCATCAATTATCAGGAAAATCATGTACTGCTGTCAGTGAATCCTACCCAACGGAATTGGGAACTATTCTAAGGAGAGCCATCATCTCGGACAAAATGGCATGAGCTAATAAAAATCACAATTAAAAATGGATAAAGGATAAGAAAGGAGGTCTCCCTTGAAGAAACGCTGCCCTCCCTATCACCTGTTAAGTTGTGGGGGCAGCAAAAGAGATTATTTCCCAATCTGGAGCTACTCGTGTAAAGGGGGGAGAACACAAAGGTCTGCGGAGCACCTACGTGCCAGGCATGCTAGCAGCTCTCCAGAACAGCAACACACCAAATCCCCACAGCAATCCAGGAGGTGTTAACAGTTGCCTTCTACAACTGCAGAATCTACGGCTGGGTAGGCAATGGGAATGATCAAGGTTCCCGAATGAGCCAGAAGAACTTGTCTGGACCACATGGGCTGGGATCTTTCTCTCACTGCGCACAGTTTCCACAGGGAAGAACGGGGCCAAGGACACTTCACACAATTGGTGTGTGAGTGGGTGGACGGGCAGACAATGTGGTCTAGGGGAGATGAAGGACTAAGTCATGTGTGCTGGGCGGCCGGCTACAGAAGCAAGCAGAAAGGGGTGCCTTGACCACCCTGCAGTCTGCCACTGGCTCCCAGTTAGACATTCCCATTTGGCAGCTTTGGCTTCCTTCCTTCCCCGCTATTGATTCTCAGGGCCAGAAGTACTTTTGCTCCCAGCTCTGGGGGACACTGAAAAGCTTCAGAATCCTAAAGCACTGGGTGACAGGCCCTGGGACTGCATGGCATCCTACAGAGACATGGATAAAGCACGTTTATTGTACCTAACAGGGATGATGATGATGGGGGCTACATCTTGGTGGTCTTCAGATGCTCTGTGCACAGTACATGGTCAATACATGCTTGCTAAAGTGAATGTCAAAGACTACTCCCTATTTACTGCAGTAGCTACACTCTCAAGTTGGGGAGGCACGTGACACCCCAGCACCAGGAGCTGGAAGGTTTCCTCCTTTTTCTAACTCCTATAATTTCGCCTCTCTCACCCAAACACTAAGAGCTAGAAGAACTATTAAGTCTCAAAACACTAGAACTGTGTCTCAATATTTAATGAATTCTTTAAAAAAATTTTTTAAACAAGCAACTGAGTAACTTCAAGACATGAGTTTAATCTCCTACAAGATACTGGCATTTTAACAATATGTAAACTACACAGACTATGTGGCTGGGAAGGACTCTGTTGTAACTGCTTCCCTAGGCATTTACAACTCCAAGTGAGTAACTCTGCTGGGTTCAACCCGCTAAGTGTGTGTGTGTGTAACAGGGGTGAGGTGGAAGAGTAGACCAAAGGAAACTAGCTGTTTTAGCTGTAAACAAACGAGAATAAAAACTTAAATGAGTTCTAGTCCTGTCTTCAACAATAGCTAGAAGGTAACTGCTTATCTACTCAGGACCTCTATATAATGAAAAGGAAGGACCAAATAATTTGTTAAATAGCATAAAAAAAAAAGGACAGCCCCTCTAGGATCAATCAAATGTCACTGTGCTAGATCCTGGCCAGGCCCAACACGCTCAGTCCCTCACAAGACTTACAGTGTAACTGAAATGAAGATGGAAGACACAGGCTCTCCTATGTGCCAGCACGTAACTGCAGCATGATTACACCCAATGTGGACTGCTGGCTCAGAATGTGTGGCTAGTGCAGGAAGCTGGCACTAAGGATCTAGCAAATCATGTCCAGGGCCCAAATGGGGGGCAGTATTTTAGAATCAGTAAGGTATTTGTGCTAGGGGTCCAGCTAAGGGCAGTGGGCTAGAATCCATTCAGTGCTATCCACTGCTGGCAGAATGTCTACCTAGGACAGGTTGACTACTGCCATCCACCACCAGGCTCTCCTGTGATGCAGGGAGGGGAGTCTAAGATACCTATTCAGTCTATTCAAGGCTATTTTGTATCCTTTGCTGAAGTTAGCATCCTGTGACCTCAGTGCTACATAAAGAGTTTATACCTGAGCTAAATGCTTAAAGTTTACAACAATCCTCAAACCCTATCCTGTTAGAGGCTACTAATTAGGGATGGCTGGTAAACACTGCAACATTTACTCAAGGGGATCTAAGACCCTATAATGTAGGGTTGAAAGGCATCTTTTTATGAAATGGCTCAACTCTTCCTGCTCTGGTTCCTTTTTAAAACAGGCTGTATGCTTCAAACTGTATTTTGCTAAAGAAAGATGAACACATTTCCTTATTTCAAGTCACCATAACATCAAGAAAACAATGGCCACAGCAAGACTCAGGACTAACATTCCTCCTATGAGATCCCTTGTTGCCCTAGAGATGGACACCTGAAGGAATCTGCCTGCAATACCAACCCATTTCCACCACTGGTCTCAAAGATGAGGCTTTGTCACATTCTTCTGACAAATCCTTTCTAGAGAAATGTGATTTATAAAAATATTGAAAGAGGGACAACCATATCTTATTCTTTTTCTCATTTATAGAACAATTATGTAAAAAGGCTCAAACAGCTGTAAAACTCATGGCAGCAGAACAGGAGTCAAACTGATCATTAGGTACGTGTCAGGTAGGAAGTAATAGTTTTTCCTGTCTGGTTTACAACATCTCGAAATTATTCTGAAAGGAACTTCTCAGAAGTCTTGAGCAGGGATAGGCAGCAGCCTCTCAAGTTAACAACTTTGTAAAATAGCTTTTCTTTCTATCACAGCATGAGGCTGACCTAACAATATTCTATTTAATGCAACTCAGCATCTTAAGAGATCACCAGACTTTTTTTTTTTAAGGTAGTAGAATCCACAGACTCATGACTGACACGTACAGTCATCCATAACCATGGACCACACAACCACCAAATATTCCCCCCAAGCTGGCTATAAGAAATGTCCTGAACAGAAAGAAAGCAGAAACCACATCACAGATTCAGATTTTCATGTTGATAGCCAGAATCCCAGGACTTTGTCTTAAGGCCATTAGTAAACAGTTCCACTGCCTCTACTTTTTACCGACAGATTCTTTTCCCTGGCAAAACTGTCACCTGCGAGTTCCTTCAAAAGCACTTTTGGAGTCGCCTCCTTGGCTCTACTAAAAATCATACCCTCCCCCATCTCATAAAAATTTGCTTACGTGTGGTGTGTTCCAAATGCAATATCCAACTTTGCCTAGGATGAAAAAGAAGTTGAGTCACTTATTTTTAACAAACCGAATATCCCTATCTATTGGAAATTAAGTTAGAAAAGGTTCAGGTCAACTTTGTTTTGAATTGTTTTTACTGCCCTCTAGTGGACAAGCCCTGGACTGACACTACAACTTATATAATCCTACCCAGTGAGGCTCATTAAGACTTTTTTCTGTTAGCCAGAATGATTTGATACATACTCCATTTTTAATTACAGTAATCAGAAGCAAGAAGCCAGATTTTAGTTGCCAAAAAAACCAAATGAGACCCTATGCAAAATTTTAAGATATTTGGCTTATACAGAAATTAACATCAGAAAGTTTCTAGACCATATATTAAAAAAAATGTGGTAGCAGCATACATTGATGTTAAAACAGAAGTTCTCTTATATTGACAACCTAGCAAGTGCTGAAAAGAGAGAATGTATTCAATCTATTTCCTATTACAAAATGATACCTTTACAAACAAACAGGAGTGGGTGGAGAATTAAAACATTTTTATCTAACATCCAGTATAGCAAGACCTTGGTTAAGCAGAATATGCCTGAAGATGTAGGCTATGAAAGAGTTAAACAGAAATGTCAAACCAGCTCAACAGTGAGGAATGCGGGTGTAGGGACACAAATCCCATCCTTACAACTCTGGGCCACTTTGAAAAATACTTAAGTCTCTATGCCTCGTCTTTCTCCTCTTTACAATGAGGGTGCTGTTAGGGGATTCAGAATTTTAGGAGCAAAGGAGACAATTACATGAACTGTCTAGAAAATAGGGCCTGCATGGGGTAAGCACTCTACAAATGGAACCAAGTGCTACTATAATCAAGCTCCCCGCCCCAACAGGGCAGAGGGATGGACCTGTATGCTGGAGGCAAAAAGAGGCAATTGGAACACAGGGGAGTATGACACAGCCCATCTTGGGGATGCTCAGACAGGTGGCCCCGCTCACTACATTCTTAAGCTCAGTGTTTGGGGACACTCACAGACCAGATTCATTTGTATGTTCTGGCCACACAAATGAAGAGAGATCAGGGAATAGTAGGTCTTTAAAATTACACAATTAGAATGAAAACTGCCTCTCTGTAAACTGATACTTAGCTCAAAAAATGCAATGGTCAAGAGACTTGGCTTCCGAGTTTAGTTTTGCTATAAGCTGTTTGCTCTTGGGCAAGTCTAAGCACAAGGATATTAACTTGAATAGGTAATAGTTAATGGATGCTTTTTGGGCAAATGCACCAAATCCTTGGCACAAAAACCCAGTGAAAAAGACTATTAGCAACCCATCTTAAAAATAAACAAATTAGGCTTACAGAAGTGATGGGCCCAGAAGGACATAGTGGGTAGACAACTGCAGAACCCAAGCAGTTTGAACCTTGACCACCACAAGGCCTCAATCTCTGGCCTCAGGTCCCACATGTGCAAAATGGGAGCATCTGCTGCTTCTTTGACTAGTATGCCTCAGCTTCATCAAGTAACACTATGCTGCCCCCCCCCAAAAAAAACCCAAGAATTTATTTTACAGACAAGATGTAACAATATTTCAACAGGTCAGGATGGGGCCACAAATCTATACTTCAGACTAGAAATGGGACCATCTGAAAATCTCCTCACTCGCGGGAAAGACGACCACGCCCTCTAGTGGCGGGCCTGGAGCACACCACCACACATGCCACACACTCGCCCTACTTTTCAGTACAAGGAGCTAGTATCTGAAAAAGACTATTTCCACTGATTTAATGACTGGTTTTTAGGATTCCTGTGCTATCTTCCACCCACAATTAGTCTTATGAGCATTATCCTACTGCAGTTAAACCTCCTCTTTTGGAAGCAAAAGCAAACCATGGGATTTTAGGCAACCGCCAAGCAGAGGCTTACCTAGGTGTAGGAGGTGAGCCACAAATATGTTGGATAAGAGTGACTGTTTTAAAACTCCAACTATATAGGGCGCCTGGGTGGCTCAGTTGGTTAAGTGGCTGCCTTCAGCTCAGGTCATGATCCTGGAGTCCTGGGATCGAGTCCCGCATCGGGCTCCTCGCTCAGCGGGGAGTCTGCTTCTCCCTCTGACCCTCCCCCCTCTCATGCGCGCTCTATCTCATTCTCTCTCTTAAATAAATAAAATCTTAAAAAAAAAAAAAGATTAAAACTCCAACTATATAAAGTACTGTGGGTTAAATCATAGGAAAAATTTAAGACCAGTTTAAGGTTGATCTGACTGAGGTTTCTCCCTTTGAATCTTTAAAAATAGCCACATATACACAGATAATGTTTTATAGTTGAAAGAATATCAAAATGAGTTGGAATTCTTACATCTTATATGGACAGGGAGGAAAAAACACAAGAAAATGGAGAAAAATCATCTAGGTTCTGTGTTCACTCTTGTCAACGCACTCCAAGAGCAGAAATCTGGAGGCCATCTCACTCTGGCAAGGAGAGAAAGGGGCTATGGAAGTATCTTACTGTGGCTGCTTGGAAATGGACTGCCCAGCCGCTAAAACAGAAGGTCAGTACGACACCAGCCACTTCACAGCCACCATTTCCACAGGAAGGAAATCCTTGCTTTTCTCTCCCCAGTGTGCCAGTTTCTTGCACGAAATGCCACACACAATATTCTCTTCAAGGTGGAATCAAAAGCAACCAGTGATGATAATGGAAGTCCAAGTATTCCATGTATGGACCTAAGAGCATTAGGACAGAATTCTAGGACTATAACAAAAACCTGGGCAACAACTTTCTGGCCTTTTCTGCTCTGCTTTGGTCCCAGCAAACCAAGCAGATACACCTGTTACAAGACCATTTAACATCTCCCCATCAGGCGTGGATCATTTGCAGCTCGATTCACACAGGCAGTTTCCTAACAGGTTTGCTTTTAATTTGTCCATCTCCCCAGTATAGACCTTGGCCGCAATTCACGTGAAAAAGATCAGAGGACTACGGGTCAAGGGTCAACAGCAGCTACTACCAGTCAGATAAGCTGTCAAAATAAAAAGTTTTAAGCTGCACTCAGAAAGCAGCAGCCACCGAATTGCATCCAGAAAACCTGGTTAGGTTTGAGAAGGACACTGACAAACTAGATGCAAACAGAGGAGTACTGGCAGGTTGGGGGAAGATAGGGATTCTTGTTACAAGTACAACTTAAGAAACCATGCTCGAACCTGAAAGAAAACTAAGGAGGTACAATAGAGGACTTCACATACAAGAATCAGTCACATCTGAGATGAGATTTACTCTATGTGGCTCCAGAGAAGGGAAATCAGGACCCAAACGTGAAAGGTAAAAGGAGATGGTGAGGATTTATTTTTTGTGTCAACTTGGCTAGGTCACAGTACCCAGATACCTGGTCAGATATTGCCATGAAGGTTATTTTTAGATGAGGTTGACATTTAAATTAGTAGACGGAGTAAAACAGATTACCCTTTGTTTGTGGACCTCATCCAGTCAGTTGAAGGCCTAAAGAAAAAAAGACCAACTCCCTCAAGGAAGAGGGAACTCAGTCTTCAGACTATCTTTGGACCTGAGCTACAGCACCTACTCTCTTCTGGGTCTCCAGCCTGCAGGCCTATCCTACAAAGTTTGGACTTGCCAGTCCCCACAATCATGTGAGCCAATTCTTTTCAAAGAAGTCTTTCTACACACATATACATACCCTATTAGTTCTGTTTCTCTGGAGAACCCTGACAAATACAGAGACATCAGGTCAACATAAAGAAAAATCCTTCCAACCACAAGGGCTACCCACACACAGATGGGCTGTCTCAGGAAGCATTTAAGTCAAGGCTAGACAAGTATCCATTGGTGATACTAAAGGATTCTTGCTCTAGGTGGGTGGATAGACTAAACGTCTAAATTTCTTTCCAACTCTCAGACTAAGCAGGATCTCAAACAGCAATAAGCAGCCTACCTGGCAAAGGGAAATGTTTTCATAAGGCTTGGCCTGGGCATGTAAGTGAGCCTTAGCTTCTCGTTTATCTCCATGCACAAGCAGGATTGGTTTCTTCCTGAAAACAGATCAGAAGTATTTAGAATACATCTTTTATAAAGCTGGACTCTTGACTAGTTAAAGAATGCTAGGTGTTTCCTTACCACCAGACAAGTGTTTCTGGCCTCTGTGGTCACGGAGTACAGAGCTAACAGCACTATTCAGTTAATCTCCACTAGCCAGTTAACTTTACAACAGGGTCATGTGGCCTGATCCCAAAGCTCTGTTGTGACCCAGAGAGGTTGTGACTCGAGGAAGTCCCTGAGTAATTATCTTCTTTGATCCAAAAGAACATATAGTTAGCTCTGTGTTCGTGTTTTCAGGTTCAGATTACAAGATAAACATTCATTGTTATCTAGTATAATGCTCTTTTCTTTCCCTTTCTTTAGACCAAGCAAAGAGCATTTCCTCATTAGACCCATATTCACTAAA
Organism: Phoca vitulina; assembly: GCF_004348235.1. Taxonomy (NCBI): domain Eukaryota; kingdom Metazoa; phylum Chordata; class Mammalia; order Carnivora; family Phocidae; genus Phoca; species Phoca vitulina. The sequence goes on along the minus strand of NW_022589710.1, from coordinate 58,295,671 downwards.
CTCCTACTGTGTGCTAGGTATGGCAGGCCCCCAAGATCCAAGAGTGAACAAGCCCAGGCCCACAGCATGATGCAGACTAACAGGTTGTTATATTTCAATGAAACAAGGCATTTTGTGGCTGAGTCCTGCTCAATGAAATACAAGCAGGTGTTGTGTAGGACTTCCAGGAGACCACTCAGAGGAAGCATAGCTGGGATGTGGCCCTTTTGTCCTTTCCCCTTCCTGCCATCTGGACCACAGACCAGAGACCTGGAGCCCCAGGTGCCATCCTGGACCATGAAGGGACTCTGAAGATATGCACCAAGATGGTGGGACAGAAAGACAGAATGGGTGAATAAGTTCCTGAGAACCATAGTAGCCCCCAATCCAGACCACAAATATCTACCATCTGGACTTCTTAGGTTGGAGAAATCATTTTCTCTCATTTAAGCCACGGTTATTTTTGCTTTTCTGTTACATATTGCGAAAACTAATCCTATGTGTTACAGGTCAAATACAAGCCTTTGTGTGTCAAAGCCACTTGGGAAATTTCAATAGCATTTTACCTACTATTAATAAAGTTTCTAGAATCTGAGATCCTAAATGCACCAAGGACTTTGACAATCATTCTGTGGGTATATTCCTTCACCTTACTTGCTGTTAGGGGTTTTGCTAGGTGAATGTTAACAACAGGACAGGCGGCAGGGCACTGTACAATGCTATCTTTATCTGGTCTACACTGCCTAACACCAGGCCGAGGAACTGTAGAAGACAAGCTGAAAAATCCATCACCTTCATAATCTGGATAAGGGTAGCTCTAAGACCCCCTTCACTAGCTCCTAAACCACAGGAAGAATCATTTGCAAAGCAAAGATTCTTTGAACATGGGCACCTAGGTAGCTCAGTTAAGCGTCTGCCTTTGGCTCAGGTCGTGATGCTGGGGTCCTGGGATCGAGTCCTGCATCAGGCTCCCTGCTCAGTGGGGAGTCTACTTCTTCTCTCCCTCTACCTGCTGCTCTCCCGCTTATGCGCTCGTGCGCAAATAAAACCTTAAAAAAAAAATTCTTTGAACAGCACTGCTGTACTAAGTGTGGCATGCTTACACATCCAGAAAGCAGGTAGCAATGATCTTTTCCTTCACATTAATATCAAAGTTGTCTTGGGGCGCCTGAGTGGCTCAGTCTGTTAAGCATCTGCCTTCGGCTCAGGTCATGGTCCCAGGGTCCTGGGATTGAGCCCCATGTCGGGCTCCCTGCTCTGCGGGAGGCCTGCTTCTCCCTCTCCCACTCCCCCTGCTTGTGTTCCCTCTCTCACTATGTCTCTGTCAAGTAAATAACATCTTAAAAAAAGATATCAAAGTTGTCTTTTTTTTTTTTTAAAGATTTATTTATTTGAGAGAGCGAGAATGAGAGAGAGAGAGAGAGAGTACATGAGAGGCGGGAGGGTCAGTGGGAGAAGCAGACTCCCCGTTGAGCAGGGAGCCCGATGCGGGACTCGATCCCGCGACTCCAGGATCATGACCTGAGCCGAAGGCAGTCGCTTAACCATCAAAGTTGTCTTTAGATTGCTTTGTCCTTATCTACTTCTGGAAACAGCAAAAGAGGCAAATGCTAAAACCTGTATTAGGAATGCATGTGACTACTTAGACTAGATCAACAAATGCTGTTTTCCCTATATAACTAAGTTTGTAGGATTTCAATAGTTTCAAAAGAAATACTCGAGAAAGATGAACAGCAGTTGCCTGAGAAACACTAATCTTGCATTTTAAATCCCCATTACAGTTAGGATGTTATCAGTTATCCTGTGGTACTCACCTGAACTCTGGTGGATACTGTTTTATGAGCCAGTCCACGTCAAAGCAGTAGTTAAACTAGATGGGGAAAGAAAAGGATGGAGTTATAGGTAACTCAGGCAAGCAATCTGTAAGAACAGTTTGGTTATTGAATTGAAAGAAACTCTAGAGTAATGACAAACTCCAAATATTTATAAACCTGGACAATTGTGCTACAATACTCAAGCCTTGACGGGAATTCCCCATTCAAGGAATCTAAATCACTGGAGTAGTGCATGAGAAAACAGGTTCTAAAGAAAGGATCCCACAGGCTTTGGCAGTATTTGTATTTCTAAATAGTCTTACTACATATATCTAGAACCCTCTGATTAATTTAAATAAAAGGACTTACAAATTTATCCCTTTTCCCCTAGGTGATTATAAAAAAGACCTTTAGAAAAGAACATTTCCTTTCAGCCTAACTTATGAGCTAGCTTTGTGAACAGGCCTCTGGGACTGGACATTCACTAGGCTTAGAACAATTACATCTTGACTACAAGTTCTGCACTGAACTTACCCATGGGGGCTCCTCCCCATGCCTGGGTAATCCCTGGCCCTCCCCCTCCAATCTAGCTAAAAGAACACAAATTCACCCCATGTTCCATCTGGAGACTAGGATTCTGGAGGCCAAGTTGGACATAAAGCACACAGACAGCTTTGCTTTCTTCGTGGATGTGACCTGTTTTCTCACTATTTCCTCAAGAGCCTGAAGCATTAACATGATTCATCAACACAAGGGAACCAGCTCTATAAAGCAGGAGCAACCAAACACAAAGAACTACACATAACTTTTATTCACTTCTTTTTGGTAGGTGTAGGAAACCGTTTTCTAAATCGAATCAAACAACTTGGCCTTCACCTACCTACCCATACCTTCCCAGGAGTTGTACTAGAATCCCATGAGATTAACTGGGTCCCAAAAAGAAGTCCCTCAGGTTGGAACTCCCAACGTGACTTCCTGGCCAGTCCTTGTAACCCAATCCAGAGCCAGAAGCTCCACTGATCGTGGCATCCTTATTCCATGCTAATGACTGGATACCACAACTGTGGCTCCTGATGCCAGCCTCCTGGTATGGGCCATCTTAGGGACCCTGTACAGGACTGAGATAGGTCCTCACGCCTATTTTCTTATGGGGTTGTCCCTTTTCCCCCAAAGAAAAAAACCACCATATACTCACCTGAGCTGAAGACACAAGTGTCCCAAATAGAGGAGACAGAATATCTGAGAAGACAAAAAAACCATTTATATCTAATTCATTTTTTGATAAAAATCATCTGGTAATAATCACAATTGACTTAGTCATTGACAATCAAAATTTGGCTGAGAAAACTGAAGGGACTACAAAGCTAGACTTTAATGTTCCATAAAATTCAAGAGAAAATTTGAGCTATTTAATATTTATTACGTTTTAACAAAATACAATGTAAAACTAAAACCTCAATTTCAGAATTTGATGACTGGTCAATTTTATTTATTTTTTTAAAGATTTTATTTATTTGACAGAGAGAGACATAGCGAGAGAGGGAACACAAGCAGGGGGAGTGGGAGACGGAGAAGCAGGCTTCCCTGCAGAGCAGGGAGCCTGATGCGGGGCTCGATCCCAGGACCCCGGGATCATGACCTGAGCCGAAGGCAGACGCTTAACGACTGAGCCACCAAGGCGCCCCGATGACTGGTCAATTTTAAAAACTTCCAGTAAGGACAATAAAGACATATTGTTTTTTTTTTTTTTTAATTAAAGGTTTAACAGAGAGCACACAAGCAGAGGGAGCAATAGAGGGAGATGGAGAAGCAGACTCCCTGCCGAGCAAGAAGCCCGACGCAGGACCCCAGGATCATGACCCGAGCCAAAGGCAGACGCTTAACCAACTGAGCCACCCAGGCGCCCCAACATATTGTTCTTTCCAGATCTTAATTTTTTATCTCCTTCAAATCCCTCTCCAAGAAACCTCCCTAACCCAAGACTAGCAAGATAGTCTTCTGGAGCCTGAGAGCACCTGCTTCCTGTGAAGGAGGGTCAAAGCACCCACAACCCAAAGCTCACATTTCTAGCATTCCAGGTCATCTTGAAGGGAGTTGCAACTCGCATCCATTCCAACTCAATTTCAAGTAAGATCAGAAAGCTCACTTCTCATAAATTGTACCAGGAGAGGAATTACACGGTTACCACCACTGATCGTTTAACTGCTGTACTCGTATCTCTTGGATGCCAGGCACTATTCTTATCACTGTCCCTGTATTCACTCTTCTTCACAGCCATTTTCTGAGCTGGAGTTGCTCATTCCCACTTTGTGGATGAGGGGTTTCCCCTTAGGAGGCTGTCCATGGCCACAAAGGGCTAGTCAGGATCTGAAGCCAGGTTATCTGGCTTCAGCACTTGTGCTCTTAACCATCAAACTGCCTGAGGATTAAGAGTAGGCTCCTTTGGGGCGCCTGGGGTGGGGGGTTCAGTCGGTTAAGTGTCTGCCTTCAGCTCCAGTCGTGATCCTGGGGTCCTGGGATCGAGTCCTGCATCGAGCTCCCTGCTCAGTGGGGAGGTTGTTCCTCCCTCTCCCCCTGCTTGTACATGGACACACGCGCGCGCTCTCTCCCTCCATCAAAAAAAAAAAAAAAAAAAAAAGAGTAGGCTCCTTTATTTGACCCATGCTTACTGAGTGCTTCTTCCAAATATTGAGCTACATGCTGGGGTACAAAAATTTTAAAAGAGGTTGCCTTAAGGAAGCTCCTATATATATACATATATATTTATAAATTTGACAGCGCTCACGCACATGTGCACACAAACACAAGCAAGGGGGAAGAGCAAGGAGAGAGCAAGAAGCATGCTCCCCATGAGCAGGGAGCCCGAAGCAGGACTCGATCCCAGGACCCTGGGATCATGACCTGAGCCAAAGACACATGCCCAACTGACTAAGCCACCCAGGTGCCCAAGCTCCTACCTTTATGAGAGGTACACAAAAGGAATGTAATGCAGTTTCTTGACGGTATCCCCTATTTGGCCCCTGTTCGGCTTTGAGAATTTGCTAGAATGCCTCACGGAACTCAGGAAAGCACTTTACTTACTAGATTACCAGTTTATTAGAAGAGGATACAACTCAGGAACAGCCAGATGGAAGAAATGGAAAGAACAAGGTATGCGGGAAGGGGTGTGCACCTCCGTGTGTTCATCAACCTGGAAGCTCTCCAAACCCCTACACAGTTAGGGTTTTTTAAATGAGGCTTCATTACAAAGGCCATTAATGATTAACAACCTCCAGCCCCTTTCCCCCTCCTTGGAAGTGTGGGGATGGGAATTAAAGTTCCAGCTTTAGTGACACAATTGGGTCTCCCTGGCAATCAGTTCTCCATTCTCAAGGGCTTTCCAAAAGCCACTTTATTAACAAACCAGGTATGACTGAAAGGGGCTTGTTATGAACAGAATTTTTTAAAGATTTTATTCATTTGACAGAGAGAGAGAACAAGCAGGGAGTGGCAGGAAGAGGGATAGGGAGAAGCAGGCTCCCTGATGAGCAGGGAGCACGCACGACATAGGGCTTGATCCCAGGACCCTTGGATCATGACCTGAGCCCAAGGCAGATGCTTAACCAACTGAGCCACCCAGGCGCCCCAGAAAATATTCTTTTGACCTTCATTACTTTAGGGCTCTTACAGGAGCCTGGGACAAAAACCAACCAGGAATGAAGACCAAATACATATACATCATAACATCACACAGATGCACCCTGAGGAATAAGCAAAGCAACCGAAGACTATCTTTTGATTCAGAACTGAAATACCTATTCGCATGCTGGTGTTTTTTGCTTCTTCACCAGGAAGAAAAACCTGGCTTCCAAGCAGTGGTTGTCAAACCTGATTGGGCTTTAGTGATGGGGTTTTGGAATACAGGTGAAGTTAGGTGGGGTGAGGTTCGGAGCCAACGGCCAAGAAGGAATTCTTGAGATGTCTCTGGTACAAAAAGGTGGTTTTATTAAAGCACAAGGACAGGACCAGTGGGCAGAAAAAGCTGCCCCTCGTTTGTGAGGTATGGCTGATTATATATATACTTGAGAGTTGGGGAAGGTAAGGAAAAGGGAGATTTCAAAAGGATTTTTGTCTGTTAAAGAAGACTCACCGGATACTGGAGGCCTTGCCATTGTCAAGTTAAGCTTGGTTTTCCTTCTAGTAAGGCATTAACAGTAAGATAATTAGGAGCTTCCTGGAGGAACATTACACTTTGCCCACTTCAAGTATATGTCAATGGGCTGCTGGTCATAAGGACATTTAATTGTATCTACATTTCCTTCTGGAAGCTAGGCCATTGATAGAAATGCTTTGTTCTTGTGAATTTCTAAGACTTTTGTAAACTGAGACTCATGTTTTGTAGGATTTTAATCTCTATAAATTAACTGTTTTTCCTTTAGGGCAGCCAGGAGTGTCTGAGGAATGTCACATATATCCCATGGGGGTCAGGGCGGGATTGTGGGGTGTCAGCTTCTGCCTGTCCTCAGCTGGTCCTCTGCTCCCTCATTAGAATCCCCGGAAAAGCTTCTTAAAACAGACTGCAGGGCCCTGCTCCCAGAGTTTGATTCAGTGAACCTGGGTGGAGCCCCAAATCCGCATCAACAAGTTTTAGGTGATGGTACTACTGTCAGATATCGCTATTTCATTAAAGTTTAAGCTTTAAAAGTTAGCACGATGTTTAAAATTGTCTAAGTATTCCAACTGGTAGATCTACAGGACTGAGAAACACCCTATAATTCCCTAAGTAAACAGCTTGCTGTCAAACACACATTTGTTTGTCAAACCGGTAGTTTTCCTGAGGGTAGTTAAGACTGTGAAGGGTTCTTGGAGATCGTTCTAGGTTACCCTCCTTGTTTTGCCAAGGGGACCTTCCCAAGTGCTGTTTGACAGCTACCAGACATGCAGCATCCACTTACCCTTGATGTGGAGGGCTCCGGAGTTATACTTTGGCTTAATTCCGGAGACTCTAGTGAGGTAAAATTGGAAGGGGTTCCCTTTTTCCAGCATGTCCCAAATATCTTGGCCTTCCCCTGAGGTCTCATACTCCTCTTCCTCCTCTTTTAGTCCATGGTGGGCAGGAGAGCCATGATTTCCAGTTCTTTGGGCGGCACTGTCTTTGGGAGAAGAGATGCCGCTCTCCTCTTTGACCACCATGTTCTTCGCCTGCTTCTCCTGTGTTTCTGGTTGCAGTTCATCATCACTGCTAGAGAGACACCAACCCAGGTCTTCCTGGGAACCACTCTTCTGCTTTTTGGGAGGTGAAGCTTGTGAATCTGTGCTGAACTTTACAGGTGATAATTTCCTTTTATGGGCAGCTTTCCTAGCCTCAGAACAGGTGTATCTTGGTTCATTTGCTGCTCCCTGCCCAGCATGAGGGAGGGAAGAAGTAGATGGCTTGTCTAATTTTGGCTTTTCCTCCTCACTTTCATCACTACTGGATATTGTCCACTTCCCATAATCACCTTCCTGAGACATACTTCTGGAAATGAAAGACAAATATTGTTATTTCCATTCACTAGGAAATTGGCAAACTGTTGCTCTCAAATTCCTATTAGTTTCTGCAACACATACAGCACACCTGACGCTTACCAGATGCTGAGCCACGTAACGAACGTCAGCTGTTTTGCAGGTGTTCAGAGGCACATTCCCAGAATCTGCTACAGGAATTTGGCAAATAAAGTGACAGCAAAAATCCTAGTTACTTTCTCCTCTCTTTCAACCCAGACCTTGTTCTTAGAGGCCCGAGGAAAGAGTTGGGGGCCAAACTCCAAAATAAAAATATTTGCTCTTGATGCCGAATCTTCTAACAGGTGCTTGGGGTTAAGATAATTTAAGGAATTTCAAGAACTATACTCAAATTTTTGAGGTCAAATTGGAGTTTACAAATCTACCCTTCACCCAAGCATGAGAGCCCACAGGACTTTAGCGATTCTTTCTTACTTCACCAAAGATAAGCTACTTACCGTAAAGCTTAACAAAATCCTCAAGACAGTGTAAAACGCTCAATTCTGTATATACGTTATCTAGATTTGCTGCCATGAGGACCCAACTACCTTAATGGCCCTGTCCTAAATCAAACTACTAAAACCTGCAGAGAACTTGCACTGAAGCAAAAACACTTGTTTTCTAAAACAGTCGAGTTTCTATTTAAGAAACTAGATGAAGTACTTTCGGTTTTGTTACCTACAAAATTCCCACCAATTCAAGTGCAAAGGCCAAGTACATTTTTCAGATAGCTAAGGAACAGTTTCTCACTGTGATTAAGAAAAAAAAAAAATTTCACTCGCATCGGGCTCCCTGCTCAGCAGGGAGCCTGTTTCTCCCTCTCCCATTTCCTCTGCTTGTGTTCCTTCTCTCGCTGAGTCTCTGTCAAATAAATCTTAAAAACTTATTTATAAAAATAAAATTTTCATACAAGACCCAGAGAAAAATTTAACCCAAGAGTCTGCGCTCAAATTATTGTCAAAGTTTTGTTCTTTTAAAGAAACTGAGGACACAAGTTTGGTATACCAAGATGGACTGTAGAACTCTGTTCACAGGACCCCCTCCCCCTGCAAAAGGCTTGATTCCACACCAAAAGATTTGCAAATGAATACACTTTTAAGTTTCAAGCTAGAAAGGTTTTGTTTTAAGTAGGCTGATCAAATGTTGCATGCTCTACTCAATGAGCCAGCCAGTTGCTGGCCAAGTTAAAAAAGACTTAAGGTATCTATCACGTTTCACAATTTCTCACTTTTTCAATTCATGACGAGTCAAGTAAGATCAAGTTTCTCCTGTAAGTTACCTATTTCAAGATGTTTTTTTTAAACTGAGTGCATTTAGACAATAATTTGACCTGTTCTTCTCGGCTCAGGATCCCTATTAACCTCACCTGGCATGGATACTGTTTGACGAAGCTTTAGGGACTACAGAGATGGATGGGGCCTCTTTCTCCTGTACTAGTCGCCCTAGACTTTGTCTAGCTCTTTTTCTAAGTGTTCTGTCCAGTCCACTTCTAAGAGTTGTTAGAACTCAGTAGGCTTGGGCGCCTGGGTGGCTCAGTTGGTTAAGCGATTGCCTTCGGCTCAGGTCATGATCCTGAAGTCCCGGGATCAAGTCCCGCATCGGGCTCCCTGCTCAGCAGGGAGTCTGCTTCTCCCTCTGACCCTTCCCCCTCTCATGTGCTCTCTTTCATTCTCTCTCTCAAATAAATAAATAAAAGCTTAAAAAAAAAAAAAAAAAAGAACTCAGTAGGCTTTTCCCCTAAATTGTTTCTAATCTGCTAAGGGTTAAGAAAGAAGCTTGTTAGAACTGTATTACCGTTAACAGGATACAAGAGCTAGGTTTTCATGAAATATTTAGACTTAGTACTTAACATATTTGAACAGTTGAGGTTTTTTAAGTTTTCTAAACTTACATTCCTCTTGTGTTCTAGACTCTTGGAGGCGGCTGGAAAGAGGTATTTAAGCCATCACAATTCACTGTGAATTAAAGGAACTCTGAAGGAATGATTTTGATGGCTACAGTTTTGTGACTTCAAAAAGTTGTTTCAGAATAGAAACACCTTAGGAAAAAAACTGTTAGCTCTAGCTTTCAAAGAATTCTCAAATAGCAGTAAAGCCAGGCACTTAAGTAAAAGAATCAATTAAGAGTTCCCAGGCTGGGCGCCTGGGTGGCTCAGTCGGTTAAGCGACTGCCTTCGGCTCAGGTCATGATCCTGGAGTCCCTGGATCGAGTCCCGCATCGGGCTCCCTGCTCGGCAGGGAGTCTGCTTCTCCCTCTGACCCTCCCCCCTCTCATGTGCTCTCTCTCATTCTCTCTCTCCCAAATAAATAAATAAAATCTTTAAAAAAAAAAAAAAAAAAGAAAGAGTTCCCAGGCTGTTCTTTATAGATTCCTTCCCCATTCTAAGGCAGAATTTTTAGGTGGAAAGGGTTCAGCTTCCAGCATAAGAAAAGCTATATGCAGACACCTTACAGGCTACCACCATTCCTCTCCCAGATGAATTACATCTCAATAAAACGGAATTTAAAAGTCCTGAAAACTCTAAGGAAGATACTCATCTTTAGCGACTCAGCTATTTAGAGTAATTCTAAGGTTTCCAAGTTTTATTACCTACATTTTCTAGAACCACACATGCATGGGAAGGAGAAAGACCATTCATTCCCTCCAAAGTAGGACAAGTTGGTAAAAAAAAAAAAAAAAAAAAAAAAAAAAGGTTTTGAAAAAGACATTTCCTCGAGGGAAAAAACGCTTTTGTCTGCTGTAGACATAGCTTAAGTTTTGGAACTGCTCACACTTAAATATGCTGGGTTATTTACTAAAGGCAAAATACCTTTGAAAGAAAAAAATCGTCATTACATTCAGCAGGTTACCAAGCTCTTTCTGGTATCAGGGCTGTCAGCCTGAAGAAGAGGAGTGGTTGAAAGGCCAAGATTAGGAACTGACTTCCTGTGGAGAACTCCCTGGTTCCAGTATTCGAATTTTACTTCTGTGCCACACAGGCATTTGCAGGGTGCTTTTGTAATCAAGTCACAGTGTTAAAGATGGAACTCAATAGCGTTCCCTTCAATTGTTTGTCTTCCCTGGGCTGCACCTGGCACATCACAGGTCCAACATCCCATTTTGAGTTAAGTGGTGACGCTGGAATTCTACAGTCACAATACAGATGGACCAATTCTGAGCAGGTCGGCACAGAGCAGTGTTTTCCGAAGTGGAGGTGACTGGGACCGAACGTTAGTATCACAGTATGGAAGTACCATCCTTTTCCCTTCCAATCCGTTTAAATTAAGGAGACAGTCGTAGTGTTGCAGAAAGGCCTCAAGAAACTTTGGGTTTTTCTGCAGGCACCAGTAACACTTTTTTAAAATCAAAGTATCTTATGGCTCCATTTTATTTCCAGCAAAATAAAGTTTTAAAGACCATATTTATGTAAAAGTGGGTTCAAATAAAAACATCAAATAAACAATGGTATAGATATTAAAAGTGAGACAAAAACCAAGAAGGAGAAAGGCAAATGACTGAAATTTGGCAAACCTGAAGCTGTATTGCTAAGGAGGATGGAAATCTGAAGAAATTCTCCCCCCCTCGCATCAAGTCTATACTGAGCCCCGCGAACGACCGGCTCCGCGTACAAGGCAACCTGGCTCAGAAAGGTTCAGTGTCTGGCACAGGGTAGGCGCCCGACGCGCGCCAGCATCACTGCCTGCCGATACCGCCCACCTGCCGCGCCGAGAAGCCGGAGCAAAAACCCCAGCGCGGGGACCCCTCGCACCCACGCCCCCGGCCGCCCTCGGCTCGCCGCGACGCCTGCCGCTCGCGCCGGACAGATTCTATGAGGCCCACAAGGGGACCTTCCCCAGCGTTTTTACCAGATACCCCGCTTCCCTCAGATTCCACCTCCAGTCTCACTGGGCCTCAGAATTCGCGGGACCCGAGAGGCCTAGGCCGGAAGAAGCAGGGGCTCCCCGGCCAGGGTCCCGCAGCCGCCGGACACGAACCTGAAACTTCCACAGCCGGCAACAGCCAAACTCGCCCCTGAAATACCAGCAACCCACGGGTTCGCGCGCTCTCTTCCGCCGCCCGCGCTTGCGCGCAATTTAAACCCTCCCGGCCGGGGCTCGCACCCGGTGGCCCAGCCCCTTCCCTTTCCGGGACGCCCACCGCTGGGTCCTAAAGGCCTCCGGATCCTGAGGGGCTGCAGGGCGCTCCCCCAGGAATGGGTGCAAGGGAGGTCCCGGCAGCCTCCAGCTCTCGGTTCACCCCCTGACCGCTTCTCCTAAAAGGGGGAGAGGGAAAATTAAGTGTTCTCTCTCTCCTCCCTTAGTTAATGGGCGAAACTCATCCACTTTGCAGGGAGTGTCATAGACGGGTTCAGTTTCCCGGAGCTCGAGGCAGGGGGTATTTACTTTTAGGCAGAGAGAGGATTAGCTTAGGTTCGAGGCCGCTGTGGTTTGAGACCTGTATCCTGGAGGAGCGGGCTCGCTGGGGGCGCAAAGTTGTAGAACCTGCTGTAAAATAAAAGGGTAATGAGCTCCCGTCACACTCAAACGCGAATGCCTGTTTCTTCTTTGAAACGTGTGTTTTTAACCTTACTGGTTTGCCAGAAGAGAGTGGGGTCTAAAACTCTTTTGCAAAACGCAACCCCCCCCCCCCATATTCCTTGGCTTTAATAATGTTTATAACATTTATTCTCAGTTTCTTTCAAACTAGGCACTTCTCCTAAAGGGCTTAGTGGAACAGCTTGGTGTAAACTGATGTGATATTTTTGGAGTAGTGTTGTTGGGGTCTGGAACTGACGGCCCAGGAAGAATTCTTAGATGCCTTCAGTGCAAAAAGGTGGTTTTACTAAGGCACGACGATAGGACCCAGGGGCAGAACTGCTGTCGGGGGAAAGTGAGGAGCAACTGATTATATACGTTGGAGTTGGGGGAGGTAAAGACTAGGCAAGTTTCCAAAAGGACTTTCATTTGCTAAAAAGTACTCGCGAGATAAAGGAGGCCTTGCTATTGTCAAGCTAAGGTTGTTTTTCCTCTAGCAAGGCATTAACATTAAGACAGTTGGGAGCTTCCTGGAGGACGTACGCTGCGGCATCAAGTAATTGTTAATGGGCTGCAGGTTATAAGAACATTTAATTTTATTTACATTTCCTTCTGGCTTTGTTTCCCACATCATAAAAGTCCTAAGGACTTGGTTCGTTTACTGAACATCTTCCTGCAGGGATATCGGGAGGACAAAACAGACCGTAGTAACTGCCCTGGAGGGATGGACCCCAATAACTTGACTTGCAGATATGCACATGAATCCTGGACTTGGCTCTTTGGTTCTTTTAATGCTTTGTTCACACTTTTTGTGTTTCCTATGCTCAGCACAGTGTCATAGATAAAAATTACCAAAGTAACTTATTGCAAGGTGTGGGGGCAGAAAAATGGGAGGAACCTTGCTAGAGACCTTGAAGCAGGACCTAGGTGAGCGGGATCCCAGTGGTGCGCAAGGAGTTAAGGGGACGAGCATGGCGGTAGCAAGGCTGGGGGCGGGCCCAGGAGCCTCGCCGCCATAGGCCGTTCCAAGGAAACGGGCCTAAAGCTCTGGCCAATAGAACCGCGGGATCAACGCCAGTGGCTAGCAGGCCGTCCAATGGGAGAAGACGTTGGAGTTGCCCGGCCAAGTTCAGCTTCCTTAGCTGCGATATGCGTAGCCAGAGGACTGCCGCAACCGGGTTCTGGCGGTGGAGGTCTCGGTTCTCCGGTCCCTTTCGCTTGTGGTGGTCGCGATGTTTTTCTCCGAGGCCGGAGCCCGGCCACGGACGTGGGAAGCCAGCCCCTCAGAACACAGGAAGTGGGTGGAAGTAGGTGTCCGGAGGGCTGATTCTCCGACTTTTGACCGAGGGCTCCCATTTCATTTACCCGCCTGGGTCTCACTAATCACTGTTGCACTGACAAGGACTGCACTGTCCTTCCAAAGGCCCGTGCTTAATGACTGAGCCGAGGGCTGCAAGGCTTCTCGCTCTCTGTCCAGTGTTCTGGCTACTTCCAAGCTCCTTTTCCCATATCCAGTTTATTAATAAGAACCTCTAACCTTATATCTGTCTCACCTTCCTAATTCTAGGACTGAATTTTGGATAGAATTTATCCCAGTGGTTTAAAGGAATTAATTTGCGTCAGTCTAGCGATTAAGTCGTTTGCACATTTCGGGGGGTAAATTTTAGCACGTTAATAATTCTTGAGAAGTAAAATTAAGATAATGCAACTCCCATCTCCGAACCCTCCTGCTCAGCTAAGTTTTAGATTTTAGAGGTCTAAATTTAATATAAACTAGTAATAAAAGTAATAGAACAAACCGTTTCGGTCTAACTGAAGCTATTTAATGTTCTTTAGGTATTTAAAGCATGCGATGAAGATAACAAAGGCTATCTAAGCAGAGAGGACTTTAAAGTTGCTGTTGTAATGCTGTTTGGGTACAAGCCCTCCAAGGTAGAGCTTTCTTCATCTATTTGGGAATGGGGCAGACAATACAAGGGTGGGTAGGTTCTAAGTCAAGTGCAGTGGCTAGTTTCGGATGTTTAAAATGACTGCCTCTCAGAGCGATTTCAGAGATGTGTCCAGTGCTGAATTTTACTCTTCTTAAGAACCTAACTCAGGGATGAATTAGAGTTCATGAAGCCTTTCTCACCACCAGGCTTATAATAAATGCAAGATGCTAGGGAGATGTCAAGAGGGAAGTCTGGGAGGCGGGTATTGGTAACAGGAATTCGTTTAAATTATAAAACTAATACGTTTCCATAGACAAAAAATTCAGACAGTCTGGAAAAAGTATAAAGTTGAATGTAAAATCTCCTCCTTTGCTACCAAACAGTCCCACTCCTCAGGGGTTACCATAATTAACAATTGTTTGTGTGTCATTCCAAAATTTCCTATGTATAACAAACATGCCTAGCATTCTATTAAAAGCATAAGTGGGATGGGGTGGCTGGGTGATGGACATTGGGGAGGATATGTACTATGGTGAGCGCTGTGAATTGTTAAGACTGATGAATCACAGACCTGTACCCCTGAAACAAATAGTATGTTAATAAAAATATTTTAAAAAAATAAAGGGTTAAATAAAAACATAAGTGGGTACATAGTATACCTATTTTATTTTGCTTTTTTCACTTAACAATGAACATAAAAGCACACACCACCACGTTTTAAAAAAGTAGTTGTGTAATATTCTCTTTAGCCAGTTTCCTGTCTTTGGTCATTTGGATTGCCTCCATTATTTTTCATTCCTACAAATGTTGTGTTGAGCATCCTTTTATATGTATATCTAAACTTGTGGTTGTATATCTATGGAATAAATTCCTGGGAGTACAATTGCTAGGTACATTTGAAATTTTGTTGGATATTATTCTTCAGGAAAGTTTGCACTAATTCACTAATAAGGAGAGTTGAGCTGAGTTTCAAGGAGCGTCCTGCTTTAGGAGGACAGATTTCCTGCTCCCCTTGTTACATTGATTCTAGAGATGGATCCCTCTTATTAAGATGCTGAACTGGAATTAACCAGACAAGATCTTGTCCAGCTTTAAGAAATTCAGTTGCAGCCATCAAACAGAGGGCTCTGCCTGGAATGTTACACCCTGCCCCCCCCCCCCCCCCGCCCCGTGCCCTCCTTAAACCCGTTTGGCCCGGCTGTTCCTCAAGAGTGAGCTCTGCCTATCAGATTGCAAGCCCAGCAAAGCCAGGAACCAGGTGATGTATCGCGTCTCCATCTCTCATTATGCTTAAATGTATCACAACCTCACGGTAAATAAGTTCTGTTGACACAAATCTGTCCCATGAACGGACCAGGTGGGCTCAAAGTGGTTCACCTCCTAGCAAATGCTTGGTTACTGAGATGCTGATTGTGGAGCTCAGAGAAATAGTCAGGGCTGACTCCCAGAAATTGGAGCTCTTCTCTTAACCTGCAGTCATTTCAGCTAGAATTCCAAAGCAAGTCAGCTAAATGGATCCAGCCTTTGAAGCATTGTATTTAACCTGTGTTCAGCTGGAAAGATAGCTGGTTTCATTCTGCTTTTATCATCCCTGAATCTCCTTAATTGGCTTTAATTTTAGAATATAAGTGAGGAAATGAATGACAAGTACAGTGATGTGGTAAGACAGATATGTACAGTCCATGAAATTCAACAGATTTTTACTCTTATTCTCATACCTTGCCGAGGTAGCAGATTTCATTTTTTAATCAAATATCTGACTGCAGATCACTAAACAGTAAAGTGATAGCAAATCATCTGTACACCTGTCAGTCATTTGTTATGAACTTGTGTTAAATAAATGACAATGCATACCCTCTGTGAAATGTAACAGATTTTTACTTTTATGCTAGCTTGAGGTTTGGGGTATTGTTTAATTAATTAATTTTAAAAGATTTTATTTTTAAGTAATCTCCTACATTCAATGTGGGGCTTGAACTCACAACCCCAAGATCAAGAGCTGCATGCTCCACCAACTGAGCCAGCCAGGAGCCCCTGGGGTTTTATTTTTGAATATTGCTTTTGAGCAAATGAAATATTTACTGAAATGCACGACATGTAATAAATCATGTATACACTCATGCAATTGTTTACACAATGAAATTTATGAAGTGTTCCTATTTAAAAAAATGAACACTTGCTAGTTGCTAGTGATATAAAAATGAATAAAACATAGCCCCTACTGTGAAGCAGATCGCAAGTTAGGGTAGAGAGACTTATAAAACTCTGTGATAAATACTAACATGAGAAGAACAGAAAGAACCCAAAGTGAAGGGGACAAGGAAGAGGGTCTTCTAATTCTAGTGAAAAGTAGGAGTTTAGGCATCTCTTAGACTAGAAGAGCTAGCTAGCCTAGCTAGCCTCCTCTGATATGAAGTATCCAGAAGCACTTTGTTGTGTTGGGAGATGTTATGCCCTGATGATTAGATTTGGTTGGCTGCAAGAGAGGGGTGTGAAACCAGGCCTGAAGCAATAGTAAATGCCACCAAGTAGGAAAACTGAGGAGTAGGCCTGGGAGAAAGTCAATGAGTTCAGTTTGGGGCACATTAAGTTTGAGGAGGCTGTGGACTCCCAAGTGAATTCACGCATTAAATACTGTGCTGGTGTTAAGGTTTTGGTGGTAAAGATCTGCCCTCAGATTTTGCCGCCCCTTGTAAATGCAGGAATCTGGAACCAGGTGAGGAATTGGGAGGGAAGGGCTGGAGACAGATTCAGGACTCCTCAGTTTACAGGTGATAGCTCAGAGCATGAGACTGGGTGGTGTTGCCCGAGAACAGTATGCAGAGGGCAAGAGATACACCACTGGGGGGTACCAATACTTAAGGGTAAGCAGGGGCTCCATGAACATGCAGCAGGAACCACCTGGCAGGGGCAAGAGGAACCGGGAAAGTACAGAATCCAAGGTAGAGAAACTATGTGAGGTGTTGCCAAGGTTCCAATTCCATCATGTTTATAAGGCCCTTGTAACCATACAGGAAAATGCTTATATTTTAATGTATGGTGAAAGCAGTTTCCTGAACCGTATATAGGGTGTATTCTGAAATATGTTTAAAAAGCCATAGGGGGAAAAATGCAGACTAGGCCAAAATGTTAATAGCGGGTTCTCCTTGGATGGCTGTTTTTAAAAACGTTCTTCATGATTTTTTTATATTTTTCATGATTTCTACATCATGTTACTTTTATAATCAGGAAAAAAAGTTCAAAAATAAAGCCATCGAGCTCATTGCAATAATCGCCTGTATTTGTGTAAAATAGAAAGGTTACCTTTTAGGTTATGCTGCATATGTGACAGCCAAGTTGATTTATACGCTTAAACTGTTTTGGTCAATGGAACAGTTTTGGGGCCATTAGAGTCTGTAGCGGATTAGCATATTGTATCTTATAGATATAGGGATATTTTTTGCTTTAATACCACTTTATTTTTTATTTTATTTTTTTAAGTTTTTATTTAAATCCCAGTTAACACAGTGTGATATTAGTTTCAGGAGTATGATACAGTGATTCAACAGCTCCAACACCCAGTGCTCATCACAACCCTCCTTAATCCCCATCACCGATTTCACCCATCCCCCCACCCTAGATATAGATGGAAGAATAAAATGGCTCTTAGAGCTGTCCTGTGATAGTACTTGTCGGCTGAACTCAAGACATTTGGTTTCTCATAAAATACAATCCTTCCCCACACCTCAGGAATTAAGAACTTTCACTGTGAAAACATTTGATGAAATTATATGTGCTATTCTTTCTTCTTTTCTAGATAGAAGCTGATTCCGTGATGTCTTCAGTAAATCCAAACACTTCCGGTAATATGAAACTTAATATTAATTTTTAGACATTCATAAAGCGAAAATTAAGAACAAAAATAGAGATTATAAAGCACATCTTTGTTTTGTTCTGTTTCAAAGAAAGAGGTTTTGGTTCTTTAATGTCTTCATAAGTATGTATGTTTATTGTAGGGAAGTTTTCAACCATTGAAAAGCGTAACGAAAAAACGTTGCTTGTAATGTCAACATCCAAGTGATGGTGGGGATTTTCTGACTTAGATGAATGGAAGTAGCACTCGATGAAATGGAAAGACTAGAGGGAAAAGGTATGGGGTTGGGGGAGACCCAGAGTTCACTTTTGCATATGTTAAGTTTGAGACCTTTCAGTCAGCGATGTCAGGGTACTCAGGCTGTGTGAATACGAAATTCAGAGGAAAGCTGTGGGCTGGAGAAGTAAATTGGGAGTCATTGGCACGTAGATGGTTTTTGAAGCCACGGGGATGGATGAGACCGCCTAGCAAGACAGAGTGGACTGAAAATCTTAGGAACTTCAATCACGAGAAGTCCGGGAGAGAGTTTGGGAGAGAGTTAGGAAATGGCAGAAGATTTAGAGGGGGCAGAAGGGCAGGAGGAAAATGACAGGTGTCTGATCAAAAGTGAGGAGAAGCAGATTCTTTCAAGGAAAAGGATGTCAACACTGTGGAAAGGTCAGGTAGGTAGTAACTGAATATTTATCTGTTGGAGTTGGCGACCTGGGTGTGTTTACTGACTTTAGCAAGAGCAGTGAAGCAGAGGCCAGGCTGGAGTGGGAGATAAGTCTTTTAGTAGGTCTGGAGTGGCTGGGGGTCTAGAGCAGTTCTGTTTTGTTTTGTTTTTTGCACTTAAAGATGTGTCTGAGTTTAGCAGATTGCTCTAGTGAAGAGGGAAAAGGAAGATGAGAGAGGGAAATACCTGTTGTTTTTGGAGATAGGGTCCAGAACATGCTGGACTGGCTTTTTAAAAATTAACTTTAAAAAAAAATAATTTAGAGCTTACAGAAAGTTGCAAAATAAAAATAGTACCGAGAAGAGCTCTATACTCTTTACCCAGGTGCACTTACTGTTAACTTCTTAGCCCTTTGGCCCTTCCTACCACTTCCCCCCTCCTCTCACTGCACTGAACCTAAAACCACAGCACACTTAGCAACTTCATAAACTAATATTGATACTATATTTTTATCTAATTTACTGTTTATATTCCAGTGTCGTCACTTGATCTGATAATGTCCTTAATAACATCATTCCTCATTTAATACAGGAATTAGTCTTTGATGCCATGTCTCTTTAGCCTCCTTTAAACTTGCCTTTTTATAACATTGATATTTTTGAGGAAATAGCCCAGCCCTCACTATTTGTTTTTTAAGAATGGTCCTTGTTTTGTGTTTGCCTGATGTTTCTCTGTAATTAGGTTGAAGTTAAACATTCTGAGCCAGAATACTGTTTAGGTGATCTGTCCCTCTCTAGGTGCCACGTCTGGAGGAACATAATACCCATCTCTCTCTCATAGATGATATTAATTTTTATCACTGATCAAGATGTCATCCAGTTTCTCCATTGTATTCTGTTTATCTTTTCTTCCTTTAGCAACTAACAAGCAGTCTGTGGAGATATACTGAAGACATTGCAAATATTTTGCTTCTCATCAAAATTTCCCCCTAGATTTGATAACCATGATTCTTGTCTGACCCAGTCTTTGCCATAATGGTTGGAAAGTAATGATTTTCTAATCCCAGTGCTGCTTCTTTTTTTTTTTTTTTTTAAGATTTATTTTTGTATTTGAGAGAGAGAGCATGAGTGGGAGGGGCAGAGGAAGAGAGAATCTTACGCAGACTCTCCACTGAGCATGGAGCCTGACTTGGGGCTCTGTCCCAGGACCCTGAAATCATGACCCCAGCCAAAATCAAGAGTCGGATGCCAGCTGCGCTACCCAGCCCACCCCGCCCAGTACTTCTTCCAGTTAGCTCTTGGCTATGGGCAAGAGACCTCCCTTCTTTTTTTTTTTTTTTTTTTTAAAGATTTTATTTATTTATTTGACAGAGACAGAGACAGCGAGAGCAGGAACACAAGCAGCGGGAGTGGGAGAGGGAGAAGCAGGCTTCCCCCCGAGGAGGGAGCCCGATGTGGGACTCGATCCCAGGACCCTGGGATCATGACCTGAGCCGAAGGCAGACGCTTAATGACTGAGCCACCCAGGCGCCTGAGACCTCCCTTCTTGATCAATCTATTTATTATCGACATGGACCCATGAATTATATGCTTTTAATAATTTACATTCTATTAATTTAATTATTTTAGTCTTCACTTTGTCACAGACTTGGCCATTGAGTGCTTCCTCAAGCTGGCTCCTGTGTCTTTCTGACTGGTGTGGCTTTTTCTTTCTTTTTTTCTTTTTAATCTTTTCTTTTTAAAGTTTTATTTATTTAAGTAATCTCTACACCCCACGTGGGGCTTGAACTCATGACTTTGAGATTGAGTCGCATGCTTTTCTGAATGAGCCAGCCAGGTGCCCCTAAAAATATTTTTATTTATAAATGTTAGATTTATGAAGGAGTTTACTGATTGCTTTTTTTGTATACAAGATCTGGAATCACATATGAACCATGACTCCTAGAGCAAATGATTGGCAGGAGAATGTGGTTTTTTTTTTTTTAAAGATTTTATTTATTTATTTGAATGAGAGAGCAAGTGAGAGCAAGTGAGAGAAAGCACAAGCAGGCGGAGGAGCAGAGGGAGAAGCAGACTCCCAGCTGAGCAAGGACCCCGGGATCATGCCCAAGCTGAAGGCAGACGCTTAACTGACTGAGCCACCCAGGTGCCCCAGGAGAATGTGTTTTTAACAAACCCTCTAACTTGATGGAATTTCCCCAGGTCTTTAATTTCTTATAAAACTGTTCGTGCTTTGAGGATATTCAAATATTATTTCTGTAATGTTCAGTTAGTTGTAACTTCTTGTTGATGCCTTACCTACCTTTTTTTCTGTGGGTTTCTATGTGAATCTTCTAATCTAAAAGATTTCTGTCTTCTGGCAGAAGGATTTCCCACACTTTTTGCGTTGATAGGGTTTCTCTCCATAACAGTCCCTGACAGTAAGTGATTCTGTCTGGGTGAAGGTCCTCCCCACACATTACTCACCCAGTGCTGCTTCATTTTGCGACTTTTCTGATATAGCAGGTGTGACTGCTGCTGGAGGCACTCTCCGATCATTCATTATTTTCATAGATCTTCTCCTTAATGTGTGTTCTCTGATTCTGAATTGAGGGTTTGCCTTCGCGCAGAAGGTTTTCTTTCCTCAGCCCGTTCTTTGATATCCAAAGAGGTGTTCTTCTGGAAGAAAGGTTTCCCACGTTCTTTACAGGTATAGTGAATTCTCTGATGTAGAGCCAAGATGGGCTCTGACAGAACTTTTTCCTACATTCAGTATCATAAGATCCCCCCACCATGTATTATCTCATGTTTTATAAGACTTCATAAAAAGATTTCCCTGCCTGTGTTACAGTCATGTGATTTCTCTCCTGTATGGGTAATTTGAAGGGTAAATTCTGGCAGAAGGTCTTCTACCTTCATTACCTTCTAAAGGTTTCTCGTGTGTGTGCGGGTGCTCAGATAGAAAGTGAGAACTGATCTCTGGCAAGAGGCCGCTCCAAGTACGCCATTGTTAGTTTCCTCCCATAAATAAATACATATATATGTATATGTGTATATATGTGTGTGTGTGTGTGTGTGTGTGTATATATATATATATTTTTTTTTCCTGGTGTTTGAGAGACTCAGTTTGACGATGACTTGTGGCTAAAGATATGTTCGTGAAAGTTACAAAATTTCCTTTATGAATTCTCTAATTCTTGAGTTTTGACTTCACGCAGAAATATTTCTCACATTTGTTGGAGTCATAGAGCTTCCTTTTCATACTAGTGCTCATGTCCACTGGAGCTTTATGTTTTGGATAAGAGTTTCTCTACATTCACTGCATTTACGTGGTCTCTCCCAGCCTGAGTTCTCTCGTATACAATGAAGACTGCCTTATTATTGAACATTTTCTCAATCTCTTATGGCGTAACAATTGCTTCAAAACTGGAATTTTTTGATAGTGAAAATAGTCTTCCTTATGAGGCTTTTCTGACTTTGATGATATGCTCCCGGACCGGCTTCCATATGCATTTTCCTGCATTTAATATGGAGGATATTACATCTACTCTCACATCCACTTCTCAGTGAGATCATGAAGGTGCTTCTTTTCACAGCATCTTTTCCTAATAATAATTTTAAGATATATTTCAAAAGGTTACAAAATAACTTAGTCCTCTGAGAAATTCAGGGGAAGATAGGGGAGGAATGAGATCACAGTGGAGGTGCTTAGCACCTTGCTCTGAAATTTGTGTCAAAGGACTCTCCTCAGTCTACAGGTTTCCAGTCTTTTCCCTTCCTCTTCTTCTTTTTTTTTTTTTTCCTTTTTTTCTTTCTTCTTCTTTTTTTCCTCTCCTTCCTCTTCTGGTCTTGATCTCAATGGCAAATTAACCTTCTCAGAGAATCACTACCATCAAGATTAAAGGAATAGACTTAAAGTCAGGGTACTACCTTTCCACCTAGCTTTAATTTGTATTCCCTTGAGAGGGAGACTCAAGACTACAAATACTCAAAAGAAAGAGTAAAAAAGTCATCCTAGCAAGAAATCACTGCCAAACTGTGATTGCTGCTAACCTAATTTTTTTCTGTTAGAACTCTTCACTCCTGAACCAATTTCAGACCATCAGCTCCTTCTTTTCACCCTTTCCATACATGAGTCACCTTTTACATGTTATTTTTCATGCAGGAAGAGGGTTTATGCACAGCTTAAATGTTTTGTCAAATATATGATCTCTCTCCTTAATGTTTTGATCTTGAAGAAGAACTGAAATGTTGGCCTTGGCTTTCTGGAAGCTGTTGATTCAGGTAATCCCATTTTGCAAAGGTGTTCTTGGTAGCCGTGACCCGGGCGTTCTCCAGCTAGCTGTGGCTCTTTCTACATCCAGACAAGGCCACGCCAGGTCTCAGGCATGCCACCCTAATCTCTGTGCAGGCCCAGTTGCTGCCCAGCTTCCTGGGTGAGATCCAGACTCACATCTGGATTGATCCTGACTTGGCAGAGTCTTAACCAGGCACACACTTCACACAGTACCTAAACCTGGGTGCCCAGGTCCTACTTCCCAGGAGCTTCTGGTCTCTCTAAAAGGCGGTCGTTTCTGTAGGTTCTCCTTGTGAAAATTAAGAGGAATGAAAAGTGAAGTCAAAGCCATTAGAAGCAAGAGTAGAGTGTCTCTAGGAAACTCACACTGGGAGAATTTGAGGGTAGCCAGAAGAAGTAGCAAGAAGGCATTTTAATGTCTAACAAGCAGGTATCAGCAAAAACTGTTTAGGCACTGGGAACAAGGAATTATATTAGTGGGAGACAAAAAAAAATCAAGCCTCTTGTTTAAGAAACAACAGATCACTGTTGGAGTAGTTCTAATATGTGCTGTTGCGACCCCTTTTAGAGGGTTGTATTTCCTAATAACGCTTATTCTCTGTGATGCAGTTCATACCTTCTCTAAGTATAGAGAACAAAAGAAGGTTGCAACCAGAAGAGACCTAGAAAACTTATTTGTTCCCTTCTTTTAAATGAGGAAATTAGGCTCTAGAGAGGAATAATAAAATATCTCGATCCTGGCATTTGATGGTTCTTTATTTATTTAAAAAATACATCTACATGTGTTACAATATTTATTATAGGTAATAATTACAGCTATGACTTTCTGAAAACTTACCATGTGCAGACTCATGACGAGCACTGTGCATGAATTGTTCAATTTAATACGACTCTATGCTATCAAGATTATCCTCATTTTATAAGTTTATAACATCCTGAAACTCAGGTTAAGTTAGGGTGGCCCAGCTAGCTAAGTAGCAGACCACAGTGGTCTGATCTCCAAGCTCACCCTCTCAACCATTTGATAAACCCTTCCCTTGATTTTAATAGTGCCATGGGTCATATTAGTCATTGTGACAGAGTTGAGGCCAGTGTTCACTCCCCTAGGAACTTCCATCACAGGTGGATCAGTACACAGAAAGTTCTCCACTGTTGTTAGAGGTTGATGTCAGATTTGGTTCTGAGCTACCTAATCTCCAGAACAAATAGGGAATGGCAATCCAATGATCAGCGTCCATGCAATAGAAACTTCTTATCTAGAGAGACTGTTTTCCCTGATATGGGATATTTCTTTCACGACGTCACATGGAGGAGAGACTGATGCGTGGCCATTGATGTTCACAAACTGTTCAGTAAATACACTAGTGAATTTTGTAAGGCTCTTCCTTAAACTTTCTTCATTGTAGGCCAGTGGTTTAATGCCAAACATGTCTCAGCAGTTCCATGAAGGCCAAAGAAAGACCACATGTGATATCCAATGATTTGACTTCATTGTGTGGTAAATTGTTGAGCGTTTTATATGAATAACAACAAATAAGATTTATGGGACTTTTGCTTAGTATGTTAAGTGCTGCGAGTAAGAACTGCATGAATATTGCCCCACTGAATCCTCACACAGCTGTCAGTGTGTTTTCATCCCAGATCCACATAAAATATGCCAAGGGAAAAAAAAAAAAAGTACTTCAGAATTTTCTTTTCACTAGGTAATTAGATCCAGCTTTTTTTTTCCTTCCTGTTTTCATATTACCCTTTGAAAACAATGAACATACTTCACTTGCATACTTAAAGAAGGAAAAGCTTTCCAAGAATTTACTTATAACCTTCAATTTAAACAATGGAAAAATCAAAGAGATTGACTCATCATAATGGTGGTTATGGACTGTTTGACTCAGTCATGCTCTCCAGTGTTAGTTCAATTGGAAAATAATTTGTGGAAGAGCTTAATGGCCAATTGGCTTATATACTTTTATTTATTACTCTCTCATCTGAGTTGTTTTGAGCCCAATAGTTGATTGTGAAATGTATTGTTTTCCCAAATTTAAATTTTAATGTCCATTTTTTAGTGTTTTAAGTTCTACTGTGAACACCCTTCTTAGTTGTGTACGTTTTCTTGTTTGGGGCTCCTACCTAAGGAACTAAGGTCCCAGTATAGCAGGTTTAGCAAGGTTTTATTTGTTTGACTTCAGATTTCAGCTGACCTCTTAGTTCTTTTCTGTGATCAGGAAATGCATACACCTTATGCTTACCTTATCTTGCAATCATAATCATAGGACCATTTTGTTGGTGTTGGCCGTAGATGTTCACCCCTAAATTAATTTATTTCATTACCCATTTAGAGGATGCTGAGTGTCATTGTAGGGTAGAAAAGAATTAGGAGACACAGACACTGACTGAAGATAGGGAAGATAAAAGGGTATTGTCACTTCATTTATGGCCAGATGTCAAATAATTACTGTGGGCAAGAAAACCTCTAAGAGATGAGAGGAGGGAGACAGGAGGTGCGGACCGGAGCTGGATGGGAAAGGACGTTTTGCAAAGTTGGAGAAGCAAAGAAAAGGACTTAGTGAAATGAATGAATGTAGATGCCATCTGTGTGCTTGTCCCCCAGCCCCTGGTGCTCTCTGTGCTTTGCTGTGCCAGTGTGGAGGCAGAGCTCAGCACGGATTGCTTACCGGGCACACTCTGTGTTCATATAAACGTTGGGTGTCATGTCAAATGCTGAGGCATTTGCTAACAGTACAGAGAAGGGCTTTATCCCTCCCTCTCCACAGCTAGCGATGGGAAAGGCCTGGTTAGCACTGTCTTGCAGTCCACCCCTGTGTGCTTTCTCTCTCAGACCTTCTTCCCCCAGTGCCCACCCTCAGAGGCTGAGACTTTTCCCAGAACCCCCTCTTCCCTGCCCAGCCACCTCCAGATTTCATATCCAAAGCTATCAGCTGTCATACTGTTAGTAATGAATCCTACCGTAAACGGAATCCACCCTCCTTGGAATATTTTTACCTCTCGCAGCAGCAAGGAGTGTAGTTCCTACCTATAAATGAATTGTGTTCAGCAGAGTAAGCTGCCCTGATGGAAGCTGAGTGTTAAGAAGGAGGATTGAGGACCTCTTTGCTAGAAGGAATAATGAAGCTTTAAATTCCAGAATAAGGTATCGGGACTTTGCACTATGAAGGGAAGGAGGAACCTCTGATGGTTTATGAGCAGGAGATGTACACAATAAAAAAAAGTAACGATTCCTGTCCATGTTTGATAGAAGTAAGATTTTATTGGTTCAGATTTCTCTATTATAACCTGTTTTTACTCTTTCTTTTCATTTTCCTCCCAATGATATAGTAAAACTTGATTTCTTCCATTAAGGTAGATTCTTTTCTCTTTATTCCCCTACTTTCATTCAGGAAGCCGGAAGAAAAATGTTAATCCTCTGAATTTACTTATCCATTTTGCTGTGACAGCTCACCTTTGTTTTTGTTTGTTTCAAGTTTTTATGTAAATTCTAGTTAACATACAGTGTGGGGTGCCTAGGTGGCTCAGTGGGTTGAGGGTCTGCCTTCGGCTCAGGTCATGATCCCCGGGTCCTGGGATCGAGTCCCAAGTCATGCTCTCTGCTCAGCGGGGAGCCTGCTTCTCCCTCTCCCACTCCCCCTGCTTGTGTTCCCTCTCTCACTGTGTCTCTCTTTGTCAAATAAATAAAATCTTTAAAAAAAAAACATACAGTGTAATATTAGTTTCAGGAGTAGAATTTAGTGATTCATCACTTACATACAAACTCCCAGTGCTCATCATAACAAGTGCCCTCCTTAATCCCCATCACCCATCTAGCCTATGTGTTTATAAAACAAGTCTGACATGCAGAGGAAATGAAAGCAGATTTATTTTGTTTGGAGCAAGGGGGCTTCCCCACCATTCCCTGTCCAGCAATGCCCCTGAAAGTGTCCCCACAGGACCTGGGATTGAGGACCGTACCTCCCCACCCCACCCACCTCCCCTCCATCATCCCTCAGTGTGTTCTCTATAGTTAAGGGTCTGTTGTATGGTTTGTCTCTCTCTCTTTTTTTACCCTAAGAAACAAAACAGATGGGGGCACCTGGGTGGCTCAGTCGGTTAAGTGTCCCACTCTTGATTTTGGCTCAGGTTGATGGATCAGCTCAGGTCATGATCTCAGGGTTGTGGTATCAAGCCCGGGGTGGGGGTTCCATGCTCAGCAGGGAGCCTGCTTAAGATTCTCTCCCTCTGTCCTCCTCCCTCTTCCAGGCACATGTGCTCGCTCGCACGCTGTCTCTCTCTCTCTCTCTAAAAAAAAAAAAGAAAGAAAAGAGATGAACATAGGGGACATCTCACCATTGTTGACACCACTTTTGCCTTCTGTCCTTGCAATCTTTTTATGGGAACACATTTTGTCTCTTTTTTCCCCTCATGGCCTCTAGAAGTCATAATCTGAATTTTATTTCTCATACTAGAGAAGGCTTGCATTATACCTTTTAAAAAGCCACTTAATCCTTTTAAAACCTCATTTTTAGGCATTTTTGGGCCCTGGAAAAATTATTATATGGCACAATGAATGTGAACCCTCCCTTTTCCCCTAAGTCTAGGACCAGACTTAGTCTAAATAACTTGGCATTTTTATTGTTTTCTCCTACACTCTCCCCAGGTTTATTGCAGTTTCTAATTTAAGCTCACTGTGATAGCCAGAAACTAGACGACTTCATTTTCAAGAGGATTTCTCTGTGTGCACTGGCCCTGAAGCTTAGGGTCAGTGGTTTTGTGAACCACAAAAAATATATATATAATGAAACTTTCAAGCAAAAAATTTATATAGTTTTATTGGACTTTTTGAATATATCCACCCCTGTGGTAAAAGATGATTATTCTCCTAGGAAACTACTTAAAAACAAAAAATACAAACGATAACATTCCTAGTCTTTCTCTGTACATGATATATCTATATCATATATATTAAGTGGTTTGCAAGGTAAAATATATATATTTGTTATAGAACATGGAAAGAGTCCATTTTGCTAAGAGTAGTTTATAAAATGGAAGGAAGTGTTTTCCAATGGTATGGAAAATGCAGACTTACGGAGTCTGGAAGGATTTGTAAAAACCACTGGTCCCAGTGGTTTTAAGGTATGGTCCTCAATCCTAGGTCCTGTGGGGGCACTTCCAGGGGCATTGCTGGACAGGGAATGGTGGGGAAGCCCCCTTGCTCCAAACAAAATAAATCTGCTTTCATTTCCTCTGCATGTCAGACTTGTTTTATAAAGAACCACCTTTCCTACAGCTAAAACTACCCAGGTGATTTCTGAACACCTTTTGTAGATAGAGTAATAATAAACTCAGATAAACACATAGGTCTATGTGGTTCCTGATGTTGTTACGATCCTAATGTGTAAGTACAGTAAAGTGTATTTAGGTAATTGTTATTGGTGGAACAATGTACATAGGAGACCCGATGTTGTATTTGAAATTAGAATTTTCTGAACGTATTCTTTCACTCCAGGGGCGGACACAGGGAATGCATTTGTCATTGAGTATTAAATCTGGTGGCAATAGAATTATTGAAAGTCTTTGTAAAGAGATAATTTTAGGTTTGAATATTGTGACAGCAGGTGGAGCTAGTAGTAGAAACTGTATTTCTAGGCCACTTAAAGAGCAGCGAGGTGTATAAAACTTAGCAAACCATTATGCGTTGGCTTTGGAAAGTGGTTGTACAACTGGAGGGTGAGAGCCAAGCTGAATGAAACTTTACCCTTTGTAGAAAAGGGGCTTGCACTTGGATATGTGTTGCCATGCACGATAAGACAAGTTAAGGGCATGGGGGTGGAGGGAGCAGTGGGGATATGTTTTCATGGCTTAATATTACTTGATGACCCTTGGAATATTGACTTTAAAAAATAAGGCATATGATCCTGTGGGAAAATAGTGTAAAAGAACTTGATGACATATATGAAGTTATTGTGTTATTAGACTGTGGTCCTTTTTAAGTGGTTGTAAACATTCCATTGAAATCCACATTTTCTCCTAGGAAAAACTAAAGAACATTTGCTTTTTATCCCACAGGCTTCTGAAATAAAGACCTAACTGCTTTATAGCTCCAAATACCAATAAGTTTTCTGAATATGTAATTTAGAAGATATTACTACTTATGTACTTCTGTGTGTGTGTGTGTGTGTGTGTTTGTGTGTGAATCACACATTGAACCATGGAATTGTCCTGGTTTTTTTTTTTTTTTTTTTATCATTTCCCTAAATCAGATGCAATGATAAGTAAAGAGCAAATATTATGCATGCATTTCCTTTCTCTCTGAATTTCGTTTGCTTTTTTACTATATCATATGTATTAAGAAATTGGGGTTTCTAAAATGATGGTTTATTTTGGTGGCTAGGTGAATAGAAAGTAACCTCCTTTTGGCATTAGTTTTACAGAGTTATGAGATCATTTAAAACACACATTTTAATGCTTTTTGCTGACAACTAGAAATAAACATTTTCCTATTACTTTATTTACTTACTCAACAAACATGTACTGCATGCCTACTATGTGTACTAGTATTATGCCAAACACTGGGGATACAATTTTAAACCACATACAGTGCTTCCTCTCAGTGCTTCTCAGGCAGACGTGTGATCAGATAATTTCCATAGGACCTAATAGATTCGAAAAGAAAATCACTTGTGTTATGAACAGAGGGCTGTTGGGTCACAGAAAAGGGACTCAACTGGGAGAAATCAGGGAAGACTTGCACTGGTTGCAGAGGGAAGGAGAGGTAAACTTTCAGTAGAAGAAAAAGGAGAAGCGCATTCCAGGCAATGTGCCCAAAGGTATGAAAGGGTCTGTTGCCTTGGGGAAGCCTCAGGAAGTTTGCTCGGGAGGCCAGAAAGGTAGACGGGGCAAGATGGTAAAGGGTCTCGTAGGGCATGCTGAGATCAGTGAATATATTATTCAGGGATTTCAACTAATCTAGATGCTATCTAATTGATGAGCTTTTGGTGTTCATGAAAGTAAACAGATTTGAACCTGTAGGAACGTGGCATGACTAGACTTCAATTTTATCCTCAGCAAGAAATCTCGATATGTCCTCTGGTCTCAAAAGTGCCGAGATGAGAACAGAGCTGCGTCCCTGCATATCTTTAGCTGTGATGGGGGGAAAGGCTGCATGCACTGATTCCATACAACACACATTTACCGAGCACGTGCCAGGCACTCTGGGAAGCACTGGGAGGTGTGCCCTCTTGCTTAGGGTAGATGCAGCTGCCTTCTTGACTTTTTTTCCACTTCCTGGAATGTTCTTCTTCCTCACCTTTAGCCAGTTGGTACCTTCTTGTCATAGGTCTTATCTTAAATATTCCCTCTACTTAGAGAGCACTCCATCAGAATCTACTCTGCAGGAGGATTCCCGTGATCCTTTTATAACTTCCCGTTTTCTCCCTCATCCACGTGCCGTGATTTATAATTACGTGTCCATGTGCAGTTGAAACTGTGCAATCACTGTCTCCCCCACTAGACCAGTAACTCCCTTGGGACTGGAATCATGTGTGTTCTTTTTTCCCCTCTATTTACAGGGCTCAACACTGTGTGGCACACAGTGGGTCCTAAAGAGTCATAAAAGGAGCATTTAAACATAAAGATAGATTGACTTTTAAAGTTTCTAAACCTTTAACTACAAATAAGAAAACCTTAGGAAATAAAACTATTTTTAGTAAACTATAATTGATATATGACTTTATATTAGTTTAAGGTATTTAACAAAATGATTCCTTATGTGTATGTATTGCGAACTGATCACCACAATAAGTCTAGTTACCACCTGTGGTCATACGGATGTTACAAAATTGTTTTTTCTTATGATGAGAACTTTCAAGATCTATTCGCTTAGTAACTTTAAAATATACAATACATTATTATTGACTATTGACTATAGTCACCATGCTGTATGTTATATTCCCATGACCTATTTATTTTATAACTGGAAGTTTATACCTCTTGATCCCCTTCACTCATTTTGCCCACTCCCTCCCCCCCCGTAGTTACTGATCTGTTCTCTGTATCTCTCAAGTTTTGTTTTGTTTATTCATTTGTTTTGTTTTTTATATGTGGTATCATATGTTATTTTTCTCTGACTTATTTCACTTAGCATAATACCCTCCAGGTCCATCCATGTTGTGGAGAATTGCAAGATCTCATTCCTTTTTATGGCTGAGTAGTATTCCATTGTGTGTGTGTGTGTGTGTGTGTGTGTGTGTGTGTGTGTGTGTGTATCACATCTTCTTTAGCCATTCATCCATCAATGGACACTTAGGTTGCTTCCATATCTTGGCTAGTATAAATAATGCTGCAGTGAACATGAGGGTACAGATATCTTTTCAGATTACTGTTTTTGTTTTCTTTGCGTAAATACCCAGATGGGGAATTGCTGGATCAGATGGTAGTTCTGTTAATTCTGTTTTCCATAGTGGCTGCACCGGTTTACATTCCTACCAACATTGCACGAAGTTCCCTTAAGAAAACTATTTTCTATGTTATTTTTTAAAACCCGTTGCAACTATTTTCAGAAAGGTATACAGCTCAGTATTACCTTACCAAAAGTGCAAGTTCTTAAAAATTAGCACATGGTTATTATATGACTTGGGGCTATTTTTAAAAATAGTGATACATTTAGTAATGGAAATTCTGAGTTACTAAAATGAACTGCTCTTTTTATATTTTGGGGGCTCAGTTCACTAAAATGTTTAAATTCTTGACTCTACTCTTTAAACCTACTACAAAGATCACATTAGAATTCATTTTAATAGACATTGTAAGCACAGTATCTAACCTCATATGATCACGCTGGGCTCTTTTATTATGAGAATCACAGGAAGCAGAGCCCGAGGCTGCAGAGTAGTGGCGGGGCGTACCCAAGGCTGGGGACGATGCCAGCTCTATTGTTTATGGAATATTCTCTCCACCTTTATCTCTGGTGTGCAATTGGTATTGACTTTTGAGAAACTACTTCTTCGTCCCGATCTCCCGGTTGGAAAAAAAAAAACCCACCATAATGACATCTGGCTAGGAAAAAAAAGAATCAAAGAACCATAAGGAAAGAAAAATTAGGACACTTTGTTTAATAAGTAGTTTCAGGCCTGTCTGTTACAGTGTTACACTTTTTTGAGGTCACCATTCCTTTATCTCCTGGAAAAGCTCAGTGAACTCCAGCAGTGCCTATTGTTTCTGCTATTGATTCCTAGGGTTGGGTCTATTTAGCATTTTGCAAAATGTCTTTTCAACTTTATAGATCTTTAAGAATATGCACTGTTCATCAAAACTAAGATAAAATTTGTTCATGATATGTATCACTTTTCATTTATATTTTTGTTTTTTTCTTAAAGAGGAAGATGGTCACTTTTGGCAAATTGTTTTTTCTAACTTTTAGGTATATTGCTTGAGGAGTTTTTAAATATTGTTAGAAAAAAGAAGGAAGTTCAACTCCATCGGAATGAAATAAGACACATCTTCACAGCTTTTGACAGGCACTGTAAGTATCTTTAAATTGTTTTGATATAAAAAAATTGCTATTAAGAAAATTTGCTATGTACTCTCAGTAAATAAAATAATCAGTATACTTGGAAGATTATTTTACTGTATTCATTAGCTATTACCTAGATGTTGGTGTGAATTTTTTTTCTCTATCACAGTCTTGAACTCTTGACATTTACCATGGATAAAATAATATTTAGAGTTATGTAATTATACTTAGGATTTGCCTACACTGTAATGGGAATAGCAAAAGGGCTGGCCACATGGGGTTATAGGTCATGAGCCACCTACAAAGGTGTGGGGAACCGTAAGGCCTTTTCCTTTGACTCCTACTTTGACCCACACTTTCTCACGCTGGATATAGCCGAGAGAAGTGACTTTGAACTCCCTGTGCTGCATAGATCACACACAGGATGGAAAGACTCATGGAGTCCAGGGTCAGCATCTTTGCTGCTGTGATGTTTTCCCTCTAAATATTCATATATTATAATTCTAATGCCAAGCAAGAAAAAAAAGTGAATTTTGAAGAATAAATTGTTTTGGCAATTCACATAGACTTGAAGCCTAATGCCATTATGGCAGTGTGTGTCTGCAGTCCATTCCCTGGCACTCAGAGAATCAGCTAATGACCTGTGAGATCATCTGGGCCTGCACTGAAGGAGAGTGGTGGTTGATTCTTAAATTCTTCTGATGAGACAATCTCAGATTACCTTATATTTACTGCTTTTCTTCGAGTAAGAAAGTTTCACACAAATATGGCTGAGATAGCAGTTCATAGGGTTTATAGAAGTAAGTGAATGTTTTATATTTTCATGTCAAATAGATCGTGGGTATTTAACTTTGGAAGATTTCAAGAAAGCATTTAGGCAGGTGGCTCCCAAGTTATCAGAAAGGACTGTTCTGGACGTATTCAGGTAAGGCACCAAAATCTTTATATACACCCACCCCTCGATTTACCATTTGCTTTTACAAGTTTTCAGCCTTATGGAGAACACTTATGTATGCAGATTTTTCCATCTGTACCCTTGATAGTGGAGTGCTTGCACACCAGGGAAGTGTGTATAGATATTTGTTGGTAAGGGTGGGAGAGGAGCAGGGGGAAAAGTAGAACTTCTTTGTGTACGTATATATTGACCAAGAAAAAAAAAATGAAGCTTTATTAATGTTTCATCAGACACAGGTTACACGTGGGTCTTGAGTTGTCTGAAGAGAAGAGTGGAGGTTGCTTGATGGTGGCCCCCTCGTTCATTTGCTTTCAGAGTTGTTGTAAATGTTGCAGTTCATGCATCCCTGATAGAGGAGACATAATGGTTATATTATGTCCTTTATTAGATGACTCCTGACAATATGGGCAAGTGGCTTAAACGTAGTTTCTGTTAGGAAGCTGTAGAGTGAAGGTCATATGAATGGCGCAAGCACGTGCTGACGTGATAAGACAGCAGAGTTGAGTCTTCTCTGAATCTTTGTGTGAGCTCTTCCTCAGCTGTTCCCAGGTGTATCCATTAGTGGTCCCTATTGCGATAAGAACCAGAAAACCCAGAATCACGAAACTCAAAAATGACAGCACTTTATTTCTCCCACATGAACACAGGCAGTCTGGGGCTGACTTGAGGGCAACATGGTCATGAAGGACCCAGATTCCTTTCCTCTTTCTGTTCTGGCTGCCTCAACACCAGGTATCTCCCTCTTGCTGCAAGGTGGCTGCTTAGATTTCAGTGATCACATCTGGATTCCATCTAGGTCAGAGGAAAGGGAGCAGAAGAGATTCCCTTCCTCTTAAGGCTATTCATTGTTTCTACTTACATCCTAGTGATCCAAACTTAGTTTTAAGGTGCTGGGTAGCTGTAAGGGGGAAGAGACTGGAAAATGTCCTCTTTGCTCTGGGTAGTCATGTGTCCTCTGAGTTTCTGACAGAGAGGAAGAAGGAGAGAGTGGATACTAGGAACGTAGGGAAGATGTTCCCATTGGGATAAAAATAACTTCATGAAATCTGACCGGAAGCCATCCCTGCTCCATAGAAATTATAAAGCAGGTTATTTGAAATAAGGATTTGCTCTGTCACTGACAATGACCTTTATGAAGTTCTTTTCCTGCAACATTCATAAGCAAGTTATCGAGCACGCTGTTGAAGAAGAGCAAAGGAGTTAAAGCCAGAAGTAGACAGAATGCCATAGGATGCTGTTACTTAGTTGATTCTAGAACAGCAAGACCTTTGAAATATGGTAGCATCTTTGTATACACTTGGTGATGAGATGAGTAATGAGCGTCAATGTATTTCTTCCTCATGGAAGGAAAGAATAGAGAATTGTTACTGCATTTTTCTTTTAACAAAAGACAAGTGTCCATGTTTGCTGACCTTTATGTGTTAAACGGTTTCAGTAGGTGTAACCTCATAGTTCAAGTGTATTTTTGAAAAATACACTTAACTATAGCCCTTCCCTATAGAAGCAGTGTTTTAAGAATGTGTGAGAAACTACTTCTCAAAAGAAATCTGTGCTTCCAGGAGAGCATTTTTGAAAATGAATGTTTGGAAATGTGATTCTATTTTAAAAAGTGATATATGACACTTATTAAAACCCTTCACATCTGCATGTTCAATAAGTTGAAAGTGGAATGTCCTAACCCAGTGGAAAAAAATCTTATAAAGTTTCAGTGGTTTTAGAACACAATTCCTAAAGATATAAAAATTCAATAACTTTAATAAGCTTTCAAGAGCAACTAATATCAGGAGAGATAGACATATACTAGCTGAATTTCAGTTAGCAATAACAATAAAATAATAATTTTTAGAAACCCTTAAAACACCCCTGAACCTTTTCCTTATTGGAGGATGGAATTATAAATCAAGATACTCAGTGTCATGAGGCCATTTTCCCACTTAGGTCCACATATCTTCATGAGGTATCTTTGACAGCCATTAAAACCAAGTATTAAAACAAATTGCTCGGGCGCCTGGGTGGCTCAGTTGGTTAAGCGACTGCCTTCGGCTCAGGTCATGATCCTGGAGTCCCTGGATCGAGTCCCGCATCGGGCTCCCTGCTCGGCAGGGAGCCT
This sequence comes from Phoca vitulina, assembly GCF_004348235.1. NCBI lineage: Eukaryota > Metazoa > Chordata > Mammalia > Carnivora > Phocidae > Phoca > Phoca vitulina. The sequence goes on along the minus strand of NW_022589710.1, from coordinate 58,260,560 downwards.
GCTTCTCCCTCTGACCCTCCCCCCTCTCATGTGCTCTCTCTCTCATTCTCTGTCTCAAATAAATAAATAAAATCTTTAAAAAAAAAAAAAAAAAAAAACAAATTGCTCAATCACAAAGGATTAAATTGAGATGTTTGGAAATTATAAAGTATATTAAATCACATTATTTTTATTAGTATTATTAATAATTTCTAGTGATAGCAAAAATCATTTGCCATTAAATAAATAAAATATTTTTATCTTTAATTCTTTAGAGTTTCTATATTATGCCTTATAATGTATATACTATATTAATATAGCAGCATGTGTGCATATAACCTGTAAATAAACATATGAAAGGCCCACAAATCTTATACTCCCTAGGATTATGGATTGAAACAGTTTGGAGACCACAGCCAAACAAGGCATTTTAGTTATTTGAACGTGCCCATTTTAAACACTCGTTTTTATTATTTTTAGCATCACAATCCCTTAACTGGAATTAATGATGCATAACAAGTATTAAATGAAGTTGTGAAACCAAATAAGGAGAGAAAAATAGTTCCTCTAAGTGTAGATTGAAGTAGGCCAAAAACACAGAGATGTCTGTCTTCCACACAACTCTGTGTCAGTGGTTCCAACAATTTTCAAGAATAAGGAGAAAAGCAGCTGCTAAGGCTGTTAGTGATACAAAATTACACGATGTTTCTTAGGTTAGACACTCATTTTTGCACAGCTGGGGTAGCATTTGACTTAATTGACCGTTGGGAATGGAGTTCATTTCCTACGTACACAGTTACCCAGAAGAAAGCTGATATCCAAAGACCCTAGAAGAACATCACTAGAGAGGGAGAATCCTAATTAGACAGAGTCATCTTTGGTGTGAATGACTGAAGTTTTCATTACCTTTAATTCATTGACTGCCATATTCTTCATAAAGAAACTAATAAAGATCAAAAGTGGTATCTTTCAGAAGTAGTTGTCCATATTACATCTTAATTTTTTTAAGCCATACCAACCAACCACAACAATAAAACCAACCAAACAACCAAAACAACCAATTCAAAAAGACAGACTTGAGGCATAAGATGTCAAAGAATCATTTTGCTTACAAGTTGACGGATCATTCATTAAAGCATCGCAAGAGCTAAATGAGATATTTTTTGGAAGGTTTGTGAATTGCTGCCTAACTACTTTGGGAATGTTTACATTATTGATTTTATCATGAATAAAGGCTGTATGATTTTTAAAAATACATATTGTCAGGCTTTATAACACTACATTTCTAATGGGTATATATAGTATAACATTTATGATTGGCAACCACAATCTCTTTTGTTTTAGTTCTACAGTTATGTGGATTCAAAACTCACTTCCAGGCCTTGTGCCATAGTTTCTGTTTAGCTGAAGTCTGTCCTCTAGTAGGGATCATAACTGTATTCCCTGGTGTCTTTCACATTTCAGAATGTTCACATGGGCCATTGTCCTTGAATAAAAATTTATAGTGAATTGAACATTAACATTTTTGAGTCATTTTCCTTTTCTTTGAGAATGCTGATTATGCTTATGTTGAAAGGCCTTTTAAATTGTCTATTAGTTTCTATTTCATTGGCTTGTTTTGCTCACCATGTCTCTTCACATACTTTCAGTGAAGTCTGTTCTTTGACTGTGTCCAGTGCGGCTTTTCTTTTTCTCTTCTGTGGTTTTCTTTCTCTTTTACATTTCTTTCTTGAGCTATATATGCTGATGTTTAATTTCCTTTTGTTATTTTGCTATATTATTTTATAGTATCTTCCCTAAACCTTTCTATATCTACTTACAACTCTTGTTTTATAGAGGTGTTTGCCTTATTAGGGGAAACAATGGTTTTGAGATTTTTAATGAGTGATTGCTTGGGGGCTGCTAATTATAGCCTTTTTCATATAAATTAAGGAAAACAAGTTTTCTACCAAGGGAAGGGTTTCGAAGAACAAAGTTACTTTCTTAAACCAAGAGATGATATGTTATGCAAAAAACAAAGAAATTGGTACTAGTTTATTTACCTCTAAAAATATCCTAAAATGTTTAACATGTGGATTCAGATTTTGAGATTCCTTTCAGTATTTGAAACTTTGCTTTCTACTTAGAGCTAATAATTATGATTTTTGTACTAAAATTACTGAGGCTATATCAGAGGTGATGTTTCATTATTCAGAAGTTCTTAGGGAATCCTTTTTCTGAAGATCTTTTTTTTTTTTTCCTACCCACTACAAATGGCAGAAGTTCAGGAGGTTTGAGAACTGAATAGTACTGTTTGTACAATAGAATGAATGTGAGATAATAAGCTGTTTCTAGCACTAAAAGGTTAAAAAATAACTTTCTTCTTTAATACTAGTGGAACTTATAGAAAATTTTATAGTTTTTTTTTTTCTTTTTTAAACATTCAGAAATCCTCAGTGCCTCTAACAGGTAAGGTTAAAACTATTTAACCTGGCTCTCCAACATCTGGTTCCTTTTCACACTCATCTTTCGTTAGCCCCAAATTCCTGTGTTTCCCTTGGCATAATGCTTGTTCTTTTGAACATGTGATGTGTATTTAAACTTCATTCTCTGTTTCCCCTGCTGTTAGTGCCTTTCTCTACTTCCTGCCTGCCCAGATTAGACCTACCTTTCAAGGTCCTGCATGATAAAATTTTCCTTTTCTTTACATTGAACAGTCTTGTCTCCTTTTGCTTAAGTTTGATAGTATGTACGGTTGTATTTTTTTTTCACTTCATAAACAAAAATGCAGTGTTTAGGATTATCTTCATAAGATACACAACACAAGCTCTTTGAGTTTATGAGCTTATTCGCAACTTCCAGTGTCCCCAGCTTGGTGCCTCATGCGTTGTACTTACTTAATAAATAATTGTTGGTTCATTGTTACTTACTCTGAATGTCCAGTGACAGTGAAATTCTCACTTTCAGGGTTTTTTTATGGTTTAATTTATTTCTTCTAAACTAGGAAAAAGTACTTTAAAATGCAATCAGGAGCTTTATAACCACATGTGGCTTTGCCTTCCATTTTTCTCTTTTTGCATGTGGTTTTCATGAATCAATCTCTGATGGCCTCTCTTTGCTTTATTTTGGGGTTGCTTGTGATTCACAATTTAGCATCAGATGTTATCAAGGAGCTGGCTTCATGTTCTTTCCTGACTTTGCCCGCCATTAGCACCCTGTGGTATTTCTGGCAGGCCTTTTTCTCTGCGTGGGTATATTTACTTCTCCATGCCTAGGAGCTTTCTCCATCTCATTGTAAGCACTGAGATTTGCACTTTCCCACCACCTGTCAATTGGCAAAAAGCTCTGGGAAGCTTCTGCTTTCCAGCCATGAAATGAAATGTGGATGTGCATAAGGCCCACTCCCTGGTCGACCCACTGTCTGAGGTTCTGAATACGCAGGCAGATTGCCAGATACTAATGTAATGTGGAAATATCGAGGCACCAAAACGCTCTCTAATAGGGACTGGAGACATTTAAAGTTATAGCTGATATTTTTGGTGTAAGAATCTCACTCTTCATATTACGTGGGGAAGGTCAAAAAACAAAGAGCCTCTAACTCTCCTCTTCTGGCTATTAAAAATTGGTTGACAATAAGAGAATCATGACTTGTTGATGAATATGCCTTCAATGTCAGAGTTTCAGTGGGGGTAGGGGTTTAGGGAGTGATGGATATTTTCTTGGCAGAAAGATCATATGTGTCTCATGTCACGGCCATTATAGAGGGAAGGATTGTCATCAACTTGGGTAGAATGAACTAACAGACTCTTCTGTTATGCTGATTGGAAGAGAATCTTACAGAGCCAAGGGGCCTAAAGGAAAGTGATTTAAAATAGCATTTACTTTTCAGGGCGCCTGGGTGGCTCAGTTGGTTAGTAAGCATCCAACTCTTGGTTTCGGCTCAGGTCATGATCTCAGGGTTGTGAGATTGGGCCCCATGTTGAGCTCCGCGCTCAGTGTGGAGTATGCTCGGGATTCTCTCTCCTTCTTCCTCTGCCCCTCCTCTCTCTTTCTCTCTCAAATAAATAAATAGAATCTGTTTTTTTAAAAAAGATAGCACTTATTTTTCAATTTGTTCTCATCTCTTTTGAAGTAATATTGCTCACTGTGTTCTTTAGCTATGATTCCTTTCTGCCGGTAGCACACTTGTTGCACATCATTTTCTCGGACAAGAAAAGATTTCCCAGTCATTATTTTGTGCATCAGAATGGTTCTCTTATAAATGTAGTCATGTGACCTCAAGAAGAGCACAGCTATTATAGTGAGTACCTACTGTGATGAATATGATTATTGATCCAGAATTATCTACATGCTTCTGTGTATAGAAAAGTATTTTTTTTTAAAAGCCTAGAAATCATATCTCATTCTTTGTAATCATACACAGATAGCTGTTACAAGCTATACCTGGTTGTGTAAGTATGAAGGCCGAAGAAAAAGACTTCTTGAATTTTCAATTTTCATCTTACAAATTTTTGTATCTTCTTCGCTATGGTAATGCCTTAGTTTTTATTTCACTTTTTTGTTTCCAAAATTGTATTGTCAGAGATTTCCTTTTCTGATTATCCTCTTGCATGTGGTTCCTGAATGGGCAGTATCAATGTGTGTAAGTGTCCAAGCTGACCTCAGAATTTTATTTCTTTGGGGATTTCACATATAACATATTGAATAAAACTGTACTTTAAAAATCCAGCTATAGAAATATATGCTAATCATTTTAAGAAAATGGCAGTTTTTCAGAGGGTTTTTAATTGATTTTGTACCGTGGACAAAAATTATACCTTGCATTTGAAGATTGTCCTTTTACCAATATAAACTTTAGAATTGGTGACATAGGAGTTGAAGCTCAGCAACTGGACGGAAAACAAGTAAAGAAGAGTGATGACCTCATTATGTAGATTTTCAAATAGAATGTGTTATTTTGGTTTCTTCAGTTCAGCTCACTTGTTAATATTATCAAGGATATATTATTTGATTGGAAGGAACATTTCATCTCTTTTACATTTAGGATGCTCATATTTTGTAGTCCTGTTTTATGTAAAACCCATCCAGATGCAAATTCTATTCACCTTCAAGGCCCAGCTGTTAAGACCTTTCTTATCCCGACAGCTGGCCCTACCCTACACCCTACCTACCACCTTGCTACCCTCAAAAGGAAATCGTCTTCACCTTCTGCTTTAAACTCCTAATCTGTCATAAGTATCTTTCTTCTTTATACTTATTCATAGTTATGTGTATACACATAATCCAGTATGAGCAGGCACAACAAAGTATTCGACATCGTACTCGCGACAGCATAGCACAGCACAGTTTTGTACGTGTTGAATAGATGACTCCATTTTATGTAAGTGAATGGCTTTGTAGCGAACGGGCTTTCTATTATGTATGTTTTGTTTTACTCTCTAAATGCCTCCCGGTGCCCTGTGCAGGTCACGTGGAGCAGTAAGCCCCAGGGCTGGGAAGCAGGAGACCTGAGTTCCAGTCCCAGCTCCGCCACTTACCTGTCTTCCCACAAATCAGTGAGCCTCTGTGGCCTGCACTCTCCTCATCTCAGAAATGAGGCTGTTGTGTTATATGAGCTGGCAGGCTTCTTCTCGTTCCAGAACTCGCTGGTGGGGTTATCTATCATGGAGAGTGGCATGGCGGGCTTCTTTATTTTTTCTGTGTATCACAGATATTATTCAGAACCCAGCACCACATGAATACAGATGTGGTCTGTCAGTGTAACAAAGACTGCTCTCAGGAGGGAATTACTGGCTTTGACAGCCATCCAACCCTGGGTTTAGTTTTTGAGATGTCAGTATAACAAGTGTTATGGCCAACGTATCCAATTCCTCATCTACATATATGGTTGACTACGCTGTTCTTGCTGTAATAGCATGAGGGCTATTTTTCTTTTAATCCAACTATCACATAAGATACTGCTGCCACGGTTTCTTTCTTATGACCAAATGTTGCTAACCCTTTCAGTCATCCCCGAAGTTATTAATAGCCACACATCATGAATGTATTCATGCCATTTTCCTTTATAGAAAAAGGAATCAATTTCTTACATTTTTCTTTTGTTGTAGATAGCTAACTCCTGAGTAAAATAATCTTGGTAATATTGTCTGTTGTATTCATAAAATAAGAAAAGCTCGTACTTAACAAAATAAATTTACATTTTATATGAGATTTAAATTAACATTATTTTAAGATGTGGAAAAAAATAGGCTCAGAATTAGGAGTTACACTTAGGAGTTTTGGTTGTCCTCCTTACATAGATCCTAAAAATCAGAATCAAAAATTTCCAGTACTGTGTTTTTATCTCAGTGACATAATGACCCATAATGATTTTGCTAGCTCATGTCTAGCCACCTTGTCTACCTATCTCCTACCCAGTCATTCTCCTCCATCAGGCTACCTTGAATACATATACACTTGCCGTTTAAAGAGTATTCCAATGACCAACAGCATCAGCACCAGGGAGCTTATTAACAATGCCTAATCTCAGGCCCCCCTCTAAACGTATGGAGTCAAACGTGTTCTCTTTAATATGATCCCTGGATGGTAGATATGCACATTAAAGTTTGAAAATCACTAGCCTGCCCTTCTGGTTACATTTTGGATGAGGGAAATTAGCATTGCTTTTTTTTTTTTTTAGCATTACTTTTTAATTGTCCTTCTTGACTTTAATAGTTTTTCATTGCCTACCAGATAGCCCCTACGTTCCTTGGTCTGACAGGCAAGGCCCCTATACACAGAGAAACCTCATGTGCCTTTTTAGCATGTCTCTCAGCATTTCCCACGTCAGAAATTCTACTCCACCATTCTGAGCTGCCTGCCATATACTGATCCTGTCATTTCTAGCATTTTTGCTCATGCCAGGTTCATTGCCCTCTCTTCTCCAACTCCCCCATCCACAAAGCGAAGTGGCATTGAGCTTAGCTGAACTCTCCTTAGAGCTTAGCTGAACTCTCTTCTATGTAGCCTTCCCTGATCTCTCTAGCCCAGAAAATTTCTTTCCTCTTCCTTAGAACTCCTGTAGCACTTGCCACATTAAGGCATCTAATAATAGTAAGCACGAGAACACTGGCAACTAACATTTACTGAGTATTTACTGTGTACCAGGCACTGTGTTGAATGAATCCTCACAGGATCCTCATGGGTTAGGCCCTGTCTATCCACATTTTACAGAGGATGAAAAAGTTTGGAGAGGTCACAGGATTTGCTCAAGGTCCCTGGCTGGTGAGTAATGGGTCCAAGACTCAAACTCAGGCAGGTTGACTCCCAAGCTCATGCTCTTAATCACTGTTCTGTTCCCTTCTCACTTCTTTTAGCAGTATAAGCATCCTGAGGGCAGGAACCATTCCTTTTATCCCCACAATACCGAGTGTGAACGTGAGGAAGCAAGGCACATTCGCTCTGCCCCGAAATGTTCTTGGGAAACCGGTTGCGTAATTAAATAGTTTTTCTCTGTTCCTATGAATTGGTTTGGTTTAGATTGTTATACTTGAGATTTCATTTGGTTATCTGTACTATATACAAAAGGGACTGTTTACAAAAATGTATGAAAGGAAGCTGATGTGGCATTTTATCACACGACACTGTAGCGGGCATCCCAGGTCAGGTGGTTTTGATAGGAACCCACGTGTTACGCATCTTGCCTTTGGCCTTTGGAATTATATCAGAATTCCTTGCCAGTCTGTGACCTAGAGCAGGCTTTTGCCACCTTTCTGCAATGCGTCTGCCTACTTCCCAAAACACACATACCACAAAAATGTCCCTCTCCCACCAAGTGTAATGTCTGAGAGATCCGTGAACTCTGTGTCCACCTTCTTGGATCCCATTGCTTAGATCCCCTGCCGCCTGCTTTGATCCTCTGACTGCCTATCCCAGAATGGGACCACATTCTCCATTCAGGCAGAAACTGCTGTCTACTTGACCAAAGTGTTTGGACTACCTGAATCCATCTTCTGTACATTTCCCCAGCCCTGGTCCTGTGTAATTCCAGAAGGCTTTCCTTTCCTTGCTCAGGTTTGGGATAGCTGTCACTCAAGTCACGTCATACCGTTATTGCCATCCAGGAGAACTTTATCTCTTCTATCTTTGATTTCCTATTTCAGGGATAGCAAATTGTTGGCATGAGTGCCATCAGCATCTCCTCCTGTACCCATGGCCTGCATGCCTCTGAGGGGCCTCAGAAGTCTCGGCATCACACCCCAAGCCAGTTCTTTAGCATTGTCACACATGATCAGGTCGACTTGCTCTCTGTCATCATTGTACCAAACCTTTCCCTCTATTCTGCACTGCAGGTGAGCTTGCCTTCTGCTTCACGGATGGGGTCCTGGCCTCTTCCCGGGTTTTCTTTACTGCCTCCTCCTCACCCCCAGTTCTTAATTTTCTTTCAATTCTAGTTGTAAGGAACAGGATCTCTTTTTTTTCTAATTCCTCTCCTTTGTTTACATCTCATCCCCTCCCTGTTTTCTAATGTAAGACCTTTCTCCATCAGCCATTTCCTCTCCTGTTTATAACTTAAACCACTGTCTACAGACATACTCTAATCCCCCAGCCTAGAAAGCTGCTCCCCTGACCTAAGTCCCTCCAGGTAGCCCCCCATTCTTTTTCTCAGGTTTCATTCTTGTCCCCTTTTCTGGGTGTTGAGCACCCCACCAGGGAACCCTGTCCTTGATGCTCACTGCCCCCCCCCCCCCCCAGCTTTCCCGGCACTGTATCATTCCACTGCCAGTGAGGGCAGCTCCCATTCATGAAGCACCTGCTAGTGTAATCTTACTGAATCTGTGCAGTGATCCTACACATCAGCTGTTACTGATACCCATTCTACAGGTAAAGCTGAGCTCTTTTATCGCTAATTTCAAGCCACAGTGGACCTAATTCTCAATTATTTTATCCTTTGGTTAAAGAAGAAAACGGACATAGGAAATCAACAAACAATAAAAATATTTTATTTGATGACAGTCACATTGCTGGTACTTGTTAATAATGGTCATGTGTCTTTCTTATACTTCAAAATTGTATCTTTTGATTTAAGAATACCACTGCCTAATAATGGTAGAGTAGACTGAATTTACAGTTAAAATAAAACATCTGAACACATTTAGCATTAAGTATCATTCCACCTGTGTGCAAACAAAAAAGTTACAAAATGCATTTCTCAACCCAAGTCAATATTATTTTTAAGGTTTCTTGTAATCCATTCATGACTTCAAAGAGAAACCTCTGCCTTGGAGATGGCATATCCGAGGATCAACCCAAGGAGAGGAGAGGGCAGTAGAAGAGGCACACTCTTACTCCCTTTTTGCAGAAACCTAATTGTGTTTGATGGAGAGAGTGTTCAATGCATATATGAATGAACGAATGAATGAATGAGTAAACAAAAGCAAAGGAATAGAATGAAGTTGATTAAAGTATGCATCTTCAAATTATGTGTTAAATTGGGTAGAGCATCTGCTGGTCCTTAATTTTATCTGGAACTATCACAGATTGTCTTCCTTACAGGGCTTTCAAGTGCAGATTTAGATGAAAAGGGCTTAAAAAATATGAACTTGACCACACATTCATATAGAGATTTAAACTGCTATCATCAGAAAATTATTACAGGAGTTTTAAACTCTTATCAGAAAGCTTTTAATGGAACTCTGCCATCAGAGTCCAATTCATTTAATTGAATGGAACCTTCTTTTTCTTTCTCTCTTGTACATTGCCTAGTAGAGTAGTAGAAAAGTTTCTGCAGTGACCAAATTTGTTACAATGTTGGTGCCATTCATTCTGTAGGTTACAAGTTGGTCATGACAATAAGTGGCTGGATATTCTTTTCATGGACAACTTATATTCACAAATTGGTTGTTTGGGGGAAATCATCAGACTTAGTTCTTCAGGCATATTTCTTTTCACTGATTCATTGTACAGAGATCAGATCTGAACTGTCAGGGCCCAGTTGTGCTGTGTATATATACCAGCACCCATTGCTGGATGGGGTTCAGTTAAACAGGAAGGAAAGATAAATGGTGGAATATATTTATTTGTCAGATGGCTGCATCCATCTGTGAGTCAGGAATCTTGGTGGAAAACTCCAAAGTTTTTAAAAGTGAAATTACCTCCTCAATCATTTTTATTCCCAATTAAATTAATGTTTGATATAAACACTATAGGTTAGTGTAGTATTCAGTACCATTTAGTTTCCTCTCTATTTTAGTTTCTAATTTTCATTGTAGTTCTTAGTCTTTGTTTTTTGAGGGCGAGCTTATGGTATAATAAATCAAATTAGTTTTAGTGGGTAGATTTAGTTTTCTCTAATGACTTACTACCCAAAATATACGTTCTTCTTATGTGAACAAGCCAAAGTGGATTACTATTTATTTGACTGACAAGGAAAGGCATTTCTAATTTTATTTAGTAGCTGAAGTAAATTCCTTTACCACAAATTAAATGTGAAATAAATGTATGATCCTCTCTTAATGAATAAAGCAGGTTGAGAGCCAAACAAACTTGTAGTAGATCTCTTTAACCAGTTGGTGGTGCTAAAAACTCTAATAAAGAAACTAATTGGAAAGAGGAGGTTAAGCTGGAGCCTTCCTTAATAAGTGTTATTAGGTTTTGAAAAATTAGTATCAAAAATATATGCCCAAATTATTACATCTTCCCAGTTTAAGAACCAAACCAAATCCCTTTGCTAGGCAGCAAAATACATTTCTAGTAAACTCCTGTAAAGATGTCATTGACTCTCATAGTGTTCACATATTGGAAATTACATGGTTGTGTGACATCTGGCTCCATCCTGGAAATAGCCTTTAGCCTGTGTTGAAGTATGGGTGATAATGTATGCTGGAGTGGTATACCTGGTTCTATTTATGATCTGAATTTAGATTTAAGAAATACTGATTACTACTATTTTTTTTTAAATTTATTTATTTGACCGAGAGATAGAGAGTACAAGCGGGTGGAGCGGCAGGCAGAGGGAGAAGGAGAAGCAGGCTCCCTGCTGAGCAGAGAGCCCGACGCAGGGCTCGATCCGAGGACCCTGGGATCATGACCTGAGCCGAAGGCAGACGCTTAACCAACTGAGCCACCCAGGCGCCCCTATTTTTTTTTTTAAGATTTTATTAAGAGAGAGAGTGTGTGAGTGGCATGGGGGGGAGTGGGGGGGAGAAGCAGAGGGAGAGGGACAAGCAGACTCTGCACTGAGCACGGAGCCTGACCCGGGGTTTGATCCCAGGACCCTGAGATCATGACCTAAGCCGAAGCCAAGAGTCAGATGCTTAACTAGCTGAGCCACCCAGGCGCCCCTGATTAGTACTATTTTTTACTAATAGTGTGCTTTTTAGGGCTAGGTTTGTTTGTTTAACTCTTTTTAACCCCCTGTTTTTTTAGCGCCAAAGAAGTCTAGTAGAGCAATAATCTGTTGCCCGAATGTGTCCTGAGATGCATGAGAAGCACAGAGAGGCCTTGGGATCAGGGAGAGCAGGTTTTGAATTTTGCTACACATTTCATAACCATCACCCTGTAGTCACTTACATAAATTCTTTACAACTCAGCTTTCCCAACTTGTAAAACAGGGATAATAACCTCTTTTCCCCAGAGTTGGCATAAGCATTAAATGAGACAATGAGTGCCACTTGCGTGTTGTTTCCCTGCTCTGCCCTCATTGGAGGCAGAGGCTGGGACTCAACCCTTTGGAGCCCCTGCTCTGCCGCCGGACTTAGCCAGGCCTGAGGATGGGAGGTCCTCTTTGTGTCTGGTAATACTTCAGGCTCCACTGGTGAGAAGGTAATTCTAGATTGTGAAGCTCCACAGGTATTTTGTAGACTCACAGACTTACAGAAGAGACATTCAGATAGTTTACCTGGCTTTCAGGTATTTGCCTCTCTACCCTGGTGATATTTGTCTGCTGGTCGAAATCTGCCTAAACACTGAAGACTGGGGAAGGCAATACAAGATTGCTAAAAGATGTAGCAAAGGTGTTCCTCGGGGTTGGTTTATCCACTCATTTATTTGTTTCACAAACTCTTACTGAGCATTACTGTTCCAAAGAAGAACCCCAGAAGAGCCTCAAACCTTCACGGAGAGCTGCAGACTCCAAGGAGCAGGGTGCTTCCTGCTTGGCAGGAATTTATCCATGTAACAGGAAGATTATGGAAATTTAAGTGTTCTTTATAATGTTATAAAAATCAGGTATAAGGTTGTGCATTTTTTAAAACTTTTTAAGACTCTGATAATGAAATTTTTACATTTTCCACAGAGTGTTCTGTATTTAGAAGATTGACACAGGTTGGCAGAGGCTCCACTGTGATGGTAAAATCATAAAACAGTGTTAATAGTATGGCTAGTCTGGTAAGATACGTATTTTTTAGGAATGGCACAGCTAACATGTTTGGTTAGATCTCATTGATTTGGAACCTTGAGATTCAGAGATTACAGAATCGTGGCCTCCGATGGTGGTAGAGACTTCAGAAATCACATACACCATTTCTCTCCTAGCTAAAAAAATGGAGGTCAATGAACTTAATAGCTTCCCCAAGGTTACACAGATCTGGATCAAAACTCAGGTCTCCTGACTCCCAATTCAACGCCAGCGCATTATTTTTCTGCCCTAACTTCTACAACGAGGACCCATTTTCAATATAAATAAAAACAAATGTGTCGGGGGCGCCTGGGTGGCTCAGTTGGTTAAGCAACTGCCTTCGGCTCAGGTCATGATCCCGGAGTCCTGGGACCGAGTCCCACATCGGGCTCCTGGCTCAGCGGGGAGCCTGCTTCTCCCTCTAACCCTCTCCCTTCTCATGCTCTTTCTCTCTCCCTCGCTGTCTAATAAATAAATTAAATCTTTAAAAAAAACAAAAACAAAAACAAATGTGTCTTTGTTCAGCCTCCCTAAACTTTCATACTAAACCCAGAGCATCGTTTCTGCCCAATTATCAGAGTGAAAACTTTGTATCCAAGACAGTTACTGAAGATGCTCCCACATACGGTTCGGAGCAGAGCTAAGGGGAGGGACAGGGAGGCACGCAGCTCGCACACGAGTGCCTGTGTCTGTTACCCCTACTGAAGCAGGCAGGGTTTTCATTCCCCCCACTGCCTCGCCCGCCTCGCCTGCCTCTCGTCTCTTGCTAGATGAATGACATCCTATGCCGCAGGTGTATTAGTAATTTCGGAGTTTGTTCCCCACTAAAAATGACCTCATTGTTTTATGCTTCTTTTCCATACTTATACAGTAACAGGAAAATAAACCAGCTCTGAGTACAGCCCACAGCAGAAATCTTGTGCTCTTTATGCAAGTTTGATTTATAGACGTGTACTGCAGAGCGGAGTGACTATGAAACATTCATCTTCCCATTGCTAGTTGCCATGGAAATCAAGTACACAGAGCAGTGTCATTCCAGTCCTGGTGATGCCTGCAGTAGTTTATCCCTTTGTTGTTCTTGTTTCTTAAGCAACTGCCTCGCATTCTTTCATCATTACAATTAATCATGCACACAAGTTTTTATCTTTCATCTCAAATAGAAAGTACTAAAAATGTATGACAAAAATAGGGAGAATTTAAATATTCTTGTGGCTTTAAATATGCATTTGCGATTTTCCCCCTCAGTCCCATTGGAAAATAGGTCATGTAGGAAAAAAAAGCACATATTAATGTACAGAAATTTCAATCAAGAGAGCAATAGAGAAATCTGAGCAAAAAAGCAATGCTACAGTCAGGAAATCTTAAGGAGCTTCAGACTCTCAGGCCTCCCAGTGCTTGGCACTAAATAAGTCTGCATTTTGGGTAATGCCAACCAAAAACTGCCCCTGAGCTATATATTATCAACTCTCCTTTTGTTTTGTTTGGTTATGTTTTGTTAGTCTCCTTACAGATTTGAATAACCTGAATATTTGCTGGATAGATTACAGTAGATTTTAAAGAGTAGGGAGGCTTCTTTCTTTAAAGACTAATAAAGTTCAAGATTTTTTTTTTTTACAGAGTAAGTAAAAAGAATTCTGCTTAGTCTTCATTATCTGCCTTCTTTTATTGCATTTCTGGCCAAGTCTGTTGGTTAAGAGAGCATATTTGGAATAACTGCTCCTTTGCTTATTGGCTGGGAGGCCATTGAGAAATAGCTCAGTTTACCTTGGTTCCTTTATCTATAAAGTGAGCAGCTATCAAATTGGGATAATAAGGGGTTGTGGAGAGGGTTAATTCATGCAAAGCGCCTAGCTCTGTGCCTGGCACAATATGAAAGCTCAGGCAGAGGGACTGTGGTAGTGGTGGTAATGGTTGTTACTCCTAGGATGACTGCTGACTACACCAGGCCAGAGCTGAGCTCCAACCCAGGGAGTGAGACTTCCTTGATCTACCTTGATTTCAGCCCCAAAGTCCAGGACTCTGTCTTTAGGGTCCAAGGTCACAGGTGATTGCCAGCGCCTTCACTTGGGCTGCATGGGCTCGCTTCATCTCAACACTTCGGATCCTACGATTTGGGCTGAGAAATATTGACAGTGCCCCTTTCATCTACTAATTGGGAAGAGAAGGCCATCCTCAAAGTTGCAAATTTCTATGACCCGAATTGTTTCTGGCCAAGGGCTATGTTGGGGTGCGTGGGGGGGAGTGGGCTACCTGCTCCTGTCTTGCTAGGGGAAGGGTCTAGTGTTTGTCTGCAGAGCCCGAAATACTGTCTGATCTGCGCCTCTCCACCCCAGGGCTCCCATGTTGCTCTGCGGTGGCTTCGGCCCTCCTTCAGACCTTCTGGAATTGAAGTTTTCCGAACTGGTGGCAGACGCATTCTTTGTTGAAATTCACTCTCCTTGGCAGTCCTCCGGGGCACACGGCAATGCCTATTTATTTGATTTAGCTCTTGTTTGGTTAGCCTTGTATTTGGTCTGTTTTGCTTTGTGCAGTTCTTTTTCTCTTCAAATTTTCATGTTTCGATTCCTTGGACCTCATTTCTATTTAGTTTGCTAGCTGGCTTCATAACATTGTTAAAAGTTGTTTGCTTGAAGCAATCACTAAATGAGTAGCCTTAGATTAATTTGTCTTTTTCTCCCCCAAGCCCGATCCATAGCATGTGAAGTAGGTGCACTTTTGTTAATGACTAAAACAAAATAGACTTTATGGTTTCCCCTTTGCCACATCCTAATACTACGCCATAGTGTCCCCAGTTCTCCTTATTTAGCTCTTGGTTGTTTCCTGTCCCCCAGTCGGTAGACTTATGTCAATTCTAAAGAAGAGACTGTACTTTAACTTTTCCAAATCCTTGTGTTCTTCCTTCCCGGGTGTTCTTCCTGCTTCTCTCCACAAGCTAAAAACTCTAAAAGTCAGAATCTCATGCCTTTCAAGTGAAGCTTTCAACACTCAAAGTGACATGGGTACTCAGTGGACACCTGTTTTGTTGTGACTGCATTGGGCACAGGAGTGTATAGCTTTCAAGTCAGTGACTAAAATTCTGACCCTCTGTGGATTCTTGGTAACGTTTTCAAATCCTCCCTAGATGCCCGATCAGATGTGTGGTCCTCACCTTATACTTAATGTGCACGTGCACTCCTGTCTTCACCTTGCCCCAAGTCCCTTTAGGAGGTGTCTCTGCTCTGTGCACTTTTGTCCTCAGGTTTATATCTTTTTCTGTTTTGGAAATAAGTGTTAGCATCTTCTGCATTGCAGACACTGAGAATATATGAAAGTAAACAAGACAAACATTGCCCTGCCCTCCAGGAACTTATAGTCCAGTTGGGAAGATAGGTAGTTAGTATCCAAGATGGTTAATCCTGAAAGATAACTGCAAAGCACTGTGGGAATATACAGGATGCTTAATGGAGGCTGGGGAGCGGGCATGAGGCTGACTTCAGAGAAAGCGATAGCCAGTGTGAGACCTGACGGATGGAAATAGGCAGGCAAAGAGAGAGAGTGTGTCTCACGTGGAGTGCATCTGCAGAGGTCAGAGTCCATTGCTTTGCCCACCAGCTTGGATCCCCTAGGACTCGGAGGCCAGCTTGGATCTAACCTGAGCTCCTTTGACTCCTGAAACCCATTGCAGTTCACACACTTGGCCCTTCCTGCCCAGCCAGACCAGATCAGACTTAACCTGAGAGAATTCCTCTAGCCCCATGTTTCACTAGCAGCTGAGTATCCCAAATATTCTACACTGATTCCCATTGCACTGCCATATAGGACAATATATGTAGGAAGAGGGATTGAAATAAGATGAACTGAACTAGCCAGTTGGCTTTGAGAAAGTTGCTTAACTTCTCTCTGCCTCAGTCAGCTCATCTGTAAAATATGGATATTAGAGAACCTACATCACAGAGTCGTTTGGGGGATTACATGAATGAATACATATGAGAACACTATGCCTGGCCCCTGATAGGCACTCACTGTTTATTACTGTTTGTTTTTTTTTTAATTTGAGAGAGAGAGAGAGTGAGAGAGAGCATGAGAGGAGAGAGGGTCAGAGGGAGAAGCAGGCTCCCTGCTGAGCAGGGAGCCAGATGTGGGACTCGATCCAGGGACTCCGGGATCATGACCCAAGCTGAAGGCAGTCGCTTAACCAACTGAGCCACCCAGGCGCCCTGTTTATTAATGTTTTAATGGAGGTGTCTAGACTATCCTAGAGAGAGAGACAGGAGAACATAAAAGGTTTTTGACTTCAGGAATAATTTGCCAAAGCCAAATGAGTATTAATCTTGAAAGGTCTACTCCTCCTCTTCACTATGGATAATGGAGAGATGACAGGAACACCACACCCTGCCAAGTCAGGCGTACTGACCAAGTTGGCTTCGTTTCAAATCTGAGATTTTATTCTGTATTGACTTTGTTCCAGGGATTCTCTAAGTTTTCATGAAATTATCTTTGCATTTCATAAAATGTGCTTTAGTCCAAAAGGCAGTCATGATGTTTGCCTCAACTTTATAGTTTGAGCCTCCCAGGACCAGCCTTTCCTCCTTCATGACAGTGATAATAACAGCTACTAGTTGATCAGTCAGTAGATGACAACTCTCTCTCTCGATTTATTCCACAAACGCTAGCTGAGTGAGTGCCATGTGCAAGGCACTAAGAAGGGTACCTTCAGGGCTACAAGAGCAAATCAGACAGGGACAGTCTTTCATGGAGTGACTGTAAGATAAGGCAGAAGATGGTACCTACTATAGAAACATAAAGAGGTGAGGGGATTTGATTCCAGCCAGGGCAATCCTGAAGTTTATTTAGCAACTGAGTTAGGATTTGAAAAACTCTGGGAGGAAAGGCATCTGGAGAGAAAGAAAGCACAGAGTGGGAGTGGATGAAGGAGAAGAGTAGGGGATGGAGCAAGAAAAGAGGGTCAGGGGGTGCCTGGGTGGCTCAGTCGTTAAGCGTCTGCCTTCAGCTCGGGTCGTGATCCCAGGGTCCCGGGATCAAGCCCCGCATCGGGCTCCCTGCTCCGTGGGAAGCCTGCTTCTCTCTCTCCCACTCCCCCTGCTTGGGTTCCCTCTCTCGCTGAGTCTCTCTCTGTCAAATAAATAAATAAAATCTTTAAAAAAAAAAAAAAGAAAGAAAAGGGAGTCAGTGGTCAGGAGGGAGTGGTAACAATAGTGAGCACACAGGGGGGTGCTTACAGCCTGCCAAGCCCTCTTCCAAATGCTTTGCTTGTCTTGAATTCCTTTGATCCTCACAACAGCCCTGTGAGGTGGTGACTATTGTTACCCCCATTTTACAGATGAGGAAACTAAAGGGCAGAGCAGCTGAGTGACTTGGCAAAGATCACATGAACTGATAGAAATTGGCTCTGCCCCAGACAGTCTGACCCCAGGTTGGAAGCACAAATAAGCACTTCCATCATGCAAGGGAGAACCTTTATCTTTCCCTTTTATAACTCTCCCCATGTGCACCCTTGAAAGGGATTTTGAATCTCTTTATCAATCAGGTCTACGACAGTTTACAGATTTTGAAGGAATCATTTCATTTAAGGGCCCTTTCCAGTTCAATTTCAATAGAATAAAGATCTGGACAGCATATAAATTTTCACGGTCAAAAATAGAGCTATATAATCTATGGCTATAACCCTTTTCATAGACCTAAGGCTGTGGATATATGAAAACACTTTAGCTGAATTGTATACCCTTTTTATAAAATTCCCTGATTTTTGACAATTTGGTCATAAAACCTTTTGATAAAAATATCAAAAACCTCATACTGCCAAACTGTAAAATGTGACTCTCTTAATGGCCAAAAAAAAAAAATCTGTATTTTAGATGGTCATGGCTGCTTAAATATCATAATGGGAAACATTTATGGCTTAAATAATTGAAGTCCACATTTCTCAACCTTTTGTTAGACCTTCAGACAAATCACAAAATTGACTGGCTGGATTTTCTCCATTACTGTGTCTTCTCCATGCTGGGGTGGTGGGGTGTACACAGGGCTGTTGGTCAGTGGTTTGGGCTCAGCTCCCATGTTGTGGGAAACTGATTCAGGCATGTCTGCTAACCTCCCTGGACTTCAGTTTCCTCTCCTTCTAGCTTTAAATACCTTGATTCTCTGTTTCCATACCTTTGTTTACTTATTCTTTATTTTATTTTATTCTTTTAAAGATTTTATTTATTTGACACAGAGAGTGAGAGAGAGAGAGCACAAACAGGGGGAGTGGCAGGCAGAAGGAGAGGGGGAAGCAGGCTCCCCACTGAGCAAGGAGCCCAATGCAGGGCTCCATCCCCCGACCCTGGGAAGGCAGCCGCTTAACCGACTGAACCACCCAGGTGCCCCCTGTTTACTTACTCTTTAAAGAAAACTATGAGTAATAGTACAGTGTCTAATGGCAAGAAATAAAGAATAAAAGCAAATAATTCACTCATCATTGTCCTCAAACATCATCAATTTCAACATCATTTAACAAATGTTTATTAAGCACTTACTATGTACATGATAAATATGTGTTTCGCTGCCCAGGATTACCAATAATTCCAATGTCAAATTCTCAGATTTACTTGGGATTTACCTTCTCTGTTTCCCCACTGCTCGTATCTGCCTTATTACTATAGGATATTATAGTCTTTGTTTAATCTTATTTTCTTATATCCCAAACAAACAGAGCCAAACAGACAACCTCTCATCTCAAAGGGATCCTTAGCATGTTGGAAATTATTATTAAATCATGTTCTTTCGGGTTTTTTCAGTGTAAAGAAGTCCCATTTAAACCTACTGGGTTATGCTTCTTAGAAAGAACCATAGCTGTCAAATGTTCACATCTAATCCAGATGGGTCAGCTGACATACTAGTTTTAATGGTTTGCGGTGATGAATTTGTCATAGAATTGCAGCCTTCTCTGGGTTATAAATTGCTCAGACTCAAATGCGATGGAAAATTTACAAGGACTGCCATTAGAATAGAATGTTTTAAATTACCTCAGTTGTACTAGAGGGAAAAAAAAACCCTGATAAGAGGTATATCAGATAATCCTAAGTTCACGTGACCAAAAAAACCCAGTTACTGGGCTGTTTGTTAAGTAATAAACTGGGTAATGATGATGGCACACGTACCTGTCATTTTTTGAGTGCCCAGCATTGCCATGATTTCGTTCAACACGCACAATAACCTAATGAGTTGTACACCATTATGATTCCTATTTTACAGATAAGAAAACTGAGCTTAGAAAGGTTAGATGATGTTCCCAAAGTCACACAGTTAATAAATAGCCGGCAATGTTCTAGGTTGCTTGTTGTCACCTTCCGTTCATCATATTTAAAGGGAGAGTCATTATCCTTGTCCTCAAGTCAGCTCTTTCCTTCTATTTCTGTCAGTGATTCCATGATTTTCCCAGCTTCATGCTCACAGTCATCACTGATTTTTCCTTTTCTGCCCTTGCTCTAAACTCATTCAGTCACCGGTCCCTTTCTAGTGCAGTGTCTTTCTGCAGTGTCCCTCTTCCCGCCACCTCGGTGCATGTGTCTGGGCCCCAGGCCTAAGTGTACATGCTAAAGGCCAGACCTTAACTCCACGTTCACGGCTGGCTACCCTCTGCCCCCTCTCCTTAGAAGTTCTTCCAGCTTCCCTCCTGATGAGCTATTACCTTCACACACTGTGCACGCAGTGACTCCTTTCTGGGATGTCCCCTCCTTTGCACCCTGGTCTGTGCGCCCGGCCCCTTCCTTGGGATGAGGTCGGGTCCCCTCCTCTGTTGCGTGTTCTGATCCATCCGTTCCTCAGTGACTGTCCCCTCTTCTCAGCGCCTTCTCAGCAAGAGTTTCTGTATCTCATTGTGCACTGAGCACGTGCCACCTGCCTTGCACTGCTGTACAGCTCTTCCTGCGCATGACCCGCCTCTCTGTCAGTGGTGTTTGGGGGTGGGGACCAGACCCCTCACGGGCATCTGGAACACTGCTGTATGCCCGGAAGCGCAAGTTTCCATGCCCCATGTGCATGTATGAGGATAGCAATCTTTATGGTAACTGTAGTAGATCTCTTACATTGAACTCATTGAGTTATAAGCTCTCCTGTTCATCCCCCAAACCTTATGATTCAGACACCCACTGCACGGGAGAAGGACCACATGCATTCATTCATGTGCTGGTTGGTTATTTACAAAGATGGCCATAACTCCCCCCGCCACCCCTGTTGGCACACCCCTTTGCAGAGTGCCTTGGCTCTCCTCCCATCAAGAGGTGGAGTTTTTCTCCACTGTCTGAATCTGAGCTGACCTTGTGACTTAATTTGACCAAAGGATATAGCAAAAAGTAGCAAATCACCAAACCTGAGGGTGATCCTGGGAATCACCCCCCCAAAGGATCCCAGCTGAAGCCATGCCTTTTGCCCCATCAGCCACTGAGTTTTTGTCCCATTGCGCACACACAGATACAGTTTGAGATGCTTCTTTAATGAGAGTGCATTTCAAAGTTCTGTATTTCTGTAGAAATGGTCTTAAAAGTAGAGAATAAATTGTGATTATTTACATGCCCTGGTACAATAATTGTGTGTTGTCTCTTTATAATTTCCTAAACGTGATTCAATGCTAACATTGATTTTTTTTAAATGCTAATATTTTCACAAGGCCAAGTTAAAAAAAACCAAACCAAACCAAAAAAAACCCTTGTGTTCTTGGTTTGCAAACACCTGGAATTTCCTGTTCCCTCTCTCCTACCCATTATATAGAAACAAGCTCTGTATTTGCCAAATAGCAAAACAGCCTTTATTTGACAGTGTGTGTTTTACTTGTGCTACTGTTGAATCCCACTCATATTTTCTTTCATGGAAAATGACCATTTCTTCCAAGAGTATATGATTGTTTTTTTTCAAATGCATAAAGTTTTAAACATGAAACTTCATTTCAGACAGAATGATCTTTGGTTTTATGAAAGTGAAATATTTTTTATGGTTCTGTGGCTGTTCATCATTTTAAAGCCTATTAGTTGTAACAGGTCAGCTTGAAAAATGAGGAGTTATAAAATTTAACTTAGACAAAATACCTCACGATAGATTCTGAAACTATGCCAGTAGAACTGTGTTTAAATGATTCTTGAATTTGTTTTTTAAGGGATAGTATTCTCCTTTAAATGTGTATTCAGTAAAACACAGTTTTTCAAATTCTGGTAGGCATGTAGGAGCGCCAGATTCACGCCTAACGCAGACGTGGCATTGTTCGTGGGGCTTTCACTCCTAATGACTGACCTAATACGTTGTGTCTCCTTTTTCTGGCTGAAAGAAGGAATCCCATTTTATAAGCATTTTATTCAGTAATATGTTCATATTGCGTTTGACCTCATACTATTTCTCAAACTACAAGAATACCTGCGACATATTGAGATAACTCATATCATTGCTAGAAAAGTACAAGGTAATTTGGATAGAAAATACGTAATGTAATAGCTTTAGTCACAGAATATAATTAAATTAGCGCCTAGTGTAAAAATAGTGAAAGGATTTATTTTTAGTTTTTAATGGATCAGATGAATGTGATTAAAATATGTAAATTAAATAACAGCATTCATTTCCATGCTCTTCTCTGTGGCATCAGCTCTAATATTATAAGGAGTCCATTTCCTTCTCCCCTCCCCCCTTTTCAGTAAACCCGGTATTCAAGACGGTGAGTTTGATAAAATAGGGAATGCATTTGTTACATGCTTCGAAGCCTTAGAGAGGAGGGGTTTTAAATTGGGTAGGCATGTATTCATTCGTCCATCCAGTAAATGGTTATTCGGTACCTGCTGTGCATCTTGGTGCTTTTCGGGTGCTTGGGGGTAGAGCCATGAGCAAGATCCCTGCTCTCAAGGAATTCACAGTTCAATTGTAAGAAGACAGACAACTGAGTAAACAAGTTAACTTCAGACAGGGATAACATGCTGTAAGGAAGGTAAAACTCTACAAGAGAGAATGAGTGATGTGCACTGTTCATGGATGCCCCTCCATAGTATGTTATATCATTGTATTATTGTATTTCATTATATCATAGCATATTCTTTTATTATATCTCATATCATATTGTGTATATTGTATTCATATTAATTACTTTTGTAACCTTCTGTAAGGTTATAAACCTTGTAAGCAGAGAGATGAAAGGATAAAGAAAGATGTTCAGAGTCCTCAAGACATGTAGGTTTTCTGAGCATTCCCAATATACAAAGAAAGTCACGCTAGTGGGCTGTAGTATCCTTTTTCTGTATCCCCACCATCTTCCCATATTTGTTTCTAATTATCAGTAAAGTTCAGTTCAGCAGATATCCTGAGTCCGTGCTGGGCACAAGAAACTGATGAGTCCACTGGGCTGTTACAGACAAATGTGGCAGCAAATGGGATAGACTTGGACTGGAGAGCAACTTTCCTGGATGGTATCTATCACTTCAATCCGTGGTCAGCTACCTTTTCTAACATCTTACTTATCCTTAGGTTACAAATTGTAAAATGATATGAAGGACCAAATATCTAATCTAAATGTCAGTGATTTGTAATGTGAACGTAGTCTTCATCTGTTCCTCTTCGTTGGAGACACAAGACATGAACAAATGATCTTGAGACCTGCCCGTGCGTCAGTCCCAAAAGGGTGAATCACTTGAATACCTCTCTTCTTGAGGAAAGGACTTATTAAAAATGAACAATTTAATAAAATACATGAAAGCTTAAAAGATATATACACTTTTAAATGAAGCAGCACAGATTTGTAGACTCTGTTCTATCATGGTTATGATTCAGGGTGTCTGATTTAGACTTGGGAATCAGGAAACAACAGAGACGATCTCCTTTCTTTGTGTCTTCAGACCATATTAGTCATAATATCCTGACTTCAGGTTTCCACTGAACTAAACTTTCTAGTGATTTATAAGGCATTGCAATGCATTGCTGAGAATACTTATTGAGTCTTCCTTCAGAGATAATTAACAAAAAGATTTTGTTATTAAAAGGTAACATTTGAGGTTTCCTTCTGGCAAAAGTAACTTCTAGAAGCCTTTCCATGGTTTACTGCTACTAATTTCACTCCTTGGATGTTTGCTTGGCTTAATTCTTTCTAACTCTCCCTGATTCTGTGGTTTAATAGGTCTTCCTCCTGTTCAGAGTAAAGCTGTAGAAGCCAGTGCTACATTTAGTGTCCATCTACAGGCATGGTCAATGCCTCTTCCCACTGGCTTTGTTCCAGGGATTCTGGAAAAGAGCTGACAGAGCCTCACTGTGACAGGGTAGAACTTTTTCAGCTTGGAGATGTACATGTGGTGCATCAGTGTGTATTATGTGCCTGTAAAATAATTGAGGCAGAAAAATAGTGCATATACGTTCCTCCCAAGTTAAGAAACAAAGCATTCCATTCCAAACATGACTGAAGCCCTGTGGATAGCCCTGCCTGCTTGCCTTTCCCTTCCTCTGCCCCAGAGATAATCACTATCCTGAATTTTTAAACTCATTCATGTGTGCCTTTATATTTTATGATGTAGATTTATGTATTTGAATTAATATATGGTACTGTGTTATTTATTTTTAAACCTTACATAAATGCAGATTGCTTTTTCTCTAATCATTATATTTTTGAGACATATTTATGTTAATACATGTGTCTTTCCTTTACTTTCCCTGCTGCATACTATTCTATTGGGGCTTGAGGAGGTACAGTAACTTAGCACCCTCTTTCACCACCTAGAATAAATTGAGAAATAGATACCAGTGTTACAGAATAGTAGATTAAAATGTCAGCTCTATTTGTGAAATAGCTCTGTTGGGGGGATGGGCATGCTAGATTGCAGCCAGAATTAAATAGATTTCCCTTCCAATCACAGGCACCCCACATGGAGGCCTGCCCCTGTGGCACTGGGGAGCAGAGCACTGCTCTGGAGTAATTACTGGGGTAATATTCCCTCTAAAAGAGGTTCCTCTGCATGGAATTATAGATAGGAGAATCTCTGCAAGATTTATCTTACTTATCAAATTCTTTCCATTATAGAATTTAATGCTTAATGTTTAAATCATAATGCCTAAATTATAATTTTTTGCTTCAGTGTAGTTACATGGAAAGGCTATATGATGAAATACTTCTGATCTACCAAAAAGCAAATTCATAGACCACTTGGAAACTGTCTATGCATAAAATACCTTTTCCATCTTAGCTAATCTGATGGTAATGCTGTATTAATGCTTTATTCTCAGAGTTTGTGGACATTGTTGTCATCCATCCAAAGGCACTTGAGCACTAAATTATATATCATTCTACTTATATAAAGAAATTGCATCATGATTTTGTTAATTCTTAGTAAGAATAGTTTCTTACAGCTTCCACCAAAAAAAAAGATTTTTAAAACTTGGTACAGTTTCTTATTTGATGCATGTGAAGTTAAATGACCCACCCAAGGTCACACACCTAAGCAGGCATAGATCAAGGTTAGGATCCAGGTCTGTCAGCCCTCCCACAGTGTGCTCCCCATTGCAATGGTGTCTCAGTCCATTCAGGCTGCTAGAGCAGAAGACTATATACTGGGGGCTTAAGCAACAGACATTTATTTCTCACAGTTCTGGAGGCTGGGAAGTCTAAGATCTAGGTGCCGACAGATCTGGTGTCTGGTAAGAACTTGCTTCCTGGTTCATAGACAGTCATCTTCTTGATGTGTCCTCACATGGCGAAAGAGGCAAAGCAGTTCTCTGGTGTCCCTTCAGTGAGGGCACCGATCCCAGAATGAAGGCTTCTCCCTCATGACCTAACCACCTCCCAGGGGCCCCACCTCCAAATACCGTCACCTTGGAGGTTAGGTTTCTTTTTTTATTTTTTTTTTAAGATGTTATTGATTTATTTGTCAGAGAGAGAGAGAGAGAGAGGGAGAGAGCAAGCGTGCAGAAGCAGGGGAGAGGCAGAGGGAGAAGCAAGCTCCCCACAGAGCAAGGAGCCCAATATGGGACTCGATCTCAGGACCCTGGGATCATGACCTGAGCCGAAGGCAGACAGTCCACCGACTAAGCCACCCAGATGTCCCTGCAGGTTAGGTTTCAATATATGAATTTTGGGGAGACATGAAACATTCAGTCTATGCAAATGGATTATAGAATTGTAGCTTTATTCTCTATTTTTATAATGGTGATGTGTATTTTTATAGCTAAATTTCCTTGACTAGGTGCCTCGTTAGCGCAGTAGGTAGCGCGTCAGTCTCATAAATTTCCTTGACTGATAGGTTTCAGTGCATTTTGCTTTTTGTTGCTGGCGTCTTTTTTGTTTCTTAACACTGCAGGAACTGTTTATCATACTTCCTTAGATTAGTTTTATGGAAGCAATGTATACCATTTTCCTTCCTTATTTTCAACTGGTGTTTACTTGCTAGCCTTTCCAACAGATGTATAAATAAGTTAAATGTTATGATAAATTATTCCAAAATGGCATATTAACAGTTTGCGTACATTAAAACTATGGTGTAATAGTTTGAATCAGATTGTAACGAGGTGTAAATTTGTGTGTAGTTAATTTTTTAAATATAATTTTTCCATGCGTAGTTATCTTTTATTTAAATTAGTGTGTTTAATAATACAATGAGTACATTCAATCTAAGAATTAAAATACTACGATTAACTCATATATACCCATGTACTCCTCTATTCTGTCTTCCTGCTTTCCTCCTTTAAGAACTAATATCCAGAATTAAGTGTTTATTATTCCTTTGCTTTAAACACACACACACAAATACATATGTACATACATGTACACACCCCTAATGTGTTTACAAACATTTAATCTTTGTGTTTCCCTAACATTTAATCTTTCTCATTTTAAAACTATATAAAAAAAGAGTGTCAAGATGTATATAGTCTTTTGGTGACTTGCTTTTTCACTCAGTAATATGTTTCTAGTATTTATCCCTGTTGTATTTTCTATTGATTTGACCATGCTCTTTATAGACGTTCTTAGTACAAATATTTTGTCATTTTAACAAATATCTTCTCCCAGTTTGTGGCTTGTCTTTTCACTGTCTTCAGATATCTTTTGAAACATAAATTTAATTTGGTTGAATTTATGAATCTTTTTTGTAGTAGAGTGATTTTGTCTTATTTAAGAAACTCTTTATTTCAAGGTGAGAGAGGTGCCCATATTTTCTTCATGAAATTTAAAGTTTTGCTCTTGAAAATTAAGTTCTTAATTCTTTTAGAGTTGATTTTTGAGTACTGCATGGTGTGTGAGAACTTTTTCCATATAGATAACTGTTATTTTCAGCTTTTTTTTTTTTTTTACTGTGCCCTCTTTTCTCTACAGCTCTGCCATGCTGCCTCTGTTCCTACATTTTGTATTCTGTTCCATTGTTCACCCTGCACCAATTCCACAATGTCTTCATAAAATTTTAATATTAGTAGGGCAAGTCTCCCTCTTTACTTTTATTCTTTAGCAGTGTATTGGTTATATCCAGTTCTCTGCTTTTCCATATAAATTCTAGAACTGGCTTGTTAAGAGCCAAAAACCCTGTTCACATTTTAATTAACATTTCTTGAGTCTACAGATCAATTTCTGGAGAATTAATATCTTAATTATATTGTTTTCCTATCCATGGATATGGTATACTTTCCATTTAATTAAGTATTTTTAAAGCCTTTCAGAAAATTCTTGGGGTGCCTGGGTGGCTGAGTCAGGTAAGTGGCTGACTCTTGATTTTAGCTTAGGTCATAATCTCTAGGTTGTGAGATCGAGACCCATGTTGGGCTCCACGCTGGGTGTGGAGCCTGCTTAAGATCCTCCCTCTCCCTCTCCTTCTGCCCCTTCCCCACTTCTCCCTCTCTTAAAAAAAAAAAAAATTTAAAAAGGCCTTTCAGAAAATTGCTGTAATTCTCTGCACTATCATACCCCTGCGATCACCATTATAATCATAATGGTTTTCACTTTTATATGGTTTCCTATATACAAGGACTCATTCTATTACTTTGTATTCAGTATTCACAACAACCTTATGAGGTAGATTCTTATAATAGGAGATACTTTATACAGGAAACTGAGGCACATAATGGTTAATTGACTCACCTATGATCACACAGCTAGTAAATGTCAGAGACAGGATCTAAACCAAGGTGCCTAGATACAGAATTTGTGTTTTTAATCACTATTCTATATTGCAGATTGATTTTTTTTCTCATGTTGAATTTATTCCTCCATATTTTTATTGAGATATAATTGAAATAGAACACTGTGTAAATTTAAGTTATACAGTGTGCTGATTTGATACATTTGTGTATTGCAATATGGTTACCACAGTAGCATTAGCTTACACCTATATCATGTCACGTAATGGTCATTTCCATTTTGTGGCGAGAACAATTAGAGTCTAGTCTCTTAGCAGTTTTGAAGTATACAATACAGTATTTTATAGTTTTTGTTGCTATTAAAATGGTAGCTTTTGAAAACGGTTTTTGGGATGCCTGGATGGCTCAGTTGGTTAAGCGTCTGCCTTCAGCTCAGGTCATGATCCCAGGATCCTGGGATCGAGTCCCACATCGGGCTCCCTGCTCAGCGTAGAGCCTGCTTCTCCCTCTCCCTCTACCTGCCGCTCTACTTGTGCGCTCTCTCTATCTCTGTTAAATAAATAAATAAAATCTTTAAAAAAATGGTTAAATTCTATATTACACTTAAATAGAAATGTTATTGATTTTTGTATATTGATCTAATATCTAGCAACCTTGTTAAATTTGTAGATTTTTATGGATATTTTTATGAAGATAATACTATCAGTGGAAGATAGTAACTATTTCCTTTCTTCCTTTCCAATTCTTATGTCTTTAATTTCTTTTCATTGACTTATGCACTAAGACGGGTACTTCAAGTGGTGACAATGTCTTATTCCCAAACTCAGGGGAAAGACTTCAGCATCTTATCACTTAATTTTATCACAGCTATAGGGTTTTATAATTAGATCTTGTGTCAGATTAAAGAAGTTCCCACCTAGTCTACTACATTGAGTTTTTATCAAGAATAGATATTAAATTGTATTACATGCTTTTTCTGTATCTATTGAGATAAAGGTAATTGGTTTTTATTTTTAATGTGGTGAATGACATATATGTATTTTAGTATAAACCCTATTTGGTCATGATGTTATCTTTTTTATATACAGTTGCATTCACTTTGCTAATATTTTACTTAAGATGTGTGTGTGTGTGTACACTATTAGTATAGGATCATGTTAAAACAAGTTCTCAAGTTGAAATTTCTGTACCCACTCAAGGTATGCTTATATCCAAGGTGCCAGTCTAGATGAGGGTCAGTCAGCATCCATAACCTCTCAGACATGGGTTATCATTTTTTTTTTAAAGATTTTATTTATTTATTTGACAGAGAGAGACACAGCGAGAGAGGGAACACAAGCAGGGGGAGTGGGAGAGGGAGAAGCAGGCCTCCCGCGGAGCAGGAAGCCCGATGCGGGGCTCGATCCCAGGGCCCTGGGATCATGACCTGAGCCGAAGGCAGACGCTTAACGACTGAGCCACCCAGGTGCCCCTGGGTTATCATTTTTCCTTTCACTTTTGTCTTGCTACTTTGTTCAGGGCAACTTGTAGCTCTTTGGGTATCAAGCCTAATACGGGGAAGTTATCCTCTGAGATAATCCATGGTGGGTAAGCCCTGGGTCTTTACTTCTGATCTCTTCTCCTATGAAGCCACTAAACCAAAGCTAAAGTGCAGATATGGACCCTCACCCTCAGGATAAAAGTGATTTGGGGATGCCGCATTTCCACTAACCACTTTGGGTTTGAGCTAGCCCAAGAATATGGCCTGGCCCCACCATCTTTTTAACTCAGTGCTTTTTTTTTTTTTTTTAAGATTTTATTTATTTATTTGACAGCGAGATAGTGAGAGCAGGAGCACAAGCAGGGGGAGTGAGAGAGGGAGAAGCAGGCTTCCCGCCGAGCAGGGAGCCCAATGTGGGGCTAACTCAGTGCTTTTAAGGTAGTTTTGTTTTAGTTCTTAAGCAGCATTTTTGTTTTTTTCAGTGAGGGAATTGATCTGACTATCCAAAAACAGAAAGTCACATGAATTATTTAAGTACTTTTTCTCTCAAACTTTTCTTTCTAAATTCTTGTTTCCAGATATTGATTTATTGGGCAGAGCATTGGATTTACTAAGTGTTGGAAAAGACTAAGCTTATTTGTAAGAGATGTAGAAAATATATGAAATTAGTGATACGTTTCTAGTTTGGGGATTCTGGCATTTCAGTTGTGCTCTACCTTCTGTTGCTGTCTGAAGGATATGCCTAAGTATTTGTGACCACTATTGTTCTTCTCTTGAATATCATTTAGAAGGTGTAAGCTCAATATTTATTTTCATGTGATGTCAAATTGTCAGGAAATAGTGGTATAATTTAATGAACATGCCACTGAATCTCAACTTTTTTATTTCATCTATTATTTATGAGAAGAAACAATACAGTGTTTTCTGTTTTCATCAAGGTATTATATCTAAAAATCACTTTTCTTGAACTTGACTTCAAGATTTATTAAAATGCATTTTTACTATACTTGTACCTGCTATATAATAATTTAACTATGTCTGAGTGTTGATAGATCTCCAAGGAAGGCCACCACCAGGTTTGGAGTCTGCATGTAATTTACTTAGTTAGGGCTACAGTTTGTTACAGAGAAAGGATATGAAGCAAAATTAGCAAAGGGAAAGGCACATGGGGTATAGTCCAGGGGAAACCAGGTGCAAGCTTCTGAGGGTCCCCGCTCAGTGAAGCCACGCAGGACATGCTAATTCTTCCAACAGCAAGCTGTGGCAACCTGGGAAACTCATTCAAGGCTCAGCACCCAGGATTTTTATTGTGCGATGATTATGTAGCTAGTCTCTACCTGGCATGTACCAAAATTCCAGACTCCCAGAAGGAAAGCAGGTGTTCAACATAAAACATATTGTTGCACAAAAAGTTTTAGGCACAGCAATCCACTCATATGAGTTAATGTCGGAGAGAAACTTCTGAAAATCTAAGTTTCCAGGTGCCGACCAAGGGCCATCCTCATAAGCGGGATAGCAATCAGCTCTGCTGTGTTAACTCTTTTCTGTGCATGCAGTTATGGCTAAAGCTTTTAAAGCACTTACTATGTGGCAAGCACTGTTCTTTACTCATTTCATCCTCATAACCATTTCCTGGATAAGGAACTGAGACACAGAAAGGTTAAGAAACTTGTCCAAAGTTGCACAGTTAATAAGTAGTAAATCAGGATTCAAACTCGGGTTTCAGATTCTGTGATTTATCAAACGCTTTATTGTATTTTTTAAAAGATTTTTATTTATTTATTTGCCAGAGAGAGAGCACAAGCAGGGGGAGCAGGAGGGAGGGAGAGCAAAAAGCAGGCTCCCCGCTGAGCAGGGAGCCCAATTCAATTAGGGGCTCCATCCCAGGACCTCAGGGATCATGACCTGAGCCTAAGGCAGACGCTTAACCAATTGAGCCACCCAGGTGCCCCTATTGTGTGTGGTTTTTTTTAAATTTTATTTTGTCTCACCTCATGGTTAAGATGTTTCATAAAATTGTGATTAAAAGAAATTGTCTTCATCTAACCTCTTTTAATCTTCAGTGTTTCATGGCTCTTAATTTTCAGGTTTGGAAAATCATTCTAATTATCATATGCAAAACTTCCCTGATCTCATAAGCTTTTCTCAGCCTTTGTGTTTCCGGATTAGAGGATCTGAATCATTTTTTCCCCCTATATCCCTACAGACTGCCTGTTTGGTCCTTGACCACTAATTTAGTTCCACTATTTTTTTTAGACTTCCTTTTGGTATTTTCTGAGCTGTAGCAATCAGAACTGCAAACAGAGAAGGTATCACTGCACCATGGTTTATGAACAAAGACAGGGCAGCATTTTCAGCATTTGATTTCCTTCCTTGTAATTCTCATCATCATGCTAGCTGTATTGTCTACTCAGTAGACTGGACAATGACTTAGGGAATGGTCTTTAAATGCCCCTAGGTGGCCATCTGGGATATAGCTGATAACTGGCATGACTGATGGAGCTTGCCTCTCTTTAAGTGTATTTTAGATTATTTCTTTTCTGATTGAAATGAAGAGATCCACTATTTACTATATCCATTCCCAAGAAAATACATTATAGCTTCAAGAAAAGTCTGAGTGTTAACACATGTGCTGAAATATGATACAGATGTTTAACGTCCTACTGTAATATTACTTCACTGTTCAGAGTCACCTGCTTTTTTGATCCCTGCCTAAGCCTGCTTGCTTTATTCCGTAACACCTGTTCCCAAGAATATATTTACAGCCTGTTGTCTTTTCTAAATGGTTAGTACATATGTTAGAAAAACCAGTGTCATTTAGTGACTACTGTAAGGATTTCCTATTATTTATTTTCAGTGTTATTTTATTTCAGTATAATACCATATAGTTGTTTTTATGTAAACACCATATAAGAAGTCTTGATATATGACTGAGATATGATATTTATTTAAATATTTATGGATAGGAAACAAGTTATTTATAGGTTTAACTTTTCTAAAAGAATTGTAAAACTTTCAACTGCGTGATGATAAATGACCTTGTACTTCTATAGGCTTAGAAAGCTTATGTCTGTTTTGTTATGCTTATGTGGTCTTGGGTATCTAGTTTTTTGAGACATTTGCTACCTTCTATTCCGGGTCTTTGCATTTGTGGTTCCCTGTTTAAACATTGCATCAACAGAAAGGCCTTCCCTATCCAAAGTGACTTCACCCTCCTCCTGACCCCCCCCTCCCAGAATAAATCTCTACTACTGGTTTTATATCATTTACAGCATTTACCAATCTCTGAGACTATCTTTTGTCTTTGTTTGCATATTGTTTGTTTCTCACACTTGACTATAATAGCTCCATGAGAGTAGTGATGTTATCTGTTCTGTTTTGATTACCTCTGGATGTTCAGGTTAGCACAAAGCACGTGGTCATTTAGTTCTTGTTGAATGAATCAATGAATTAATTTATTAAAGACTACAGAAAAATAACTTATTTATGTTAGATACGATATGTGATCTTTATTATTCAAACATATTAGATTTTCTTTGGGCTTCTTAGAACTCGGAAGAGGGTATCCAGACTGACCTTGGGTTTAGGTTCCAATAAATAGCTAACTAAAAAGTTAATAATGTTTATATTTAGTCTCTAGGTTTGGTTAAGATTTCTGATGCTTTGGGCTCTGAGGATTGTGTATTTGCATAAATCATCAAATCTACACTTAACCGGGACTCCTCCCAAATTTCAAGATACTAAATGCATACTTTTTCATTTTTTGTGTGTTCATTGGAAATATTTTAAACACAGAAAGGTATAGATAGTAATTTAATGTAACTCTTGTGCTTTAGCTACCTAGCTTTATGTAGTCTTAACATTTGCCATATTTACTCCAGATTTTTAAAGAAATAAAATTGTACATGTAAAGTTGAAAACCCCTATATGTTCTTTCCTAATTCCTTACCCTCTCTCTAGAGAGAACTGTGATAATCTATATTTTGGTATTTATCAGTCTTGTGCATGTTTACTACAACTGCATAGATATTTATCCATAAACAGTATGTTACCTTGTTTTGCATGTTTTCCAGTGTTATATACATTGTATTGTATCGTTCATAGCCAAGATCTTGATTCTTTCATTCTACATTAAGTTTTTGAGATTCATCAATAATACATGTAGTTCTTGTAGTTCATTTGTTTTCATTGCTGTATAAAATCTCATTGAAAGATAATTCTACATTTTATTTATCCACTTGCCTGTGGGTGAACATTAACGTTGTTTTGAGTGATTCACTATTTCAACTAACACTGCAGTAAGCTTTCTTGTACCTTTCCATGTGTATACACGTGCAAGAATTTCTCAAGGGCAGTGCTTTACAATCTTCTTCCCCTTATTGCGCTCATAGACTATAAGTATTTATAAAGCACATCTAGGTAAACAGACACGTTGCTTTTGACTGTCTGTCTGCCCGAGAGGCTTTGGGGCTCAATATCTTGCTGCACCTATAGACCATCTGTGGCAGAGTTTTGGGAAGCTGCGTTCTAGGGCAGTGGCCTTTGTATTTCTCTAAAAGGACTCTTAAAAACAATGTACTTCCTTGAGCATTTTTAGACTGATCAGCTAATCCTTTTCAAATGGTTGCAAAGCATATGATTTCCAGTGTGTTGTAAATATTGACATTAAAAATAAAACTATTCTTTTGCTCTTAAATGTATCCAGTGGAATCTAAATATCATTGTGATTTAATACTCATTTTCCTTTCAAAAATGTGTGAGTAAGCATTTAAAATGATGTGAACAAATTCTTCTTTAACAATTTAAAGATTTAGATTCTTTTTGAAATCATATTTCTATTTCTTTTCTCCCAGTAAATTTTATCCTAATTATAATATTTTTTCATCATCTTAGTTTTCTTTCACTTCTAATTTTTAAAAATCAGATTTATTAAGGTATAATTTATGTATCATAGAATTCTCCATTAATAGGTGTATAGTCATGTGAGTTCGGGCAGAGTATATAGCTGTGTAACCAGCACCAAATCAACATGCAAAATATTTCTATTCCTTTCAGTTCCCTCCCTCTACTCCTGATCTCTGAAACCACTGATCTTATTTCTATCCCTATGTTATTGCCTTTTCCAGATTGTCATATAAATGGAATCACACAATATGTAATCTTTTGTATTGGTTTCTCTCACTTGACATAATGCATTTGAAATTCATCCATGTTGTTGCATGTGTCGATGGTTAGTTCCTGATCATTGCTGAGTCGCATGTTATTTTATGAATTCTATTACAGTTTATTTATTTATTTATTTATTTACTGACGGACATTGGGTTGTTTCCAGTTTGGGGCAATTATGAATAATACCGCTGTAAACATTTGTGTTCCAGTTTTTGTTTGGATATTTGTCTTCATTTCTTTTGGGTTAATAAATGCAATTTCTGAGTCACATGGTAGGTTTATGTTTTAATTTTATAGGAAACTGGCAAACTGCTTTGTATTTTCACTGGCAAGATGTAAGACTGCCGGTTGCTGCTCATTCTTGCTGGCACTTGGTATTGTTAACTTGTTGTTTTTGTTTTTAGCCATTCCTAAAGGTGTATAGTGGTATCTCCTTCTACTCTTAATTTACACATCACTTAAGCAATTTTTCTTGTCCTTGTTTGCCATCCATATCTTGTAATGAAGAATGTGTTCAAATCTTTTGCCCATATTTAAAAAAAATTTTTTTTAAGTACTGGGTTTGTAAGAGATTTTTATATATGCTAGATACAGGTTCAGTCTATAACTTTTGTTTTCATTTTCTTAACATTTTTTAAAAGACAAAAGTCTTTTATTTTGAAGCCTAAGTTATTAATTTTTAAATACTCATTTTTTTTTTTTGGTCTTATCTTAGAAATCTTTGCCTAATGCCAAGTGTGATGGTTAGATTTATGTTTGAACTTGACTAGGCCATGGTACCCAGTTTCTGATTAAACAGCAGTCCAGATGTTGCTGCAAAGATATTTTTAAGATGTGATTAACATTTAAATCAGTAGACTTTGAGTAAAGCAGATTACCCTTCATAATGTGGGTGGGCCTTCTCTAATCAGTTGAAGGACACAAGAAAAAAAAACCCGAGGTCCTCCAAGAAAGAAGGGTTTCTGCCTCTTGACTGCCTTTGGACTTGAGAGACTATAACATCAACCCTTCCCTGGACTTTCTGTTATTTTACATTGATGTCTTTGTCTGTCCTTGTGCCAATACCACACTTCTAATTATATGGCTTTTTAATAAGTCCTGATAATCCAGTGGTATAAGTCTTGTGGCTTTGTAATTTTTTCAGAATTGTCTTGACTGTTCTTAACTCATTGCATAAATTTCCACACTGACATTCTTAACTGCTATGGTCTACTGCCTCATAAGTGATACTAGTTTTCGTTTTAGTGAAATAGCCAAGATAACCAAGTCAACTAACCCCAAAGCCTGTTCTCATATTAAGGACACTGACTGCCCCTCAGTAAGCCATAGAGTTTATAATAGACATAGTCAGCATGTTTTTATCATTCATTTTCTTTAAGTAGTTAACAGTTTTTTGCATTTTACTGTTTACTTTTTATTATCATTTTTCAACTTATCCTAAACCACCTTCAAAAGAAAAGAAATATGGAAGCAAATTCTCAGTTTAGGATCAGTTTGAAATATGGTAAGAACCTTTGATTATGAGGTCAATTAATCTGAGTCCTTTCACTTGACTATGCAATCCAGTATTCAAGAGAAAGGAGTCCTGCAATAAGTATTAAGAAAGGTATACTTGTAAAATTTAGAATAAACAGAAATCAAAAAAATTATTAATAGGCCAGATGTGGAGGAGAATATCCTGGTAGTAACATGGACACCACCCATACACATGTCTTACATTTCTGATAGAATAGGTTTGTTCCAGAGGGTTTATACATATTGAATTTTATTTGAAGTTCTGTAATTCTGTGACTTCCCTGTGTTGTAATAGGGGAAGAAGAATCACTTGGCTCTCTTTAGAATTAGAATACCAAGACCTTATAAAGTTATGGCCAGATTGAGTCAAGCTGAATATCAGGGGATCCTGAATCATAAACCCATCCACACCTGCTTAGAAATCATTGTCTCCAACAATAATAATAGGAACAAGAGTCCATATGAGCCCAACAGTACAAATTCGCTTTTTGGTGAAGATAAAGCGTGTTCTTTGCGTTCTTCAAAACTATTGATTCAGACATGTATATAAAAGAAAATTATGATACATGTTTATAAGTAATTGAGGTGTTTGGTTTTTTGTTTAGTTGCTTGGTTTGTGTGTGGAGGAGCTTTTTCTTTTTTTTGGCAGCTTACCATAGCTAAGTAAATTAAATACATTCTAGGTCATTGAAAAATAGAACAAATTTACTTTGAGTAAGTGATGTGGTTTTATAGGATTATACCGTAGTTGATATAATCACTAAAGTAAATAGGTGATACTGGGAAGAGAGCTGTGGTCCTGAGATGAACCAATATCTGGAACAACAAAAGTGATAAAAGGAAAATAATAAGAAATGACCTAAATTTTACATCAAAGAAGAGGTGTCTTTCTAATGTCTTTAAATACAAATGAAAGAAGTAAGACAAAGAGAATAGACTAAAAAGAAAAATAGTCATGTGAAATGAGTCTGTCCACCAGAGCTTAACAAAAACAATGGGGCATAGAAAAAATGGGGATAAATATTGAATACAATAGCTACTGAGTCACTATCAAAGGACAGGAAGATGGGTGTGTTGGCGAAAAGAAAGGTCAGAAGAAAGCAGAAAGTGCAGTTGAGGTCAATTCCAATGAGGTAAAGGAGTAGAGGAAAATAATACCATGTGGGTATTGAATGTTTAATAGGTAATGAATGTATATGTTCAAAGGTAATGAATGTATATCGTACCGTTGTGCACATTGCTTAGCAACATGCAATTTAAAAAAAGAATGAAAAAGGAACTACAAAAAGCAATTGAAGGAAGAAAGAGGCATATGCCTTTAAAGTGATCAGGTCCAAGGTGAAAATGAGAAAAGCCAAGATGAAAAGTGAATTTAGACTTCGAAGAAGGTTAAGATAAAGATGCATTTGTTAATTGTCTCTTAGGTCAATTAAAAAAATAATTAAGACCCTGGATGATAATAACTGCCCAAAGTAGACGTATTAATTGCCACCAAAAACACTAAAAATAAATAGATTTAGATATTCATATGGTTTAATACTTTAAGAAAGTGTATTTTAATTTAGTACGATAAAAGCTGATCTGTGAAAATGATTATTTTAAAAATATTATGTAGGAAGGCATTTGGCAATGATTTCCACCTGTCATTTTCTTATTTCAGATATGGATTGTTGCTTTGTACATATCTAATACCTTATTTAAAATATTTAGGCAGCGGGTAGCATCCAACATGTTTGTAAAGTTCAAAAGTACCTTTATGTAAATAAAATAATAGCTTCTAAAGGCCAGTAGACGCATTTAAAAATAAGCAAATAAATCGATTCATCCCATACTCAGCAGTGAAAATAGAACGCATTCCCAATATATGAATTTAGATTTGACCTTGTAAACACTGAAAGCAATACAAACCCCAAATACCACAGTTAGCACAGGGTTCACCTGGTGAAAGATGTTGTCTCAAAGTATTTTTCAGAACCATCTTTTAGTATGTCCCAACTGCAAGCTAGAATTTGTCTTCTGACTTTTGAAAGAGCAGAGTCTCCAGTCTTTTTCTTCCCTACCCATGAAGTAAGTGATCAGCATTCCACAGTGTTGGAGAGAAGGCACAGAGTTAATTACAGACATACAAATGATTGAACAAAAAAATGGTAATAATCAGGCTCCTTTTACTATTTAGTTTCGGGACCTGAATGTCATCACTCATGATACAGCATAACAGCACTTTCTGCCAATTAGAGTCCTTACTGCTCAATGTTTGGAGAGTAGTAAATTAAAGTGCACAGTTGGCTCTCAAAATAGTTACTCTGTGTCTTAATATATGAAGGGGTGCCTTTTGAGACACTCTGTTTTTGAGATAGTACTCAAAATTTACCCATTGCTAAAGCTGAGTACTTCTAATTAAGGCAGCAGATCAAAACAACTGCTGTACCCTTTCACAGAGTGAAATACTGTATCTTTAAGTCTGAAACACATTGGGGCGCCTGGGTGGCTCAGTCGTTAAGCGTCTGCCTTCGGCTCAGGTCATGATCCCAGGGTCCTGGGATCGAGCCCCGCATCGGGCTCCCTGCTCAGCCAGGAGCCTGCTTCTCCCCCTCCCACTCTGCCTGCTTGTGTTCCCTCTCTAGCTGTCTCTCTCTCTCTCTGTCAAATAAATAAAATAAAATCTTTAAAAAAAAAAGTCTGAAACACATTGCTTCTCAGGCACTATCATAATATGTACCACTAATGAAAGAAAAAATTCTGCCCATTAAACTATGACACAATGCTAAAATACCAATGATTGTAAAATGCATTACAGTTTTAGAGATTTTTAAATTGTGGAAAAAGTGTCCTTGAGAATCAATGAAATAAGATAATATGTGACCTAAACCCAAACAAACATTTCATAGCCGCACTGTTCTGAATTTTTTTCAGATTTTATGTATTTAATACTATCTCCAACCAGTTTACTTTATTCTGCCTTTTAAAACCCTCTTCTTGGCTTCATTACCCTATTTCTCTGGATGTTAACTCTGACTTCACTCAAAAATAGTTTTGGCCATCTACCTGGAGATTTGGGCCTCTGACCCTCTCAGTTACACATCCTTCCCTCCCTATCCTAGCCTCCTGAGAGAGTATAGACATGCTCTGGAATGCTCACCGGGCTCTTTCTTGCCTTGTGAGCAGAACCTGGGCATCAGGGCCTGAAGACCCAGGGCCATGATCTCTACACAGCTGTGGTAGAGCTTCCATTCAGTATTGGTTGGGCTCGAAGTGCCTGGCGTTGCATGGGTGCTCTAGGTTACAACACTGGCTTGTCACTGCAGGCATAGAATTTGTCTGGTGGGAGAGTAAATGCAGAGAAAGCGACTTGAATTCACCTAATTTTAGCCATGGCAGGCAGCACCACTAGGGGATAAAGTTCCTCTTCACCTCTTTCGTGATTTACTCGTTCACCCCTCTTTTTTTTCCCCGGCCCAATGTACCCCTTCTTAACATCAAATGGGTGTGATCTCCCTCACATCACAGAGAAGCCTATGAGGAATTATCCACAGTGGGCCTCCTGCAGCCATGAGCACACTTTGAACAGGAAGTTGCTGTAATTCACATCAGCCATCCCAAACAGGAGCAGGGACAACCCCTCGTAAGAATGATGTTTGAAGTCTTGGAGAGAGAACCGGTCAGAGAGGCCCAGTACCCTCTGACCTCAGGAGATGGCCCCTGCAGCCCCTACGCAGTAGTTCTGTACCCTCCCTTCCTCCAGCCCCAGCACCACTGCTCCTGGGAATAATAATAGAAGCCACTCTGGACCCTGCATCGCCTCTAGCTCCAACTCAGCCATGCTTCCTGCAAGAGTGACCTGTGCTTGCCTCGTTTCTCAACTCAGTACTGCATGGCTTTCACCTCCGACAGCTCTGCTGAATGATTTCGCTGAGTTCACCAGTAATCTCCTAATTGTCAATTCATTGGACACTCCCTAGTCTCTGACCTCCTTTCAACATTCAGCCCTGGTGACCACCCCCTCCTTGGAGCACCTTTTTCCATGGGTGTCTGTGACAGTACTCATTCCTGGGCCTGGGCCTGCCTTTAACAATCATTCCTTTCCGTATCCTTCAGTGGTTGGCCCTCTGCCTGCGTGATTCTTCCAGCTTTCTCCCCTTTACCAATATCGTTCCTCTGGGAGATTTCATTCAAAGCCTCCCCTTCCATGTGGAAGACTCCCAGTCCCATGTCTTTATCTCAGTCCTGTTTTCAGAATTCCAGACCCATAGCTTGTCCTGCTAAACATCTCTCTCTCGGTGTCTCCATCTACTCCTCAAATCCCACATGTTCTAAATGCTTTATATTGTCTCTCGGACCTGCTGATCTTTTCTTGTATTACTTTTCTTGGTTCATGATATCACCGTCTACCCAGTTACCCACACCAGAATCCTTTAAATCAATTTCTTTCCTTGACCACTTATAACCAACTGGTCACCAGATTCAGTCTATCCTTCCACCCACATCTGTCTCAGGATTTTTTCCTCCTCACTATCGTTGATCCATGCTGTGTTCATTTGCTATAGCGAATGAATGGGTGGCTTCAACAACAGAAATTTCTTACAGTTCTGGAGGTTGGAAGTCTGAGATCAAGTCGTCAGCAGGGTTGGTTTTTTCCTGAGGCCCGTGTGCTTGGCTTACAAATAGCTGGTCTTCTTTCTGTGTGTCTGTGTCCTATTTCCCTCTTCTTAGGAAACCAGTCCTAGCAGATTAGGGCCCATCCTAATGACATCATTTTAAGCTAATTAACTCTTTAAAGACCCTATCTCCACACAGAGTCACATTCTGAGGTACTAACATTTAGGAATTCAACATGAATTTTAGGGGACACAATTCAGCTCATAACACACGCCTTCATCGTGTCCTTCCTAGCTAATGTGTGCTCTCTTAATTAGTTTCCCTGTTTCCAGTATTATCTCCCTTCTAGTGTATCCTCCATACCACCATCTGAGAGATTAATCTGATTTCAGAGATAAGCACATTACTCTCAATGCTTCAAACTCTTTAATGGCTTCCAATTACATAGAGTATAACGTCTAGATTCCTTCAAAGGGCATTCTTCCATGATCTGCCTCAGCCACCGTCCTATTCATACTTTACTTTAACCACTCTGAAATATTAAAATTCCCTAAGGTTCTGGACCTGCATCTCTGTGCCTTTGCACATGCAGCATTCTGTATCTGCAATATTCTTCACCTTCCCTGCCTGTGTCTGGCCCTCTCTAACTCATTTGAGACTCCACGTAGGTAGCACATTCTGGAGGAAGTCTTACCATAGAGTAATCAGGAGGAGATGTGGCAAATGGCAATAGTACCAACCGAGGGAAATTGTTAATATATGAAAAGGCGTCTCTTTCATATGAATGTAATAAGAAAAAAAGAGTATCTTAAATGTAAATTAAGCTAGTTGTTATAGACTTTTCTCATTCTGTGGAGTCCCTGGAACTTTCCTAAAGGACAGATTAGGAAACTTTCGTCTTCCTTTTCACCATTTACTTAGCCATCAGCTAAGGACCCTCATCCAACTTAATCACTTCCTGACGCTTCCTGAGTCGGGAGCCCCGTCCACAGGGTTGTGGGGATGTTCAGAGCACTACCTCTCATCAGTCTCTGTTCTTTTGCTCTAAGACACACAGGAACAATGCAGCTTCCCTCCCCCCCCCTCCCCACCCCGCCCCAGCTTTTCTGAAAATAGGAGCACAAATGGCAAGAAATGCAGTACAAATTGGGAGATGTCAGTCCATTAGGAGTGACTCAGGAAATCTGATGGAGTCAGGGGGAAGAGGTGTAAATTGCAGGATAATATAAAGGGGAGGTCAGTCCGTTAGTAATGCAAGGAATGTGATGGACTTAAAGAAAAGGTATAAATTACAGGGTAATGTAAAGAAGAGGTCAGTACATTAGTAACATGGGGAAACTGGCAGATTTGGGAGGAAAAGGTGCAAATTGTAAGATAATGTGAGGTAGGGGCTTCACTGTAACGACAAGCTTCCATCATAACCAAGGACGCTTGCTGACCACATAGCCACTGGCTAGAATTTTCAGTATTTTTACGGTTCCATCTCATAACAGATCTTTCTGTCTTTTAGAATTCTTTTTTTTTTTTTTTTAAGATTTTTTATTTATTTATTTGCGAGAGAGAGAATGAGAGACAGAGAGCACGAGAGGGAAGAGGGCAGAGGGAGAAGCAGACCCCCTGCTGAGCAGGGAGCCCGATGTGGGACTCGATCCCGGGACTCCAGGATCATGACCTGAGCCGAAGGCAGTCGCTTAACCAACTGAGCCACCCAGGTGCCCCTGTCTTTTAGAATTCTTGATTAAATTCCAAGTTAATAATATAGAACAAAATTATTATTCTTGCCCAAAAGAGGAAAAAACTGAGTCAGAAAGATTCCCTCAAAACTTCTGAATGCCTGAACCTATAAACCTATTTGTCAATCCTAGCAAAAACACACCTTTTTGGGAACACTTTGCTGCACACAGACGTACATTCCTCCAAGAGGCTCTGTAAACAGGACTGTCATTTCTGGGTTCAAGATACAATTTATAACAGTCAGACAATAAAACTTTTAAACAATTTTAAAGTATAACAGATAATGAGAGACTTTTCTCAGTGCACCTCTCTTATTTCTAAACATCTTGTGAGTGAGGCATTGACTTCCCTTTGTTCCAGAATGTCTTTTCAAGGATGTTTGGATGGTGAGCAGGCTTAGAAGATAGAGTTAGGGTTCCCTTCCAGAACAAAAGGCAGGCGTGCTTACCAACCATTTTAAAAGACTCAGGCTCCCTAAACTCAGGCTTCCCCTTCAGTAATGCAACCCTCTGCATGTGTCGCCATCCATCTGGGCTCATTTGCATCATCCCATAGCATTTGGGTAAAGGGAACCGACGCGAATGTGCTGACCCTCATGCTGCTTGCTCTGCTGTGAGCAATGGAGTTCTTTTGTCTGTGAGCCAGTAATCCTGGGTCTTCTGCCAGTGTTCGTGAATCCATGGCAGGCTACCTTGGTCACTTGCAGAGAGGCTGAATTCCCAGATTCTTCACAGTTCTTAACAGTTTTATCAACAAGGATGGGATGCTGACAGTGACATGGCTTTCTGGAAGAAGAATGATGAAATCATGGTCCCTAACAGGATTTGAAGAAAGTCCATGGGGCTTAGTAGCAAATATGTTGTCCAAATTAGATGGTCAACCAGGCAGTAATGGTCATCTGCTTTGTCACTTGTTAATGAAGAGGCACTGAGGAGGTGGTTGTAGTATAGTCATGGAGAGCTGCCCAGACAGTGTCTGCGTTGTTACTAACCCTCCTCCAGGCAAGAGCACTTCCTCACCAATATGGCAGTCAGCCTCAGGTCTGTTCTGTAGTAACAGCTCAACCAAAGACTCATATTCGGTGGGCAGAAAGTTCTACCTCTTTTTCAGACAACATCTATATAGATGGACACCTATGTTGAGTGAGAATGAAGGGAAATTAGTGACTGCTGTGGGCAGAGCCCAAGAGTAGCCTTAAAATTTTGGCTGATTGTCTTGGGAGATGAGGAGCAGGGCACAGAATGCCTATTAAGGAAGAAGGGCAACAGCCAAGCCATCTGATAGCTCAGCTCCTCCTACATTCTATGGTGCAAACCGTAGATGCAGTTTGAGATAAGGTCTCAAAGTTTTTGTATTGTTTAGCCAACTAATTAATATACATTTAAAGGTCTATATTTGGAAAATCATTATTTTGAAAAGCAAGGGAATGATAAATTCAAAATTCAGGAGAGTGATTACTTCTGAAAGTGAGGCACGGGGCTGAGATCAGGAAGGACCACATAGGTAGCTACAATAATGCTGGTACTTTTCTAGTTAAGTTGGGGGTGAGTATGCAAGTTTTGGTTTTATTATCGTGCTTCATAATGCAACTATTTGTTATGTATATCCACTATATGCATCAACTATTACATAATAAATTTTTGCAACAAGCTTAGGGAAATTTAGTTTGTAATTAGAATTACTGGATTGCTATGAATTACATAACATCTGTTAGATTTCTGTGTGGGTTTTAGTAGGGTAAAGGATAATGTCTTCCTTTAAGAACCCTACAGCATCCAACAGGAAAATGGTATATCTACATGCTTTTGTGGGAGAAATCCTGGAGAGGTTCAGTGATTTACCTTTTTAGATGGTGGTTCTCTTACCTACATTTTCGCGGTCTGTGGTTT
Organism: Phoca vitulina; assembly: GCF_004348235.1. Classification (NCBI taxonomy): domain Eukaryota; kingdom Metazoa; phylum Chordata; class Mammalia; order Carnivora; family Phocidae; genus Phoca; species Phoca vitulina. The sequence goes on along the minus strand of NW_022589710.1, from coordinate 58,216,783 downwards.
TGGTTACCGGCACTCCACTGCAGTCCAGAAGCAGAGGATCCTCCTTCTGATGTATCTTCAGAAGGTCAATAGAAGCCTGATGCTACATCACAGCACCTACGTCATTCACCTCACCTCATCTCATCACACAGGCGTTCTGTTATCTTACATCATCACAAGAAGATCTATTACAGCACAATGAGATATTTTGAGAGAGACCACATTCACCTAACTTTTATTAAAACATACTGTTATAATTTTCTATTTCATTAGTTATTGCCGGTACTGGCATACTTTGTTGTTTTTGTTTTTTGTTTTTTGTTTTTAAGATTTTATTCATTTATTCATGAGAGACAGAGAGACAGAGAGAGAGAGATCGAGATCCAGGACCCTGGGATCACGACCTGAGCTGAAGGCAGCCGCTTAGCCGACTGAGCCACCCAGGTGCCCTGGCACACCTCTTTTTATTGCACTTTGCAGGTATTGCATTTTTTACCAATTGAAGGTCTTGCATCAAGCAAGTCTATTGGCGCCATTTTTCCAACAGCATTTGTTCACTTCGTGGTTCTCTGTCACATTTTGGTAATTCTTGTACTATTTCAAACTTTTCATTATTATTGTCATGGTGATCTGTAATCAGTGATTACAACTTGCTGAAAGCTCAGTTGATGGTTAGCATTTTTAGCAATAAGGTATTTTAAAATTAAGATGTGCACATTGGGGGTTTTTTTAGACATAATGCTATTGCACACTTAATAGACTACAAGTAGAGTACAAATGTAACTTTTATGTGCACCAGGAAACCACAAATTCATTTCAGTTTCTTTATTGCAATATTTGCTTTATTTTGGTGGTAGGGAACCAACCCACAATATCTCCGAGGTATGCCTGTAATCTCTTACTGTGCCTAATTTATAAACTAAACCTTATGTATGTATAGGAAGAAATAGTATGTATAAGGTTGGGTACTATCTGCTGATTTAGACACCCCCTGGGGTCTTGGAACATATCCCCCATGGATAAGGAGGGACTGTTGCACTGCAAATTAAGTGCTCTCATATTTGCTCTAGCTAAGACTAATTATTTTAGTTTGAGGTCTAATTCTAGATAGTTCATTTTCATCATTCCTAAAAACAGCTTGTGAACGCTTTCTATATTTATAATGCTGAGGGGACATTACCCAGGCATTTGAGAAATTGGGAAAATATTATGTGTACTCTACCAACTTCACTGTCCTTGGGGATTGGGGAAGCCCATCTTATTTCCCTTCCAAATTCTATCTTCTCTACAGTCAAGAGAGGGAAGAGTTCTTCAGGCCTTTCTCAGGAGGCAAAACTCTAAGGAGAATTTTGTGCTTCTTATGTCCCCCGAGAATGAGTGCAGCTCCTTGCTGACAGCTTAGCCTAAAACAAGGCTTCTGGGAGCTCCATCCCTTATCACCTGTGGGAGGATAGCACACTTCTTGGTCTTGCTGACCTTGAGAGTTAAGACACTAGATTGATGTTGTCATCATACTACTAGCTAAATATTTTTATCACCTACTTTGGACCAAATGCTGTTGGTACTTTGTTTTGTTTATTCTTTTTTTTTTTTTTTTTTAAGATTTTATTTATTTGAGAGAGAGAGCGCGCGCGTGCATGAGCAGGGGGAGGGGCAGAGGGAGAAACAGACTCCCCGCTGAGCAGGGAGCCCAATGCGGGGCTTGATCCCAGGACCCCAAGATCATGACCTGAGCCAAAGGCAGACGCTTAACTGACTGAGCCACCCAGGCGCCTCCATTTCCATTTAATATTTACAGCAACTGGTGGTGGCTGTTAGCATCCCCCACCATTCTATACTGAAGCAGAGCTTTGAGATGGGTGAAGTGACTTTTCATGTTCTCCTAACCAGAACACAAACTAGGTCTTATGGATTCTAAAACTCATGCTTTTAACAGTACCAGAGCCTTGTCATTTAATCCACTAATTCTAATAATATCATGGGAGCATATAGAATTTTTTTTACCTGATGGAAGTCAGAATGCCACAAGGTTTGGTGATAGGAAGTGGTGTGGAAAGGACGTGGCCTCTGGGCAGGAGGGAGGCTCCCCTGGGGGTTGCTGAGATCCTATCACCCCTCTATTTTTAACGAATTCCATACTTTTTCTTTTCGTCAAAACAGTGTCCTCAGTATCTGGGTGGTTAATGTTTTTGGATAAGGTGGATTAAACATTCCTAAAGTGTGAGGGGTGGAGGGAACAAGCGCATGAGAGAGATTTTTATTTGGCTAAGCACGATTATATTTCTTTACCACACAGGAATGAGACCGAGTGTCCACACATTTGCTTCTGTAAGAAAGCAGGCAGGGTTTGAACAGTGCTTGGTCTCTGGCATTCTCGTGAGTGGTGTGGATGTCATTCCACCTTTCCACCACTCCAGTGTTTTCCTCCTGGTCCTAATGAGGGAAGTCAAGAACTTAGTGTGAAATAGGTATCACAGGCAGAGTTTGAAGTGTCTTTATCCTTGGCTTGCAGATTTGTCTTTATTTGGCCACAGAAAAAATAAATAAAGACTTTAATCTGATTTAGAGAATGCTTAAAACAAGGAACTGCAGTGTAGAGATAGCAGGAGTGAGCCTCCCCCAGGCGGGACCTTGGGCTGGCAGCATGGTGGAAGATGAGTGCTTGGTGCTTGAGAACAAGGGAAGAGAACCCCCCAGTTGTAGTGTTTTCAGGAGAGCATTATTACAGAAGACAGTCCCCTACCTAATTCTATGGAATAATTTTCTCTTGCTACATACTCATACGTGCCTCATTTTGGTAGGGTTCGGTACAAAATCAAAATATCTTTCCTTGTAGTAAGAAGATTTCATATCACAAATTCTTCCTGAGGACCACACAATCTCGTACACAGTAATGGTTGAAGAATAATGCATAATTTGAAGGCCACTCCATCCTATAAGCTACATGAAGGCCTTGGAAGCTGATCAAAAAGAAATTTTTATTTTCGTTCAGTCCTTCCGGGCTTCTTCTCAGGGCTGGTTCTTCGATTCAGTGATCAGATCACACACTATTGATCCACCAGCTAAACCAGTGTTTACTGCACACTTATAATGGGCATAGTTCAGACTTTTCCCCTTTGGAAGAAACAAAGTATAGTCCCTAGCTAAGAATGGATTGGTTTCCAAAGTTTGGGGAAGTTGAATCTGGAACCTGGAATGTAATGCCCAGAAGTGTAATAAAAGTAATAAGTGTAATAAAATAATGCTTAATTTCCCAGGCTAGCCCACCAGACATCTTTAATTCCTTGTGTGGTTGACCCATACCCTAAAGCCTATGTGTCCTGTTAGTGTTAAAATACAGGAAGAAAAGGAGGGGCAGTCTCTTCTCTGCCTTTCTGGGCTCTAGGCTCAGACTCTCTTCATTGTCTTTGTACCTCAGAGGTCCCCAGTGTCCTTGCATCATGCTATTACAAAATTACTCGCTGCTCGTCCCCCACTCTGCACCTCTAATTTCCTCATTGTAGCTGGCCTTAGCTGGATGATAGTAGGAAATAACTTTGATTAAACTAATTTCACACTAAAGTGTGCATGACTGATACCCCTTAATCTGCCCAGAGGCATTTGCATTATTAAAAGAAAATGCTTATTAAACAAGTATAGATTATTTAGGACCTAAAATAAAGTGAAATAAAAAATGAAGGCAGAGCAGAGGAAGTTATGTTGGGATATAATAGAGAAGAACAGCTCAACGTGGAGTTTGGTTCCCCGGGGCTAGCTTCCCTAAGCCAGTCCTGCTTTTTATCACTTCTTTCTTTGCATTGCTTCTGAACTTATTAGTTCCAGAAAAGGTCAAGTGTTAATATGGTAAGGCAACAGTAGAAGCTCCATTGCTGGGGATGAGGTTTGGGGAGTGGGCTGGGGAGGGCCGGAGTTATTGGCTGAGGACATAAATGACCAACTGATTATAAGTGTGAGTTATGTGTAAGGCATGGACACTGGCCTAAGGAAAGAGACACAGGTATCACACTAAATAGAGACCAGAGATCATGAGATCATTCAGCAAATTCAGGCCCTATCAACTGGCGATTAGCAAGTAGCCCTATTCCTGCCTTCATGCTTAGGTACAGTCAAATCAGGAAAGTAGACCTTGGGTAAATAATTACACTAAAACTAGAGTATCATAAATCTCTCTCCCTGCTGGGTATTAGATAAAGCAAAGACTATGGTGACTGCCTGTAAGCGGGGCCCTGATTGACATGGGGGTTGCGGTGGCTTTTCTGAGTGGGGGTTGCAGGAAAGACTTGGGATCGAGTCAGGTCAGCCCCATAAAGAGGGTGGGGATGGCCAGGCCATGTAGAGAGCATCTCAGGCAAATGCACAGTGTGTGCAAAACCCAGTGGAGGAAAACTCTGTGGTGCCTTCGAGGAACTGCCGGCGAGGCTTGAAGAGGGGGGACCTGTGGGCGCAGGAGCCCCGAGAGAGACACAGCACTGGTCGCCCAGTGTTGTAGCCACATCAGAGGCTTGGAACCTCAAAGGTCTGGGGTTTGACTTGAAGCTTTTAAGTGAAAGAGTGACAATCCAAGCTGTGTGGCCCTGACTACACATATAACTGAGGTTTACAGAAGGGGAAACCTACTTGTGAATTAAAATTAAAACCTAAAGGGGGCACAGGATACACTGTTGTTGCCTCCTCTGTGTGGTTTGTAATTTGAGAGGTGCCTATCAAGGCCCCGCTCCAAATATCTTTCCAGTCACTCCTGACATAGTGTCTAAACTCCTGTAATTGAAAAATCCATCTCTTTTAAAACTCAGGTCCCCTAACAATGAAGGCTTAGGCAAAAGGCGACATTTAAAAAAAAATTGTTCAGACCTCCAGTCATCTTTTTCTAAAGTGCCTTTTCCTTCTCCCTGTGACATCTCTTCCTCCTTCAGACGCCCAGGGCTCACCTGTCAGTCTCTAAATCAACACCGATTTCAAGAAAGGACCTATCTGAGAGGACGTACATGAACTTTATTTTTTTTTAAGATTCTATTTATTTATTTGAGAGAGAGAGACACAGCAAGAGAGGGAACACAAGCAGGGGGAGGGGGAGAGGGAGAAGCAGGCTTCCCGCTGAGCAGGGAGCCCGATGCGGGGCTCGATCCCAGCCCTCCGGGATCACGACCTGAGCCAAAGGCAGACCCTTAACGACTGAGCCACCGAGGTGCCCCGTATCTGAACTTTATGATGCAATTTTGAATCAGTCTGTTGCCTTCTCCTAGGATGTAGATGTGTGACCGATTGTAACTCAAATTGCCTTACGTGATAAGTGAAATCTGTTGGTTCTCACAGTTGAACCCAGGAGAGGTGAGATGCGCTTGGGTGTAATTTGACTGGGGCTGGGGCTCGGCTGTGCATCTCTGGTATTCTTCAGCCTTGCCCTTGGCCAAGTCCACTGTGATTGGCCTGATGCCCCTTATGGTTGCAACACTGACTGCAGCTATCTCCAGACCTCACAGCCTGAGCTGAGAGCTGCTCTCCTCAGAGGGAGGGTCAGAAGCCCTGGGCTTCTCCCGAAGGTTGTGGGACCCCCCCACCCCGAACCAATTATGAGGACCAGGAGTGTCTGCTAATCTGAAAAGCAGTCACTGTGGGCAAGGGGGTGGCATCCTGCTGATTGGCAGCACACCGCTGGGACTGTGGGCGGGATCCTCCCCCCCAGATCACAGGGATGCTGGATACCTGCAGTGGGGGCAGGGTCGAGTAGGTTCTAAGAAAGTGCCAGACAATGATGGCCCAGGGGTATTTATATTTTAAACTTTTTGTCCACTTGTAGAATGTTAGAGAAATGTGGGCATCGGCAAGCAGATGGGAAGGGAATTGTTTTTAGAGTAGGCAGTGGGACTATCCTGAGGGTCCCTATGCCAGCCTTCCTCCTGACATTCAGTGACCAATCTGCTAGTATGGCTCAGGTTATCCAGTGATTGTTGTCTCTGACATTCCCAGTGCTGTAGGCATTTGAACTTGGGCGTCTCTGATCTTCAAAGAGGCTAAGTGTGTGGCTGGGGTGGGTGGAAATAAAAAAAGATGTAGATCCTGTTTGTTTAGGATAATTATGCAGGATAGGATAAAATAATTATGCATTATTTAAAACTATTATTTAAAAAAATTATAGTGTTCCTCATTCGATGTGTTAGAATAACTTTATAAATTGGAGTTTGGCAGGAGGGGAGGAAGGTGCAAATAAGGGTTATTGGTTAATGAAAGGTTTGACGATCTTTGTATTCTAGCTACCTTATCTAAGTTTAAAGACATTTTTTAAATTCAGGATAAATGAATTTTCAGGTTTTTTTAATGGGCATGGTTTCATTTCTTAGAATATTTACTTGCCTAAATGATACAAGGCTATATTGAATTCTTCAGAAATATTTCCAAATAAGGCAAATATATATATAGCATTTAAAATTTTTAATCCCAGTTCTTTTCTTCCCAATCAACTATGTTCTGTTAGTTGTAAAATGTTAGTTAGTAAAATGAAAAGGAGAGGGACACCTGGGTGGCTCAGTCGGTTAAGCGTCTGCCTTCGGCTTAGGTCATGATCTTCGGGTCCTGGGATTGGAGCCCTGTGGTCAAGCTCCCTGCTCAGCAGGGAGTCTGCTTCTCCCTCGCCCTCTGCTGTCCCCTCTACCCCCGTTCGTGTGCTCTCTTTCTCTTTCTTTCAAATAAATAAATAAAATCTTTAAAAAATAAAAAAATAAAAAGGAGCATACACACCCTCATCAGCAAGGATAATGTGCAGGATGCTTCCTAGTTGCTGGGGATACAGAGAAATGAAAGGCACGTTTCCTGTCCTCAGGGAACATCATATGATATATTTGGGAAGAAAGGCAAAAACATGGAAAATAAATAGTAGCAGGTTGTTCACAGCCTCATCCCACCGAGTGAGATGAAATGAGGAACAGTTGCCGGGATGAGAGGGTAGGCCTGCAGAGGGTGGGAGAGGTGTGGATATTGGCAAGGAAGGGAAGAACATTTCAGGCCAAGTAAGTTTACGTTTGTAGTTGCATTTTATTCTGTTTTCCCTAAACTTATTATTAGAGCATTGCTCAATTCCAAGATTTTCTTTGCTGTATTGATATTTTCTGCAGAATTGTTAGATTTGGTCATATGGATCCCTTCCAATCGTTTGCGTATTTTCTAACATTTCTGTAATGATTCCCTATGATTCTTTCAGAATTGTTTTGTAATGATATAATAATATAATTCTAAATTTCTTTTACAGTGATGAAGAAAGTATTGCCAAAAGCAAACTAGAAAATAAAAGTATCAACTGTTCTATCTCTTATGAAATAAATGTAGGGACAAATACTTATCTATAGGCCCTAAAAACTGTCCCATCTACACAGTCACTATTTTATAGCATCTTAAACATTCAGGGCTGTTCCTCATGGACGTCTTGGCCTGACACATTCATGTGAATTTCAAAAGACATGAGAATTTTGGGAAACTGAATCTGACTATAATCAAGGTGGCCAAGTTCTTAGCTGGCTTTACGTAACACTTGAGTTGTTGGGTTATTCTTCAATTAATAAATCTAGAAGTAAAGCTAACATTTTCCATTTAGTGTTACGTTTTTCCTTTATTTCCTGACCTTTCCTGTTCATTTCCTCCCACCAGGCCTGCGATTTCCCCTGTTTGGCTGCGAATTCCTTTTGTCCTGGGATGGTTGAATCCCTGGAGCTTTGGACAGTGCTTAGTGAGTGCTCCATGAATGGATGAAAACAATATTTCACACCAGAATAGAAAGAAATAATGCTGAGGAAATTAAGTACAAGTACATCTTATGATTTTAGGTTTCACACATGATTTTGAACTATTTGTATTGTCATAGCAACTTCCTGCTGTTTTTTTTTTTTAAGATTTTATTTATTTATTTGACAGAGAGGGAGCACAAGCTGGGGGAGCAGCATAGGGAGAGGGGGAAGCAGGCTCTCCACTGTGTGCGGGGAGCCTGATATGGGGCTCGATTCCAGGACCCTGGGATTATGACCTGAGCCGAAGACGGATGTTTAACCAAGCCACCCAGGTGCCCTCCTGCTAGTTTTACCTAACCAGAAGCTACCCTAGATATGAAGGCAGGTGAGATTTATAAGCCTAGCAGAACATGCTTGAACATCAGTTATTTTGTCAGGCAGACCTGTTATCCATGACGTATTAACACATGGACGATATGGATGCTCAGATTTTTAAAAGATCTTTGGATTCCTCATCTGCATAATTAAGTTCTTTTCAGAACAACTTATATATTGTAGATTTCACATGTGTGTTTCAGACTAGTCAATACAACTAAAATTTGATCGTGATTACTAGCTTTTCAAAGCCTTCCTTCATTTCCCAGCAGGCAGCTTCCTGTCAGAATTCATTTCCCATTTGGAAAATCTCTCTCTGACCCACGGTTTTTTGGACACAATTCATCCTTCACATAGTTGAGTCTACCCATTGTCATCAATCCTTAGCTCCTCAAATGCCAAAAGACCCCTTTATATTCAGAGTGATAGAATCTATCTAAAACATCAGAGGAGAGAAAACTAAGAAAAATATTTAAAGACTTTGTCTCTGTGATTTTTCTAATTTAAAAAAAATGCTTTTAGTGTGTATCTGTTTCTGTTATTATACTTTAAGAAATTAAAGTAATAACCGTTACAATTGAAGCAAGATGTGCTTTCTGTTCTCCCTCAATCTTTACATGATTAAAATTAAGCTTTGGCATAGCTGCAATATAATTCAGTTCAATTTAGCAAATATATATGGAAACGCTTTTGCTGCCCCCCCCCCATTACCGTGGCATCTACAAGAACTGCTTTTTCGTTACAGTAATTGAGTGTGAGATGTGAGCATTCCAGATGTGACTGTGGGGGAAAATAAAATTCACTATGGAAGGGGGTTAGGTTGTGAAGGCATCATCCAAGGTGGTGGATCTTAACAATGTATTAGTTTGGGCTTGCAAAGGGGAAAGTCTCGGGTTAGGGGTGCTGAGGTTGGATTCAGCAGGGCATGTACTGACTCTTGGACAAGGAAGGGACATGATGAGAAAGGTCTTCATCTGGCTGCAGTCTGTACCATAGAATAAAGAGGTGGTTGGTCCGCTGGAAGCCATTATCACTGACTAGGGCCTAATTGATGAGGTCCTGCTTCAAGGGTAAAGGAGATAGATATGTGAAAAGAAGGTCAAGTCTTAGAAATGTTACCCAGAAAGAAGCTGATAGCCTCCAAAGCTGATTGGCTATTGGGAAGCAATGCAAAGAGAACTGCCCAGGTTAGCTCCAAGGGCTGGGAGCCTAGGCAAGTAGGAGAATCCTGGTGTTATGTTATCATAAATGGAGGATTGGAAAGAGAAGTGGACCAGGCGGAATCTGGAGAGGATACCCATGGTTAGGAGGGAAGCCAGACAAGAGATGGTCAGAGGAGATCCAGGAAAACACAGTTTCATGGAAACAAAGGGAAGACAGTATTTCAGGAAGACAGAGTGAACAGAGAAGTCAAGAAGTAAGGGTCTGAGTTTGATTTTGTACAGGAGAAGGACAAAAGGTTAACCTTTCAGTAACTTCAGAAAAGTAGTAGAAGTGGATGCCAGATGGCAAAGACCCTGAAAAGGTTTGTGTGATTGGTAAGACTGTAATACAAGATCCTTCAGTTATTTCCAGTAAGAATCCCCTTTGAAGGAAATCCACTCCTTCCCCGACTAGGAACAAAATGCCAGCCTGTTATTAATACCTGTAGATTTAAAATGTACCTATTTTCACATTGTAACTCAAAAACATTATTTTTACAAACCATTTGGAAATAACGTTTTTATTTTCTTTGATTCTTCTCTTTCAAAATTTTGCTTATCCCTCTCTGAGATTTATTTCTAGGTCATTGATTCAGATTCCAAAACTAGTATTTTCTATAAGCTTATTTTATACCTACTAGAGTTTAAATTCAAACATTTTCTGACAGTAGCAACCAAAATAGCTTCAAAGACGTTTTTTACATCCACCTTGCTTTTTCTTTGTTGATTGTATCTTTTCAAAAATGCCCCAGATTGATAGCTCCTGAGATAGTATGCTATAGTAACAACACATGCTTTTTAGAATTGAGAAATGTACTTTGGCCTCATTCTGGTTCTTGAAGATGCCTTTTACTCCTAAGAGGAGCCAGTCAAGAAAAAAGTACATTAGAACTGGAGTCACAGGAACTAGGCTCTGTGCCTGTCCTTGTTGTATGACCTTGGGTCAATGTCTGGAGTTTTTCTTCTATGAAGTGAGAGCATTGTAGTAGAGGGTCAATTACATCTCTTTCCAATGGAAAAATCTCAGAATGCATGAATATACTACTTTATTCTTTAACTTAGTCATCAAGCCTACCATGTGGTCTGATTCCACACTGGAAGGTGTGGTTGGGTTCCTCATGTGCTCTCCCTTCCCTGTTCCCTAAAGGTACTGCATCCTCTGCCTATGACGGACCATCATCTCCCCCTTCATGTGGTCAACTCTTATCCTTCTAATCTCAAGGTGCATTTTCTGGTATACAGTGGTGTCCCCAGCTCCAAGCACCTCCAGTACAGATTAGGTACTCAGTAAATATCTGATGATCAAATAAATGGGTTGTATTCTATTTTTTTAATTGAAATATAGTTGACACACAATGTTACATTAGTTTTAGGTGTACGATATAGTGATTCAACAACTGTATACATTATGTTATGCTCACCACAAATGTAGCTACCATCTGTCACCATATAACACTATTATAATATCATTGACTCTGTTCCCTATGCTGTACCTTTCATCCCTGTGACTTGGGTTGTACTGTATGATTGTCCACCCTTGTGGTGGAGAACCACCAGCCTAAGCTTTGGCATCAGTTATGAGTTTAGAAACATGGAGATCTCCAGGTTCCCCCCCACCCCCACCCCTTTGGTATGTGATTTTTTGGAAATGGGCCCATTGGTCTCGTTCATGTGAGAAGCACTTATCTACCTTCTGTGAGTTCCTGGATGTCACAGACTATAGTTTCTATCAGTTCATTCCCAAGCCCTAGGATAATTTCTGGCAGAAATCAGGTGTACAATAAATGATTGTGAATAAATGAACCCCAATTTTGAGATAAATAATAAAATGTCCTTTTCTTTTGGTTGCAGATATGACACCTTGAAACTTTAAATACTAATTCACACTCCCCATAAGAAATTATATTTTTAAATAAATGAAGTTACTTGAATACCCAAATCACTAGTTCTGATAACATTCAAAACTCATGCTTTGATATCTAGGATCACTTTGCTCCATTTGCCTTTCTTACAACTTAATAATGAGTCATTTGCTTTCATTATGACTTGCCTTGCCATGTACTTTGTTTTCAAAAAAAAAATTTTTTTAAGAAGTCACAACCCACCACTGTCTTTTAGTTCTATAGTTTCAGTATTTTAAACTGTAGTTTCTTTTTTGGGGGTGGGGGACATGAAGCAGGGAAGGAGCAGAACCAGCATTAACTATGTGTTGTCTTACCACTCACTGTATTGTATAGATTATATTTCTGTGCTCCAGAGAAAAGAAATTGAGGAAATGGTTTTTTAACTAAGGAAATTATGTTATCCTGATTTACAAAAACCGCTATCACTAATACCCTATTGACCCGAGTCTCGGTTATCTATTTTTGCCCTACAAATGACCCTGACGCTCAGCAGTTTAAAGCAATAAACATTTAGTATCTCACCCAATACCTGTGGGTCAGGAATCTGGGAGTGGCTTAGCTGGTGGTTCTGGCTCATATCCTCTTATGAGGTTACATTCAAGATGTTGGCCAGAGTCACAGTCATTTGAAGGCTTGATTGGGGCTGGAGAATTCATGTACAGGGGTGCTCACTCAGACACCTGGTGATTTAGTGCCTCTTGTTTACAAGAGGCTCTCTTGTTAGGGCTGCTCGAGTATCTTCACAACATGGCATTTGGCTTTGTCCAGAGCAAGTGATCCAGGAGAGCGGGAGAGCATGGAGGAAGCCCCAGGCCCACACTTACTGAGAGGGCTAGGGCCTCAAGGTATTTGTGGACGCATCTTAAAACCACCACAGCTTATAACATAAAACACCACTGTTTGCTGCCTTTGATACTGTCCAGGTTGTGAAAGCAACTGTGATCCAAGTTATTTATTTCACTTCTTATCCGTGAACAGAAGTTAGATATCAGAATTTCGTAGTTTCCACTTTATTATTTCCGGTGTCTACTTCCTTTTTATTCTCTTGTAGAAGATAACATAATGTAAGATAATGAGATACGGTGGTAAAAATCATGAAGTGTTAGAATCAAAAGTTGTCATTTTCTCTCTGTGTTCCAGACTATAAGCTTTTCCTGTCTAGAAATCAATTCAGAACGTATCTGCCCTGAGAAACCTTCTTAATGGAGGTGGGAAAAAGTTTGAGAAACCTGTTTCTAGGTGAACCAGTGAGTACCAATTACATAGCACTCATGGATGATCGTAAGAACAGGTGCCAAAAATAACAAGCCTTCAGAGAGGAACACGTTACAGTGAAATGAGAGCTTCTCCAAAAACGGAGCCAGTGACCATCAGGTATCTTGTTGGTGGTTTTATATGTGAACTTTCAGAAAGATAAGAGAAAAAAGTTAGGTCGGTAACAGCTATAAGTCCTAGTTGGGGAGGAGGGGTTAAAAATCAACCAAAAGGCATTTATTAAGTGAGCCAGGTATCAGGCATTGGGTTTTTACCTAATTACTTCATTTTGAATATGCTCTCTCTTTTTTTTTTAAAGATTTTATTTATTTACTTGACAGAGAGAGACACAGCGAGAGAGGGAACACAAGCAGGGGGAGTAGGAGAGGGAGAAGCAGGCTTCCCGCAGAGCAGGGAGCCCGATGCGGGGCTCGATCCCAGGACTCCAGGATCACGACCCGAGTCGAAGGCAGACGCCTAACGACTGAGCCACCCAGGCGCCCTCGAATATGCTCTCTTTTAATTCTTCTCCATCATCCCCGGTCAATCTTCCCTTCTTTGTGTCCTTTCTCTGCCCCACTAGACTGAAACTCAAGGGCAGAGCTGAGACTTTCATCGTTGGATCCCAGGTGCTGGAGGCAGTGCCTGGCCCTTTGCTGACGTTTATTGTTGTTAAACTTAAGCCATCTTCATAAGTAAATACCATTATCTTCTTTTTCTCCCTAAGATTGTGTAACTTGACTGAAGGCAGAGTAAGTGGCAGAGTTTGGGGTCCAAAGCCAGGTTTGCAGTTTGTGCTTTAGCACAGATGCTCTTGGGAAGATTCCAGGAGGCCACTGTGTTGGGAGGCCCAAGGAGCATCCTTACTGGTCTTCCCTGAGAGAAATTACTTAGGAGGTATTTCTGTGTTTATCCAGAATGAGTCACTGTGGTTTAAGAGAGTCTTCCTGGAGACAGTTTGTTGATTGACTAAAAGGATCTTGAGAATAAGCTGCCCCGCTGTGTCTGGGCTACAAGTGAATTTTTGGTGTTACCTGATGTTTTTCTGTCTCTAAGTGGGATGCTAAAAATTTCTCATTAATGCTAAGGGAAACTCCCCTATCTCTTTTCCCATTTTTTTCCAAAGAGTCTACCCTGACTGATGAAGAAATTAGAACATGGTATTTAGATAAAAAGTTGGAGCTCAGTAAATAAGGAGATTATGTATCAAACCCCTTGGCCAAACCCATCACTACTAAGGGGCCTTCTTGCAAGAGTCCAGGCCCTAAAGTAGGGGAACGGTGGAAGAACAGATGCATTCAAATGGGGTTTTGCATCTAAATCCATAGGACCTTGGTGACAGGATGTGTAGTGGAGGGAAGTAGAGGCCCCTAGGCTTCTGTCCTGGTAGTCTGAGTGAACAGTGGCTCCGTTTGGTGTGACAGGAGACAGACATAAGAGGAGAGCAAGGGTAGGGTTGATGAGGACATCCATTTGGGATGTGTCTGTGGGACAACCGAGGAAGGTGTTCCATCGAAAAATGGGCATCGAGGTCAGATGGTTCCATGAAAGAGAAGTTGTCCCAGGATATCTGGGAGAGTACCTGGGTCTTAGATGTGTGTCTGTTGATGTTCCGTTCATGGATTGTTGGTACAGGAAAGAGCTGAATGGCACAAGCAGCCTTTCTTGGCTGTGCTGTACTATTGGTAATCTCCGCCACTGTCTTTATATCTCAATGTCCTGGACACATTGGGGAGCAATGAGTGACCTCCTGCTTGGGTTGTAGAAGGGAGCGGCCACCTGCCCCTGGAGGACGAGGGCCCTTCTCTCTGCCAGGTCTCCCTCCCATTGGCTCTCACACAGAGCTTGCTTCTACCCAGTATGATTTGGTAATCTTAAATGCCTCCTTTTTTTTTTCTTTCTGGTTTGCTTGCAACGTTGTCTATATCTGTTTTGAAATGTCATTCATTTTTCTTTTTAAAAGACAACCACAAATTCATGCTTTATTTTCTTGGGAAAATACTTCTAAATAAAAAACTGTAGCTTGGTTTTTCTATGTGGGTGTTGATGCAGTTGGTTGTAATGAGACCTCTTCAACTAGTCACTTACTAGCTGACTCTTATGAATTATTTTAGATGTGCTGGCTGAATGGTTTTTGTTTTGTTTTGATTTTTGTGTTTTTTTTAAATTCAAAGTGTTATCTTGAGATGTAACACACTTAGCTTTTATTATATTCTATAAATTTTCTAACTTATTCTTTATTGTGTGTTAATCTGATAGCATAATTAACATGTCTGACTTCGGTTCTTTCCTTACAAATGCTGAACGCTTCCGTCTTTCATTAACTGAAATCATTCCTCTGTAAACCACTAACAATTGCAGATCGTACTACCTTCACTCCTTTCTTGTGAGGATTTAAGTGCATCCCTTGTTTGTTAAATTATAGTCTTTAAAAAAAAACTAGATGTGACATATTTTGTCATTTGGTACATGCCAGGAGAAAACAAAGGATCACTTGTTACATTTTTAATCTTGTTACCCCTTTTATTTAATATTCATTCGGGGAGCCAGTGGAGTGAGGACAGGCTTTAGTTCACGCCAACTTGAAAATGTCAGCCCTGCTACTTCTCAGTGGTATGACTTTGGATAAACTGCTTGAGTTCTCTGTGCCTTGGTTTCCTGTATGTAAAATGAAGACAATACTGTTTGCCTTATGGGTGATGAGATTAAGCGACATAATACAAGTTACATAGTGCCTGTCACATAATAGATGCTCAGTAAATGCTAGCAATATCTGTTTTTATACAGTAGAAGCTCTCTTACCCAGTTCGCCAGCTTAAAAGAAGCTTCCAGTCCCTATGCAAAGCAGTCCTGTGGATGCCCACAGCATGTTGAATGCTGATAATTGGGAGGCTTGTGTCTAGTGTACTCATGTGCTTCTGCTCCAGCTAACTGAGTTGTATTTGTTCCCAAACCTGTTTGTGTTGTTTGTTCTCAAACTTCTCTCTGCCAGTTGAACTGAGATCAAGCCCTGAGTCAGGCTCCATGCTCATCGTGAAGTCTGCTTGAGATTCTCTCCCTGTGTCCCTCCCCCCATGCACTGTCGTGCACTCTCTCAAATAAATAAATAAATAAATAAAATCTTAAAAAGAAATGGTTAAGATGGTGAATATTATGTGTATTTTATTAAAGTTTTTAAATTTTTTTTTTTAATTTTTTTTTTTTTAAGATTTTATTTATTTGCGAGAGAGAGAATGAGAGAGAGAGAGCATGAGAGGGAGGAGGGCCAGAGGGAGAAGCAGACTCCGAGCTGAGCAGGGAGCCCAATGCGGGACTCGATCCCGGGACTCCAGGATCATGACCTGAGCTGAAGGCAGTCGCTTAACCAACTGAGCCACCCAGGCGCCCCTAAAGTTTTTAAATTTTTAGAAAAAGCTGTCATGTTAGCTGTGGGTGAGATAGCTATTAGATTGCAAGGGGGAGGGGTAAAAAAAATCTAGAGGGATTCCATATCTAGATCTCTAGGTTGTTTTCTAGTGGCCTTTCAGTTTTCATGCTTTCAGGAGAACTAAAATAGGAAATCATAGGTAATGCATTTTCAGTGTAGTTTATGCAGGAGAGAGGAGAAAGCATGCTGATCCATGGACCCAGCTTCAAAGATGCAGGCCTTGACATAAATCACAGTATCAGGGAACAAATGCATACTTTTATTTTAAATTCAAAATGAAACACGTAAGTTATGGATGTGTCTTAGTTTGGGCCCTGGGAAACGGACTCTGAGATGGAGATACGCACACAGGAATTTTGTTGAGGGTGCTCCTGGAACCAGGCCTGTATGGGAGCCAGGGAGGCAGGGTTAACAGACGGCGAATTGCAACTCCGACCTGGCCTGTGCTGTGGGGCATGCTGGGCCCACCACCCTGCAGAGATAGGGCAGACAGAGGGATTGGTACCTGTCCTCCTGCAGTGACCAGGCCTTAGGTGTGGGGGCCATCACCTTTAGCAAGGTAACTTCCTCTGGCTGGAGGGAGGCCCTTGAGGTTCTCAGCCAGAACTCTGAGCTGGTAACACTTCCAGCAGTGGGGGGAATCTGAAGGCACCCCGCAGCATCCACAGCATGTGTATCCACGTGCTATGTGTTTCCTCCTTCTTAACGGACTTCAAAATTCACCGATGGACTCTTGGTCTAGATAAGAGCATCTTCACTGATTATGAGCCATATTCTGAAGGTCTCATCGTGTTTGATCCTCTTTACATACACCAGTTGTCCCATTTGAGATCTACAAGACTGTATGGCTTAAGGACAACTGACAAATGTGTGTGATGTGTTTGAAGCTGAACTGATGTTTGGACTCTGGACTTTTAAATACTTTCCAGCATATATTTTGAGATTCGTGAAACCTCAGATTTTTGCCTCTTAAGTTACCAGATGTTTCTGGCATTTGATGATTTGGGGGGATCAGACTCTCCATTTTTATGCTAAAGGTCATCTTCCTCTCATGCCCTATGACCTATAGGTCTTTAATCTGCATATTCTTCAGTTACTCCTCCATCTGCCACAAGTAACTATCCACCCTCTTCCTTTTACTTGAGTATTTTCCCTTTAGACTTGCATCTCTTGATCTTGATCCCCAGGCTCTCAGTGTGAATGATGGCCCAGGATGATCCAGTGATCCCCAGGATGCCAAAATGCCATTTCTAGATGTACTCTTCCAGTCCTTAGAACAGTTTATGTAGCTGTTTTTGTTTGTTAACCATCTTAACCATTTTTAAATGTACAGCGCAATGGTGTGAACTGTATTCACATTGTTATGTGACCGACCTCTAGAACTTTTTTATCTTGCAAAACCAAAACTCTGTACACATTAAACAACTCTCGTTTTTCCCTTCTCCCAGTTCTTGGCAACCCCCATTCTACTTTCTGTTCCTACAGGTTAGACTATTTGAGGTCCTTTGTATAAGTAAATCCTACAGTATTTATCTTTTTTTTTTTTAGATTTTATTTATGTATTTGACAGAGAGCTAGCGAGAGCAGGAACACAAGCAGGGAGAGTGGGAGAGGGAGAAGCAGGCTTCCCACCTAGCAGGGAGTCCCAACGTGGGGCTCGATCCCAGGACCCTGGAATCATGACCTGAGCCGAAGGCAGACGCTTAACGACTGACTCACCCAGGTGCCCCAGTATTTATCTTTTTTGACTGGCTTATTTAACTTGATGTCCTGTCCTCGAGGTTCATCCACATTGTGTCAGAACGTCCTTCCTTTTAAAGGCTGAATAATAATCCCTTGTACGGGTGCACCTCATTTGTTCGCTCACCTATCGAAGGACAGTTGGGTTGCTTCCACCTTTCGACCATAGTGAATTACGTGGCTATGAACATGGCTATACAGGTTTTTGTTTATTTTTAAATACAAAGTTTTTTTGTTTCCGTCAGCTTGCATTGTCTCAAATTGTAAATGCTAAAGAGCAAGTCTGAATCCCCTTGCAAGTGTGACCATAAATGGAGCACAAAGACATTCCGATTACCCCACAGTGTCTATTTTCCTTTTGCGTTTTGGCGTGTGCTGACATTTTAGTAGGAATACTATTCAGTCTCATTTATACTTAGTCCTTCATTTAGTCATGTTTTGTTGTTTCCTTGGTTTTAAATTTTTTTTTTTTAAAGATTTATTTATTTATTTGAGAGAGCGAGAATGAGAGAGAGTACATGAGAGGGGGGAGGGTCAGAGGGAGAAGCAGGCTCCTTGCTGAGCAGGGAGCCCGATGCAGGACTCGATCCCAGAACTCCAGGATCATGACCTGAGCCGAAGGCAGTTGCTTAACCAACTGAGCCACCCAGGCGCCCTCCTTGGTTTTAAATTTTATCTCTTAGGTGAATTGGGAACTGAAGCCTTTCATTTGACTTGTGATCTTGTACATTCTGGAAGCTCATACATGTAATCGTGGAACAAATAAAGCAGCTGGAGGAAATCTTTCCTGAACAAAACCCAAGTGGGGCATTTGGGTGTGAGCCAAGATTCCAGCAGCTATAGAGGGAGATGTGAAAAGGCTGCCTATATTACAGCACCAACAAATCACTTCTGGCCCGACTGGAATGTCCTTTAGGTAATGATCAGATAGAGGGTAGGGACCTTTACACATTTAACTGCCTGGCCACAAGGTGAGGTGTTTACTGTAACCTTCCAAGATCTCTCCACCAAGTTAATCACTGTGATATACCTGAAGGAAGAGCAGCAGCGTGAGTGACTCAGTGGGCTCAGCATAAATGGAGATTCTGAGTCTGCTTAGTCTGAACCCAGCCTCACACTAAAGTACTGCGGGGTCCTAGGCAAGACACTGTGTTGGTAACTTCCTGGGGTTCCATTCCTCCAACCAAAATTCAGATCTGTAATGCAAATTTAGCTACCAAACAATAGCTAATAATAAATGAAGCCTTGTGTTAACTGCCTCTTTTTAGAGGTGAAAACTTATTGTCCAAAGTGATCTAATAATTAAGTAAAATTTCACTGGACATTTTGAAAAGATTGGTTATTTTATATATATATATATATATGCGCGCACACACACACACACACACGCGTCCGGATTGACACATACAAAAGCAGACGCTTGTAATGGAGGTAGGTTTTTTAAAAATGTAAAGGAGTGCTCCAAGTTCTTAGCCATTCAGCCAACATTACCGATTACCTAGGGCAGTACTTCTCAAACATTAGATGCATAAGAGACACCTGGAGGGCTTTTTAAACATCCTTTCTGGGTGCCTGGGTAGCCCAGTCGGTTAACTGTTGACTCTTGGTTTTGGCTTGGGTCGTGGTCGGGATTATGAAATCAAACCCTGCATTGGGCTCCCCTCTCAGTGTGGAGTCTGCTTGGGGATTCTCTCCCTCTTCCCCTCCTCCCCTCAAATGAACAAATAAATCTTTAAAAAAAAAAAATTCTTTCTGGGGCCCATCTTCAGAGTTTCTGATTCAGTAGATAGTGTGGTGAGACCTGAAAAATGTGCATATGTAACAAGCTCCTCAAGTAATTAATATTGATACTGCTGGTATGCAAACCATACTTTGGGTACGAGAGATCTGGAGACACTCAGAATGCCAAAGTGAAGAAAACACAATCATGTCCATAGGGCAACTAGGATTCATGTGAATACAATGTGATTAACCACATCGTATCACTGTGTGTGCATGCACGTGTGTGTTGTAAAGGCATTTCAGAGAACGCAGCACATGCAAAGGTATAGAGAACTGAAACCACATGACGTGTTCAGGGACATAGCATTTGCATTTCTGGAGCCAAGAGCTCATAGCTGGCCAGTGTGTGATTTGGGGTGGGGGGTCATGGAGGTGAAGGGGAATGTGGAGTAGGAGAGATGCCAAGAACTAGGTAAAGCTCTGATCATAGTGGGTCTGTGTACGCTAAGGAATTTGGTTGTTTACTTAACCTGGTAACAAAGGGAATGAAAAAGAGAAAATGTGAAGATTCATAAGGGATCTCAAGGACGTAGAGTTAACAATAGCATAGAATTTGGCCAAATATAATTTAGTCAACCAATAATCTTGCTGAAATCACACTGCCGTTGAAAGCCTCTCTGGAGTCTGGTTTCTTCAGTTCTGGTAGTTTTTTTGTACACCATATGGTGATTTACAAGTTCTTTTTTTTTTAAATTTTTATTTTTTTTAAAGATTTTATTTATTTATTTGACAGTGAGAGAGACAGCGAGAGAGGGAATACAAGTAGGGGGAGTGGGAGAGGGAGAAGCAGGCTTCCCGCCAAGCAGGGAGCTCGATGTGGGGACTCAATCTCAGGACCCTGGGATCATGACCCGAGCCGAAGGCAGACGCTTAACGAGTGAGCCACCCAGGCGCCCCGGTGATTTACATGTTCTTTAAAATTACCTGTTTTCCATTATTTTTGAGGTCTTTTTCTATCCAATGAATAGTCAGCCAATCGTCCTTGCCCAAAATTGTTTATAGTAGTGAACAATTGGACTACAAAGATAGTAACAATAAAAGTATCTTACAAAAATAGGCTTTTTTCTTACAGAAGCAATGCATGCTTACTATAAAAACTATAGACCAAAAAAAAAAAAAAAAATCCTCCCATAATCACATCTATTATTTAGAAAATCACTGCTAAAACCCCTGGAAACTAACCTGCCAGATCCTTTTCTATATCCGGTGCACTCTTCCCTATTTGAAATAGGGTCATACCATATGTTCTGAAAACTAGCAGTCTGCCAGTTGTTGGACATGTGCACAATTCCAACTTAATTCCCATTGCTTGACATTTGGTTTGTTGAGTATCCCCTGTGGTGGATGACTACACAGAAAGTTGAGGAAGGGGAGTCAACGAAGCAGAGACAGTGGGGTGGAGAGAAGAACATTCCAGGCCCAAGCAGAGACCCAGAGGTGAGGAGACCTTGGCACCTGAGTAATGGGAAGTCTTCTGTGGGGCCCACAGGACTGCAGGTTGCAGAGGTTGAAGCCTTGCTGCCAACAGCCTGTACTTGGACATCCCGGGCAATAACTGGCCAGAATTAAGTCACTCCAGAAAAGAGTAAGAAGAGGGAAAAAAACCTGTAGCCTATCACTGAACAGTATTCCTTTCTGACCAGATTGTTTTAACACATTGTTGTTTTCACCAACTTGATTTCGACAAAGTTGTTTTTGGCAAATTGCTTTCAGTCAAACTATCCGGATCCAAATTAACGGGATCTGGGGGCTTCCCGGATCCCAGCAGTCTGCTGGGGCTGCCTCATGCAGACTCCCAAGCCAGTTCTGCCCACCTTTGCCCACCTCACATTCAGTGATGTTGCCTTGGCAGCTTGAAATCAGCAAAATGTACAAATCAGGGAATTTTCCTTTTTTTTCCCCCCGTGAAAATCAGTTCCCCAGCACACCACTAGATGTAGTTGAGTGAGATGGAAGAAGTCCAAAATCAATGTCCTGGGTTTTGGCTCGGGACTCAAGCACTGGAGTGGTTGACCAGTGCTAGGCAGCATTAACTTTGAAGTCAGAAGGGCCAGGGTTTGAATCCTCACTCTCATTTTCCTCCCACTTCCAGCAGAGTAATTAACTTCTCTAAGCCTCAGTTTTTTTATGTGTGAAATAGGGTCACTAATATTTAACTTACAGATTAGTTATAAAAATGGATCCTTGAGAGATAGAAGCTATTATGATGATTACTGTAATGAAGGAGGAGCATGAGGGTGTTAAGTTGATTTTGTAATTTGAGTTGAAGTTTGAGTTGCTTCGGGAGTTTAAAGTAGAGAATCCTATAATAAGAATAGCTACCATTATGGAGTGTTAATTACATGCTTTTCTGTGCATTATTTAATTTAATCCACAAGAGAACTTTAAGAGGTAAATACCAGTGATAAAATTTACCCTCATCCTATGGTTGAGGAGCCTGAAGTTTAAGTGAAGTAACTTAGCTGGTCAGTGCAGAGACAGAAGTTGGAATGCAGGTTTATCTGAGCTCAGCATCTATGTTCTTAACCACTGTGCCTATGAGGTCTCCACTCAGTAGAGACATCTAAGCTCCAGGATATCAGTTTATGAATCCTATGAGTTGTTGAAGTCTTAGGTGTGAATACAGTCACAGTGGAAGGGTCTATAGAGTAAAAGGAGCATGATGCAACCCTGGTATTTAAAAGGCAAGATGAGAATTTAGAAGAGGAAGCAATGTGGGGCTCCTGGGTGGCTCAGTCAGATAGGTGTCCAGCTCTTGATTTCAGCTCAGGTCGTGATCTCAGGGTTGTGGGATCGAGCCCCACATCAGACTCTATGCTCAGTGGAGAGTCTGCTTGAGATTCTCTCTCCCTCTGCCCCCACCCCACATGCTCATGCTCTCCCTCTCTCTCTCTCAAAAATAAATAAATCTTTAAAAAAAAGAAAAGGAGAGGAAGCCGTGTCAGCAGCTGGACATGACACAGGGAAATCAGAAGATGTAAGAATTAAAAAGGATTCCTTGGATTTGGCGATGTGAAAAGCATTGATAAATCTCAACAAAAGCAGTTTGGATAAGATCGTGGAAACAGAGACCAGCTTGCTTTGGGTTAAGGAGCGAATTGATGATGAGGAAGTAGAGGAAACTGGTGTAAACTACTTTTGAAGAATAAGATTCTAGAGAAGTAATTTGGAATCTAGGGAGATATTTCACAACATATATATATTGGGAAGAAATAATGAGTAGAAGGGAAGCATAGGAACATGACTGGAGGAGCCAAGTCCCTTGGGAGGCAAGAGGAATGTGATCCAAAGCCTGGTTGAAGAACTATGACTGGATCAATACTGGGATTGGGTTTTATAGTTTGCGTGGAATAGAAGAAGGAAGCAAAGCATTGAGGATAATGGTCCATATAACTAAAGGCATGGCACCATGCACTCTAGGCCAGGTAGAGAATAAGTAAAACCAGACAGGCATCTGTAGACTGAGAGAATGTAGAGTGGTCAGGGTCCTAGGAGTCTCAGAAGATATTGAAATGAAGTTGGGAATCAAAGAGCAACAGAGGTGCAAGAGTGGAGAGCTATGTACAGTGAATGGGATCTTGATACTGGATAATTCATATGCAGAGAAGTTCTGTGTAGTTGACAAGGCCCCTGGTCTAGCATGGAAGATCAGTCTTTGAAGCAGAGTGGAGGTGAAGTTCATCAAAATTGAGGAGATCAAGGGACTCTAGGCCTAGAGTTATGATTGAGACCTGACATTGGTATCCTCTTGAGTCTTCACCCAACAAGACTGCATTTTTTCTTAATTCTTTGTTATTAATCCAAATGTTTATGTCTAAAGATGTCCCTCCCAGTTAGGGTGTAAGCACTCCTGATGAAGAGTGACATATTCTTTAATTGGTGCCTGAGAGATCTGATAGAATTTTCTACCATCTCTCAGGATCCTCTTCCTGGGATTGGTAGGGAGTGAATATAAAAGTCCTAGGTTCATTTCTTCTCCCTCTAGGGGATGTACAGCTTACACTTTCAGAGGAATAATATGAATAATAATCGCTGTCATTTGTTAAGCATCTGCTACATGCCAGCTACTGTGCCAAGTACCTTATGTAGATCATATCTTTACGGCCTTATAACAACTCAACAAGATGGGTAGAGAATAGAAAACTCCCTTGCCCAGGGTCACTCAGCCTATAAGTGATGGAGCCAGTATTCAAACTCAGGCAGTCTGCCTCCAGAACTCAAGATCCTCACTATGAAAAACTACTTCTCAATGCCTGGGAGACCCAGGTCAGCCTCATGTTGGACATCAGTGTATTCCTGTTTATGAAGGAAAAGGAAAGTAGCCACCCTGGAGATCCCTTGTCCTTGTCGCACGGACACACCGTTAGGACTAGGGCTCCTGACTGGCCTCTATCTCTCAATCTTCAGCCTGCTTCCCTCTGGAACATAACTCACATGCTTTGAGCCGCCATCACCCCATATAGCTCTGCTTTCCTGCAGTAGTGCCCCTCACTGCCAGGGGCAACGTGAGATGTCTTCCCAAAGCCCCCTTGAAGTTAAACCTCTGGGCTCTTCTTGCAAGAAGGCTGAGAAATGACACGAAAGGCATTTCATTCCATCACTGACTCTTGGAAATATTGGAAGGTTGTTTCATACAGATACATTACTGTGATAGAGCTTGGCTATTCAAGTACAAGGAAGCCTTAATGGAAGAATGCTCAGAAAAGTAATATAAGATGTATACAAGGAGAAGAAAGCATTTCTTTTGTAATGATAAAACTGATTTGTTCAATGGGAAGGACCTCCTTGAAAATCATATTAATTTTCTTCTAAATTAATCTGCTATTTTTTGAAAGCTAGTTTCAGCAAATGATATCTTGTCCTGTACATGCCCAACTCCAACTTTTGTATTTAAAAGATGCATTTACCAGTCTCATACTTGGATGAACTTCTGATGCATAATCAGAAAGTACTGATGAAAGAGAAATGGATGAGCATACATTTTTAAAACTGTTCTATGTTGGGCATTTCTTTTAGTGTATATTCACTGATCAGATGAAGACTTTTTATTTGACCCATATCTTCAAGAGTAAAAGCATATTTCACCTTATCTTTCAAGAAGAAAACAGTTTTGTTTTACTTTCAAAGTCAGGTATCTTCCTAAGTAATATCAATTTTGTACCAAATCCCTAATCCCTCTAAACCCCCTGCCCCACTGCCTCCTCCAGTGCACACATAGTGCAAGCAAGACACAGGGCTAGTGAGAAGTAAACCTGGAGAGTCCACCCCAGAATGGTCCAGAAAAAATACCAAGGAGGGCTTACCTTACTCCTTACTATGGGGCCAAAGGCCAGAGGGCTGATATCCAAAGCCGGGTCCCAGAAATCATAACAAAAATGAAGCTGGGAAATTGAGTTGCAACCAGGACTTTATGAAGGCCCAGGTGTCAGCACCCAGGGGTGGAGGCAAAACCAAATGTGGGGTGGGAGGAAGCAACCAAGAAGCCCCAGAGTAAATAGCAGAATTAGCTATGCAGAAGGTGCTCAGGATGGAGTTCAGGTGTGGAGGGCCAGTGCCCCGGGCAGTTGTCACAGGCACCCAGGCTGGCTTATAGCTCCTGCCTTGTGTCATTCATCTAGCCCAGAGATTCTCTACGAGAGATCCATGGCCCAAAGCAGTCTGTGAGGTCAGAACGATTTTCCTGATGCTAAGGCACTATATACCTTGTTTTACTCTGCTGACATTTGCATTGATACTACAAAAACTGGGGGAGGTAAAACTGCATGAATTTTTTTACCTGTTTTTAGCATGAATCAAGACAGTAGCACCCAATTGTACCTAGTAATCATCGTATTCTTCCTCACCTTGCCCTCAGAGTTAAAAAAAAAAAAAAAAAAAAAAAGTCAGTTTCACTTAAGAATATCCTGGTAAAGCAATAAGAATTATTATATTAAATCTCAATCCTCAAATGCATGTCTTTTTAATATGGTAGGAAGTATTCATACAGCATTCCTGTTACATGCCGAAGCACAATGGTTGTCTCCAGGAAAAGCTCTTTGCACGATTGTTTAAGTTGAGATCTGAACTGGCCACTGCCTTAATGGAACACTATTTTTATTTGAAAGAATGACTGACAAACTATCATTATTCAGACTTGAGTATTTGGTCAGCATTTTCTTTAAAATGAACAAAGTGAGCCTGTCATTTCAAGAAAAACAACTGACAGAGTTTGTTGCCAATGAGAAAATTCGAGCTTTCAAGTGAAAATTAGAATTTGGGAAACTTGTATCCACCACTGTGAGCTTGACAGTTTCTCAATACTTAAAGACTTTTCTGGTGAATTCAATGGTGATATTAACAAATGTGATTTTTTATATTGTATAATGAAATGTGTTAACACTTAGAAGATCTGTGTAACTCGGTGAATTAATATTTTTCAGACAACCAATGCATGATGTTACAAAATCGTGCTTGGGTAAAAGACCTATTGAAAGTACAAGATATGCCACTGGGTTTTAATGTAACAAAGTATGAAGTTAATTGATATGGTTTCAAATTCTACATTGCAGCCAGCCTTTAAGAAACTATCACTTAGGGGCGCCTGGGTGGCTCAGTCGTTAAGCGACTGCCTTCGGCTCAGGTCATGATCCCAGTCCTCGGATCAAGCCCCGCATTGGGCTCCCTGCTCAGTGGGGAGCCTGCTTCTCCCTCTCTCACTGTGTCTCTCTCTGTCAAATAAATAAATAAAATCTTAAAAAAAAAAAAAGAAACTATCACTTAATTGAGTTCCAGTATAGTATCAGAAAAGAGTATCTGCAATTATCTGAAAAGACTACCTACCCTTTCAGCTACGTGTCTGTATGAAGCTGTATTTTTCTTTACATACTACAGTCATACCACCACAAAGGGAATTCAGAAGCAGATATGAGAATCTAGCTGTAATTTATTAAACAACACATTGAAAAGACTTGTACAAATGTAAAATCTCTTGTCACTGTTTTTGTTTTGTTCTGGAAAATTTACTTAGTTTTCATAAAAACATGCAATTTATGTTAAAATGCAATGAAATTATTGTCAATTTTTAATGAAGTAAGATTTTGAAATTTTCCCAGCTATAATTCTGGTGGGACAAATATTGACAGATAAAGCCCATGTAAACAGAAGCTCTTCAGGATTCTCAATTTTTTTTTTTATTTTAAAAGCTTTTTTTTTTTTAAAGATTTTATTTATTTATTTTGACAGAGAGAGACAGTGAGAGAGGGAACACAACAGGGGGAGTTGGAGAGGGAGAAGAAGGCTTCCTGCAGAGCAGGGAGCCCGATGCGGGGCTTGATCCCAGGACCCTGGAATCATGACCTGAGCCGAAGGCGGACGCTTAACGACTGAGCCACCTAGGCACCCCAGGATTCTCAATTTTTAAGAGTGGAAGGGAATCCTAAAGCTACAAAGTTGTGAGAACCACTGATGTAGTACCCATTATGACCTGGGCCTGGGCTCCTGCAGGGATAGTGTGGTGTACTGGACAGATGTGGACCTTGCTCCCAGAGCTAATAGTCACCTAAAATGAAACAGATAATTCCCATGGAGTATGGTAAGTGCAGTGATGGGAGAAGCAGCAGGTGATATGGGAGCACACTGTGGGGCACCTGGCCCTATGTCGGGGAGACCTTCAGCAGGAAGTAATGTCTCTGCTGATTCCTGAAGGATGAATAGTAGTTAACCAGGCAAAGAAGAGAGGTTGATTGCTTTGGGTATATGGAAAAGCATGTACAAAGGTCCCCATGCAAGAGGTCATGGCTTCACTGCAGAAATAAAAGAAGTCGAGTGTCATTGGATCACAGAGTGGAGGGGATGGCAAGATATGAAGCCGGGCCAAAGGGCAGCAGCCAGATTATGAGGGATTTTCGTGAAATCAGGAGTGAGGAAGACCTCCTCCTAGGAGAAATGGAGCATCCTGGAAGGTTTTAAGAAAGAAGGGTAACATCAGATTGCATTTTAGACAGATCTCTCTTGACTGTAGAGAATGGATATCTAGAGGTGGGGGGACTGGTTAGAGGTCATTGTGGCAATCAAAGAGAGTTGATGGAATCTGGGCTATGGTATGGCTGAGGTGTTGGAGAAATGTGGATGGATTTTAGAGCTGTTTTCATGGAGAAATTTATGTAGGTAAATGGATTGGTTGTGGTTAGAGAAGAGTGGGGTAGGCATCAAGATTGAATATAGGTTTCAGGTTTAGCACCTGGGAGTGATAATGTTCATTGACAGAGGGAATGTAAGAAGTACAGGTTTAAAAAGGAGAAGGAGGGATTCCATTTGGACCACCAGGCTGTCCCAGAGGAGATGCCCACTCAGCATTTGGATCTGCAGTTCTGAAGTTTGGGGGGAGGCAGATCTGTACTAGAGACATAGATTTTGAGTCATCAGCATATGAATTGTAACTGAAGCCAGGGGCTAAGTGAGATCTCTCAGAGAGAGGATTTAAACAAGAAGGGAAGACTGCCCAAGAGAGAACTATAGGGAGTACCAACAATAAGGGGATAAAAAGGTGCCCAAAGCATTAAGGGAATCCAGAGACAGATGTGGTCATTGAGACCGAGGGAGTAGAGTTTCAAGAAGGAAGGAAGTATCAGTCATGACCAGTGCTGTCAAGAGGTCAGTAAGATGAGTATTGAGAGTATCTTTTTGATTTAGCAACAAGGAAGTAGTTACTGAGTAATTGACTATATCCAGAACAATGTCAGTGGAGTGGGGGGCTCTCAAGAGCTTGAAAGGTAAGGAACTCAAGAGGGGGGAGGGGTGGGCGGAGGAGAGAGGGGAAAAGACTGTAGAGAGTGTGGGAAGCAAGAAAACAGAGACAGAGAGATTGATTTGAGATTATAATTCTGTGGGGAGGAGCCCATTAGAGAGAGAAGGTTGAAGATACAAGAGAGAAGGGGAGGGATATCAGTAGAGCCCGTTCCAGAAGAGTCAGAAGGGGAGGAAATTTGGAGAGCAGGTAGTGGGAAGCCAGGTCTCCAACAGTGAACCAAGTTCCAATCAGGGCATGATGTGGGGAGGGCATTAGCTGAGGAAATTGAGGGCATAGAATAGTTTAATTAGAAATTGAAGTTCCAGGGTGCTTGTGTGTCTTAGTCGGTTAAGTGTCCGATTCTTGGTTTCAGCTCAGATCATGATCTCAGGGTTGTGAGATAGAGCCTCAGGTCAGGTTCCATTCTGAGTGTGGAGCCTGCTTGGGATTCTGTCTCTCCCTCTTCCTCTGCCCCTCCTCACACTCTCCCTCTCTTAAAAAAAAAAAAAGAAAGAAAGAAATGGAAATTCCATGATGCTCAATGGAAAGGTTTAGAAGGAGGAGAACAGAGGGAGTTTGGATCAAAGGAGAAAAGGCACAGAGCAGTGTGAGGAAGAAGACGGGACAGACTGGAAGGCCAGAGGGGCTCACCAGAGTGACCGAGCTTCGCAGTTATGAGGAGCCAGGCAGGATGTACAGAGAGCTGTCTCTTTACATTGTAGATATTGGTAATTTAATTACAGCAGTCTTACCTTTTTACACAATGATGCATTTTTATATCACAACCTAAAAATTACTCAACAATAGTGATTTTTTTTTACTGAAACATTATTTTCTGGCCAATTCAAATTATCCTTATGTGTTTCTGTTGTTTACTTTTATGTTCACCAGGTTAAATCTTCAGTTATGCTACTGCCATTAAGAGTTTCCTATGTAGAAAAATCTATTCATTATGAACACATTTATTGCTTCATTGAGTTGCCTATTTAAAATGCAGAGAACCACAAATTAAATGTAGTGCTTTTCCATTTTGAAAAAAAGCAGATGAATGGGTACTATTTTCTTGAATACATCATGTTTTTCTTACATAATTAACAGTCCAGATTCATAGGCTAACAGATGCCAATCCTTGCTTGTTTTGATATTTGTTCCTTATTGAAAAGGATGCTTCCTAAGACTTGCATGTGCCGTGTTCTGCATCAGAGGGAATGATAAGGCAGATGTAATAGAGACAGTTGCTTGTGGGGGGCAGCTAAGTGGTCAACAGAGAGGTTATTTCTCTGAGGTTAATTATGCGTATAAAACAATTTCTTCATTGAAATTATAAAATTAAAATATCTCAAGCAGCTTCCATGTAAGATTAACCCATTAAATACTTCCAGATTCCAAGTCTACAGCCTTCTACTAAATATGCATTGTGTATAAGACTTTGGTGTTTGTTCCAGATACATTCTTTAATGACCTATCCTAATGCCTCTCAGTATACACCTGTGCTGAATATGTGTAAGTGTGGACTATAGTATGGTACAAAGGCACCGTTAAATGAGAAATCTGCCACTAATGCTTAGTGTATCTGATCTGGAGGTCAGTTTATTTTTTTATTTCTTTCTATTATAACCCTAAAGAGGCCTTATGTTCCATTTCTAAACCCATATAATGGATTCTCCTGTCATTGAAGCTGTAGCAGGCTAATGGAGAGAGCTTTGTGTTTGATGCCACGGGATGCCACCTAATCCCAGAAGGCTCACAGCCCTACTAGCTCTGTTAGAAACAGAAGCCCCTCTAGTCCCTCTGGTTATCTCATTCCCTTCCACTCTGATCTTCATTTGTTCTGATCAACCTCCACGTTCCCCCTCCTTCAGACTTTCAAAGGACATCCCTGGAATTCTTTTCCCATCATAAATGAACTTTCCCACATCCTTAACTGGCAGGTAAAACATTGCATCTGCCTTCTTGCTTTAGCTGACATTTGGCTCTTTCCTGAGAGCTTTGCCCAGTTAGTCTTTTGAGCGAACACTGCTCCAGAAGCACGATGCTGTTTGGAGACCGTCACTTCCCAGCCCATGATAAACCCTGCTCTTCTGCTCATTCTGCCCTCTGGCTGATCTTCCCTCCATGACATGGCACTGTCACCCACCAACGTCCAGGTCACGTGCATCACATAGAGCCTCCCCCAGACCCAAAGTCCTGGCATCATCGGGGGTTCTCCCAGCGCTGTAGCTTTTCGGTTCCTCCATTCTGCCAGTTCCAGTGACCTTCATCTCCATCACGTCCGCTCCCTTAGCTATGCCCTGGATCACTGTTAGGAAAATGCAGCATCTCTCAAATCTCACATCTAGATAGCTGTTTTCCACAAGTCAGGACCTCTGATACAATACTGGGTAATAGGGAGCATTAGTGGCATCCGCATCCCTATTGTGTTTCTGGCTTTTCATAGAAACATTTCTACAGTCTCACCATCTAGTGTGATGTTGCTATAGGGTTTGGCTGGAAGGAAAAATCTCCTATATTCTAAATCCACTCAGTTTTTTCTATTGTAAATAGGCATTGGGCTACCTTGAATGTTTTTTTCCTATACATGTGAGATGTTCATGTGGTTTTTCTCCCTTAATCTGATACTTGCAGCACTAAATATTTTCTCCTCCACTTTTTCTTTCCTGAAATTTCTTTTAATGTCTGTGCTTTCCCTTACATCATCTGTGTCTCCTTAATTTTCCTTTCAGTTTTCCCCCCTCCTTTTTTGATCTCCGTACTGCATTCTGGGAGATTTCCTCAGTGTTGTCTTCCAGTTCATTAAATCTCCCTTAAGCTGTGTCAAACTTGCCAATTATATTTGCTCATTCCAGGATTTTCAGCTTGTTCTTTATTTCTCTCTCTTCTTATTTCATAGCCTTTAAAAAAATGTTTTTAATTGAGGTGTAATTGATAAATAACATTAAATTAGTTTGGGGTCTACAACATAATGATTAGATATTTGTATACATTGCAAAATAATCACTGCAATGTTTAGTTAATATCCATTACCTTCCATAGTTATAAAAAAATTATTTTCTTCTTGTGATAAGGACTTTTAAGATCCCCTTTCTTAACAACTTTCAAATATGCAATATGGCATTATTAACTAGTCACCACGATGTGTATTACATCCCCATGGCTTTATTTTATTTTATACACAATCTTCTATATATTGCAATCTCATTTGATAGCTATTATTTTTCCATTATGACTGAGGATTTTAAAAGTCTTCTTCAGAGTGTTCTGTACTGTTCTATTTTCTCACCTGTGAATTGTCTCATTCATTGGACTGTCCTTAATCATGCTGCACATCCTTGTATATTTTGTAATTTTCTTTTCTTTTTTGGAGAGCATAACTTCCCTATGGATTTGCTTTACAAGGGTTCCTCTGAGGGCTGGTTTTGAGATCCTTAGCTCTGAAACAAGTCATAAATTAAGCATGGCTTGGGATTCCCACTGCAGAGAAATAACAATGTCTGAGCTTACGGGCAGTGCAGACTCAGATGCTAGTCAAGTATAGGCATCTTCATTTCTAGTCACAGGTAATTTGGGGTCTTGACCCTATCTGAAATAATAGAACTACTCTCATCCCACCCTACCCCACCCCCTGATATCTGTGGGGCATATTCAGCCCCTTTCCCTTTGCAGATATAGAAACGTAAGCCCCCCCCCCCCAGTCTTCCTAGCACCTGCCCCCCCCCCCAATTTCACCATGGTCATAGAGTCTTAGTTGTTACTTACCACTGGGGGTCATTATCTCTCCTGTTTACAGAGACATGATTTTCTTGTTTTTGAAAATAGTTTTACTCAGTCAAGTCCCTAGCAAAAAATAGAATATCATTCAGATACTTAAATTCAAGGGATTTTAATGAAGAAACTATTTATAGAAGTATGGGCAGGAGTGAAGACTCCAGCAAGGTCATTTGAGGTACCCAGAGACTAGGAACAGCAGCAGGCTGTCACCACACCGAGTCCTGAAGAGGCAAAGGAGGAGGTGTCATTAGCGGAGTTCAGGGAAAGCTGGCACTGCCAAGAGGGGCCTCCTGGTGGAAGCTGAGTTTGAAGGGAAGTAGCCACCATTAGAAGGCAGGCCTGAAGTAGGGAGGGAGCAAGAAAGAGATATCCTGTCCTCTCTCTTCCTACCCTCCTACCTCTTGCTGGTACCTTCTGTTGGCCAAACCCAACTGGAAGACCAGCCAACAAGGGAGCCCAAGTAATGTGGTCCAGAAGGGTACAGAGCAAAGCAGAGAATGCAAATAGAAAATAAACAGAACAGGCTTATGTAGTTTTAAAAAATATTTTATCTGTTATTTCTGTATGTTGTAGCAGACTGAGAATTTTCAGCAAGTGTTTACTCTGCCATGTTGACGCAGAAGTCTAAGAATCCCTACTTCAACCTCTTACCCAGCTGACTCCCTCATTCAGGCACACCCCTGACGTTTGCATGCCTGGGACAAGAGTACACATGGAATCCCACATGCTCTGTGTGTGTGTGTTTGTGTGTCTATATATAATATATCTCTCTATATATTATAAAGCAAGGTAAACTATTAAATATATATATATTTAAGATTTTATTTATTTATTTGACAGAGAGAGACACAGCAAGAGAGGGAACACAAGCAGGGGGAGTGGGAGAGGGAGAAGCAGGCTTCCCGCGGAGGAGGGAGCCTGATGTGGGACTCGATCCCAGGACCCTGGGATCATGACCTGAGCCGAAGGCAGACGCTTAACGACTGAGCCACCCAGGCGCCCCTAAATATATTTTCTCTTCCCACCTTGACAATACTTTAATAACAAGCTAGAAGGCAAAGGTTTGATTAGAAACCAGGAGTTCCTTGGAGGTCCCCATGAGACATCTATGGCGAGGGGGAGTACTGGCCCCCGGTCCCTCACTGCACTCCCTGTGGCAAGGGGCTTCACGCACTTGTGTGGACACCAGCCCTCGCTCTGAGCTTAATCCACATCTCCCACACATCTCCTACAAACAGCCACCCCTTGAGCGAGCCCACAGTCACTGAAAGTGGGCTTGGAGCTGTTTGAGTAGGGGATCAATCCTAGGGTCCCAGGTACCTGCAATGCCCTCTAAAAGGTGGAGTGTGTAGGCTTGGGTGGGCACATCCCCTTGGTCCTGCACAATCCTTGTTCTATGGAGAGGGGTGCAGCCAGATAAGGGCCAGAGCAGAGCCCTCCAGAACATGGGATGCATGGCAGGTCCCCTCCAGCCCGGGTCTAGTGCTGGTCCCATTACACTTGATCTTCGACTTAAACAGGCCCTCCATTCCCTTCCCCCCTCTAGGTTTTTCTCAGATGTTGGGGCTCTTGTGAGGCTGCCTTGCTTCCCTGTCTAGTCTAGAGTCTGGGTCCATTACACTCTTGGCAGTGCCCTCAACTGCCCAGCCCTCGTTCTTCCATCACTCTTGCCTGGCAAAACCGCAGCCCCGGGTCCACCTGACTCTGCTCTCTGCCTTGCACCGAGGCTCCTGAGCACGCGCAGTACAAACAGGATATGGGTGCAGGCGCTCAGCAAATGGCCTTGCTCCCTATTTCTTAAGAAAATTGAAGTCCTCAAAGCAACAGTGTCTT
The DNA here is from genome assembly GCF_004348235.1 of Phoca vitulina. Taxonomy (NCBI): domain Eukaryota; kingdom Metazoa; phylum Chordata; class Mammalia; order Carnivora; family Phocidae; genus Phoca; species Phoca vitulina. The sequence goes on along the minus strand of NW_022589710.1, from coordinate 58,183,037 downwards.
TTCCTCCCTGCTCCCCTCTACAATTTGCGCACTGTTGATGAGGACCAGGGGGCTGAGGAAGATGGCAGTCCCACCACTCACCATTGACTTGCCACTATGCCTCCTTCCCTCCTGTCACAGTGGCGAAGGCACTGTTCTCTCGGCCCCACCGTCTCCGGCAGATCCTGCCACCGTAGCTTAGGATTCTGCCCCCGTCTGCTTCCTGTGGACATGAGTGCATCAGTTAGCCTCTCCGTCTGAAGCTACGCATTTAAGCTGCACTCCCCCCTCTATTCTCACGTCCAAATCCCTTCCAGTCCACTGTGACCTCATTTCTGCCCCAGGAACTCTGCTGCCGCAACCGCTCTGACCAGGCTCAACAATGACCTCTTTGCTGCTAAAACCAGTGGGTGCTTTAGTTGTTCTCCGTAGCATTTGACACTGACAAGCTCACCTCCTAAACACGCTCTTTGCCCTTGACGCTCACGCTCTTCCTGCTTTCCTGGCTGACTTTCCCAGTCTCCTTCCCTAAATGTCATCTTCCTCAGCGTGCCGCCTTCACCCACTTCTCTGCTTATTCATTACACTCCCGGCGCCGGACCTATACAAGTGCTCCGTCAGTACCAGATGATGTGTGCAAATCAAGCTGCTGGTTTCAAATTCAAGCTGTCTACTCAGAAGTCTTTCAAAGTTGAAGCAAGAAGGAGCAAACTTTTTTTTCGTAAGGATACACATTTCCAATTTTAAATGATGTATTACTTATTGCAACTGGAGTCCACTGAGGGGAAAAAACCATAATAACTTATTTCAGAACTAATATGGCTATATGTTAGCAACAGAAATGATGTAGCTCTCTTATTAGAAATACAACAAAGAGATTACTTAGCAGCTGTCTCCCCACACTGTCATTTCATTTTGCTCTGTGGTTCTTGGCAGAGAATCTAGAAAAGAAAAAAAATAATTAAGCCACTCTGTGTTCTCTCAGACTAAATGATCTCTGCTGTTCTGAGAAACAAATCTTAAAAGGCAATGTGTATTCCATGATTATTGGAAATAGAACATTTTCGGAGGTTTTTTCCCGAGAGACGTGTGGTTAAACATGATGGCCTCTTCCCTTCCAGGTCTGGTTGTAAAGTTTCTCTTAGCTTTATGTTCCAAATGCAGAACTCGAGGTCCACACGCTGGCCTGGGGGCCATCATTAGATCTGGAAATCCACTCGACAAAACACTTCCACAGAGGTCTATTTAGGGCTCTCTTGTCATTGAGATAAAGAGATACCACATGTAGAGCATTCAGTTGTTTGTTCATTCACTCAACAAATAATTATGTTAATAGCCACTTACACCACTTATAGTCATCTTAGAATGGATATTATTTAATGTATGGAAAGCTACTTGGCAAAAATGCTGAGTTTATTTGTAACTTTATTTGGTCTTTACCTGCCAAGGTTTCTTTCCCCCACCTTTACCCTGTTAGCAAGATCTACTACGCGTAGGCCCATGTGTCATATTATGATTCCATCTGTCCCTGCCGTAGTCGTCATAACGATGACCTGGGTCATGGTATCTTTGTGCCACTCTATACTTAAGCAGAAGGAAAACTCTATCAGTCCAGGCAAAGAAGGAATTGTCAAAATTAAATCGGAAGTCAGGACTCCATTGCCTGCTGATTTGTACAGTTCACACTTTTGCAGCCTAAGTATGAACTCAGAAAGGGATCTTGTGACCACTTCCATTTTTAGGGACATTTTTATGGCTCACAGGGAGATAGATGAGACGTGCAGATTTCATGGGGGAGGTTATTCATGCTCTTAATCTTCTGGCATTACCCACATGCCCAAGACAGCACGAGGCAGAACTGAATGCAGTGCGTAGCCCAGGCAAAGAGCTCAAAGCGTGTCAGTGTAGGAGTGTAAGTCACTGCCTACAGTGATCTAAAGGTATGACTTAGGCTGCATGTGAGGTCATGGGGAGTGGTGGGGCTTGTAGCAAACTGGAGAGCTCCCAAATTGCCTAAAGGCATGCATGTTTAAAAAATTGAAAAACCGGGACACCTGGGTGGCTCAGTGGTTAAGCGTCTGCCTTCGGCTCAGGTCAGGATCCCAGGGTCCTGGGATCGAGTCCCACATTGGGCTCCTTGCTCAGCGGGGAGCCTCCTTCTCCCTCTGCTTGCCACTCCCCTTGCTTGTGCTCTCTCTCTCTCTCTGACAAATAAATAAATAAAATCTTTAAAAAAAAAAAAATTGAAAAACCCTGAGCTGGCCACACAAACACATGCCTAGCAACTCACTATTGCCCCAGCTTGAGTATTAGATCTCTATATCATGCCTGTCCCTTGACTCATTTGCTCTCTTCCTCTTTCAGTGGCCTTAGCTCACTCTTCCTCTTCCCAGTGTCCACCACCCCAGATCTCCAACTGCTTGCCTCACATGAAAGCTGCAATCAGAAAATTTCTACCTGTTTTAAAGAACAACGTAAACAAAATGTGCCTGTGTTTGAGAGTGGTTGCTTATATAGGAACCAAGCAGCACTTAAAGCACTTTAAAAAACTTTTCAATCTTTGTTAGTTTTTATATTACTCATAAGATACACGTTCTTCATTTAAAACTCCTAATAATATAGAAGTAAAGTGTTCATTCCATTCTCTCCTCCGCCAGTCCCATTCCACAGATAGATACTAATAATTGTCTGCAGTGTATCTATCCATATAAACTGATGTATACATGCACATACTTACATATATAGATTATATATAAATGTAATCTTATTGAAATGCTACTGTACCATTCTGCAACTCACTTTTTCATATAATATAGACAAATTTTCATAATCATATAATTATATCACATTCTTTATATCGCATTCTGCTCTTCCTTCAGCAGTTTATCAGTACACAGTAATTTACTTCAGCAGTCCCTATTAGTGACATTTAAATTGCTTCCAGGTTTTCTGCTATTTTTCTGTTCTTATTCAGCAATTATAGACATCTCCATGGTCAAAGCCTAACTCCTGATCTTTTCCCCCAAAACTGCTCTCTTACAGTTTTTCCATTTTAATGAATTTAATTTAATGAATGGTATCTCCATCCTTTGTGTTGCTTGTGCCAAAAACCTCAGCATCACCCCCAGCTCGCTTCTTCTTCTTCCCTTCCACATCCGTCATGTCAGCACCTCCCCTACTGAACCCTGTCCGAGCCGCCACCACCAGCCCCAGCCTCCCAGCCCAGCTCCCTGCTTCTGCCTCCTTCTGCCCCCAGTCTGTCCTCAATTCTGTCCTCAACCAAAAGGACCATTTTTAAATGTGCATCAAGTCAGGCCACTCCTCTGCTCCCAACCCTCCAGTGGCTTCTCATCTCACTTCATAAAAGCCAGCGTCCTTACAGTGGTCACCAAGGCCTGAAATCATCTGCCCTCCCTCTCCCCCATGATCTCCCCCCACCACCAGCCCCATCTTCATCTGTAGCTCTCCTGCTTGTTCATGCTACTCCAGGCACACTTGCCTTCTCGCTTTTCCTCAGACATCCGGAAGCACTCCTGTCTCAGGGCCTTTGCACGTACTCTGCTTTCTGTCAGCACTGCTCTTCCCCTAGATATGCACAAGGCTTCCTTCCTAGCTCACATATGCGGTATTGTTCTCAAGGGAAATTATTAGAGCAGAATTTCTGAGTCAAAAGGGCATGCATAGGGGCACTTGGGTGGCTCTGTCAGTTAAGCATCTAAGCATATTGATTTTGGCTCAGGTCATGATCTCAGGGTTGTGAGATCAAGCCCCACATCTGGCTCTGCACTGAGCATGGAGCCTGCTTAAGATTCTCTCTCTCCCTCTGCCTCCCTCCCACCTCGAGCATGTGCACATGCTCTCTCACTCTCTAAAAAAAGAAAAGGGGGGCATGCAAGCATATTTTAAATTTGCCAAATTACTTTACCAAAAGGCTGTACTATTTGGTATATATGATTATTTTTTTGGTATATATGATATGTAAAAAGAATATGTTTATAGTATAAATTTAATATACAAACATATCTTTTTACATTTAAATATAAATATATACATATATTTACTTATTTTTTTCTCAGAAGAGAGCATAACCTGGATGTGGGGTGAGGGTACAAGTGAAAGAGACCTTTTAATTTAGGGATTCTTCATCTGGAGTCCATGAATGTGGACCTCTAATGGATACTTAGCAACTTTTTTCAGAGAAGTTGGCAACAAAGCACAGTCATTTTAGCAGTATCTGTGACTTTTTCACCAGCAGAAATCACAGCTGTTTCTGCATTATAATGCAGATGTTGTGGCTACCTTGAATTTGGTCCTCCTCTTCACAGCTTTGCAATTACAGTGAATCCTCCCCTACCCCCCCAACCGAATCCTCCTTTCCTTTTCCCACCACTCATTATTTGTTATGCCCCCAGATCTTGGTATTTAATATGCTAATAAAGAAGCACCTATAATACATTACTGCTGATTTGTTTTTTTAAATACTCTGATGTCTATTTCAATGCAACTGGTTTCATTTTATACATTTAGAATCAGTCTTTATCTAACTACCACAAGGATCCATGGTGCTAAAACACTTTGGAACTCTCTTCATCCCAGGTACCATGAATCCTTTGGAAGGAGTGAGTTACTCTTAGAGATAATCATATGGTATTTTGTAAAATGAAAGTGCCACAAAATTTCAGTACCAGAATAACAAGTATGGCAATATTCGTATCTGTCACGTTTATCATTCATTCATCCAATGCATATTTATTAAGTGCTTCCTTATACAGTGCACTCTGTAACAGGTTCCAGGAATCAAAGGTGAACATCTAGCCATTGCTTTAGCTTACTGTGGAACATTTATAGTGGCTCTAATCCAAGATTTTGCATCAGGGGTGCTCATCAGAACCGACTACGCAGAGCCTTTTCCTTCCTTCACTTGCTCCCCTCCTCTACTCACCTCTGCGTGTTGGAGGGCTCAGACCTTGCTTCTGGCTTTCTTCTCCATGTTTTCTCCTCTAGGTGTTCTCATGCTGAGTTGTATCATCTAAATGCTGGTGATTGCCAAAGTTAAAACTTCAGACTCCATCTCTACCTAAGTTCCAGACTCATATTTACTATCTCCACTTGGGTGATTCCTAGCACCCCAAACTTAATGTATCCAAACATATTTCTCCCTATTTCAGCAAATGGCTTCACCATCCACCCATTGACTCCAGCTAAAAATTGCCCAAATGTCTTCTTGGAATCATACCTTTCCTTTATCTGCCTCCCTTATCCCACATCCTGGATGTAGTTCATCAGCAAATACCATTGGTTCTCTGTCCACAATACCTGTAGCAGTGCTACTGAAAGTGTGGTCTGCAGGTTGGTGCTGGTCCATGAACTGTTACTGATCCGTGACAAGTTAGGTATAGAAATTGAGAGGAGGCATTAGAAGCTTCTGTAACAGTTTAAAATTGTTATGATGGCCAAGTTCACAATGGCTAACTCATCTCATTGAACAGGGTATAGACCGCTTCAGTATTGGCAAGCTCAAACGGTGAGTCATAAAGTACAAGTTGTGTAATAAATAATCATGTGCAGGACCATACTGTAAAATGTAGTATTTTAATGGATTTGTCAACTTGTAACCTAAAAGTGTATAAAAATCTGTGAGCACTTATTTTTATAACTTATATTTATTTGGTTTTTGACAATTTTCCTTTTATGATTTAACATTATTAATTAGGGAAATAAAATTTATATTAGTGATTTTTCACCCTCAAGTTATTAAAGGTAAAACAAGCCCCACTGGAGGCTATTTTTGAAATATTTTAAGATTTTATTTATTTATTTGAGAGAGAGAGAGATCGAGAGAGAGCATGAGTGGGGTGAGGGGCAGAGAGAGAAGCAGACTCCCCGCTGAGCAGGGAGCCCGCTGAGCAAGGAGCCCAATGCGGGGCTCAATCCCAGGACTCCAGGATCATGACCTGAATCAAAGGCAGACGCTTAACCGACTGAACCATCCAGGTGCCCCAGGGAGGTTATTTTTGTTTTGTTTTTTGTTTTGAAAATGCCAAGGCTAAAATCCATATAGTTGCCAAGACATTGGTGAAGATGGTATCAAAGGTATTTGTTTGGAAATGTTGGGTGAATCCACAGCGAAGAAGGTAGCTCAAGTACTACTTCCATAGCTCTGCATATTCAGGAACTGGCTAATAATGTGGAAGACTAACTCAGAGAGCAATTAGAACTAGCAACGTATTTTTCATTGCAGTGTGATAATCTCACTCGTATTCCTGTTTACAATGATGATAGGAAGGAAGATTTCTTTTTTTCAACTTTGTTGCTGACAAACATAACTAAGTCTGAACTAAGTAATACTATGAAGGATTACATTGTCAACAAATATGGTTTGGAGTTTACATTTTGTGTAGGAGCATGTTCTGATGGTGCAGAAAACATCCTGGCGTCGTTATCCTGATTAAGAGGCTTACACCAGAATGTAAATCAATGTACTGTTTCTCCTGTGAGAAAGTCCTGGGCTATGAAGAATGGTGGAGCTAAACAACGGCCTTACTGTCATACTAAAAATGATGAATTAGATAAAAGCTGGTATGTTAAATTCTGGGTTATTCTCTTGTGTTGTTTGATAGTTTGGAAGCAGATCCTAAACAGCTCTTAAGGCATGCTTAGGTATGATGATAATCGAGAGGACAAATGTTTGAGAATGTTTGATCTACGGAACAACTCAACATTTCTGCAAAACCAGAAAACAGTTTGGTCCCGGCTTGTTGAAAATATGAATTGGATAAGCAGCGTTGCTAAAGCTCTTCAGTACTTTTAATGATCTCAGTACTTCCATGCAAAGAAGAAATGCAACATGTTTTTCAAGATAAGATCAAAGGGCAAAAACGAAAGTTGGAAGCTTGGAAAAACAGTTTCTACAGATGATTATGACACATATTCCATAATTTAACAATTATCAATGATGTAGGTGATGATCTTGATATTGCACATCTGTGAAAAGCTATCACAAAACGCCTTAAAGTTTGATAAAGCATTTTGAATTTTATTTTCCATCAAAAGATCTATGCCTAAAAAATTCATGGATCCAGAATCCATTTCTTTCATCAAAAGATGATTTAAATTTAACTGTAACTTACAGGATACATTGCTGGAAGTGACTTCTATTTAAGTATTTAAAGGACTCTAAAAAAAACAGCACTTCATTTTTAGATAAAATTTAAAAGTGAATAAACTGAATTTACTGAAATTGCTATAAAATCTCTTACTCCATTCAGTGAGACTAGTTTCTCCTCCTCCTCCTGCTCCCCCTCCTTGTTCCTTTTCTTCTTCCTCTTCTTCTTAGTTATTATCAAAATAAAACATAGAAACAGTTTAGATATACATTATCCCCTGCAAGTAGTCTTGGCAATCTTAGATAAATTATTAATCAAGAAGAAAGTCTATTTGCCACACTAAACACTTTAAATATTTCTATACACTGTTCATTCAAACTGTACCTATAACTATTTAATATGGGGATTCATTTTTCCCTCAAGATGGAAAAAAGCTACAAGTGTAATAGTGAACCTATATATCAGTTGCCCATATGCATACTTTCAGCAAATAAGCAAGTGTACAATTTTCGTACTTCTTTCTTTTTCCCTATATTATGTTTACCCTGGTAATATTTATTGCAATGTAATTTCCTGTTTGTTAAACTAATAATACAAAATTGTAGCTTTTATCTTGTCTTTTTTTTTAATTTTGTTTTTCTAGTAATTCATTTTTATTAATTTTTACAAAGTATCAGTTTGCAACAGACTGGAAAAATTTTAAAAGGGTCCTTCACCACAGAGAATTTAAGTAGCACTGCCTTATGGGACTGAATATAAAATGAGAATTAATTCTTACAAAGAGAATTAATTCTCCTACAAAGTCTCTCAGACTACTGGACATGTTCTCAATGACTTTATTTTGAAAAGAAAATAGTAGTTGAGCCTGAAGCAGCCTCAGGCAGTGTGAGTTTCTTGATACTTACTGGGGTCACCGGATGAAATTGGCAGATAGAGGAGGAAAGAAAGTTAACACAGATCTAATTTTTATGCCAGTGTTATAAACTCATAATTGCAAATATTGGCTATTATTGTAAACAAGCCTTTAAAAATCTTTTTTTCTATTTCTTTTTTTTGTAGCTTATTTTATTTAATTCAATTAGTTAACATATAGTGTATCATTAGTTTCAGATGGAGAGTTTAGTGATTCATCCGTTGCATGTAACACCCAGTGCTCATTACATCACATGCCCTCCTTAATGCCCATCACCCAGTTACCCCATCCCCCCACCCAGCAACTTAAGTTTGTTTCCTATGGTTAAGAGTCTCTTATGGTTTGTCTCCCTCTCTGATTTCATCTTATTTTATTTTTCCCTCCCTACCTGTATGATCTTCCATTTTGTTTCTTAAATTCCACATATCAGTGAAACCATATGATATTTGTCTTTCTCTGAATGACTTATTTTGCTTAGCATAATACTCTCTAGTTCCATCCACGTCTTTGCAAGTGTAAGATTGCATCCTTTTTGATGGCTGAGTAATATTCCAGTATATATAAATACCACATCTTTATCCATTCATGTGCTGATGGACATCTTAAAAATCATTTTAAAAGCAATACAGTAAGTGGTTACATACTGGAGATCACAGATATACATCTCAGGATATATATATATATATATACACACACACACACACACACACACCCAAAACACACTTTCTGTAATGTGATGCAAATAGCTACTAAGTGGCTTTAGGTAAAAATGTAGAATGTCAGTACCAGGCATGGAATTACAAAGTCCTGTACCCCAGACAGCTTTCACAGATGTGAAGGTGACAACATGCCCTGGAAAACAGAGTTCATGTCTCAAAAGTGGCCCTGGTGCTAATGGAAACATTTCTGTGATGCACACATGAAGAATGAACAAATTGTTTCATGAGACAGGATTGCGGGAAAAGCACTGTGTGTTAGTTGTTAAGCTGTATGTGGTCTCTCAGCCCCAAACCCTCCCTTCCATGCTCTGCACGGTGAGGTCAGAACCGAGGCTCTGGAGACCACCTTTCTCCATTAGCAACTGCGTCTGGTCCCGTTGGGTCTCCTGGGGCAGCAGAGACTACCAGACGGCTGGAGGGGAAGCAGCGGTTCCTTCTTGGCTCCTTTCCATCTACTCTCCATTCTGTGGGGGTCGCCCGGGGGCAGCCAGTCTTCACTCCGGTGCTCCTGGGTTCCCAGCCTGCAGCCTCAGGCATACCAGCGGTAGCCCCCGGCACCCTCCACAGAGGGCAGGGCTCCGGCTTCCTAGGACCTTCCGGCAGCCTTCTAGGTCCATCTCTTCTCTGTGTTTCTTTAGCCCTGATGATGGGGGAGGCTTCATGGATTCATAGTTACTACCATTTCTTTTTACAACCTTTTTTTTTTAACTGCATTGTTTCTGTTTCACCTCTTTAGCCCTCCAGTACCTGTCTAACCTATTTCTTATATTAAATTCTCTCGTTTAAAATAACTGTTGTGTTTCTGATTTCCTGACTGGATCCTGACTGATCCCGACTTGGTCCCAGGAGTGGGCCCCGGTGGTCTGGGGATGGAGTACTTGCATCTATGGCCCCAAGCATGGAGCTGAGCCACTTGCCAGCGCAAAGTGGAATGTGAGTAATCTGGGTCATGTGGTGGCATCGGGATTCGTCAGCCCATCCCTTGAGATGGAGCAAGTAACTTGAGGCCACTACAACCGACTGTTGTAGTGGTAATGGTGCTAAGAGTACAGAATGGGATGGCTCTTTCTGTCTGGACATTGTGTTCTTAGAAAAAAAATGACGAACTTGAGTCTTTAAACACCCAGCTCTGGTCATAAATGGCAAACCTCAAAAGATTCTACTTGTCTCCTGTCCGTGGTGACCAGCTCCTCTGCTTCAAACCTCCCCCCAGTGACATCCTATTACATTTAAAATAAAATCCAACTTCTTCAACCTCATCTCAAACTGCTTTTTACCCTGGATGTTCTAGAATTTCTAGCTCTTTCCAAACTCTAGGGCTCCCATATTTATGTACTTCCCTCTTGTTGGGATTCACTTCCCTGGCTCTCTGGACGTGTGACTGCTTCTCATCATGTATGTCTCACATTCCCTAATTTCCTGAGCTTCCCTATATAGAGCAAACCTTCCACCCTTTCCCCTACTAAGTGTGTCTTCATGGAGTCGTTTCTTTAATAGCACCTACCACAGCCTGTACGCATCTGTTGTATGTACTTGATCGTGTGCCCCACCCAACTGCGTTCCATCAGGGAGAGACGTGTCTGGCCTTTTGGCTAATGTATTCTTAGGACCCCACTCCAATATCTATCATATAGGAGATGATCAATAAATATTTGTTGACTGAATGATCCTGGGAAATAATTTTCCATTGATTAATTTAAAATTTTAGTTCCAGAGCATTTCAAGCATGCAGAAAATACCCAGGTACCTGCCAACCAAATTTAACAGATTTTGACATTTGGCCATATTTACTTCAGATTGCACTTTCTTCTCTCTCTCTTTCATTTTTTCGAGAACCATTAAATATAAATGAAACTTGTCCATTTCATCTGTATTCAAAATTATTAGCACAAGCTATACTGAATGGTCTCATAATATCTTTTTTTTTTAAAGATATCCTTTATTTATTTGGGGGAGAGAGAGAGAGCACGAGTGGGGGATGGGGGCAGAGGGAGAGGGAGAAGCAGATTCCCCGCTGAGCAGGGAGCCCGACACAGGGCTCGATCCCAGGACTCTGAGATCATGACCTGAGCCAAAGGCAGATGCTTACCCAACTGAGCCACCCTAGCGCCCCTCATAATATCTTTGATGACTGTAAGATCTGCCTCACTGTCAATCCTAATAGAGGTAATTTGTGGGGTTTTTTTTTCCCCTTCTGATCAATCTAGCTAGAGGTTTAGCAATTTTATTGCTCTTTTTAAAAACCTTCTTTGGTTTCATTCATTTTCTGTATTATTTTTCCATTTTCTAGGTCATTGATTTTTGCTTTTCTATTTATTTGTTTTGGTTTACTTGCTCCTATTTATTTCCTTCTACTTATTTTGGTTTACTTGCTCTTTTTATAGCTTCTTAAGATAGATATTTCAATCATTGATTTTGGTCTTCTGATGTAAGATTTAAACCCTATATTTCTACCTAAGCACTGTTTTAAGTGCATGCCACAATTTTTTTTTTTTTTAATTATCATTCAGTTCAAAACAGTTTCTAATTCTCCTTGTGTTTTCTTCTTTGACCCACAGGTTACTAAGAAATGTGTTGTTTAATACCCAAATATTTAGAGATTTTCCAGATTTTTTGTTACTGATTTTTAATTTAATGCTGTTATTTCATTTCAGTCCTTTTAATTTTATTGTAACTTTCTTTTCAATGTCTCAGCATCTGTCTTGGTGAATGTTTCATGAGCTTTGGAATGGAGTGAAAGTCTTTTAGATGTTGAGAGTGGGGCTCTTTAGATGTCAGGTCAAGTTGGTTAAGGGTGTTATTTAGTCTTATTACTGATTTTCTCTCTCTGTGTTCTAAAGTTTACTGAGAGAGGAGTATTAAAATAATCAGCTATAATAATAGATTTGTCTGTTTCTCCTTTTAGTTCTCTCAGTTTTTGCTCCGTGTATTTTTTAAGCTCTTATTAGGTACATATATATTTAGGATTGTTATATCTTCTTGATTAATTGGTTGGCCCTCTTATCATTATGAATTATCTCTTTATCCCAGGCAGTATTCCTTATTCCGAAGTGATATTGATATAGTCACTCCTTTTTTGTTATGATTATGTTTTTTATTCTTTTACTATTAACTAATTTATGTCTTTCAAAGTGGATTTCCCAAGGATAGGGTAAAGTTGAGTCTGCTTTTTTATTCAGCCTGGCAATCTCTGCTTTTCAGTTAGAATGTTTAACATATTTACATTTAATGTAATTATCCATATGTTTGGATTTAAGCCTCCCATTTTCATATTTTCTGTTTCTTCTATTTGTCCTGAGTTTTCTTTTTTCCTCCTTTCTTACCTTTATTTATAGCTCTCTTCTTTTGTGTGCATAGATCCAATTTTCCATTTTGTATTATTTTCATAAGCCTAAAGAGCTTCCTTAAAATTTCTAGTAGTTCATGTCTGCTGGTGACAAATTTTTTCAGCTTCTGTTTGAAAATTTTTTTTAAGATTTATTTTATTTATTTGACAGAGAGAGAGAGCATAAGCAGGGGGAGAGGCAGGCACAGGGAGAGGGATAAGCAGGCTCCCCGAGGAGCAGGGAGCCTGATGCGGGGCTCGATCCCAAGACCTTGGGATCATGACCTGAGCCGAAGGTGGATGCTTACCCCACTGAACCACCCAGGTACCCCTCTTTGAAATTTTTTAAATTGTACTTTAATTTTTGAAGGATATTTTCTCTCAGCACTTTAAAGTTGTCATTCTAACTGGTTTCCATTGTTTGGAATGAGAAGTCAGTGGTAATTTTTATGTATATTTTCTCTGAACATATATGTCTTTTTCTCTGACTGCTCTTTAGATTTTGTTTGTTTTAAACATTTTGGTTATGGTATTCCTTTCTATAGTATTCTTTTTTTTTTTAAGATTTTATTTATTTATTTGATAGAGAGAGACACAGCAAGAGAGGGAACACAAGCAGGGGGAGTGAGAGAGGGAGAAGCAGACTTCCTGAGGAGCAGGGAGCCCGATGCGGGGCTCAGTCCCAGGACCCTGGGATCATGACCTGAGCCCAAGGCAGACACTTAACTGACTGAGCCACCCAGGCACCCCTATAGTATTCTTTATTTATCCTGCTTAGGGTTTGCTTAGCTTCTTGGATCTGTGGGATTTTAGTTTTCAAATTTGGCCATCATTCTTTAAAAATTTTTTCTTCTATTTTGTGGTACTCCCAATTACACATGTTAGGCCACTCCATATTGCCCCACAAGCCACTGATGTTCTTTCCATTTCTCTTTCAGCCTTTTTTTCCAGACTCAGTTTGGAAAGTTTCTATTTGTATATTTAAGCTCACAGAAGTATCCTCTTGCAAGATCTAAAATGATGTTGCTCCCATCCCATGAATTATTTACTTCAGGTATTTCACTTTTCATCTCCAGAAGTTCCATTTTGGCTCATTTTTATATCTTCCATTTTTCTTTTCATTATGGTCATGCTTTAAAAAAAAAAAAGTCATGGAGCATACTTATAATTAAATGTTTGTGTCTACTGATTCTATGATATTTGTTGTTTCTGGTTCTGTTTCTATTGACTGACTTTTCTCCTACTTATGGGTCACATTTTCCTGTTTCTTAGCATGTATAGTGATGTTTTGAATTTATTCCAGCATTACTTTATTAGTTTTCTATTGCTGTATGGCAACTTACACAAACTTAAACAGCTTAAAACAACGCCTAAGTTTTTATCCATGGTTCCATAGGTCATAAGTCTGGTGTGCTCCATTGGGTTCTCTGCCTAGGGTCTCAGAAGGCAAAATCAAGGTGTTGGCTCGGTTGGACTCTTACCTGGAAGTTCATGGGAAGAATCTGATTCCAAGCTCATTCAGGTTGTTGGCAGAATCCACTTCCTTGTGGCTGTAGGGTGGAGGTCCCCATTTTCTTGCTGGCTGGCAGCCAGGGTCTGCTCCTAGAGGACACCTACATTCCTTTTCACGTGGTCCTCTCCACCTTCAAAGCAGCGTGATGTGTTAGATCCTTCTTGTGCTTTGGGTCTGTCTGACCTTGTCTTTGCTTCCAGCTGGAGAAAGTTCTCTGCTTTTAAGAGCTCATGTGATTAGAGTAAGTCAAACTGGATTATCTCACCTGGCTAATATAACAATCACAAGAGTGTTATCACATCCCATTACCTCACATCCATAGGTTCTGGGGACTAGGGAATATGGAATCTTGGGGTGCCATTCCTAGAAATTCTGTCTGCCACAGTATGAATGTTATGATGTTAAGAATCAACATTTTGACGTCTTCTTTTAAAGAGCATTGAAATTTGTTCTGGCAGGTTCTAAATTTACTTGCAAATCAGTTTGCTTTTCAAGGGGCCTCTTTATAAGCTTTGCTACTAATTTAGCCCTGATCCTGAGGTATGGCCTTTCTGGTGTGTGCTCAATAACCAAGGTGTCCAGTGAGATCTCGCTGCTCTCACTAGTGGGAACCTCAACATGTACAGGCCCTATGTGAGGTCTGGAGGTGGTTCAGCTGTCTCACCCATGCAAATTCCTTTCGCAAGTCATTGGCTTCTCACCCTCTTCATGTCCACAGGCTATTCAGCTAGACCCAAGGGAAACCCATGCAGATTTCTGGAGCTCTTTCTCTGCATAGCTCCTTCCCTGCAGTACCCTACCCCACAAATTTCAGACCTTTGGACACCCCCAGCCAGTGGTGCACCAAAGGTGGGGTGGAGGGAGCGATCCAACCTAGGTGCTGGAAATTTGAAGGAATGCTGTCTGGAGATAATTTTAAAACAATTATAAAATTGTTTTATAAAAAATTATTATAAAAATGACTAAAAGTCTATCTTTTAATTATCACCATGTCTCTGCAATTCTGATTAATCAGTGATAAAATACTCCTGGCATAGGGTGGAGGGTAGAAGGTAGGACTTTTGTTGGCTTATGTTCTAAACAACTGCTGAGGTTCCTTTTGAGTTTTAAGGATACATATGTAAACTTTAAATTGCACATTGTTATTTCTTCATTCTTTTTTTTTCTTTTTAAGATTTTATTTATTTATTTGAGAGAGAGAGACTGAGAGAGAGAGCACATGAGAGGGGTGAGGGTCGGGAGGGTCAGAGGGAGAAGCAGACTCCCTGCCGAGCAGGGAGCCTGATGCGGGACTCGATCCAGGGACTCCAGGATCATGACCTGAGCCGAAGGCAGTCGCTTAACCAACTGAGCCAACCAGGCGCCCTATTTCTTCATTCTATTGAACAGCTACATGTGTTCATTTTGAGAGTACGCTTAGCTTAGCGCAGTTCAGAATCATTTGAACTGGCTTCAACTACAGTTTGTGTTTCCATCATCCTGTGTACAAGAAACTCCCATGTTTAAAAATGGATTTGGTGTAAGCAATGATAGCACATGGCTGTAAAGATACAGAAACAGTTTGAGTTATTAAAATCTGTCATTTTATGTGGCTACTTAAGAGTGGAAATTTGTGTATAAAATGTGGAATAGTGAAACAGAGTGGGAATTGTGAGGCATCATATTTATGTTTGTTAAGCATAGACTTTAATTTATACCTGAACTATTTTACTAAATTTGAATAATATTTTGTAAAGTGATATTTATTCTTTTTTTGCATTGTTAACAGTTTGTTTTAAAACCAGAGAATAAATCAAGAAAATAATGACTATTACTGATTATTACATGATTATTGCTGGAAGTAGTTTTGTCATATAAAGAGTGTCAAAAAATGATATGCTTCTCGTCCCAGCTCAGCTAGACCACCCTCCCTGCTTGAGTTTCCCTTCCTTGCACCTCAGTCCAGATAGTACCTCTAGACAGAAAGCCAGGGTCATCATGGGGTGCTCTTCACTTGTTTTTCTTCTCAGAGATCATGGGTCTTGCTGTCTGTTCCATCACTGAAAGCCTTTTTTTTTTAAGATTTCATTTATTTGAGAGAGAGAGAGAGAACACAAGCTGAGGGAGGGGCAGGGGAGAAGAAGATTCCCTGATACGCGGCTCAATCCCAGGACCCTGAGACCATGACCTAAGCCAAAGGCAGATGCTTAACCAACTGAGCCACCCAGGCACCCCTGCCATTTAAAAAAATTTTTTTTCATCGTTTATGGTGGAAGGGCTAGTCTGGTAACCTCCAAGTTGGATTTAATTATTTGGTTATATTCCTATTCCCTGGGTTAGCCTATGAGTTCCATAAGTGTAGGAGCCATATGGTATTAGAGTTCTCCAGAAAAAACAGAAACAGCAGGGTATATACACATAGAGGGAGAGATTTATTTTAAGGAACTGGCTCACACAACTGTGGGGCTGGCAAGTCCAAAGTCCATAGGGCAGGCTGCAGGTTGGAGACTCAGCCAAGGTTTCTATGTTACAGTCTTGAAGCAGAACTGCTTCTTCTTCAGGAAACTTCACTCTTTGCTCTTAAGTAAGGCCTTTAACTGATTGGATGAGGCCCATCCGCATTATAGAGGGCAATCTGCCTTTCTCAAAGTCTCCCGATTTAAGGATTAATCACATCTACGAATTTTCTTCTCAGCAACATCTAGACTGGTGTTTGACCAAACAACTGGGCCTCATAGCCAAGTGGACACATAAAATTAACCACCACACAAATGTTACTTATTTTTACACCCTCAGGACCTAGGGTGGTGCATAGGAAATAAGAACTAACAAATAAGAGGTTGGGGTTTGGGAATAAGGAAATAATATTGGAAATAGAGGTTGCAGTAGACTTACATGAGGGAGTTAACTGTATTATGTGGGCAGAGGAGGAGTCTTCTCAAAGCTTTTCTGAGGGAAATACATGATGTCGTCTGTCTTGACGGCAGCATGGAGAGGGAGGTTGAGTGTGCAGAATCACTATGGTAGCTAGGGGGAAAATGGCAAGGACCCAAATAATGCAGTGTCCTGGGAATGGAAAGATCAGCACAGCGGTAGTAGGACCAGTGGGAATGCGCAGAGAGCCTGTGGAGAGAGTGTAAAGAGAAGGGAAGGAGGCATGTAAATAATATTTTGTTGGAAAATTCCGCATTTACATTTCCTTTAGCTTCTTTGTCTCCTTAGTGCCCAGACTTCCCAAATGCTTTGGAGAAAGCTTTAGAAAGATGTTAATACAACCCCAAAAAACAAGCCAGCATGAAATTTATTCCAACATCTCCATGTTTATACCTATAATCCCTTACTTTAAACTGTTAAGGTTTCTCTGTGACCTATTCCATTCTTTAGCCACATGTAATCATAGGATTTTGTATAGTTATAATAATACTGTGTATATCATTTCATGTTCTCCTCTGAGGAAGTTTATATCCACATGACCTTCACATATATTATGCTTAACAACAGAAAAGCTTCGTGGTTAGTCGATGAGCCATAATTTACTGAGCTATATTCCTTTTGGTAGACATATGGATTTCCTGCTGGGTTTTTGCCATTATAAAAGATGATGGTATAAATGGTTTTCTACCTATTTTTTTTAAAGATTTTATTTATTTATTTGATAGAGACAGCGAGAGAGGGAACACAAGCAGGGGGAGTAGGAGAGGGAGAAGCAGGCTTCCTGCTGAGCAGGGAGCCTGATGCGGGGCTCGATCCCAGGACCCTGGGATCATGACCTGAGCCGAAGGCAGATGCTTAACCGACTGAGCCACCCAGGCGCCCCACTACCTAAAGTATTTTCAACATCTTTATTGCAATATAATTGACATGCAATAAACTACACATATTGAAGTGTGCATTTTAATAATTTTTGACACCTGTACACTAATGAAATATCACCACAGTCAAGATAATGAAGATGTCCATCACCATCAAAAGTTTCCTTGTATCCCTTTGCAGTTATCCCCATCTTCCTGCCCCTTCCCACCTCCCTGCTCCCCCTTCACAGGCAGCCACCAAACTGCTTTCTGTCAATGCAAATTAGTTCCCATTTTCTAGAATATTATGTAAATGGAACCACACAATATGTACTCTACTTTCATCTAGCTTCTTTGACCCAGCATAATTATTTGAGATTTATCCATGTTATATGTGTATCAGTGGTTCATTCCCTTTTAGTTACTGAGTAGTATTCCACTGTGTCAATATACCACAGGTTATTTATCCATAAATAATGGACATTTGGATTGTTTTGGTTTTTGACTGTTGTAAACAAAGCTGCTATGAACATCCAGGTACAAGTCTTTGGGTAGGAGCTTTCTTTTCTCTTGGGTAAATACCTAGGAATAGAATGGCTGGATTATATGGTAGGTGTATACTGAACTTTTTAAAATCAAAGTAGAGTTAACATACAGTGTTATATTAGTTTTGTGTGTACCGCATAATGATTCAACAATTCTGTACATTCCTTAGTACAGTAAGTGTAGTCACCATCTGTCACCAAATAACATTGTTACTATCTTATTGACTATATTCCCTATGCTGTACTTTTCATCTCCGAGACTTATTTTAGAACTGGATGTTTGTACCTTTTAATCCCCTTTATCTATCTCCCCCACCCACCTCCCCTCTAGCAACCACCAGTTTGTTCTCTGTATTTAAGAGTCTGTTTGTCCTTTTTTTCTTTGTTTTGTTTCTTAAATTCCACATGAGTGAAATCATATGGTATTTGTCTTTCTCTGACTTATTTCACTTAGTATTATACTCTCTAGCTCCATCCATATTGTCACAAATGGCAAGATCTCATTCTTTTTTATGGCTGAATAATATTCCTGTGTGTGTGTGTGTGTACGTACGTATGTACGTACATACATATCACATCTTCTTTATCCATTCCTCTATCGATGGACACTTGGGCTGTTTCCATATCTTGGCTATTGTAAATAATGCTGCAATAAACATAGGGGTGCATATATCTTTTCAAATCAGTGTTTTCATTTTCTTTGAGTAAATATCCAGTAGTGGAATTACTGGATCATATGGTAGTTCTATTCTTAACGTTTTGAGGAAACTCCACACTATTTTCCATAGTGGTTGCACCAATTCTCATTCCCACCAGCAGTGCATGAGGCTTTTTTTTTTTTTTCCTCCACATCTTCATAAACACTTGTTATTTCTTGCGTTTTTGATTTTAGCCATTCTGACAGGTGTGAGGTGATACCTAATTGTGATTTTGATTTGCATTTTTCTGATTAGTGATGTTGAACATCTTTTCATGTGTCTGTTGGCCATCTGTAGGGCTTTGTTGGAAAACTGTCTATTCAGGTACTCTGCCCATTTTTTACTTGTATTATTTGGTTTTTGGTTGTTGAGTTATATAAGTTCTTCATATATTTTGGATATTAACCCCTTATTAGATAGATCATTTGCAGATTTTTTTCTCCAGTTCAGTAGGGTTGCCTTTTCATTTGTTGATGGTTTCCTTCACTGTGCAAAAGCTTTTCATTTTGGTGTAGTCCCACTGGTGTATTTTTGCTATTGTTTTGAGAAGACATATCTAAAAAAATGTTTCTACAGCTGATGTCAAATAAATTACTGCCTGTTTTCCTCTAGGAGTTTTATGGTTTCAGGTCTCACATTTAGGTTTTTAATCTATTTATATGTTGAATTTTTTAAGCAACTGCCAAACTTTTCCGAAGTGTTTTCATTTCCTCCAGCAGTGAATGAGACTTCCAGGTGCTCTACATCTTCATCCACAATGATCTTTGTAAATTTAGCCATTTTTGTAGGTTTGCAGTGTTTATCTCATTGTGGTTTCCAGTCATATTTTCCTAATGACTAATGATTTTGAAAACCTTTTCATGTGCTTATTTTCCATCCATATATCTTCTTTAGTGAAGTGTCTTTTCAAGTCTTTTGCCCATTTATTATTGTGTTGTTTGCTTTCTCATTATTGCATTTTGAGAATTCTTTATATATTACCTTATCAGGTACATAATTTGCAAAGATTTTCTTCTAGTCTGGTGGCTTGTCTTTTCACTCTCTTAACAATATCTTTTGAAGAGCAGAAGTTTTTAAAGTGTGTTTTCTTTGGATACATATTCAGAAATAGGATTAAAGGGTCAAAGACTATCATCTTTTGTGTGTGCCTGGTTATAGTTACCTCTTGTTGGACTGCCTTTGGAGTTTGAAACACTGTACTTGGGCAATAGTAATATGTTCCCTGGGGGCTTGCCAACTCTGGACTTTATCACTTGTCTTTGGGTTTGCTATTTTGGTGAGTGTAAAGTGTTACATTACAGTTTTATTTCATTCCGCTCATGTGGCAAGTTGAACAGTTAGCTACTTAAATTTGGTATATTTAAATTTTTTATTCTTTTGGCCATTTATCATCGGGAATTTTGACTCATTCTTACAGATTTGTAGGAGCTTTTTATATAACTTAGATGTCAAAATTTATATACAATATTTATCACAAAATATTTTCATATCAATATTTACCTTTTATCTTAGTTTTATCCCCCACCCCCACCACCACTTATTTGTAATTTCTCTTGTTTTTTAAGTAGTAAATCTAAGTAGCCACTTGGGATAAATATATTATTCTGTTTTTTCTAAATTTGGGAAATTGTATGTTAAATCTTTCTTCACTATAATTTTATTATGGTTTTATAATTTTATTTGGCGTAAAGGTCTAAGTTTCTATTTCTTAATATTATTAAAGAATAATCTGAGCAGCTCTCCTTTCTGCTACACTCAGATTGTCCTATATTAAATTCTGATATAACTTATGTCCTATTTTGAAATTCTGTACTTGGTTCCCTGGATTTCTGAAGTCAGCAATGTAGTTTTAATGTGGGTTGCTTTATGACATAATTTGATACTTCCTAAGGCAAGCCCCATCCTTATTGTCAAAATTAATCTCTGATACGATTTTCAGAATTTTGTATGTAACAAATTATCCTTTTGTTATTGGAAAAATATATTTAAAAAATAAATTGAAGTATTGCCATTTTTACTTTTACTTATTTTTTCTTTTATAAGATATTTGTAGTTTTATTTATATTGGGCTGATATATCCCACCTTAGGTTAGTTACCAAGTAAGTACTCAATAAATGTGTGTTAAGTACAGATATGTTTTGTCCTTGTTATAAGGGAAATTTATGTTTTTTAAAGATTTATTTATTTATTTGAGAGAGAGAGTGAGTACATGCTCAGATGAGCCTGAGAAGTGGGAGAGGAGAGAGAGAAAGAATCCTCAAGCAGACTCCCCACTGAGCTTGGATCCCAATGCAGGGGCTCAATCTCAGGAACCCGAGGACATGACCTGAGCCGAAATGACCTGAACCAGCAGGTTAACCGACTGAGCCACCCAGGTGCCCCAGGAAATAGATTATTGAAACAAAAATTTAATAGCTGTTATTGCTAAAAAGGAATGCTGCTGTTATTTTGGAGTAGGTTTTATATGATAAATATTCTTGAATTATTTTGTTTCTAAAATTCTTAGATTTCTTTCAGGCTCCTGAGTTTATATAGTCATGACTTCAGCAATTAGTAATGTTCCCCCTTTTTTTTTTTTTTTCTTTTAGAGGGGAAAGGGTAGAGGGAGAGGGCGAGAATCCCAGGCAGGCTCCAGGCCCACTGCAGAGTCTGATGCAGGGCTTGACGCGAGGCTTGATCCCAAGACCCTGAGATCATGACTGAGCCAAAATCAAGTCAGACACTTAACCGACTGAGCCACCCAGTGATGTTCCTTTCTTATGAATTTTTCTTACTTGTTTTCCTGCCTTATCAGTATGACAAGACTCTCTAATAATTTATTAAATAGCCTGTCTGAGAAAGAGTATCTTTGTTTTGACTTTGCTTTTGGGAAACATGACACTAATATCTGTTTCTCCATTAAGAACAATAATGGCTTTTTATTTTAAAGTCTTTGTTTTGCTTAGTTTTCTGAAATTAAAAATCAAGAATGTACATTATATTTTATAAAATCCCCGTTTAAGCCTTCTAATGTACAAATACAGTTGACCCCATAACAACATGGAGGTTAGGGGCACCAACTCCCTTGCAGCTGAAAATCTGGATATAACTTTTGACTCCCTAAAACTTAGCTACAATAGCATACTGTTGACCAGAAGGCTTACCCCTAACATAAAGAGTCGATTAACACATGATTTGTATATGTATTATATACTGTATTCTTACAATTAAGTAAGCTAGAAAAAAGAAAATGTCGTTAAGAAAATCAGAAGGAAGAGAAAATACTTTTACAGTACTGTATCTCTATTTATTGAAGAAAATCTGTGTCCAGTCAGGCCAGACTGGGCCAGGGGCAGTGACAGCAGTGGCCCTGGCCGGGGGGGATGGTAATGTTCTGCAGCCTGGTGGGCCCTGACTCAGCAGAGGCAACAGTACAGCTGCCTCATCTGCTTGGAGGTGTGCCGTGGGCTTGTAGCCATCAGCAGCTGTGTGCACACTCGAGTGCCCGGCCTCCAGGAGGCGCCTGGGCAGAGGGGGCCCCCACAGGGAGGCGTCTGTTCCTCCCCGGAGTGGCCCAAGGCCCGCAGCCACCCAAATGCAACTGGGATGGCCAGCACACAGAGGACTCCGGGGGTGGAGATGCCTGGGGCCCGGGGCTTCCCGCACAGCCCTGTGCCCACTCTGGGACCTCTCCTCTGGTTCAGCCCGGCCTCCTGCCTGCCGGTCCTGGGTGCTGGATCTAACCACCTTGTGCACACATGGGGCGACCTGCAACCCTGCTCATCCTTAGGGCCCCCAGTGGGCTGCTGATGGCCTCCATGGGCCTCCCCAGATACTCAGAGGGCAGCAAGGGAGAACTCTGTACCAGTCACCTTCAGCTGGGTTCCGTGGAGACTGGGGTGGGCATTCATAAATATATGCCTTGTGCCTTTTGCTGTCAACTCTAAAAACAACAACAACAACAACAACAAAACGACTGCATATAAATAGACTCTCGTGGTTCAAACCCATGTTGTTTCAAGGGTCAACTATAATTATGAATGCCCGCAAAGTATGCGAGGGGTGAATTTACTATATTATAAAAAGAACACATTTCTTTCTTGGTTCACAAATTTTTCATCATTTGCTCTGAATTTTCCAAAATTATCTTTTCGCAGAGACTTGAGCACTCATTTTTCTTGTTGCTAAGGCCCCTATAGACTTCATGTTCTCTCCTTGTCTCAGCAGCGTCTCCAGTCTGCTCCTTCGACTTTCCTCTTTATGCTCATTGATTTTTATTTTTTCAGTTAGGTTCTCTATCAAATCAGTCAAAACGCTAATCTTCAGGATGTTCAGGGGGTACTCACTCTCCTCTAATAGTTTATTTCTTCGCCATTGCTCAAAACCCAAGTTTACAGCTATCCATGTAGTATTAATTAAAAAGGATTTCGTAATGAAATTCCTCTAATTTTGATACCAGTGCTTCTACTAAACTCAAGTTTTGCTAAGGGCTCTTTTCTTAAGCACAGCCCAGCATCTGTGGGAGAATAACCTAATTAAGAACTTTAATGGAAAATTTTCAAACGTACACTTACTGCCTAATTTTTAAGCACTAATATTTTGAAACATTTCTCTGTTCTCTTTTCCCACCCCCAAATTATTGGAATGATCTCCATGCTATTATTCTGCAGAGATCCGGGGAGCAGATCTGGCTGGGAAGTCATGATTAGGGCATTCCAGGTCCAGGGCTTACGCAGCCCAGAATTCTGCATGGCTGTGAAAAGCTTTGGACTGATGGCACAGCACAGTGATCCTGGTCCCAGAGTTCATCCCACATCCCCACAGAAACCTAGAACAAGTTGGAAAGGAGCAGGCCTGAGGTCTTGTTCCTAGTACTACATTCAGTGTGTACACAACTCTGAGCTGGTGGTATTCTGCAACTTGGCTTTTCTTTCCATGTAAAATCGGACCTATGTGGATTTTTGACAAAGGTGCTCATGATCCCCGAAAGCCCAGAATTATTATTAGCTGGGTGTAGAACCCTGCTGTCCGTCAAGAGACCGACCTGGTGGTCTATCCTGGTTTTGGTGCCAGCTGGATATATAACTTTAGGAAAGTTTCTTTATGCTTCTGAGCCTTAATTTTCTCATCTGTAAAAAGAAAAAAGTAGGTTGGGGGATTTCCAAAGTCCATTAAAAGGGAAAAAATGACTACATGCTGTTGCTCAGGGCAGAGGGTGGGAATCTGGAAGCTTGGTGGGCAAGTGAGAGTGGCCGTTTTTCCCGTGTTCCAGAGTATGTGAGACTCAAGGGTGGCAGCCCCGAAGCCCTCAAGACAGCTCACTTCAGGGGCGCGGCAAGGGGCGGGGGGCGCAGAGAAGCCACGGCGGCGAAGGAAAGTTCCCATCTCAGGGTGTTTGTTCAGGCCCGCGCTCCGGAGATTTCTAACACCAAGCACGAAGTTGAGTGGTTTTATCCCTGCGGTTTGGTTCGAACTAAGAAAAGGGTTCTGTTTTGTTTTCTCTTCCCCCTGGGAGCTGTGTTCAGTAAAACTTCCATACGGGGATATATTTATTATTAAAGAGTGTCAAGTGAGCCGGAGAGCCAGACCGTGCAGTCCCAGCAAGAACACGGAGGAACGTGCGCACAGCCGGCCCTGCAGAGGCGGCCGCACGCGCTCCTTTTGCGGTGCTGTCCGGAGCGTCTCTCCTTTCATTCCTTTCTTATAAACTCATATTATGGAAGCCCTCGAAGTGCTAAGTGTTTTTGCCTTTGTTGGCCATCGCCCTCGGGATGATTTGATCAAACATGAATTTTCCCTTAGCTATTGACTCAATGCCACGGAAGCTGGCAGGACAGGGAAGAGGCCGTGGCGCGTGGGCCGAGGGCGCAGGCGTTTTGCTCTGTGCGCGCACACGCGTGGGCCAGGGTGTGCGGGCCTGGGCTTCGCGGGGGGCGCGGGTGCAAAAGAACACAGGCGGCTCAGGGACTGTTTGGGAACTAGGGAACGAAGATCATCATTGTTAACACTTTGGTATTTATTCTTTCCTGTTGCTCTCCGGGGTTTTGTTGTTCAAGTGAGAGTTTTTGTTTTTACATCTTTGCTTTTTGATCATTTTGCTATTTTCACTTTTTAAAGACGTCTACAGGGGACTCCTGGGTGGCTCAGTCATTAAGTGTCTGCCTTCGGCTCAGGTCATGATCCCAGGGTCCTGGGATCGAGCCCCGCATGGGGCTCCCTGCTGGGTGGGAAGCCTGCTTCTCCCTCTCCCACTCCCCCTGCTTGTGTTCCTTCTCTCACTGTCTCTCTCTGTCAAATAAATAATAAATAAAATCTTTAAAAATTAAAAATTAAAAAAATAAAGACATCTACAATGACTGTATTTGTCTGCACTTTTGTTATTTCCTTAGGCGAGGTTCCTGGATGTGGGGCATACCATAATAGGGCGTATGAGCTATACAAATATATATACAAATATATATATTTGTCATTTTTACAACTCTTGATTCTTCTTACCGCATTGCCTAATTAACAAATGACAGTCCCTCCAGCAGCATATGCCCCTCTCGCCATGTGCTCAGCAATGACCAAATGTTACTTACTTTTCACATCTTTGCTGGTCTAACAGGTGACAATAGTATCTCATTTTTTGTGGGTTTTTTTTTTTTCACTGATTGTAGTATTGAACATTTTCACACGTTTATCCATTCTTTCTATTCCTTCTTTTGTGAATTATCTATTCAATATGTCATTTGCTCATTTTTTCTTCTTTAGTGAAAACATTTATGTTTCTATTTTTATTACAACTATTTTTCCAGTTGTATTTATTTTTATGATTTTTGAAGTACAGAAATTTTAAGTTTTCATATATTTAAATCTGTGATCTTTTCCTTCACAATTTCTTCCGTTTACTTTTATACTAAGAAAGTTTTCCTCATCTTGAGACCAGGTTAATATTCACTTCCATTTTCGTCGTTGGTTTGAATCTGTGGTTTGAATTTTCAGACTATCTGCCACTTTCATGTATTTAGAATTCACGTGATGATCTAAACATTTTTGTTTCCAAATATCCAGTTTTTCCATTATCTTTTATTAAATAGTCCCTGTTTATATATGGTGCCTTTATTATCTTATTCTGTACTGAGTTTTTTTTACACACATACACAGACCTCTCCAGGCTGTGAGCTGTTCTATTCCCTGGTCTCCTTACACAAAAGACACATCTTTTTCCCCCCCAATTCTTATAATATGTTCTTAGACTTAGTATTTCTTGTTTTCAAAGTGTTCTCAGCTCTTCCTGCCTGTTTATTTTCCAGATGAATGGTAGAATTATTTTTGTGGAGTTCCAAAAACCTCCCTTTGGGGTTTTGATGAAAATTGCATTCAACCTATAAATTAATTGGGAGGAATTTGGCATCTTTACAATATTTAGTCTTTCCAACCAGGAATACACATATGGCATGCCCCTCCACATTTTCAAATATCCTTTTGTATGTCTTAGTGGAATTTTGTATTTTTCTTTATACAAATTCAATACATTTCTTATTAAGTTATTTCCAGATTATTTTGTATTTCGGATACTTTTTAAAAAGTGGAATCTTATCCCCCTTCAATTTAGGTCCACTCTTTTTGATATTGCTTTTCCCCAGTGATTGCCAAGTACTGACAGGAATCTTAAGTGAAAAGCATATTTGTTTCTTTCCACACTTATAAACTCCGAGATTTAGAACTGGAACCAACCTTAAATATGTTTTCTTTTCATAGATGATAAAAGTGAGGTCATGAATGGTATATTAATTTATTTAAAGATCATACAGCTTGTTAGGTGAGTGGCTAAACAGGCGAATACTTCCAAACATCTGTATTCTTCGCATCATGGACATGCAAAACTTAAATATCCAAAACCAAACTCAACGCCTTCCCCTCTTGTGTTAATTTCCCGTGGCCACTGTCACGATGTACTGCTGACTTAGTGACTTAACACACACGTATATTGCCTTTTAGTTCTGGAGGTTGGAAGTCCAAAGTGGCCCTTGCTGGCTGGAAATCAAGGTGTCAGCAGGGCTGCCTTACTTCTGGAAGCTCTAGGGGCAAATCTATTTCCTCGCCCTTCCAGAGCTTCAGGAGGCTGCCCACATTCCTTGGCTCATAGCACCTTCCTCCATTTTCATAGCCAGTAGCTTAGCATCTTCCAAGTTCTCTCTGACTCTTACTGAGTCTTCTACTTCCCTCCTTCCACTTTTTTTTAACATTTTTTTATTTTGTTATGTTAATCACCATACATTACATCATTAGTTTTTGATATAGTGTTCCATGATTCATTGTTTGCGTATAACACCCAGTGCTCCATGCAGAACGTGCCCTCTTTAATACCCATCACCAGGGTAACCCATCCCCCCACCCCCCTCCCCTCTAGAACCCTCAGTTTGTTTCTCAGAGTCCATAGTCTCTCCTGGTTCGACTGTTGAATCACAGACCTGTACCTCTGAAACAAATAATACATTATATGTTAAAAAAAAAAAAAGTAGGAAGGGAAAAATGAGAATCAGAGGGGGAGATGAACCCTCCTTCCACTTTTAAGGACCCTCCAGATTACATAGGGCCTACCTGGATTATCTGGAATAATCTGCCCATTTTAAGGTCAAGAATCTTAACTCCATCAGCAGCCCTACTTTCCTTTCTCATGTGACATCACCACACGTTCTGGGGATTGGACATCTTTCGGCGGGGGGGGCATTATTCTGCCTACTACAGTAAGGATGAACTTTCAAAGTTTCTGTCTAAGCACGTTAGCCCTCTCCTTGAAGCACATCAGGGCTTCTCATGCTCCTTGGATTATGACCAAAACCCTTACATGGCTTTCCAGCTCCAGAATAGTCTTATCCCACTCACCCTCCAGCTTCATTGGGCGCCATGCTCATCCTCCCTCTATGCTCTGGCCATGGTGGCTCTTCCCATTCCTTGAAAGTACCTTGCTCTCTTGCCATGAGGCTGTCACACATGCTGTTTCCTCTGCCTGGAAAGCCCTTCTGCACCTCCCAACTATCTCTCATCCCTCAGATCTCAGCCCCGTTCTGCATCCTCAGGGTCGATGCTTGGACCTTCCCGCTCAGTCCTCTACCCCACTATCTCGTAGCACCTTCTCTCTTTCCTTCAGAGCATTTAGCACACTGGTGGTTTTACTTTACACAGAATTACTTCATTCTCTCTGGCTAGACTAAAAGGAACTCTGTTTCTTTCTTCCCCACATCTTTAGAACCTGATGCACCTAGTCCACAGTGGGCTCTTAGTGTGTGTCCCATGAATGACTAAATGAACTCAGTAACCTATTTCTAAGAAAAAGCGTTTTTATTGAATGTGTTCATTGACACATTTACAAAAGCAAAAAGGCGTTTGAAAATTCAACAAATAAGTAAATCATTATAAATCCATTTGATTAAAAACATATATAGCCATTAAAAATGAAAAAGCCTATAGCAATGGGGGGAAATGTTTGTATTATGTTTAAAATAGCAGGATACAAAATGTTCTTATGCTAGTCAGAAGGAAAAGTGCCAAAATGATCATAGCAATTGGTCCAAGATCATGGAATGGTGAGTGATACTTTTCTCCCATCGCCAAACTCTCCTGTTCACATGTCCGTATATTCAGCACACATTCCTTGCAGCCAGTGTGTGCTAGGGACTGTGTCAGGTGTAAGAACAGCACAGTGAACAAGATGTATTGGTCTCTGCCCACTGCAAGGTTACAGCCAAGTAGGAGGAAAGCTAATAATAATCATGACACAGATGATCTAGTATTCACGGACTGTTGCTGTATTTGAGAAAACTTTGCCATAGTGTGCACCACAGGCTGAAGAAAATATTTTTTAGATCACGTCCATTATTGTTATGGCATTAAAATTTTTAACTGTGTGTGTGGGGGGGATTGTAGGAGAAATATACCCATTTTCTTTAGTCTTTAGGCTTTGAAGAAGATTTCCTAAATTGTCTCTCCAATCCCTAATCACTGCTTTTTGAACATTCTAGAAGGAAAACATCTGGAATCAGGGTGAACTTCTGGTTACCTTAGTTCAACTACATTAAAAAGATTTGTGCAGGTGGTCATCAGGAGGCCATTGATGCCGCCCAATTCAGACTCATTCCCAAGCATTTGGTGGGTCCTCAGCCCCCACTTCTAGGAAACTGAAAAAGCAGAGTTTTGCCACCATAAATTCTCTTGGTTTCATCTTCTCACACTTCCGCGCTCAGTGACTGTGCCTCTGTGCTTGAGCATAATGTAAATACTTAATTTGTTTAATAAATATCCTGAAATAGCCTCTTTGAGTTGTTACTAGAAGGGCACGAACCTTTTAACTCACTTAGTCAGCGCAGATCAACACTTAATGTCTTTAATGATGATCAGGATCTTTTTTAGTGGCTGAAAATCTCCGTAATCAATGATGTGGTCCTGCCTGGAGGCAGGAGAGACTAGATAATGGGCAGAAAATGTCACGCTGGATGGGGCTAGTAATCTGAATCCCTGAAATCAGTATTAGTGTGGCCATTTATGGGAGATGCCAGTTTCTTCCCAATGCTAGGAAGAGCCCCGCCAGCACCCCAGGGCCCCTTAGTGATTTACACATTGTTGAAACCCTTCATGATGCGCCAGTTCCTGTCCTCAGCCTGAAACATCTGAGGAAAGTTCTTCCCTGCCCACCTACCCATCAAGGCCAATGCCATGCCAGCTTGCAGCACAGTGTTCACCCACCTGAAAATAATTCTCAGTACTGGGCAGGAGGAGAGAGGATTGGGGCGAGGGGGTATCATGAGATTTGTGAGACCTCATTAAGGAGGGTACATCCCCTTTTCTTTCCCCGTCCCCATACCGACCTTGAGAATTTTATTTTTATTTCAGGGATAGAAAACAAGTCCTGTTTTCTAGCTGTTATATGAAGAAGCACTTCCAGGTTTTGGTCCTAAAATATCCCCTCTGAACTTGCACTTGGAGTCCCTTGGTCTTAGCCTAGGATTTGATTAATTTAGCCATGTTCACATTCTCTGCATTTCATAATTTTGTAAACACTTGTCATATGCCCGGTGAACCTTCTTTATCTCTTTTGATTGAAATTCTCATATTAAAAGCCCTCATGGTCATTACATTTGGTGTGACTTTGTGATTATAGGTCGGCTTTATTAATAGAGAGCTTCTGATAATATGAGGGAATTGTTTCATTATGAAATGTTATTCATTTTTTATGTTGTTTATTATTGTCCACAGAACCTAGAGGTTTCAAATGGTGGGAGCACGTTGTAAATGAAAGCATAAGTAATGTATTATAATTATTCTGAACTAAGGCCAGATTTCCCACCCGCTCCATGATGCACATCAATTGGAAATGGGCTGAGATGTAAAATCTTACTTTCTTAAATGGATTATTTAAAACTAAAGTGTAAGCAATTAAAAATATTAATTTTTATGAATTCCTGCATCCTCATTTAATGGAAAAAAACAAACAAACACCTGACCTGACAAAATTTTAAAATAATGTTTCTATAAGCTATATAGAGCAAGTCCCTTGGATTTCTGGTGAAGCTCCACTAACACAGTATGATTTGGCCATGTCACAGTCCCTAGGGTGACTGTCAGGTCCTGTACTCTCCTTTGAAATGTGAGTGCTTTTAATTAGATGGAGCATTGTCTAGTTTTTGTTTCTCTATTATTATATTATTATCATTCCATTGCCAGAACTCCCAGTCTCATCTAATTGTAAGGAAGGCTGGAAAACGTGGTTTAGTTATGTTTTCGGGAAGAGAAGGAAATAAGTTTTGTGGGACATATAGCAAGCTCTACCACAGAATCAAACCTCACGCATGTCAGAATGGATAACCCATTATCCCAGCTCCTTTTCCTACCAACCTGTTTCATAGGCACCGATTTGAAATGCCTCTTTTGACCTTCGGTGAATTCCTATGTACATGTTCTGGATGTTGTTCTCACTCATTGATTGCTGGGTCTTAATCACACTGTTTTACTTACTGACGCTCTATATTATGTTTTGATACCACATGTATTTTCCAAAACATATTCTGAATCTCTGGCACATTTACTTTTCCAGATAAACTTTAGCTTCAGATTTCCTAAGAAAGGAAAAAAATAAGCAAAGAAAAAACTCTCCAGTTTCCCTATCATGTATTATTAAATATATGTTCTACTTGAAAACATGATACTATTAGAGAAGATAAGCATTATTTGACAACTGGTATCTTCTGACTCCGAGGAAGTATGATTCTAAAAAGCAAGCTTCCTATCACACGGTGGCTAACAATGTTATTAGCAGGGACTTATAAACGGGTTGAATGTTTATGGTTCATATTTCAACTTCAAGTCTGTTTGTTGCATTAGCAAAATGAAGCTCATTAAGCCTTTTCTTTTGGACCATCTCTTCAAGCCTCTGAGTCCACTAATACTCAGCTTTCTTGTCTGAGCGTATATAATCTTTCCCACATTACACTTGAAAGTTCAGCTCATTCCTAAACCTCCAGTCAAGGATATGAACTTGTTGCTTTCAGAGAGGCCGCATCTGTGCACTGAGCCATCACGCCATCTGTTAAAGTGGTCAGAGTTCATTTTATTGCCTCCTTTGTGGAAGGACTTGTACTGTAAAAGCGTGTGTTATTGAAAACATAATTTTCCTCATCATTATGCTTTCTTTCTAGCCGGATCATAACCTGCAAGAAATCTATTGAGCAGAGAGTGAAAAGCTCTTCAGAATAGCTGTTCTTAAGAGATTAAATGATTGCCATCTCTGTCCCATTTCTTTTATCTCATAATCAAGTTCAAGATGATACGAGATATCTCAGCTGAAGTGATTATATATTTGAAATAGAAATGGCTTTATCTCCGTTCATATTTCACACTGTTGAAGGCAGGATCATTTTCCCCCCATTTACATTTATATATGTATGGTTCTTTACAACTGTCTGCAGGGTTAAAGATTCAAAGTACTTTTTGAAGGCAAAAATAGCTAACAGGAGTTCGGTTGTATTTTTAAATGTTCTGTGCACAAAGACCCTAAGTTGTATATTAAGATCCAGCTTAGATTCATCAAAATTTAGAGCCGTATCAAATCTTGGCAAGTCATAGCCCAGCCATTCTTGACAAGTGAAGAGCTTGGCCCTCAGAGCAGCTAAGACACTTGCCCAGGGTCACACAGCCTAGCTGAGACAAAAGCTTCCTCCTGGGCCATTTCTGCTGGACCACGCTGCCTTCCCCCCTGCCATATTCAGAGCAAACCTGTCACACACAGCTGCTGTGGGGAAAGAATGGAAGGGCTAGTGACCCAAAAGCATAGGAACCAGATTTTTTCTGTAATTGGTTCAAAGACATTCACTTTGGCTTCTGTTCTTTATCCTTAAAGCTGCCGGATCTGTGCTGTTTTCTTACATCACAATTTCTCTTCCAGGATTCAAACTGAGAAAAAAGATCATGTCACTATTTATTGGTAGCTCTGCTAAAACACTTGCTAGAGAAGGAATATGACACTATTTGCCGGAAGTGAGACATCGGGCTGTAAGTTGATTGCATTTATCCACATGCCCACAAGTAGTCAATAATCAAGCATACTGAAATTACATTCTTTCCTCCTTTTAAAATATTTCTAGCTTTAAATAAGACTCCCCATTTTTAAAATCTAGTAAATAGGAAAAAGTGAGTCATTATTTATAGTTAATCACTTTTGCCAGCTGTGACTGCATTTCATATCCATTTGTCTTTTTTGTCTTGGACTGGAGAATCTATCCTGTCGCTCTGTAAGGAAAAAACCATATTGGTCCCATCAATAGCCTCTTTCAGCACATAATCACAGTTAAGGCGCTGCAAATAGAGATTTTTGTTGGATGCAGCAAGAAAAGTAACTTCGTTAGAATGCAGAACTGTGGAGAATAATCCCGAATCTTGAGATAGCACCTAACAAGAAAATCTGAATTATTTTAGGGTTCATTTCAAAATGGAATAATCATTTCAAAAATATTGTATTTATGTGTGTCTATTCTAAGTCTGCCAAGTTCCAGATACTGCAAGGTTTAGAAAAGATTTCAGATGGGATCCCTGGTATGTCAGGATACTTTAATTTGAAAGTATCAGGAATCCATTTCCAACCACCTTGAACACCCCAGGGACTTTACTGGGTCAGGTGACTAAGAATTTTGACCTCAGGCATGCTTCAGGTCTGGTTTGATTAGGCTCCAGCTCACTCTGCTAGTCTTCTGACTCTTTCTCTCACTGTGGATAGCCCCATTCTTGGGCTGATAATTGACATTTACGAGCATGTACAGAAAATTTTTGGATCAATGCACCATTGGTTCACAGAACTGTGGAGATTGCATCCTTGTGGTAGGAAGAGGACAGTTGTAACGCCAAGCCTCACCTCTGCCTCCCAGCTACTCAAGGAAAGGGCTTCTCCTTAACTCACAAACAGAATTCCTAGGCTTCATTATGGTCGAACCAACTCTTTACCATTCAGCAGTGGCCAAGGGAGAAATGCCATGTACCAATTGGCCAGTCGATCCTTGAACCCAATCACTGTGGTGAGGAGGGAGAGGATTATAGTGCTTGCCTTCGGCCAGTTAGCTCCCACTCCTGGAACTTGGAGTGGCAAGCCATCCACCCAAATCACACAGCTGCCGAGTAGCACAGGGGGTGTAGGATGGATGCTGGGGAAGGACCCAACAAAATCCACTGCGTCTTTCATTTAGAAAGCTGAACCTGGTCTTAAGTTTTGCCTGGCTTGTGTCATTCTTCATTCCTGACCTGGTCTGGCCAGCCTTTTATCCTTCACGGTTCATCCAGCATGCCCAATTCCACCACCTTCTCGTGGCCAGTCCACGGCTGCACCTCTGTCTCCACAAGGCCAGAGTCCTCTCTTCTCCCTAGGAACATCTTGTTCTCATGCTAAAGAAATAAGTAATTGCTGACAGACTAAATATTATTAAATAAGACATGTGTTTGAGACAGAGAAGACTGCTCCTATCATTTTCTGGTGACCCCTGGCATTTCAGTTGTCTTGAGCTTCAAACTTCAGAGCTCTTCTTAAAGGCAATATTTCATTTGCTCTAAAAATGTTTCCAGAGGAACACTCTGATCTATTTCAAGTAGTGAGATACCCCTCACCTGAATTGAGAATCTGACGTGACAGGTTATTGCTGATGGCAACTGAAATGCCCCGGGAGAACTTTATCTCTCAAAATAAACTTTCCACTGTGTCTCAGCCTGGGTTCTTCCTGAAAGTGGGGCTTTAGGTGAGGAATCGCATGCAGGTTGTTTGTTTGGGAAATGACCTCCGTGAGCAAGCGCAGGACAGAGACTGAGGGCAAGCCAGTACAAGGATCTGTGAACCAAGTTTGTGACTTCTGGAAGCGACTAGAGCTTGATCCCACCAGAACCTCCAGGGAGCCGAGCCGAACAACTTCAGAGCTGTCTGCCTGCCTGAGGGACAGGAGAGAGCCGACATCCACTGACGCCTTCTCCCTCCCTGGGCAGGGGTTGGCCCATGGGGTGTCAACTCCTTATTTTTTCACACTTCCAGGCAGTATCCATGCGAGGGCCACCCCCAGGTGTTAGCAGTCCCAGGAAGACAGTGAGAGCTACTTGGTGTGGGGTGCACCGAGGGGTGGTACTCCAGCCATGACCGGGCTAAAAGATGGGGGTGAGAACACGAGGTGGGTGCACGGGGAGTCCACCACTCACTGAACAGCCAGAGTCCCACAGGAACCTAGAAAAGACCAGAAACCATCTACACATCTCTTATCTTTCCTGCATGTCTGAATGGCTTTTCTTAACACGTGTCTTTAAAAAGGTAAAATTAATAAACACATTACCAACTGGATTGCCATAGAGCCCGGCAGGACTCTCATCAACAAAGAGGCAAGCTCGCCGGTGGAAAGAACCAGCGGGCTCCTCAGAAGAGAAGGCTGTCATCATCACATCTTCAATTGGCGGGTCCTCTCATCCCCAGCAGGAGCTCCTTGCTTGGAGGGTAATTTCTATTCTCACTGCTCAGTCAGGATGACAGCTTTGTCCCTAATGTGGTGGCAGTTTTGACTTTAGCTTAAATTATTCCATAAAGAATCAAAGAGAAAGAGATTCTCTCTCCTTTTTTCCCCCCACCCCAAAAATTCCACCAGAAAACTTTTCTAATTTAAATCTTTGCCTCCACATTAAATTTCTCATTCATGTTGTAGGTGAATCAAATACAGCGCCAACTTTCAAAACCCTGTGTGACGATCACAGTGACTCAAAATAATTGCTGTCTGTCAGTGTATTTGCTGGGAACACAGATGTGCCTGTCACTGGCTCTGTTATCACACCAAGAGCTTGCCTCTCGAGTGCGGTCTTCTCTGGGCTCCATTCAGAACCTTGGTGTCAGCAAGACAGAGCGTTGGGGCAGTTATCTGCATAATCCATCCAAGAAACATGTGTGCCTCAGCTGCCCCTGAAATCACCTGTTTAACAAAAAAAAGTCCTTAGAGCAATTATTGTAGTAAGTGTAGATTTAGCTGGAATGTTCCAAAGAATTGCCTCCAACTGTGGTTCCTCTAGCTTAGTACTTTTGAAACAGGGACGATTTTGTCCCTCAAGGGACACTCGGCAATATCCGGAGACATTTTGGGCTGTCATAGCTGGGGAGCGAGGAGGGAGGGTACCACGGACATCGTGAGGATAGAGCCCAGGGATGCTGCAGCGCCCAGGACAGACCCCCACAGTAAAGGATTATCCAGCCCAATGCTGCTCTACCTGTTGAGGGTTTACACATTGTAAAATAAGGCCAGCTTTTTAGAAAATTTGGACTGAAGGAAAATATTCCTTCAGTTGAAAAATATCAATAATATTAAAAAATACTCTAAGACAAAATAACCCAAAAGAGAAGTTTCTGCTTACCGTTTCACATTCAAGTTCTGCCCAAATGAATTAGACATTTATAAGATTGTAATTATAATACATACTAGTTTGTGTTCTTGTTTCCACTCAGAAATGTCACGTTTATAGTCTCTGTATCATTTTGATAGAGAATATTCCTTTGTTTCAATGTAATGAAATTAAAGCATTCCCTCTTTGTTTCTTTCCTTCATTTTTAATTTAAAAAAATTATTTATTTAAAATTTTTTTAAGTAACTTGGGCAAAGCATGTACTCCAGTCTGAAATCCGGCTTGGGAGACCTGGCCATGCGGCAATCTTGAATTATTTTACAAAAACTATTTGCCAAAAAATAGCTACTTTCTCAAGATTACAAGAAATAGTTATTGTGTAAATATTTTCGTACAAGAAACACTTACTACTTGTGAAAAACAGTCACTATTTATATATTTTTAAAATTAGAAAACCCCCTATGTTTCTCTTCAGAACATATTAAAGCAACACTCTGGCCTCCCTTAGTAAAAGAATCGCAGTGTGAAACCCTGGCTCCTTCAGGGTGGGGCCCACTTAGCCTCTGGGTCACAGCCCATCTAGTCCTGGCTGTTGGAGTCCACACAGCATCACAAAAAGGAGAGAACAGAATCTTGCTTAACAAGTCAGGATGTAACAGACAAATGCTAAAGCTCATGCTGATGAAAGTAATTATAACCACTTACAGGAGGAGTCAGAAAATGTTTATATTTTAACAGAAAACTGTCAGAACCTAGCTAAGTGGACACAGTCTGGTCTTGCCTGAAATTCTCAATGTGTCCCAGTGTCAGCCTGGGTGTTCCTGTGCATCACAATTAAAACAGTGTTGCCTGGAAGCCCCATTGCACACCCTGCAGGATTTTAAAGCACTTCTGGAGCTTTTTTATAATTTCTGGGAGGCCCATGACTCTGAGTTCGCATTTCTCTGCATTAGTTCGGCTGATGGATCGTCGAACCCTTCCCCACTGTTCTTACTGGCTCGTGCACCTGCTCAGGTGGAACTCCTCTCCTAACCCAGACTTAAGCTTCGAAGTCAACACAGAACCCCCCCCCCCAACACACACACATACACACACACCATCCCCAGTGGAGTGTGTGCCTGTTGGACCCCTTGGTGAGGATACGGGAGGTTGTAACGAGTAACACAGACACTTTGAAACACAAGGTAAACATAGCAGTTAATTAAAGGACTTCTGATCACCACACCCCTGCAGACTTTCTCAGGGGCCACTTCCCTTCATGGAGCATCCCCACCTCCTGCTTCTCCGTGGCCCCTTCTTCCTCTTCTCTCTCTTATCTGGCTTGTCATCCCCTTCCACCCGAGGATCCTAAATTGTTCGTGCTGAGTTACACACAGCAGCTCAGCTCTGCTGAGTCTCTGCTCCACAAATCAGTCCCACGTCTGCCTTTTGCATCTCAAAAACAGGCAAACCAGGAAGCCTTCAATTTAGCTGGACCTACATTTCTAGACAGCGGTTACTGTTGTTAACGGCATTTATTTTCCTCTCATTACATCTATATGAGCTTTGTTAACTCCTTTGAAAAGCCGGTTCTGAAATAGATGCCTATATACTTGTCTGTATCTATATCCATGTGTCTGGCGGAAGAGCTGCTACTTAGCTGGGTCGGAGCGCTCGGGCTTCGGCTACAGGGCAGGGTAGACTCAGATGTGTCTAGCGTCTGCCTCAGTTTCCAATTTCCTGCTCTGTATTTATCTCTGTGTTGTTCAGCCCGACACTCAAGTGGTTCCTTCCATCCGTGTTCTGCTCTGTAGCCTCATTCGCCAGAGCTCACCTCTCTCTCACTTGGTCTCTCTTGCACCTAGTCTGTGTTTGCAAAATGCAATTGGGTGTGGAGACCATAATTGACTATTCCTTATGGGTCCCCGGGCGATGGTTCCTAGGGGCCTTCTTCAGTGCATATTATTTCTCTGGCTGGTTTCCAGACTCCGTAAAAGCAGTGATGATATACTCTCTTTCTTCGACCCCCAACCCTTCCCGGGAGTCGGTAGATATTCCATAATGTTGTCAGCTGTTTCTCCAGATTCGTTGATTCCACAAATTCATGTACTCTGCAGACATTTGTCGTCTGCTGTGGGCTGAGAGGTGGGGACACAGCCAGAAACAGGAGAAAGTTCTCACCCCTTGAATTCATTTCTAGTTGGGGTGAGAGGCGGTGGAGTGTTTTGTGCTCAGCGTGTGTTGGTCACACCAGAACGGCACGCCCTCCTTTCAGAACCGGAGCGAACTCCTGTTGACGTGGAATGCAGTGAACGGGAGCGATGAGACTTGGTCCCTAAAGACGTGTCTTCATCTCCGCGCAGACTGCGTCGAGCCACCAGCCGCATCTGCTCTTCCACCACTCTGCTGTTCCAGTGTGGGTGCTGTGAAACCTTCCCTCTTCAAGGCAACTCCGCCCGCAGTGAAAAACAATATATTTCAGCTTTTAAAATTATAGCTCTGAAATGTGAATTTCCTCTTCACCCTCCTTGAGACAACCAGACCACGCTCTCTCTCTCTCTCTCTCTCACTCTCTCTCTCACAGACACACACAATAATGAGGAGGAAAAGTCAGAAGATAGAAGGTATTTTACCCCGTCTCATTCTAAATATAAACACGATGTTCCTCCATTCACTATGTGAATAAAATGCCACTACAAACCTTATGAATAAATGTTTCCATTTTAACGATTCTTGGTTATACCGTGCCCATTTTATGATGGGAAGTTTTGGCAAAGACAGCAAGAAAAATAAGTGAATGCAATTACAATGAAGGTTATTTACTGAGAAAAAGGGATTCCCTTTTCCACAAACATTCAGCATCTCAGTAAGTGAACAAACACACTGAGAAAATATTATCAGAAGCAGTTTATTCTAAACATTACTTTTCTAGTTATCCTCTTTAACCCACCCTCTGGGATTTGTAGTTCAACCATACCAGTTCAGAGTGGAAAGAAAAAAGGGCCACTTATCTAATCCATTTCCTTCAGAAAAAACACATAGGCAATATTAAGAATCTTCAGTTATCTAATTTAATAAAAGGGAAGGTTTATATTCCGTAGTCAGTAACATGTGATACTGATTATTTCTAATCCCTTAGAAGAGATCTGACATTCTGCTTTTGGTCCTGTATAGCATGAAATCATCATGTATATTTTACCAAAAGAAGTAGCAAGAATAATGGCCTCTGCAGTCTACAGTCATTTTCTACGAACACACTGCAACATGGTTTCGCCCTGGGGCAGAGAAGTAGGGATTTTCTCTACTTCAAAAGAATGAAAAATTATCATCACTATCCAGAACCATTATAGACTTCGGAGACTTTGGCATGAAATATTCAGAAAGTTTATTTTAGAATTCAATATTTTAAAAGCCTGCTTTAAAACTATTACAGTGATTAGTGGCTCTGTTACTTGGGCCAGTCTTTGCTTTCAAAAGCCCTGTGTCATGGTTGATACCATTTGTTGTTTCAACAAAATGTAATTTGCATCAACCACAAGAGCTCTACATAAGGAATGTAATGCATTGTTTTAGAAGGCCCCCCAAAGAGGAATTGTGACCACTGCTCATCAGTTACCCTTTCAAACACACTTCTGAAATAAACGTTACCTTTCCTGGTCATGGTTGAAATGTGTTTCTAATGCTGTGATTTTTGTCCTTCTGACATGTGTTATCTTACCCATGTGGAGGGGGCGCGATTTCTCTGTCCCTGTTGAGGGAGCAATGCTCCTGTCTCAGTGGTTCTCAGGACACACACGGCCAACCCAACCGAGGCCACCCACAGCCTCAGCCAACCAGCCAGAGGCTCCCATCTTCACTGCTCTTCCTAGGAGTCCGAAAAGCTGATCGGATGTTTGTGAGGATTTAACACAACTTCCGAGGCCAGTGAAGACTTCTGGAGCTAGAGTTAGCCACGTGAAATTGCAATACAACCCCTTCTCCTTGGACTAGTCTATTTACGTAGGGAGGCAACGTGCAGTAGAGTACTTAGAGAGCGTTGGTTTGGGAATGTCATGGTCTCGATTTGCGTTCCAAGTCTGCCCACTTACCAGCAGTGTGATCTTGTGAAGTTGGTGGACCGCTTTCAGCTCAGTGTCTCTGTCTGTAAAGTGGACCCATGCCAGCACCATGCTGAGATTCGATGAGACGAGGAATGCCAAGGCAGCTCGGTGCAGGTGTCAATCATTGTTCCCATCATTGCTATTTATTCCCCAAACATTTTTCTTATCTCTCGTTGGTTTATTACACATTTCTGTTGTGTATTGCATATATATTTGTTGATAAATCACAGAAAGAATGTGCAGGATGACAAGAAAAAACATCATTTCTGCT
Source organism: Phoca vitulina (assembly GCF_004348235.1). Taxonomy (NCBI): domain Eukaryota; kingdom Metazoa; phylum Chordata; class Mammalia; order Carnivora; family Phocidae; genus Phoca; species Phoca vitulina. Next base: position 58,143,255 of record NW_022589710.1, on the reverse strand, counting down.
TTTTAAAAAAAAAACCTGTGCATTTGGCTTCATTCCTTTAAATGTATTGAATATATTATTTTTGTAGGTTTTAATAAATACCTTTTCCTTTCCTTCCCACCATAGGCATTATCAGTATAAGAAAAAAATAGGCATCAAATTTGCCTTCAAGTAGGTGCCTCTCACTCATAGACATGCAAAGAAATAAAGATTGTGGAGTGCTCTTGATGGAGAAGTGTGACAAAAATAACCTGTAAATAACTAAATAATTTTTTGTTTCATTTTCCAGGGAAGTAGATCAAGACTCAGACGGTCTTGTCAGCTTTAAAGACTTTGAATATGCCATGAACTATGGACAAAATGAAGCCTAACTATTGTGAACTGCTTTTGGCAACTTCTGGGGAGACAAATAGATTGTAATGTATATTTAAATGTCAAACTCTGCTCCGTTAGTGATGTAATTATGCTGCATACTTGTGATTAAACTCTCCATTGTGGTTTTCAGATGCTGATATTACTTGCATCGCAGAATCCTAGAGGTAGGTGGTCATTACAGGTAGTCTTCCATGGGCCTAGCAGCCCTGAGCCAGGCTGCTGCTGGCTCGGCCACTAGGGCAGGTCCCCACCCCTTCTCTTCACTCTCAACCCACCACACCCACCCACACTGTGGGCTGGGGCACTCCACTCACTAGTCCTCACCACCCCACCTGCTCGCTCCCTGATTCTCACTGGTTCCTAATGCCTGGAGAGAAGTCACTTTTTCCTGCCAATGGTACCAGTTTCCTTCTTGCATTCAACTTGTTTTGAACAAATAATAGCACCGGTGTGTACTGAGTGCTTAACGATGTTCCAAGCAATGATCAAAAAAGCATTGGAAAAACAAGGACTTAAGATTTCCCTAAGATAACGGACCCAGTGTCAAAATCATCATTGAAAAATGGCCCTAGGGCACTCGCTGTACGCGATTAAAAAAAAACCAGATTGGGCTGACACAAGTAAGTCTTCCCCAGCTGTATACACAGGAAGAAGAGCGTGCAGTAAGGGAGGATACTGGGGGCAAAAGACTTATTTGCGGAGCCCTTTCAGATGGCTTGGGCCTGGGGCTCGTGTGGCTACTCTGTGTGTCCTCTGCTGCACGCTTCCTGGCTGGGGAGCCCCGCCTGCACCGAGAGCCTGAGCCGTCTGCGTTCACATTCTCCGTCTTTTGCCCGTCGGTCCGGGGGATCTGGTAATTGCTGTGCCGGAACAGAAACTGTGACACAGGACCCTCAGCACGCATTTTACATAAATGCTGGTATCCGTGCCAATATTTTAGCTCTAAGTGTTCCGAAATCGTAACGTTAACACTAGGAAAACATCTAATTCAAATTTTAAAAGTAGTAAACATTTAAAGATCAAGTAAAAATAGACATTTGTACAATAGAAACATTAAACAAGCATCACTTGAACACAAATTATTGGCAGATAAAAACAAGGTCTTAAACTTATTATAAATCAAAGGAGCCTCAGGAGACAAAACAATATAATTTGATGTTCTTGGAATAGAAAAAAGAACATTAGGTAAGGACTAATAAAGAATGGACTTTAGTTAATAATAAGTAGTAGTATCTTCACAATTTTTCTGCAAATCTAAAGCTATTCCAAAATAAAAAGACCGTTTTAAAAATCTTATTCAAAGATCAGCAAACTAAACATTATCAAAAATGAAGAAAACTTTGAAAATCATTGAGAAGTACAAATGAATATTGTTTCAAAAACAAAGTGGATCCAAGGTATCCTTGAGTATCATGTGTGTTTTAGTACAAATTGTTCCAGCTGATGGAAAGCCCTTTCTGACTTTGGGTAGAGTTTTGTTCAGGAAGTGTTTTCATCAGAACTTAAATAGTTGAGTCATTGGTCTTCATCTCATTATATAAGTGATACTGATTTTAGATTTTTTTAAATATCGAAATCAGAGTAAGCCACCAAGGAAGTGCCAGTATTTCAGAAATTGCCAGAATGCCAAAACCTTGAACTGCAGTCACCATTTGGACGTTATTTCTCCTGGGAAACATGACAAGAGAAAGAGAGGATTCACTTTCTCCAGTTGATGTGGGAGGCCAGAGGCCAGGCTGGGAATAGCTATCGGGCAACTCCCTTGACCCTGGATTAGTCCGGGCTTTTTTCGGTCTCAATGACAGAAATCTACCCAAACGAGCTTAGATGCAAAGGGAACTTACTAGAAAATACTGGGCTAGCTTACGGAGTCTAACATAAGGAGGGCAGTGGTGCAGCTGAGTTTCAAGATAACTAGCAGTGCAAGTACCTCCAGACCCCGCCTCTGTGCCATATGAACCATCAGCCTCACTTGGTTCCAAAAAGGAGTTGGCCCATGATCTGTCCAGTTCCAAGTCCAAAGACCCCAGAAAGAGGCTCTGGTTGGCCTCTGGGTCAGTCAACTCTGGTTCATCTAGAGGGTATAGACATGGCCACTGGACACTCCCAAGTGTACTGAGGGCTGGTCACAGGGAGTGGAAGTTGATAAAAGCCAGGCAGCCATTCCACTTTCTTAGAAGAAATTGCACCTAGTCTAGGATGGAGAACACGCCTAGGATTTGCTGCTTAGGAGGGTCCACGCTCTCAGAGCAAAGATCAAAAAGAAAGGGGAGATGAGAAGCTGCTCATGTCACTCTCTCCTCATCACTTCCCGTAGGCCCAATCCAGATCCTCATCCTGTAAGTTTTCCCTTCAGCTTCTCACTTCCAGGTCCCAGTCCCTACCTTCATCCCCAAACCACATGATGCTGTCTGAATAGTGTGACCTTGTTGTTCTACCCTCAGTTGAATGGCCCAAGGGTGGGCATCCATGCAAGTTGATCAACTCCATCCCTTTCCTTGGGAGACATCAAGAAGAAGAGTGAGTGAGACATAGCAGTGCTCCTCTGAGTGGCTGAGTGGGTGGTTATGACTCAGGAGCAAATGCAGACATGTTTTCCACCACATGGCCTGGAAAACCGAGGCAGCTGGTTTGCAATGAGAGCAGAAAGTGAAATAGCTAGAGGAGAACAAGAATGAAGCTGGAGAAACCCTATGGTACTTGCTTTCTGGTTAAAGCTTGTGTGCAAAGCCCAGTCATAACACTTTGGGTCCTATGAGGTAACCCTGTATCCTTCCAATAAATCTTTCTGCTCAAGCCAGCTGGAGTTGTTTTCTGTTATTTGAAACCAAGAGAACCCTAACTGTTATAAGCATAGAGCCAAGGACAGAGCCCTAGGTAACATCAGCATTTACTGGGGCAGCAGAGAGAAGAGTCTTCTAAAGAGACTAACAAGAGATAGTTGAAGATAAAAGAGGAAGCACTTCTGTCTCCAACAGCCCAGCCTCTACTTGACCTGTCACTATAATCAGCTCCAGCGTTCCCCAGTGGCAACGGCTCTCAGAGAGCTCACGGGCGATCTCCTCCAGGCAAACCTTCCAGTGCCTTCCAGACTTCATTGTACTTGTCCCTTCTCCTGGGCCCTTCTCTTTTTAGGCTCCATGACATTGCCCTCTCGTGGTATATCTGTGCCCATTTTTCCTACTATCTTTTTGTGATTCCTGTCCTACAGCCATCCGGTAATGTTAGTATTCTCCATGCTCCTATAACTGGCCAGTCTTGATCAACATTCTCCAAGGATCATTTCATCTGCCCCCAAGACTTCAGCTAACACCTTTATGGATATGACTCCACAAACAAATCTTTGTCATTAGTTTTGACCTCTGCTCAACCCAGACCTGTGTTTTCATTTGCCTGTTGGACATTTCCACCTCAATTCCAAATTCACTGAACTAAAATCAGACTTGTTGTTTCCTCTAATTTTCAAAACTGGTTTCTCACTCTGTGTTTTCTATTTCTGTTAATGGCAACCACCCGGCCACCCACCCTGAGCTGTCATCCAAGCCAGCTGCCTCAGGGTTCTTTTCAAGTCTCCCCCATCTTCCTCCGCTCTGACACTCAGCCAGTCACTGTGTCTGTAGTAACTGTGTGACATTTGCTTCCAGCGCATCATGGGCTCCCCGCTGTGTTCTGATTCCCACTCCCATCCTCCCATCCAGCCATCCGTTTTTCTTTTCATTGGTATAAAGAAGAGTAAAGGATGTGCTGATAAGTAAGAAACAGACCCCGCTGTCAGGAAATTTTGTCTAGCATGTCAATTATCTTCCCAAAGCACAGACAAAACTTATTTTTTCTCTGCTCCAAAGCTCTTAGTAGCCACCTTTTCTATTGGATAATGTCTCAACCTTTAATATGTCATTCAAAGCCCTCTATAATCTGGTCTCAACTTATATGTTCAGCTTCATCTTTCACAACCCCCTCTATCATCCCATCCCACAACTAGGTGACTCACACATGCACACAGTCCCTTAGCCCCAAAACACCAAAATGGCAAGCAGATTTTTGCCCCATGTAGAAAAGTAACAAATAACCTTGGAATTAATATCTGATGAGAAAATAGGAAAATGCAACCATAAAATAATAAAATTCAATGAAAAAGAATGCTGGGCCACCTTCATCCTAATGAGTATTTCCCCTTAACAGCTGTCACCTTCAGAAGAGGGAAGGGGGCCTAATTATGCTAAGTATTTTGTATTTTTAAAGATTTTATTCTTGAAAATTTATTGAAATAGGTTTAGTCAGCTTCTTTTGCAAATGAGGAAACAATTCTCAGAGTCTAAGTGCCTTGACTCAGGCCAAGTGATGAGGGTGGGTGGAGAGTGTTAGGATGATAATTCAAACCTGTCGGCCTTACTAAATACAGATACTTTCCTACCATGCTGCATTGCCTCCAGTGGGAAAATCATCCATGACATTGGTCCATATTCTATAGTTACACTTCGTTTTTGACCCAAAATGAGTTTCTCCGGATTCATTGGCCACCCCAAGTCAAGCATCTAACACGTAATAAGTATTAAATATTAATTCCCATCTTAACATGTCACTAGGCTTAACCCAAACTCCTTTGGGTAATTAATCAGACCCACATTCCATTGGGTTATTAATCAAATCAAAGATTTGCCACCAGACACAATCTCTTTTAAAGTGTGCTGTGGGTGTTGTGAAAAGAAGGGACACCTGCACCCCAATGTTCATAGCAGCAATGTCCAAACTGTGGAAGGAGCTGCGATGTCCTTCAATAGATGAATGGGTAAAGAAGATGTGGTTCATATATACAATGGAATATTAGTCGTCAGAAAGGATGAATACCTACTATTACATCGACATGGATGGAACTGGAGGGTATTATGCTAGGTGAAATAAGTCAATCAGAGAAAGACAATTATCATATGGCTTCACTCATATGTGGAATATAAGAAATAGTGCAGAGGACCATAGGGGGAGGGAGGGAAAACTGAATGGGAAGAAATCAGAGAGGGAGACAAACCATGAGAGACTCTTGACTCTGGGAAACAAACTGAGGGTTGTGGAAGGGGAGGTGGGTGGGGAGATGCGGTAACTGGGTGATGCGCATTAAGGACGGCACGTGATGTGATGAGCACTGGGTGTTATACGCAACCAATGAATCATTGAACGCTACATCAAAAAATGATGTACTATATGTTGGCTAATTGAATTTAAATAAAAAAATAAAGTGTGCTGCAGGCTCTTAAGACAATTGTCAAAGAAGAGTTCTAGAAATGCTCTAAAAAAATGGAAGCATTTTAAAAATAGATGTGCATTTTCACAATACTTATCTGTGTGTTGCACAAATTCTGAACAGTGTGTTTCACCAATCACACTATTTGGTGTTCACACTTCACTTACAGAAGTATAATTTAGGATTAATGAAAACAAACCATTGGTTACTTTCCTTTTTCTTATAACTTTTGAGGAATCTGTTTGGAACTGCAGAATTAGTTAAAATAACACACAAATTGAAATTTAATGGCATTGGAGTAGCTGCTCACAAAGTGACCTTTCATACACAACAGATTTAAATCGGCTTGGCCCCATGGATTGAAAAGTGGCTTAAAGCAATTTAGCATAAAACAGTTGAACATAATAAAATATTAAGTGCTCAATCTAAATTTCTTAGATTACTAAATTGGTAAAATACTCAGAAATGTGAATCAAAAAGAACATTATTGTAACTTCACAGAAAATGCAGATAAATTTACATGAAAACATAAACTGAAATCCAAATATACTCCCTATTTTATGGTTTACTGATCCTTGAAAAAAAAAAAAAGAGCAAAACAGTTAGGTTTGTTATAGTATGTGACTTTAGGAAGAACAATTTCAATAAATTTTGAATTTATAGGAAAAAATTGACCAAGGATCTAAAATATATCACAAGTACTATCATAATAACAGTCATTATAAAGTAGAAGCCAGGTTTGGTCATCTTCCTCATTTTAAAGAAAGACGCCGACCTTGCTTTTAAATGATGTTTCTAAGGCCAAACATGGCAGCAATAGTGCTTGAGTCCATTTTTTTTTTAAGACTTTATTTATTTATTTGAGAGAGAGAGCAAGAGAGAGGGCATGAGCAGGGGAGGGGCAGAGGGAGAGAGAGGAGCAGACTCCCCGCTGAGCAGAGAGCCTAATGTGGGACTCGATTCAGGCTTGAGACTCAACCCCGGGACTCTGGGATCATGACCTGAGCCAAAGGCAGGTGCTTAACCGACTGAGCCACCCAGGTGTCCCTTGAGTCCATTTCTTTATCAAGCTTTCCCTATTGCTCTCTGTATTAGACTGCTTGTGGGATGAAGCTTGTTTATTTCTTTTCCCCCCTTTTTCCTTCCCTTCCTTCTTTTCTTCTTTCTTTTGTTTTTACTATCCCTCTCACATTCACAAATAGAATTAAATACATTGGGCCATCCAAGATTCAATTGGACCTGCTTTTTTTGGCTGATATACAAACTTATATCAACAGTTTTCCCCCCTCCTACAAATAAAAACCAAAATTGCAGGATACTTTATGTCTTCCATTAAATACGGAAACTTCTTGGCCATTATCTCTTCAAATACATCTTTTGCCACATTCTTGAAGAGAATGTCCTGTCGGACTCCAATTATACGTATGTTATACTGAGGATATTATCTGAAATGTCTCTCATTCTCTGTTCTCTCCCCCACCTCCTCCTCCTCCTCTTCCTCGTCTTCCCCCTCTTCCCACCTCTCTTATTTTCAGTTTAGTAATGTTTACTCTCATTTATTGCTAGTGGGAATGCAAAATGGTACAGCCACTTTGGAAGACAGTTTGACAGTTTCTTACAAAGCTAAGTATAGTCTTACCATATGATCCAGCAATCATACTCCTACATATTTACTCAACTGACTTGAAAACTTCTCTCCACATAAAAACTTGCACATGAATGTTTATAGCAGCTTCCTTCATAATCACCAAAAACTAGAAGCTACCAAGATGTCCTTCAGGAAGTGAATGGATAAACAAAATGTGGTATAGTCACGCAATGGAATTATTACCCGGCGATAAAAAGAAATAAGCTATCAAGCCACAAAAAGACATGGGTGAGTCTTAAAATGTATATTAAGTAATGAAGCCAGTGTGAAAAAGTGTAAAAAATTATACCAATGTGACATTCTGGAAAAGGCAAAACTATAGTGGTGACTAAGATTAGTGATTATCAGGTTTTTTGCAGGGTGTGGGTTAAATAGGTAGAGCTCTGGGAATTTTTTTTAACGTGGCAAAAAACACAAGATAAGCCTGGAGCATCTTGTAGTGCTGGAAAGTAAGGTAGTGCTCAAAAAGCAAACAAAAAACAAAAACAAGACCCCCTTTGTTGATGGGGGTATGACAAAGGGACATAGGAACCAACAGAAAGAGTGCCCAGTGACCAAAGTTGGAATAATCTCAGCAACAAAATTGATAAAGTAGTATTGGGTTGTAACCCAAAGTAAAATAAATATCCATGAGTCTGTACTGATTCAAATAAATTGATCGAATAAAGAAATAAAGGGAAGAGTAGAGACAAATGTCCTTTGCAGAAGAATTCCAAGTAATTTATGCAAGTTCTCTGCCCTCAAAGAGAAGGAGTACAACTCTCCATTTCTTAAGTGTGGACTGAATAGAATGACTCTCTCCCAAAGAGTACAGTACAGAAGCAGGGAGTGGGGTGGGGCACAGAGGAACAGTGGAGAAACCTGACAATCACTACCTCAGCCAGGTGATCAAGGTCAATATTAACAATAATAAATCATGTTGATACTATGAACCGTTACGTAGGTGATGAAAATGACACTTTCCCTCTCTGGATTTTCTCCCCAAAACCCACAACCCCAGTCTAATCATGAGGAAAACATCAGACACCTCTCAGTTCAGAGACATTCTACAAGATGCCTAATACTCCTCAAAAATGTCAAGGTCATCAAAAACAAGGAATGCCTGAGAAACTGTCACAGCCAAGAGGAGCCTAAGGAGACATGACAACCAAATGTAATGTGATAGCCAGGATGGTATCCTGGCATAGGAAAAAGACATTAGGTAAAAATTCAGGAAATATAAAGTAAGGACTTTAGTTAATAATATTGTACCAATATTGTTTCCTTCACTATAGCAAAGGTACCATACTAATATAAGATGTTAACATTAGGATACACTGGGTTTGAGATATATGGGAACTTTGTACTATTTCACAATTTTTCTGTAAATCTAGAACTGTTCTAAAATTAAAAGTTTTTTTAAAAATTTTCCTATTACAATTTTACTATGGTGAAAATTATATCCCATGCTACTATTTAAATTTCTAACTAAAGTGTAGATGTCAATTAAAAATATGCAAAGGGATACATAGCTTTTCAATATAATGTTATGGGATACTTTAGCAAAAAACTTTGAAGACCACCACTTTATGGCACCTTTATAGGACTCTTTGAACTCTCAAGGGTCAAGCCTTTGCCATGGGGAAGTATATTCACAGCCTCTTATATGATTTGGGTTGGTTTCTGACAAAGAAGAGACCTCATATAGTTTAAAGTACCTGCTTTTGAATTGCATTTGGAGAACCTTCAAAAAACTAAGAAAAAAGTCCCCAGCTGTCCTATTATATTACTTTCAATATACATTTCAAGGAAAGAAATCCCTTAGCTTTGGACCTATTGAAAAGAAAACCCTTTATACTTCTTTTGAACTTCATAATTCCTCACAACACTGAGAAATCTGTAAGGTACCATCTACCCACAAGGTATGGCTCCTAGATTCTCCCTGTGTCCAGTCTCGAAAGACCTGTTAATATAGCCAACACATAGAAACTTCAGTGCCCATTGATGGATTAAGGGTAAAGAAGATGTAGTGGTTGTGTGTGTGTGTGTGTGTGTGTGTGTGTGTGTGTGTGTGTGTAATTCCATTATGGAATAATGGAATACTATTCAGCAATAAAAAAAGAAATCCTGCCATTTGCAAAACAAGGATGGACCTTGAGGGCATTATGTTAAGTAAAATAAGTTAGAGAAGACAAATACAGTGTGATTTCAATTACCCATGGAATCTAAAAAAACCAAATTCACAGAAACAGAAAATAGAATAGTGGTTGCAGGACTGGGGGAAATGGGGAGGTATTGGTCCAAGGGTACAAATTTCCAGTTATAAGAGGAATTAGTTCTGGAGATCTAATGTACAGCATGGTGACTATAGATGACTGCATTATATGCTTGAAAGTTGCTAAGAAAATAGATTTCAAGTGTTCCTATCACAACTTTTTTTTAAAAAGGTAATTATGTCAGGGGATGGAGATACTGACCAACCTTATTGTGGTGGTAATCATTTCATAATATATAAGGGTATCAAGTCATCACATTGTACACCTTAACCTTACATAATGTTGTATGTCAATTGTATCTCAGTAAAGCTGAGGGAAACAGCCTGTTCATGGTTGGAGCACACTAGCACGTTGTGACTAACTCTCCTTTGTGTTCCCTGCGCTCCTGGCAGCTTGGCCTCAGCTTGGTCCTGCATCATAGCCATGGAAGCCAGCATGGTCGTTGTGAGATTACTCAGAGACAAGTTTGGTTTTATAAGGTTAATATTTTACTCATTAAAATTATAATGGTGTCTTAGTCTGTTCGAGCTGCTATAACAAGAATACCATAGGCTGGGTGGTTACTGAACAAAAATCTTTTATTTCTCAGTTCTGGAAGCTGAAAGTCTGAGATCAAGGTGCTGGCAGATACTGAACCTGCAAGAGCCTACTTCCTTACAGACGTTCATTTTCTCACTGTAACCCTACCTGAGCATTAATCCCATTCCTGAAGGCTCTGCTCTCATGACCTAATCGCCTCCCAAAGGTCCCACCTCTTAACACCTGGGAGTTAGGATTTTAACATCTGAATTTGGCGGGGTGGGTAGCAAATGTTCAGACCAGAGCAAATGGTAAAAAGCCTAGTTCTTCCTTAAGCCTTCATCTCATATACAGATCATACTGTTCTGTTTATAAGTATCCAAAAATTTATTTATCACCTTCAGGTGGCTTTTATAATTCTCTTACATTTCCTTAAGTTTTAACTGCACCTATAAAAATAATATATTGTTATCTTTTCTTGATTGGTCTTTGTAGGTATTCATTACTTTTATTAATCTTATCAAAACATCAACTTTTGGGCTTGTTGCTTTTCTTTATTTTCTGTTTCATTATTTCTGCCCTTCTTATTTTTTCTTCTTCTTTCTATTCTGCTTTTTTCCCCTAGCTACTTGAGAGGCTAAGGTCATTGATTTTCAGCTTTTTTTCTTCTCTTATACTTACATTTAAAGCTATGAAGGTCCTGGCGTGCCTGGGTGGCTATCAGTTAAGTGTCTGACTTCAGCTCAGGTCATGATCTCAGGGTCCTGGGATCAAGCTCCGTATCAGGCTCCGTGCTCAGCGGGGAGTCTGCTTGTCCCTCTGCCCCTCACCCCACTTGTTCTCTCTCTCTCTCTCTCAAATAAATAAATAAAGTCTTATAAAAAATAATGAAGTAAAGCTATGAATGTCCTAAACCGCTGCTTTGGCCGCATCTCCCAAGTTTTAATACATCTTATCTTCATTATTGTTATCTTCTTGCTCATTGTTGTAATTTCTTCTTTGGTGCACAGTCTATTCAGAAATGAATTATTACATTTTCAAAAATATTTTTGGTTTTCCAGTTTTCCTTATTGCTTTCTAGCTAATTCTATCGTGGGCAGAGGACTTATTTTGAATATTTTCAATCTTTGAATCAATTCTCTTTTAAGTCCTTTAACTTTTCAGTGAACAAAGACATCTTCCCATGCATTTAAATAAATTATTTAATAATTATAAATCAATTAATTATTGAACTCTATAATCTGATAAATCTTAATTCTCATGATGTTCCAACACTACTTGTGAACTTGGATTTCAACATAAAATTATAAATCTAAACCAACTTGTATTTTATGTGTTTTTTTAAGTTTATTTACTTTTTAGTAATCTCTACACTCAATATGGGCCTTGAGCCCATCAAGGGTTGAATGCTCTTCTGACTGAGCCAGCCAGGCACCCCCCAACTTGTATTTTATTTTATTTATTTTTTTTAGAGAGAGAACATGTGCAAGCAGTGATGGGGTGGGGTGTGCAGAGAGAAAGAGGGAGAGAGAGAATCCTAAGCAGGCTCCACACTCAATGCAGAATTCCACTCAGGGCTCAATCTCACAACCCTGAGATCATGACCTGAGTGGAGATCAAGAGTCGTACCCTTAACCGACTGAGCCACCCAGGCACCCCTAAATTGGAATCACAAAGTGAATTTATCAGTCTAAAACTGCTGTCTAACATGGTAGTCACCAGCACACGTGGCAACTTAAATTTAATTGTTAATCAAAATTAGATAAAATTTAAAATTCAGTTCCTCATTGAATAGCCATATTCAGTAGCCATATTACAAGTGTGCAATGACTGCATGTGATTGTCGGCTACCATATTCAACAGTGGCAAATAGAACATTTCTATCATTGCATGGAGTTCAATTGGGCAGCACTCCCTAGACACTCTTTTAGGGTACTGACCAGTCATTAGATTGGCTGCTCTGGGCCCTGATCCTGGTCCAATCAGGTGACAGAGTCATGTGGCACCAGCGTGGTAATTTATGCAAACATCACCCCACATAAGAGAGCTATTGTGAGAACTTAGAAAGTGATTGAGGGAGAGAAAAACATTCTGAGACTAAGTCCTGATCACCCTTCAAGGCCCCATGCCAACAACACCTCCTGTATGACACCTCTCCTTACTCCATTAAGAGACTTTCATACTTTCTTCTCGACATCCATAGTAGCCTCTTCAGAGTACTGCCTGTGTTGTGGTGTGATTGGTACATTTCCATATCTGTCTCCAACTTTGGATTATGAGCTTCCTGAAGCCAGGATCATGTGTTTTTTGTTTTTTGTTTTTTTATCTTCATGTCTCTAGTGTCTGGCACCATGCCTAGTGTATGATGGGATTGGGTACACTGATGAAGGAGAGGGATATTTCTCTGAGAGGCAGTGTGATTTGGAGCTAAGTAATGGAGGATCTGAATTCTACTCTCCACTCAGTGTGTGTGCTCTTTGGCAAGTCAACTACTTTTCCTGGGTCTCAGTTTCCTCTTTCTTATCCATTTCAATGGCAAGGTTGACTTAGATAAAATGCCTCATTGCCCATTTATACATAAATAAGTGTTATATGAAAGAAAAGAGCACCATGGCCAAACTTGGGAGCTTGGGAATACTTGGTCGAAGATGATAAATGGGTATTCTTATTACTGTAGGAGTCCCCCAAACTTTAAAAATACTAACATCCCATTATGGCACTGCAAGAAACAGGTAGAATGTACAAAGTTTCTCAGACTTATTTAATGGGCCATAGAACTGTGTGTGTGTGTGTGTGTGTGTGTGTGTCTAAGGAATTGTCCAGTTCCATGTTTTTATGACTTTTATGAAGATGCTGCCCAGTTTTACTGTCCCTCGTGCCCAGCTTGGATAATGGTGTGACTGTGAACTCATGGAACCATACACTTAACCTCTCACTCCCTCAGCTCCAGCTTCCTCATCTCCCGTTGTACCCCCTGACCTACCCGGAGAAGAAATTGGAACAACTGTACTTGAAATGCCTGTCAGGAAGGAAGGGACTGAGGTGCATGCATTTAACTTTGGACCTCTGATAGTGAGGTAATGTCAATACTAATCTAGAAGAGCAGCTGCTTTGAAAATTGAAGCATAAGACAGAGAGAATGATTTTATTTTAATTTAAAATTGATTTTCTCAGTTCTACCACATTTTTTTTCATGATATCACGGGTGTCACTGTTTAATATATCTAATTTGAGCCATAACTTAATATACCAGGCTTTCATGCCCATGAATTCTTAAAGCAGCAACAGATTATTCAGGTTATGTTAATAAGAAAGCAATAATGAAATATTATACAGAGTTCCTACTCCATATATTATTAATGAAGACCTTTGTGTTTTGGTGGGCTTGATACTTACGATGTGGTCACCGAACAGATTAGAAAATGTTTTTGCTTTCTCAGCAAAAAGGCACCAAATCAGGTTACGTGACTAGAAAGTATTAGCGACAGGTAGCAAAAGTGGCCATGAGGCATTGTGGGACGGGAGGCAATGAACTTATTTCAATCTGAGGTGCCAGGAATAGGAACATTCTTGTTACTCAAGAGTGAAATGAACAGTTCTATCAGCTGCCTTGGAAATAAAAAATAGAAAAAAACAGGCCTACTGCAAAGCTTAGTCCTGTGCCATGCTAAATTGCCACATGCACTGAAACTTACTAACATCGATTGTAAAAACCAAGGTCCACTGTATGCCTGCCGTGGGCCGACACTGTTCTAAGCACTTGGCATGCGTTGTCACATTTAAATCTTGTGGTGACTTTAAGAGGGAGGCATTATCTTTATTCTCACGGGGGGGAATAAGAGCAGAGACATGAACGGCCTTCAGTAGTAAGTGGCAGACACGGGATTTGAACCTGATCAAGCTGCCTGAGCCCATCCTCGTCACCTCAACACTGAGAATGGAGATTTGTCCTGTCAGGTCTGAGCTCTGGGGAAGCACCCAGGCCTCTGGCCCATCCAGAGGAGCTTCAAGTGTGTCCAGGAATGGATTCATTTGTCTGGATCTCAAAGGTCATCACAGGGGGCACCTGGGTAGCTCAGTCGGTTAAGCGTCTGCCTTCGGCTCAGGCCATGATCTCAGGGTCCTGGGATTGAGTCCCGCATCAGGCTCCCTGCTCAGCGGGGAGTCTGCTTCTCCCTCTGACCCTCTCTCAAATAAATAAATAAAATCTTCAAAAAAAAAAGGTCACCATGGGTCTCACCGTGACCAGCCCCCTCAGGCCAGCTGTTATGTTAGAATGGGAGTAGAAGTCCAGAGAGATCTTCCAGTTACACTGTGACTCTCTATTAGAGGTGTCCACGGTCACGTGCTCACCTAAAAGGCCATTTTGTTCTTCATGAGACCAACATCACCAGAGGATTGGTAATCTATCAAAAATTACACACATGAACCCCCACCTCCCCTTCTCCTCCCCCTACACACCCACCCACATCCTCCATCCCAGCTGTAAGCCCTGTCCTGCCCTTGGCTGTTGTGGTTTTGTCTGTATCCCCCAGCCACTTCTCACATGAGATTGGCCTCCTCTCCCCTTGACAGGTGACCTGTGCTGTGTTGGATTTTGTTCAAAGAGCACGGGCTCCATGTTCACCTGCTCAGTGTGACAGTCATCACCCCACTCAGATCGTGAGGAGGAAGAGATTGTGTAATCCACAGTTTCCAAGATCCCAACAATCCTGTCGCCATCTCGGATTCTCCCACCACCCTCCCTGGGCTTTGCCAGACACATGGAAATTCTAAAAGGCAAAGTGCCATTTTCTTCAATCATTTGATTTTGAAAATGGGGGGACACAAAGTTGACTTAGCCATCGCCCTTTCTGTGCAGATACGAAGCCATTGTAGCTATGATTTAAATACTAATTATATGCCAGTTTTCGTTTTAAGGTTTTTTTGTTTGTTTGTTTGTTCCTTTACAGAAGCAGTCAGGGGAGTGACTAAAAGCTTATTCATTGGCAGGATTTTTCTTTTGGAAATGAACATGCTGGCACAATTTTAATTGGGTTTTAGTTGTTGTTGTTTTAATTCTCACAGTGATGGCTTGGCTATGTCTTTTGGGACTGCAGAGGGAAACTGGCATCTGGTGTTTGAGGATTCTGGGGATTTGCACCATATTTATGTGTAATAACTATACAGTAAATAAACAGAATGAATAATTAAGTGAATAATGAGTTTCTCGGAAAAGAGGATTCTTCGGAAGACTTCGACAGAAATTCTCACGTGTGTTGCGTGCCCTCCCTCCTGCTCTCACGGTGCCTTTGCCCCCGTGGAAACCAGCAAGGACACCTTCCAAGCTGAAATCCAGCATGCCATTCATCAACGTGGTTTGATAGAAACAAGATATTTTCTTCCCGTTGCAAGGAGGTTGGATTTATGTCTCTTAGAATTATTTTTTTACTCTAGAGAGAGAGATATTTGCCTCTTTAAAAATAAAATCCACGAGATTAAATTTCATTGAACAGTTTCTCTCTAAGGGACTAAAAACCTGAAATTCCAGGAATTCGCCGTAGCTGGTGAAATTACATTAATGCATGTTAATACCCATATTAGCCAATCCAAGGTGCCCTTGTTTCTGGATGCGCCCTGGGCCCAAAGCGAATCTTCCCGGAGGTAAAACCACTGTGTACTTACTGTTATTTCGTGTGTGTGTGTGTTCATGCATTCACTCATAAGTTTTTACATTCATTCATTCATTCGGCAAGTTATTGAGCACCTACTGCATGCCCAGCACGGTGCCAGGCTCTGGTGTTACAAGGTGATGAGCAAAACCAGACCCAGTTCCAGTCCTTCTGGAGCCCACGTTCCTGTCAGGGAGACAGCCATCACATAAGGCAACGAAAGGTAAGTTGCAACGATGACAGGTGCTATGAAGGAGGCCATGTTAGTTTAGTGTGCTCAGGCCGCCATAACAAAATACCACAGACCAGTGGCCTCAACAACAGACACTTATTTTCTCACAGTTCTGGAAGCTGGGAGTCAATCACAGAATCAGCAGATTTGGTCTCAACAGAGGCAGCTCTCCTTGGCTTGCAAATGGCCACCTTCTCTGCGTGTCTTCACCTTATCTTCCCTCTGTATGTGTGTGTGTGTCTGTGTGTGTGTGTTTGTCCAAATTTCCTCTTCTTACAGATAGATACCAGTCTGATTGGATTAGGGCCCACCTTAATGGCCTCATTTTAACTGAATTACTTTTTTAAAGGCCCTATCTCCAAATACAGCCACAATCTGAGGTATCGGGGGTTAGGGCTTCAATATATGAATTTTGGGGGACACGATTCAGCCATAACAGAGAGGTATCTGGTACATAAGGAGATAGTAACAGGGACAGGTCAGATACCCAAGCAGGGACATAGGGTGGGCTTGCTGAGGATTAGGTGGGGATCTCAGGGATGACCAGGAGCTAACTACAAGAAGAGGAGGAGAAGGAAATTCCAGGAAAAGGGAGGATCACGTGGCAAAGCCCTCCAAAGAGAGAGCATGGCCAGTAGCAGAGACCAGAGGGAGGCAGACTATGGTGGCTAAGGAACCGTGAGGTAAGGCGTAGCGCCTGGGATGGTGCTGACATTATAGAGGGGAGCCGGGCCATGCAGGGACTTTTGTCTTTTTCCCAAGAGCAGTGGGAGATCATCAAAGGTTTTTAACTGAGGACAGAAGTGGCATGACTATATTTGCCCTTTGGAAATATCAGTCTGGCTGCAGTGTGGAGAACAGACGTGTGGGGTTCTGGAGTGCCTTTAGACAGGCACTGGATACAGGAGAACGCTGTGGGTATCCAAGCAAGAGAGGAAAGTGGCGGGATTCAGGAACTAGGGTAGGAGCAGAAAGAAATGAGTCAGTTTGCAAGAGGAATGAGGGACAATGGATTAAATATGGCGAGGCACTGGGTGACAGGAATTGGTGACAGGTTAGATCCGTTGGGCACCGGGTGAGGGAGAAGACGACGGGTTGTCTCCTGCATTTCTGACTCCTGTAACTGGGTAAACAAAGTACAAGTCAATGGGATCGAGAACACCTGGAGAAGGGCCTATGTTCAAGTCGAGTTTTGATCATGTTGACATCATAGACACATAGACCCCTTGGGCACGTTCTGTGCCTCCACACAGATACCTCTCTCCCCTATACATGCTGGTCCGCTTGGAACACTTCCCCGTTTATACTTCACCACCCAACCCCTTCACATCAGCCCAAGGGCCAACTTCCTCAGCACTGAGGCCTTTCCCAATGGCTCAGACTAGGCCACGTGTCCCTTTCACACACTCTTATAACACCTGTACTTTACCTTCAGAGCAATCATTACAGTTGAAATTACAGCTACCTGTTTAAATTCTATTTCTACCACTAGAATGGAAAGACTATGAAGGCCAAGGCGATATCTGTCTAATTAGTACAGCAGACTGGTGGCTCTAGTCTGACTAGAACTGACTCTTTGGGTTGGAATCTTGTCTTCCCTACTTCCTAGTGGTGGGAATTTGGGCAAGGTCTTTAATCTTGCTGCACCTCAGCTGGCTTTGTATATAAAGTATGGATTATGACAGCACATCCTTCATAGAATTGTTGGGATGATTAAATGAGTTCATTAGCAAGAAGTGTTTATAACAATGCTTGACATATAATAAGCACTCAGTAAACGTTAGCTATGATTATTTTTCATCACTGTATCCCTAAGTATTTAATGGACAGATGATCAGATAAATGGATGGACCACTGAATAGGTGGACTGAGGAATAAGTAAGGTGAGAAGAAATAAGACACAATCCTTATTAAGCTATGTTGAATGAGCACAGTGGAAAAGCAAGGAAACCCAAGTGGGTATTGTGAAAAGAGGGGCTGGCTCATTCTTCAAGACTTAGCTAACTTCCAAGATATTGGGTCCCATGAAGGTAAACTTCTCCTGTATGCTCACTTTCAGGCAGGGCCTTAAGGAATCTCCACCAGCTTTCTTTAAGAGTAAATCACGTTATTTGTTTCTGGACCCCAATAGAAGGGGAAACATTACCACAACCCAACCGTCCCCTTCTTAATTAAGCTGACTGCACATTTCCCAACTTCCCTGTGAATTTTTTTAAAAGATAAAATAAAAGACTAAGTTTAATCTGACTTAAACAATAAACTGAATCATTAATCCATTCTTGTGTCCCTCCTCCAAACATTTATGGGATTCCTCTTCTATGTCAGGCACTGGGATGGGTATGAGGTGGTTACCAAGTTAAATAAGATACCGTCCCCGTCCTTGAGAAGCTTGAGTCCTAATAAACTTTACAAAGAGATTTTAAATAGATATTCTTGATAGATAGACCTGATCAAAATAAAGCAAGAAGCAAAAGCTGTTTTCTGGACAGAGGGCAGCAGACTATTACAGATCATCCTCACTGTAACTCTTGCTTACCCCTGCCCTGCTGGGTCTTCCAACGGTGAAGCCACCACATAGAAAAGCTGAGGCTGCTTGGTCCCAGCTGGAAGGTATTTTCATCACTGTCACTCTATTTATGAAAGCAACTCATGTCTCGTATCTTCTTTTTTGCCCAAAGGATTCTCTTTCTGTAATTTATTACAAAATTCAAGGCCATTCCATTAGGGGGAAATGCGCCATATCATTATTATAACAACTCCCCCTATTTTTGTTCAATTTTGAAACTGACAATCTAAAGACTATTTTTAGCTCAGTCATGTGAGATTATTTGTTTCCTTCTGAGAAGTTTTTCCTTCAGACTAGTTAACATGAATTTTATGCTCACTTATTATGTCACATGCTCCAATTCAATTTATTTTAAAGCAGATTCTTTGGGGAAAACTGTAAAGCTAATTTGAATTGATTCTTTAGAGATTCCATTTTAAATGACGTGCTATAAAATTGGCAGACAAAGTGAAAAAATGGAATTGAATTTTCTTCTTCAGCTACTCATTGGATTCAGAAATCTTGCTTTTCGACACTGCCAAGGGTTTTGATATAATGTTTTATGCAATTTTCATAACATTTATCTTAAACTCCATCGCCTTTAGTTTGGTTGTTCAACTCAAAATGGTTTCCTGGTATTTCCGCGGGAAAAAAAAAAAAGCAGAGTCCCTGCTACAGGAAGAATTGGGTGCTTTCATACAAACCTCCTGCCATCCACAGGGGTGCCTGTCTATGAAACATCTGGTGTAATGCAGGTGTTTTAATTCCAGAATGAATATTGTACGTCTGTGGACAAACGTGCTGAGGGAGGTGTGGAATAAAACAGCATCTCCCACTTCCTTCCACTCTGCACAATTTCTATTCCTCCCTCTCATATTTGATGGATTTGCAGCTTGAGGAAAGAGTGGGAATAATAGGCAAGACGCCCGACGGCTTACTTTCCCGTCCTACACAGCGCCCCCGAGAGGCGCCCATTGTTCGTCAGGGCAGTGGGCTCCAAGCTAATCAGAAACAGCCGTCTCCAGGTGGGGACGAGGACCCCGGGTTTGGTACATCTGATTCCACTCGATGATTTATATCCTATTATTATCAATCGAATGGAAAATACATGGAAAACACATATCTGCAATTTCCCCTTGAGACACACTTGTTTTCTTGGATATGTTTTTAAAAGGGAGTTTTATTTCACACTCATCTTTCCCTGGAATGCCCTCAATTGCAACTATCATTCCCATTGACCCAGCTAGTCGGCTCACAGTCACACTCATTCCCCCCGTGTGCTCAGCCACCACCGAGTGCCACATCAAGTACTTGGGGTTACTTTCGTAAACCCAGGTTGGTCCCAAAAGAAGCCAATCATTGCCTCCCGTGGTTTTGCTCTGATTACAAAGAAGGTAACTGTGTGAAGGGAGTGCACCTGTCAGTCAGGTTCAAAGGAAAGAACAGACCTCGGGCTCCCTTCTCCCTTAGACACACAAGGCCTAGGGCTCATGATCGGTATGTGTAGGGGCCCACAAAAGCTTTTGTTGTAATTAAAGTGAATGTAATCATGAATATATAATAATGAATCCAGCCTAGATATTTGTTTTTCTACCAAAAGAGCCTTAAAATATCAATTTTATTTTTTTATTTTATTTTTTTTTTACTGGAGGAAGGAGTCCACGAAGGCCAAGTGTCTCAGGCCCACGAGTCATCATGCAGCCCTGAGCAGACCAGCTATGAAGAACATGGGACAAGGGATTGATTATAGGGTCAGACCTTCTGTGACTATGGGAGCTGGTGGAGAGGGCTAAGCAAGCCTGTTGGACCTCTGCGTGTGAAGGCATAGGTCAAGAAGGCCAGCAATTGGAAAGAAGAGCTGGCTGGGAAGACCAGGGCGGGGGGCGGAGGGGTCCTCAGCCAGGAATGATTCCCCACCCCCCGTTCAGAAGACTTTGGCAATGTCTGGAGACAGTTTGCCTCGTCACAACTAGGGTAAAAGTTGCTACTGGTATCCAGGGACCCTGCTAAACATCCTACAATGCACAGGACAGCTCCACACAACAAAGAATTATCCAGAATCATCAAAAGAGCAATAGTGCTGAGGTTGAGCAACCCCAAGGTTAAAGTTGAGAAAGGCCGGGAACTGCAAGGCCAGTCGGAGCCCAGGTCTGTCTCCCACGGCCACCAACTTCGGTGGAGGGGGTGACCTGCAGAAGGAGCAGGCCCTTCACCATGGAGCTACGCTTGCAGACTGGCTGAGGACTTGGAGAAGCTGCAGCAGGAGACTGGGGGGCTGTAGGCCTGGCGAGCCAGCAGATGAGCAGCAATGCCCGCGAGCTACAGCACTGCCTGGTGCCCTGGGTCCGCCTTCTGAGCCGAACCAGAGAGCATTGCTAGAATCCCGCGCTAACTTCCCCCACAGCCAGCCCTAACTCGGGGCCACACAGGGAAGGGAACTCGAGAGAAGGTAGCCCCCGCTTAGCTAGGTTGACACTGTGCACAGCCTCCCCGGGAGCCCACGTGGAGTTCTGTTCACTAGCACTCTTCACCAACAGAGCGGCTTGTCCCTCACCACACTCGCCACCTTGCACGCCCTTAAATCGGAGGCGGTGGAAAGCTGTCTCAGTCTCCAGACGCCTGGTGTGCCTTAGACCCATGGTCGCGCATCAGCATCTGTTCTTCCTTTCAGAAATAGAGTCATGGCTGGACACGCAGCTGCCCAGACTACACGCCCCAGCTTCCCCGGAAGTGAGATGTGGCCGTGTCGCATGACTTTAAGGGCAAGCCGTGGTGCCAGCTCCAGAGGGGGACCTCCAGACACCGGCTGTGCCCTCCTGTATGGGTTTTTGCCCCCTTCCCACTAGCTGGGACTCAGGCATGGAGGCGACCCAGCTTCAACCACACAAGGACAAAAGCAGAACACAGATGGAAAGACTCTGTGGTCCGGAGAATCCTTAACCTTAGGCACCTTTTTTTTTTTTTCCTTAAGGAGTTCTGAGGGAGCATGTTAGTTACTCAGGTTGTAGATGATTAAAGCCAACTCAGATTCACTGAAGACAGGGAATGTATTTGCTCACATCATTGGGAAGTCTGGGGTAAGAGTTTCATGCATAGCTGGATCTAGGGGTTCAAAAGATGTCACGAGACTCTCCATCTCTCAGCACTGGCTTTCTGCTAAAGTCCAGAGAAGATGGCATTGAGAAAGCCCAAGCTTCTAATATCCTTAGAGATCATGACCCAGGAGAAGACAGGAGATCCTCTCTCTCAATGTGTATTTTTAATTATGCAGAACAAATGCTGAACAGTCCTGCTGGGGTCACAGGCTCCCCTCTGAACCAAGTGCTATGAGTCCCAGAAGGAGGGAGATTGGAATAAATCTGTAAAATCAGCCGCTGCTACAGTCCACTCGGGAACTTAGCCAACATCACCAGGAGGGAAGACAGTGCCGATGAGGGTGTAGGGTCAGGGAATATCCACTGGGGTTCGAGGGAGGGAAAATCATGCTCCCCTGAGGTAGGAAAGGCTTCACGGCGGAGGTGGGATTGGAGCTGGGTGTTGAAAGATTAAGAGTTGAAAAATGGATACAGAAAATACGGTACTTTCATTCCTGACCATTTTCAAAAGCTCAAGCAAACTCAGTAGCCTCATGGGATGAAAGGGATCGTGTTGTTTTTCTTCCCTTTGCTGTTGGTTCAGAATGAGAAGTGTTTCCCTTTGAGCACCGAGTCCTTCCAGAGACTGACCAAAGCCGGGGGGAAGAGTCTGGGTCTCGGGACACAAATCTCCAACACGGGCACTCACACGTAAAGCAGGAAGAAAGGTTTGCTTCTCCGTAACCTGAAGAAAGGTTGGTAAGTGGAACTGGCAGCTCCCTAATCACTCCAGAAAGCCTCGTGACGTAAATAAATGATGCAAATATGAAGTGACTTACTTTAGGAAACATGCATTGCTTTTTTGTTTGTTTTTCATGTTCCTAGCATGGTTTCCTTCAGTTTGGAGTGGAATAAGCTGGTAATTTTCATACGCATGTATTAATTCCAAAACTGTCTGGTGTTGGGATTTTAGGAAGACGTTTTTATTGAGGTTGCAAGTAGCTTAGCGATGTCCCAAGCAGTCCGGCCCCCGGAGCCTGTGGCTCATTTCTGCAGTACAGGGGTCAGTCTTTTGAGACGGGAATGCCTCTGTGGCCAACCAGGGCGCTAATGGCTGCATCAAGCCAGGTAACTGAAAAGGTGGTGGTGATGATGATGTTGATGATGAAGATAGCAACTGTTGATCTTACAGGTGATGCAGCCAGGATATAAACCCTATTCTCCCCTGTTCTGACTGTTGTCCTGTCTTTCCTAAAGAACTGAGGTACCTTTCATTGGTTCAAGGGCTGTAAGAGCATCCGGGGATTTATTGTTTCCTGGTTATTTGATGATGAAATGATTTCTTGGGATGCAAAGCTCTTTTCGTTGGCAAGTCTGCACCTTCATGCAGGGTGTGGGAGATGTACTCCTATGTGCCTTAAGCTGACTCTCTCTGGACCAGTTTGTCCTTAGAGCGCATTGAAAGCAGGTCAGCAGCCCAGCTTCTGTCCTCTGTTTCCTTCGGGGGCTGAGCCATAAGACTCCCGGAAGGACAAGAGTCCTATAGGGGATTCCTGACTTCAGGTGGCTAGAGCCACATAAACCAGTTTAACTTAATTGGATTGATTTGACTGGTGGCGTAGATCATATTATTGTTCTCAATCATTGGCTCCCCATGTCAATTCCCATGCACTGCCATGTGACTTGCAGTGTCTCTTATGGTGGGAGCATACTTCTCCACCCCCTTGATATTGAGTGTGGTGCCATGACTTGCGTTCTCATGAGCAAATGGAGATGTGAGCAGAAGAGACTAGGTGCCAGGTAGGAGCGGAGGCTTTAGGAGACTCTGCTCTTACTCCCTTGCTCATCTGCCTCCCTTCTTTTCCGTCTGCCATGAGAGTGGCTTGTCCGTGTTAGGTATTGCTCTGTCAGCCTAGGCTTTCACATGTATTGTAATACTGGTTGTTGTAAGCTACTGAGATTTAGGCTTGTTACAATGACATAACTATGGGAAAGTTGACAGGTACAGAGGGTCACTTATTGTCCTAAACCCTCCCGTGAAGAATGGTCCAACTCTCTATGTAGATATAGACTGAGGTTGTGACAAATCAGGAAAAATTAATCCTAAGCATAAGAAAACTAAGGAACGCCAGTCAGATTAAACCAACAATAACAAGAAGCCAATTTTGCCTGTGAAAGGCTATAAAAAGAAGCGTATTGGAGAGAGTGTGCTAGAAACAGGCATTCTTGGACAATGTTAATAGGGGCATAAATTAATATAATGGTGCTGAAGATTCATTCAGAAATAATGCTAATGCTAATAATAATAGATGCCATTTGTAGAGTACCTTTATGTGCCAGACACGACTATTTGAAGTTTTATTAACCTCACTTAAATTAATAAAATTGGTTCACGTGTACTAGTTCACTTAATCCTCATAACAACCTTGTAAGGGAGATATTATTATTAAACAACATATTTCAACAGCCTTCAAAATTTATGTATGCTCTTTGATTCACATCTGGGAATTTATCCTAATGAAACTATTAAAGATGGGGTGTAAACTTTTAATATAAGAATGTGGACGGCAGTCTTGTTTATAATTGTGAAATTTGGAAGCAATATAAATATTCAGAAAATGGGGATCTTTTCAATAAACTGATCCATTTAAAAGTGATATAAAAATATGTAGTGGGCATGAAATACATTAAGTATATTGTGTAGCTTACAATAGTATAGTCCTGCCTTGTCCAGCGCAATAGCCACTAGTCACGTGAGCACCTGAAATATGGCTAGTCTTTTCTTTTTAAATGTAGCGAGTCTGAAATGAGGTGTGCAGTAAGTGAAGAATTAGTATGGAAAGAAAAGAATGTAAGCTATCTCCTTGATAATTTATATTTATTTTTATATTTATATTTATATAATTTTATATTGATTGCAATGTTGAACTGATAATATTTTGGACATATTCAAATTAATTTCACTTTCTCCTTTGTATTTATAGAATTTTTACTTTTATTTTTTAGTAACAACTATCTATGTTTAAAGTGTACAACATAACGTGGTCTACACAATAATGTTTTGATGTACATATACATAGCAAAATGATTACTACAGTCAAAGTCATTCACATACCCGTCTCCTTACATCGTTCGTTTATTGCGTGATGAGGCTGCCTGGAAATGTACTCTTTTAGCAGATTTCTAGTACACAATGCAGTATTATTAACTATAGTCACTGTGCTGTGCATTAGATTTCTATACTCTTTCATCCTACACAACTGCAGCTTCTCTCCCCAGTATCTCCTCTTCCCCTCAGCTCCCTGCCCTTGGTAACCACCATTCTACTCTCGGCTTCCATGTATTCAACTTTTTTATGTTCCACATATAAGTGAGATCATGAAGTATTTTTCTTTTGGGGTCTGGCTTATTTCACGTAGTAAAATGTCTTCCAGGTTTATCCGGATTGTTGCGATTGGCAAGACCTCCTTTTTAAAGGCTGGATAATATTCCAGGGGCTCTACGTACCACAATTTCTTTATCCGTTCATCTGTTGATGGACATTTGGGTTGTTTCCATATTTTGGTGTTGCAAATAATGCTGCCATGAACGTGAGCATACAGATATTCTCTGAGGTGCTGATTTCAGTTCCTCTTGGAAGATACCGGAAGTGGGATTGCTGAACCATATGGTGGTTCTCTTTTTCATTTTTTTGAGGAACCTCCATTCTGCTCTCCATGACGGCTGCACCAGTTTGCATGCCCACCAGTGTACAAGGCTTCCCTTTTCTTCATATCCTCGCCAGCACTAACCTTTTGTCTTTTTGATACTAGCCGTCCTAACAGGTGTGAGGTGATGTCTCACGGTGGTTTTGATTTGCATTTCCCTAATGATGAGTGATGTTGAGCATCTTTTCATGTACCTGTTGGCCACTTGTATGCCTCCAAGTTGTCTTTGTACTTCTAAAAGAATGTGGCTACCAGAAAAACTTAAAATTTCATATGTGACTCACATTTATTTCAGGCTTTGCAAGCCACATGCTCTCTGTTACAACTATTCAACTGCTATTGTAAGCACCATGATGGATGAGGAGTGCTCAGTGGGAAACTGAGTCAGAAGTCCAGTTCTCTGGCACAGAAATGCCAGGCAGCAACCCTGGGCAGTGACTGCAGAGACAGTTCCACTCACTCCTGGGTCTGGGTGTTGGTCAGTACCACTCTGGGGCTGGTGAGCAGAGAGAGGGCATGAGTGGTCCAGGTGTCAGGGATGGGGGAAGGCAGGTATGGCAGAGGCTGTGGATGGCCCTAATGCCATTCTTCCCTTCTGCCTGGGTACTAGAACTCCCAAGCTTTCACTGGACACATGGTCACCAAACCAGACTCCCTTACAGATCAGTGTGGCCATGCCCTTCCTCTCCTGCTCTCCTTCCTGTGGTGCAAATGCAAGGGCTGGAGCTCAAGCAGCCATCTAAGACCATGAGGTGGACCCATTTTTGAGATTGGTGGAACAAGAATACAGGTAAAGACGGTGTCCCTGATAGTTGCAAAACTCTGATCTGCTCACTTCCAGACTTGGTTTCTCTTAGACATTTCAATACATACATGCAATATCAATACATATATGCAATATCTCAATACATTTCTATCTTGGCTAATTTATTATTATTTGGGGTTTGCTATCATTCTGAATTAAGCTGAAGTTAATTTTAACTAATGTAACAAGGACTGATGTATCAATAATGCTGGCCTCAGAAAGCTGGCTCCCCCTCCTAATCCTCTCTCTATAGCATAGATTCTATATAGACCAATTCTAATTTTAATTAATAGGTACTTAATTAAATCACTTTAAGCAAATGGCAGCAAACCCACTCGCTGGTGTGATTGCTCCCTAACTGCTGTGATTCCTGCTGTGCTTTCAGTTCAGAGCCACGCCCACCCCCATCCTCCCTACCCCCCACCCCTGCCAGCATCTCTGGTAAAGGCACAATAGAAGGAAAAGCTGAACTTAGAAATAGAATGCTCTTGATCCACAAGCAAATTCAGAGGCAAAACCATCCTTACCGCTTTCTCAGCCTCCTCCCCCATTCCAGTTCCCATGGTCATCAACTGCACCTCACTGTTCTCCGTTCTTCCTTTCTCTGACCAAGCTCAGTTCCTGCTTCTGTCCCTTGATGTCCTGGATCCCAGCCCCTCCTGCCCAGAAAACAACCCCCTCCCACAATAATCCACTATCCCCTGTAAGAAATTAACCTTTTCGTTTGTTACAGTTCTGGGTATGAGAGAAAAGTAGGGTTGTAGGTACGGTTCCTCAGGAAACAGACTTTGAGACATATTTATTCAGGAGTATGGGAATAATACCTGTCAGACGGTGAAGGAAACACAGGACAGAGAACAAAGTGGAAGTTAAAGCAGTTGCAAAAGAAGCCTCGCCCATCCCATGGGGCACTCTGAAGATGAGATGGCCCTTCAGAGATGTTTCCAATTGAGGCAAGGGTTGAGTGCCTTCCTCCTTCGGGGGTCTTGGCAACACATTACAGTATCCACTCCAGGTGCACTGAAGGATTCTGGCTGACCATGGTGAGACTCTTGGGGTGGTTGACTGAGACCCAGACCCTGAACGTTCTTTATATGTCCATAGATAATTAGTGTCTCCATGACAAAGCCACACCAACTAAATTCAGACAAGACTAATGAAAACATGGCAACTGGGTTTGTTTACACTGAGATCATCATTTTGCTGTGATTAAAATGTATTCTTTACCTCTCACGCCCCTTCCTCCGGGTCCAAGTTAAAACAGGAAGTGAGTGGGCTCCAAGAAATCTGTAAGAAGAAAACACGAAGGCATTTTGCATTAGATGAAATGAGTAAGAAGCTGGGAATGTTTGGTGAAGACAAAATATGTTTCTTCTCTCAACAACAAAAAAGAAAAGTCTTAGGAGAAACTGAAAAAGGTGCAAGAAAATCATGGTCCAAATAGAGGCGAACTAAAATGACCCATGATTTTGAATAATTAATAGAGTGTAATAAAAGAGAACCAGTCTGACCATGCCACAGAGTATTCCCTGTGGAATACTCCTTTGAATCACTCAAGAGCTGAGATGTTGGACCCAGGAGGAAGAAATGTGGTCCTAACACAATCCTTGGCTCTCCAGGAAGCAACAGCTATTTACTCAAAAGAACTCAAATGCAGTTTATTGGTTTTCAACTCTTGGACTTAAGCAGTAGACCAAGCAGAGAGGACTTCTGGCCGAAGACCAGAAGGTACTGCTGTCGGACAGAACAACGGAAAAGCACAGGTCAAGCTGACAAGAGTTGAAGGGGTTCCGTGGAGAAGCTGATATCTTCATCTCACTCTGTGTGGAGTTAGGAAATATTGTCTCGAGTTCGTGGAATGAGACACAGAATTTCAATCCATTAGTTGTGGTAATGAACGTAACCACCAGAAGAATGAAAAATAATACTGTGACTACCAAACTTTGGAAGGAAGAAGGGGAAGTGAAGGCAGAGTAAATAAACCTTCATCTTCCAATATTGACCAACAATGATAATGATAAATGATGAAAGGGACGAGTAAGTGTATTATCTATGGTGACAGGATAACCACCAGAAGACACAAAAATAGAAACAAGCAGTTGCCTTTGGGATGTGAGATATGCAGGTGGAGGTGGTTTGAGGGTGACAATGTTGCCTCTGTAGTATTTACACTTTTTTTATCCTCTATATGATTCCTTCCAAATTTTGAAAAATATGTAAAATTTGAAAATCACCAGGCAAAGTTTAATTATTAATCAGAAGGATATTTGGCAAGTATAGACTCCGTGTGATTTGTGGGACAAGTCTCTTACATTGTGGGAAAGCCCAGTGAAATTCTCCTCCCCAGCAATGGAGAACTCATCCTTGGCGTTCCCCCAATTTCCAGGCCTGTCACTACCAAAAGGAACTGGCTCCACATGGATACATTTTGATTTGTTGGTCTTCATTTTCTGTACTTACCACTCCTCTGTGTCCTGATGACATTGACTGACATGAGAGTCATCAGACTTCTCCTAGAAGTAACACATTTCAATCTTGTGTTGCTCAAAATAGGGAATAATGTAACTGGAACAGTGGTTCCCAACTGTGGCCACATGTGAGACTCTCTCTTGGACCTTTAAAAACATACCCCTGCCCAGGCCCCACTCCAGACCGATGACATGGATGGCCTAGGCTTTGATATTAACAACAACCACCACCAAAGTTCCCCAGGTGTTTCTATCCTGCAGGTAAAGTTGAGAATCTCTGGCCCAGTCTCCCATGTTTTGTTCATCAGAGGATTGAAGCAGGTCCACCTCAAGGTAGTGCACGCTTCCTTCATCATCATAGTCCTTGCAAGCAGTCAAAATTCTGCTTCTCAGCGCAGAATCTGAACCTCTTGACAGCTCCTCCTACCCTGAAATTCTCTCCCTCAGTTTCTTTGATCCCCTCTCTTCCTGATGCTCTTCCTCTTAGTCTGTTCATGGGGTACCCGTCCCCTGTCTTCTTGGGACTCTTATTCCTGGTCACATTCCGTGGAATTTCAACTACCTTCTTGACCACCACTGTCATCATACTGAGGATGGCTTCCAAATCTTCATCTCCACCCCAGATCTCTCTCCAGAGGTCCAATTGTCTACTGGACATTTCCACTTTGATATCTCACAGGTTCTTCATCCAAAACTTGCCCCCAAATGGCACTCCTCCTCTATTGCCCAAAATCCTTTCTGCCATCTTCCCTGCTGTGTCAAATGGCACCAGTTATCCAATCTCCTTCAACCAAACAAACCCAAACTCCAGGAATCCCCTCAACACTTCTTTTCCCTCCTCTAACCAGCATTCAATTCATTCTGTCTTAGTTAATCCCCTTCTGCTTCATCTCTATGGCCTGGCTATAGTCAGTCTATCATCATCTCTTTTTTGGATGTCTGCAACAATCTCCTATCCAGTCTCCCTGACTTAATCACGTCCCCTTCTGATGCCCACTTTGGCCAGAGTGATCGTTCCAAAGCACAAATATGACTGTGTCAATCTCCTGCTTAAAACCCTTCTATCACTTCCTCGTGGTCTTCCAAGTCCAAACTTAGAAAGGTCCACAAGGCACGCAGTAACTCACTCCTCCCTGCATCTCCAGTTTCAGCACCTGCTGCCGCTAACAGATGCCCCATGCCTCTTGCCACACTGAACACCCCCACCCCACCCGCAGGCCCCCTAATCTGCCAGCCGGCTTCCTCCATGCTTCTCCCTGTGGATTCTGGGCCTGGACCGGCCTTCTTGACTTTCAGCTACCTCCTACTTGTGCTTGAAAACTTTGCTCAGGCCTCACCATCTCCAAGCCCCCTCCTCCTCCCTGATGCCTATCCCAGGGCCTGGAAAACATTTAAGAAGTGTTTATAGAATGAGTGAATACATATGTTCTTAATTTCAGAGAAGGAATGGAATTAGTACATGAAGAAAGTGAAAAAGATAATTATAATTTATCTCTACCTCTCAAATGCATTGATTTTTAAAATAAAGTTATCAATGTATTCTAAAGAGTCCTGGGGGTCCCACAGAGCCCCCTCAAAGGTTCCCAGGGGAGCTCTTCATTTTAAATAAAACTACTTTCATTTCATCTATTTTTATATGTTGGTCTTCTGAGAAAGGTCTAGTTTGAACAGTGTTTTGTGGCCAAGAAATATTTGAAAACCAATGGTCTAAATTATTCAAATAATTAAAATGAAGTGCAATTTCTGTTTGAATTACTCCCCCCCAAAAGTTCTCATCTCTCTGTTTCTTTTTAAAGCAGCATAACACAAGGATGTTTTCTCCTGGTTTAATTTAGTGTCCTAGTGACATATTGCCTTTTTTTTTTTTTTTTGCTTTAAAAAGTAATTGTTATTTTGAATTGATAGTATAATGCATATGGTCACAAAAAGGAATTCAGTGAAAAATCAGCCTCCCACAAATACTCATCCTCCATCTTTGAGAGACAAACTGTAGCCAACTTCAGCACATCATTCCAGAGGCTTCCGTGCATGGATCACTGCTCTGGTGGACAGGGGGCCCATCCCCTTGCTAGGGACAATGGAAGAACAAGCCTTCTACACACCACTGATGGTTTAATCATTAAGAACTTGGAGTGGCCTTGGAAAGACACCTGGCCTCGCTATCCAATGACTGTCAGGAAGAAGGGCTTAACATCATCTCTCCCAATATCAAAACCACTTTTTGACAGACAACCTCTAGCATTTGCTTGGCTCACATCCAAATACCCATTTCAGTCAGCTTATTAACTTACCTAGGGATACATTTTCTCCTAATATATTTTGGAAGTGTTACCAGGAAATTACACTTCTTAAAATGAGACGGTCTGTGGGTGCTTTACTGAGTTTTTTTTGTTTAACTGATTAGAGTATTTGACATTTCAATAGATAGTGTTGGGACATTTGATTCTCACATGGGAAAGAAAAGGGAAAAAAAATTCCTACTTCATGCCCATCACAGAAATGAATTAAAGATCTGCTGCAGATCAGGGCGCCTGGCTGGCTCAGTTGGTGGAGCGTGCGACTCTGGATCTTGGGGTTGCGAGTTTGAGTCCCATGTTGGGTGTAGAGATGACTCAAAAATAAAATCTTTAAAAAGATGTACTGAAGATCTAAGCATGGGGAAAATACTCTAAAACTATTAGAAGAAAATAGAACACCTCTCAAAATTTTGGAGAAGGAAAGTTGCAGGGTTTTTTTTAAGATGACACACAAAAAAGCAAACTATGACTAGAAGAACATCTGATTACACCTAAGTAAAAACCTTTTGTCAAAATAACACCATGAACAAGATTAAAAGACAAGTGGTAGCCTGTGAGGAGTTCAGAACAGCTAGCAGACATCTATCATTCTCTACAGTGTATCTGATTCCCACCAATAAGGCAGAACAAGACATACAATGAATGGAAAAGCAGGCAAAGGATACGAACTGAGAATGTAGAGATGAGGAAATAAGAATGGATGATGCATGGGGAGCCTGGGTGGCTCATGAGATCAGGCCCCGCATCAGGCTCCACACTCAGCAGGGAGTCTGCTTGAGGATTCTCCCTCTACCTCTCCCCCTGCTCATGCTCTCTCTCTCTCTCTCAAATAAATAAATAAATCTTAAAAGAAAAGAATGGAAAATGCACGTATGAAAAGATATCCAACTTCATATATAATGAGGGAAGTGCAAATGAAACAATGAGATCTTTTTTTTGCCAATCATATTGGCACACATCTTAAAGTTGGAGAATATGAAATGTTGGCTAGGATGTGGGGAACTGGCACTCTCATTCGCTATTGTCGAGAGTATAGACAGATAAAGACGCGTTAGAAGGCCATTTGGCAGCATCTTGCAAATTTGAAAATGCGCCTCCCCTGTAATGCAGCAATTCCATTTTCTAGGTATTGCCCTAGAGACACTCCCACACATGTGCACGAGGAGCCACGTGCTTAGTTTCCATCTAAATGGCCACCAGTAGGGGAACAGCTGAAAATACTGTGGCATTTGTGTTCCAGGCTGCCCATATCCATCTGCCAGGATTGCCAGAGCAAAGTGCCAGAGACCAGGTGGCTTAAACAACAGAAATTTGTTATCTCACAGATCTGGAGCCTCGAAGTCCGAGATCGTTGGCTTCCTCTGAGGCCTCTCGCCTTGGCTTAAAGATGACCACCTTCTCTCTGTGTCTTCTCATGGTCTTCCCTCTGTTACGTGCCTGTGTCCTAATCTCTTCTGATAAGTACGGCAGTTATATTGGATTCGGGCCCATACTAATGATCATTTTCACCTAATTGTCTATTCAAATAGATAGTCTCCAACTATAGTCACATTCCGAGGCCCTGGGGTGAGGACGTCTACATACAGATTTTAGGGGGACAAAATTCATCCCATACCACCATCCCTACAAGGAACTAGCAAGATGCACGTGTGACAACGCAGCTTCATCTCAGAAAACAATGTCAAGTTGAAAGAGTGTGATGCATAACGGTGCCTACCATATGATAGCACTCCCCACTTACAAAACACACACATGAGCCTACACAAATATCTAATGCATGTATATCAGCATTTAATGTTCTGGAAGGATCATTCAGATGCATTAGAAGTTGCTTCTCTGTTGGTAAGTCAGACATGACTTTAGTCATAGTATTTTATTTCCTTAAAAAATATTGCAAACAAATACAGTGAAATGTGAATGCTTTCTAATTCCGAGTAGCAGAATATGAGAACTTGGATACAATATTCTTTGTAATTTTCTGTATCTCTTATATATTTTTTAAAGATCTATTTATTTGAGAGTTGGGGGAGGGGCAGAGGGAGAGAGAGAATCCCAAGCAGGCTCCCCGCTGAGCACGGAGCCCAACACAGGGATAAATCTCATGACCTTGAGATCAGGACCTGGGCCAAAACGAAGAGTCAGACGCTTAACTGACTGCACCACCCAGGCGCCCCTGTATCTCTTGTATTTTTAAAGAAGTTTAAAAAGGCCAAAAGGATGACCAACTCATCCATTCCTCAAGATACTTTAAATGTATTTTTGCGCGAAGTCAGAAACCATGAAGGAGCTACACACTAGGACTTCATTTCACCTCTGCCTCTCTAGAAAAACATTGCTCTCTCTTACTGCATTTTGAGGCCATGCAAGTGCAGGATGCCTTAGGGATCAGCCCTGTGAGCTTCCTTTTGAATTTGTTATAGGAAGGTGGTCGATGATCTTGTCTACTACTTTCCACTATTTATCCCTTATGAGGACTAATTTATTCTGGAGATATTTTTATGAGCTGACTAACATCCTTTTAGATTGAAGAGGGGCATAAATAAATAAATAAATGAGTATAATATCAAAGGCAATAAATGCAATAAACATTTCTCTGCTGGTGAGTAACAGGCTCGTGCCTTCAGAAGGATGAAAGCAACCTTTCCTGAACTCCTACCATGTGCCAAGCACTCTGTTAGAGGCTCTAAATAATTGTCATTTAAATATTAATTGTTACAACATTAGGAAGCAGGTTATGAGGGACAGTGAGTTTAAATAACTTGTCCAAAGTCACAGTGAGTGACTAACCCAGACTAACTTCAAACCATAATAGAATATTTGGGAAGTCATAGCGTTTCCTGATTATAGAGGGGGTGGAAGAGGCAAAGGAGAGAAGTTCATGTTAACTTATTCAGAATCTATGTCCAGTGCAGCAGTCCTGTGAACCAAAGATTTTTCATTCCAATTGTGAAATGAGGAGACTAAAACTCAGAGAAGTTTTATATATATATATATATCTCAAGATGCTCAAGATGAGGGTGCCTGGGTGGCTCAGTCAGTTAAGCGTCTGCCTTCGGCTCAGGTCATGATCCCAGGGTCCTGGGACCAAGCCCCGCATTGGGCTTCCTGCTCAGTGGGAAGCCTGCTTCTCCCTCTGCCCCTCACCCCGCTCTTGTGCTCTCTCTCTCTCTCAAATAAATAGAATCTTAAAAAAAAAAAAAAAAAAAAAAAGATGTTCAAGATGACATAACAAATCAATCTATGAGGTAGGTCTATTTCTAGAATAACAGGGAAGGTTCAAGATGAGGATCTTCCATGGAAAATGCATATGCTGGCCTTACTTCCTTTGTCCCCTTGATCTGCCATAGCAAAGTGTCACGGGCTGGGGGCCTTCAGCAGCAGCAATTTATTGTCTC
The DNA here is from genome assembly GCF_004348235.1 of Phoca vitulina. Taxonomy (NCBI): domain Eukaryota; kingdom Metazoa; phylum Chordata; class Mammalia; order Carnivora; family Phocidae; genus Phoca; species Phoca vitulina. The sequence continues at coordinate 58,109,066 of NW_022589710.1, read as the reverse complement.
ACAGATCTGGACAGTAGAAGTCTGAAGTCAAAACATTGGCAGGATAGGTTTCTTCCTCTCTCCTTGACTGGTAGATGGCTGGCCTCTCCCTGTGTCTTCACATGCTCTTCCCTCTGTGTGTGCCTATGTCCTAATCTCTTCTTATAAGGGCACCGATTATATAGGGGTAGGGCCCATACTTATGACCCCTTTCTAACGTAATTACCTCTTTGAAGACCCTATCTCCATTATGTGAGGGTGATCTGGCTAAGACATTTGTCACCCCATTGATTGCCAAGCTTTATTCGGCAGATGTGGCTGGCTAGACAGGCGTCCCCTTCCTCTCTCACCGCTCCATGTGCGTCCCTCCCGAAGCTAAGCACTCAGTTGAAGAGGACGACCTTCCCTGATAGAAGAGGACCATTCTTTGGTCAAGGGTATACAAGTAACTGCACTCCCCTACTAGAACTTCCAAACAAGCTCTCAAGGCCCACTTGTAGCAGAATGTAGGATAGTCAAGCTTCCAAGATTCCTGACACATCCAAATGAGGTGCTGCACATGGCAGTCTGCTTTTCTAAAAAACAATAAACAAAAACAAAAACAAACAAACAAACAAAAACCAGATCCTGTCTCCAAATACAGTCACATTCTTAAGCACCGGGGTTTAGGACTTCAGTATATGAGTGCAAGGGGGACACAATTCAGCTCATAACACCTATCATTCGTGGTTAGGCTCGCTCCATGTTACTGAAGAACAGGATGCAGGATGTTTTTAGGAAGCTTCTCTGGTCTGGAGAGCTGGTAGTCAAAAAAAAAAAGGAAAGAAAAAAAAAAAGAGCCCTAAGTTTAGATCTCTAGAGGGATGATTAGGGCAAAAGCTGCCCTTTTGGTAATGAATAATTCCTTATGAACCAGTCTAATTTCATTTGATTCACGGTGCATCTTGCTTTAGTTATGCTTCTGTTAAAGTGTTCAAACACAGCTAAGAAGAGAGAAACTATTTCTTCTCTGCATGAACAAAGTCCTCGGACACCCAGATGAAAGTACCTTGTGTTTCCCACCCAAATTTACCACCAGACTTAAAAAGGACAACAAATGTCAGCTCTGGTGGGTGATTCTCTTTGTTATGATTTCCTAAATGGTCTGTTTGGGGAGGGGGAGTGGTCTTCCCAGACCCCATGAACTGACTTATTTTCCTTGGAATAAAATCTTCCAGGAAATCTCCTCTACTTTGCCCAACCGTCAAGTGATTCAGTTATTATCTGCAGAGGGTAAGGGTTTTTCTGACGAGTGATCTGTATCTGTTTTGAGATCATTCAGGAGGAAAGGAAATCTTGCCCCCACCCATTTTATTTTTAAAAAATCTCCATTTCCGAGGTGCCATGTGGCTCGGGACACTGTTGTTCCTCATTTTTATTGACTTTCTCTCTTGGTGCGTATTGAGCCTCACAGCTTTAATTATCACTTATATACAGATGATATTCAAATTTACACTTCATTTCCAGCCCTTTCAGATGATGTCACCCTTCGCCTCGCCCCAGACTTGGCTCACGTCTTGTCTTGGATGAGCCACAATTTTCTCTGATTGAATATGGATGAGACAGAGGCTTTGCAGTTTAGTTGTAAATAAACTCTACATGCATTGAAGTTAATTTACCTCATTGATATCCCGGTCTTCCAGTTAAGAGCAAGGGTGTTCAGTGACTGACTCCGAATTATCCTCCTTCATTCATCAGAGAACTACCTGGCCAAGGGACTAATCTCCACCAAATATCCCAAAGACATGTGACAGTTTCCATCACTCCTAATTTTGGCGAGAATTCTGGTTATCTCACAGCTGAAATTCTGCCATGATCTTTGGAAATGCCTCCGCTAAAACCTCCTGTTTACGGTCTACTTGGAATATGGCTGCCCTTTGGCCTTGCTCTGTGTACACAATCCCAGGATACATTTTCCTTCAGGCAGCTGCGTTAGTTTCTTGTGCACTGAATAAAATGTAATTTGTCAAGATCTTGGCCAGATTGTCTGCCTTCACATAAACTAGCTTTTGAAATGACTTAAAATTACGGGCTCGTTTTTCCAAGAGTCACTTGCTGTTTTGTTTCATCGTGTGGTTGGAGATGTACCAGGCATAGCACCTCAACACTCTATAGAACATGCCATCTTGAACAAAAATGTGTATTTGAAAATACCAGGAGTAAGTATTAGCCTATGAGAGCCTGGCACGTAATAAGCAATAAGCACTCAATAAATACTCAGTGGAATAAAGACTGGGTAAATGAATTTGTAATCCTTTGAACCATTTGTGGTTGTTGCTGCTGTAGTTATTTATAATATATTTTTATCTACCTCTTAGATTATGATGTAACTGCGACGGTGTAATTATTAATTCAACTAGAACATATTAGAAATCTCCATTAACGTAAGTGAAGGGTATAAAATAGAATGTTTGGAGTTGTCAATTAGCTGATTTGTCTTGTGTTGTTTTTCTTCATTATTTCAGTGCAGCTAACGGTTCATTCAGCACATTTTAATTAAAAACAAACATATGTGGGTCTGCTAAGAACGCAAGTGTCTAGTAGTACAGTTAGACAGGGATGGCCAATATTTCTAGCAGTGACCATATGATATCTTCCATTCATCTCAGCAATAATCCTCCAAATCTAATTATTGGGAGGACGGCAGCTGGACTCGGTTAGGCTTTTCTTTATTTTTACAGAGATGTGTGTTTTTTCAGCCCGTTGTGTTGTAGAAAATCAGCTGCTGCCTGAGTCCCTTCCAAGGCTGAAATCCCCGCATCCACAAGCTTTCCTCCAGTTGCTTCCATTGAGACACCACCCATTTGTTCCTGTCCATGTGCCTCCTGGCCTGAAGATATTCCAAGGAAACATATAGCCTTCTGACAAGATCTCTTTCTCTGTTTGTACAAATATGTTAGGTATATTATTGTGACCTGAAAGTATAACCATGGAGCATGTGTCTCCAGGGGAAGCCTCAGTAACAGATGTGGGATCACCTGCATGAAGCCGCCATGTTCCTCGGTCCCATCTTTAGCTTTGCAGACTCAGGCAGGATTCTATCAGCTTCATCTCATACTGAGGATGCAGAGGAGAATGTACTCATTTAAAATGAGAATTATAGCAATTAAAAAAATATTCACTCATATGGAGTGTCCCTCTGGTGTAATAATTGAGAACAAGGACTCTGGAGTCAGACTGCTTGGGGACCAATCCTGTTTATGCTGCTCACTAGCTATGTGACCTGCACTTCACTGCATGTGGCAGACAGACTTTAGGGTGGCCCCCACGATCTCTGCTCCTAAGAGTCATAACCCTGTGTCATTCCCTGCCCTACACGTGGGGGTAAGACCTGTGATATGCTTCTAACCAATGGAAGCTGGCAAAGGTAATGGGATGTACATGATTATGAATGCACGATTATGTAAGAGCACAGCACCCATCCTGCTAGAGTTTCTCTCTCTCTCCCTCTCTCCCTCTCTCTCTCTGTCCTTGGACTTGTGCTATTGGAGCGCTGAGCTGCCTTATAAAAAGTCCAGCTACACTGAAGCCACCGTACAGGAATGACCACGTAGAGAGACCAAATAGAAATAGAAAGATTGCCCAAGGAGCTATCTGCCTTCCAGCCCTAGCTTCCAGCTCTTTGGGTGTTTCCAGGCCCTAAATGAGTGTGTGAAGAGGACTTTGAGATGATTCCAGCCCCACCCCCATGCTGATGGCAACGGTGAAGAGGTCCCCGGGAGGACCACCCAGCTGAGCTCAGTCAACTTCTAGAACTATGGGAGAGAAGAAGAAATGAGGGTTATTGTTTTCAGCCACTGTTTTAAGGTCGCTGGTTGCAGAACAATGGAGAACTTGAAAAGATGCACATACTGAAACTCCCATTTGTGTGTGTGTGTGTGTGTGTGTGTGTGTGATGCAGACACGTATTCTGTTTGACATACGTGTGTCACACAGCTTGGTAACCAGTGCTAGCAATCCTATTGTCACAGTCACTGTTCTATCACAGACACTTGCCATCCTAGGGTCAGCACACATGGTTTTGGTGATTTTGCAAATCCCAGATCCGTGATGTGTGGTCATTTGTAATGTGCTGAGCCATGAGTTTGCGTCCCCGGCTTGTGGGCGAGAGCGAGTTTCTCACTGGTGAATGATCCTAGCTGACTACCAGCACAAACAGGGTTTTGTTTTCTGCTAGTCGTGCCTCATGCAATTAATTTTATGATGTAAGTTTTAAAAAAATGCTTTGCTCCCTTGTTAAAACAAAAGGCTCTAAAAAAATATCTTAGTGATAAAAATGAGAAAATAAAGAGGCCTGAGAGATCCTCCCCCCACCCCAGTAACAGGAATTTGAAAGCCTGGAGTGTCAAACGCTTGGCTTATATGACAGCAGTTGGAGGGGGGCAGTCCCCAAACCAGGGAGTGCAAGTGATTGAGCCATTTTGGTGAGAACTCTGATCAGAACAGAGTAGTTTACAAAGTCTTTAGAAACCTCAAGGCGTCATACGTATTTTTCAATTAAAATAGACTGCATTTGGGGAGGAAATTATATGCTATTTCTATTCACCAATTTGTGGGATATTTGAAGGTGTAGGGACATATATGTCTTGAATTTCAGCAGAATGTAGTCCCCAAACTTCATATGTGAGAGGCTTGTGCAGCCTTAAGAAAAGTTTAAGTCATGGTCCTTGACCTTGAGATGCATACAGTTTATCCAGGTGATGGATGTGGAGGCAAGAGGGGAAAAAAGAAGCCAACAAATGACAAGTTAAAGATTATCACTCTCATGCATGGTGGTGAATGTCACCTGTGATAAGGTGGTATAGAGAATCAGGGCCGTTAGTTCAGAGGAGAAAGACCAAGAACTTGAGATCTCTCATAGGATAAAGTCTAAGGTCCTTAGCCTGGCATTCAAAGCCTTCCATAATCTCTCCCCAACCTTATCTCCAATCTTCTCTCTTAATATCCACCACATAAAACAGCCCTTCCAGTCAAGTTGGCTGATTCATTAAGAAATACACCTGCCTCTAATTTACATCCTCTTAATTTAAAGAGTTTGAAATAAAATGAAAGAGAAATGAGCAGCACACACATACACATAAAATAATTTCAGAATAGCAGGGATTTATGTTGCTTGTCAAGATTTTTTAAACAGAAAACTCCTTAGCAATAGGGAGTGAGAAACCTCTCATCCATGATCTACCCTGCCCCTTCCCCTTGTGGCTGGCTGGCTGGAGCAGAGTCAAGCCCCAAGGTCACCTTGGAAGCTACACACTGAAGATGGCAGAGCCTCTAGCAGCTGGGTCCTGAACGAGTGTGTGGAGGAAGGTCACCTAGCAACCAGGAAGGCCCCTGTCAACTCACACATCAGTAAGAAGTACACCTATTGTGGTTGGCCTTCGAAATTTTGGGCTTGTTTATTACAGCAGCTAACTTCTTGGGCAGTTTGCATCATCTTAACTAATACGGTCAGGTAATATGAAGAAGTAGGAAAAAGCTATCACTACCAGCATCAAAATAGAGGTTACCCACTGCACTGATAAAGGCTAACAGGACAGTTCCCATCAAGAGTATGGATTCTGGCACCAGACTGCAGGACTGGAAGCCATTTCTACTATTTACTGGGTATATAACCTTAGGCAAGTGCGTTAGGTGGGGACGTGGGGTTCTCCAGAGAAACAGAACCAATAGGATGTGATATAGAGAAAGAGATTTATTTTAAGCAATCGGCTTATGTGATTGTGGAGGTTTGGCAAGTCCAAAATCTGATGGTGGAGGCTGGCAGGCTGCAGACACAGGAAAGAATTGCAGGTCAAGTTCAAAGGCAGTCTGTTAGTGAATTAGGAAGAGCTAATGCTGCAGATGGAGTCCAAAGGCAGGCTGCTGGCAGAATTTCTTCTTGCTCATGGTGAGGTCAGCCTTTTGTTCTCTCCAGTCTTTCAACTGATTGGATGAGGCCTCCCCAACAGTATGGAGGGCAATCTGCTTTACTCAAAGTCCACTGATTTAAATACGAATCTCATCCAGAAACACCCTCAAAGAAACATCCGGAATAGTGTTTGACCAACTATCTGGGCCCTGTGGCCCAGCCAAGTTGACACATAAAGGTAGCCATCACAGGAAGCTATTCACTCTCTCAGTGTCTCAGTTAACCTCCTCTGTGAAATGGAGATAATAAAAGAATCTATCTTATTGGACGAATCTGAAGACCTAATGAATAAGTGCATGTGTTTAGAATAGTGCCTGCCCATAGCGCTCTTGACTATTATTATTAATAATAATAATCATTATTATTAATTACTATTTTCACGGGCTTCAGCTCTATGCTTCACTCTGACAAAAGAGCTAAGAAAATGGTTAAGCAGGGCCACCAAGTGTAATGGGTGTTCAGTTGGGAACACCACTAACATGAAGAGAGTCTTCATACATGAGAATTCTTCTAGTGTAGAAGCTGGAGACTTGCCTACCGGCCTCTGCAGACTACACTGGCCAGTGCTCCCTTATTAAGGAGCTATCTTCTTTCTTGTTGTTATCCATGAATAAATTTTAATATATTCAAGTTTCCCCATGAACTGTTTATTTACAGTTCATATTAATGCAATCTGATGAAAACATCTACATGACTGGAATCCTTTGCAATCTACTGGAGCATCTCTCCTGCTTTGCTTTTCCTTCACTTCTGGTGAGAAACTTCATTTTTGCTTTACATGTTTTTGAATTAACTGTTTTTGAATGAACTTCTCAGGAATGCAACATCAGCATAAATCAAAAGGCTGAGGTAGAGTAGAATGATTAAGAATCTGGCTCAGAGGGCGCCTGGGTGGCTCAGTTGGTTAAGCAACTGCCTTCGGCTCAGGTCATGATCCTGGAGTCCCGGGATCGAGTCCCACATCGGGCTCCCTGCTCGGCAGGGAGTCTGCTTCTCCCTCTGACCCTCCTCCCTCTCACTCCCTCTCATGCTCTCTGTCTCTCGTTCTCTCTCTCGCAATTAAATAAAATCTTTAAAAAAAAAATTAAAAAAAAAAAAAAAAAGAATCTGGCTCAGAGTTAGCCAGAATTGGGTGTAAAGAAACCCCACCTTCTTCACAAAGGATTATCGTGGGGATCGAGTGGGGAGTCTCAACACTGTTCCTGGCACAAGAAACATTCGGCAAATGGGAACTAGGAGGACTCCTTCCATTAGTAATTCTCTACATTGTTGTTACACTGTTCCTCCTCGTGCTGGGAGACATAGCATCCTGGGACCTGAATGACTGTGCGGAAGAAGTCACCTAGCAGCCAGGATTAGCCCCGTCCATCTATTACATATGCAGAGCAAACTCCTGTTTTCATTAATCTTTTAAATTTGGGGTTTCCTTATTATTGCACCTAGCTTGTTAGGTGCTATGCATCACCCTAACCACTATGGTCAGTTAATATTGCAAGAAGGCTACCAGTCATTCATGATGCTCTCTTCACCTCTACGGGCTGCAGAGGCCTTGAACTTCTGTAGAAAGTGGCTGCAATACAACAGCTTATTTACTCCTCCTATCCACTACCCAGTGACAATACCTCTCTTTTTATGGAAATGTCCTGCTTCCCCAGTTAGACAATATTGTAGATATTGATTTCACGGTGCAAGAAATGTGACTTTTAAAATTTAATTTTGGGGCGCCTGGGTGGTTCAGTTGCTTAAGTGTCTGGCTCTTGATTTTGGCTCAGGTCATGATATCGGGGTTGTAGGATTGAGCCCCGAATTGGGCTCCGTGCTGAGCATGGAGTCTGCTTGAGATGTCCTCTCTGTTTACCTCTGCCCCTCCCCCCATTTGTGCTCTCTCTCAAGTAAATAAATAAATCTTTAATAAAATAAAATAAAATTTCTTTCTTGAGTTTCCATGCTACTGGCACAGCCCAATAGGAATTCTAGTTAATTTGAGGTTTTCCTGATTTCTTTTGGAGTTGCATCTAAGTTCTGGGCTGTGGAGCTGGGCATCTGGTCTTCAATATCATCATCTGTGCAGACATCCTCATTTCTGCTGGGTATTTCATTGTCAGTTAGTGTGTAGTTTTCTCTCATTCTTGACTGTAAGGCTGCCCACCATTGGTCCCCAGTCTCAGCATTTTCATGCTGCTTATACGTATGTGAGAATAAAGAGGCTTGTGTGAGTGTCCAAGGTGTATAGAAATCTGTCTGTGGGGCAATGGGTAGAAGAGGGGACTATGGACCAAAAAAAATCAGTTAATATTCTAAAGATTTATTTCTTTATTTGAGAGACAGAGATAGTGTGGGGATATGGGGGGAGGGGCAGAGGGAGTAGGTGAGAAAGAATCTCAAGCAGACTCCCCCTTGAGCACAGAGCCCATCACAGGGCTCCATCTCATGACTCTGAGATCATGACCTGAGCCTAAACTAAGAGTCAGACGCTTAACTGACTGAACCACCCAGGTGCTCCAGTTAATATTTTAATATCAAAAATATATAATTCCACCACAAAAAGAAAGGTCCTTGAGGATAGGAACTGTATCCTGACCATATCCTGGCACACTATCCAGCAAATCAAATTTACCTCATTACATTTTTTGCTGCCGCCATTCAATGATAAAGAATGGCCAATGGGCCATAGAAACAGAGGGAGAAAAGATCCCAATCTTTTTTGAAACAGTAACTTAAATAAGGAAAAGCACTGGTATGAGCTGAATTCTGTGTCCCCACCCGCCCCCCATGTCTAGTCCTGGTGGAATAACCAATACTACTTGTTTTCTTCCTGCCATAAACAACTAGACAACCTCACGAAATATATGATACAATTACTTCAGACATTGGACAGCAGGACTATAATCCCTGAGAGAAAGGGAAAAAAGCAAGGTGAAAGAACTCCCAGGGAGCTATAAACTGAAAGTTTCTCAGCATCCACAGCTCTCTGGGAGACAATTGAGTGCCACTTAGTCAATGTGGAGAAACCTTGTTTTCTATGGCTACTGTAACAAATTGTTATAAATGTAGTGATTTAAAACACCTAAGTTTATTATCTTACAATTCTGTAAGTCAGAAATCTGATACAGATCTCACTGGCTAAAATCAAAGTGTTGGCATGGTGCATTCCTTTCTAGTAGACCTAGGGAAGAATTCACATCTTTGTGTCTTTCACCTTGGTGAGGCCCCCCACTTTCCTTGATTCACGGCCCCCTTTTTCCATCTCCAAAGTCAACAACACTGAGCTGAATCCTCACCCTCTATCTCTCTGGTTCTCTCTTCTGCTTCCCTCTTTAGTTTTTAAAAACTGTTGGATAAGCCAGTATAATCTTCCTATTTCAAAGTCAGCTGATCAGTAAATTTAATTCCAGCTGCTACTTCAATTCCCCTTTGGCATGTATCCTAACATATTTCCAGGTTCCAGGGATTAAGATGTAGGCATTTCAGGAGGCCTTTATTCAGCATACTACAACCACTGAGGCATTTACTAGAGACCTCAGAAATTGTGCCATAGTTGTGGAGATAAACTAGCTCTAAGGTAATGGATACTCTACATCCAACCTAACAAAGCTTTAAAATAAGCTCAAAAGAATTAAGCTAATCCACAAGTACTTTAATACTTGCCAAAACAAATTTCAAAACTCTTTAAAGAAAGACAACACAATCCAGACACAAAACAGTGTGATGTTCATAATCGCAACCAAAAGTTACTAGACATTCAAAGAAGCAGGAAGACAGGAGTCACAACCAAAAGAAAAATTAATCAATAGGAACAGACCCAGAAATGACAGCAATAATAGAATTATCAAACAAGGACTTTAAAATAGTTCTTATAAATATGTTCAAGAGGAAATGACATAAGGAAAGAAATGCAAACTATTATAAAGAAATGAATAAAATTTCAATGGAACCAAAGGAAATAAAAAAAGTCAATGGGTAGGCGTAACAAGAGATTGGAAACTGCAGAAGAAAAGATCAGTGAACTTGAAGAAATAACAAAAGAAATATATGGAGAAAAAAAAGTCTGAAAAAAATGAAAGAACTTGAGTGACCTACGGGACAAGATCAAGTAGTCGAATATATATGAAAGGGGAGCCCTAGAAAAGGGAGAACAGAAAATCTATTAGAAGAAATAACAGCCAAACTGACCCCAAACTTAATAACTAAAAACATAGGTCCGAGACACTCAATGAAGACCAAGCAGAAAAAATACAAATAAAAGCACATCACAATACATATAATCAAAATTGCTGAAAACCAGTGATGAAAAAGTTTTTTTTTTAAATGAAACACAGCCAATTTTATTCAAATTCCCCAAAATTTATACTCAAACTGTTAATTGTTCCTAAAATGTAGTCACCCTTTATATAATGGTTTTATTATTTCATCTTTATTTTATAGTTTTTTCATCTTGTCTTTATACAGTTCTTCAGTAGAAGCCAGAGTCCTGAGTTGCCCAGTTAGGAGCTAATTTGGAATCAATCTTGGCATCCAGCCTTGCATTTCTAATCAAATTTACAATCCACCTTTCAGCTTCTTCTGGAGTCATGTTCAGTTTGTCTGCCAACATATTAATGCTGATACACTGGTGGATGCGACAAAAAGTCTCAAATATGAGGAGACGAGCATTTTCAATGAAATCCTCAAGACAAGCCACCAAGAAGAAGTCATTCACAAGTACTGATTCACATTCCCTCAGCTTTTTCTGAGCCCCATCAAAGTCAAAGTTAACATATAAGCATTCAACAAATTCTGTAATTGGGTCTTTATATGTGTAAGACTCCTGTTGAATAACTTTAACAAGATCTTTTAGCACCTGTCGGCATTTCCGAACATCTTTGTTTGTTATGACGGCTGTAGTCAAATAGCGCAGAATATGTGGACACATTGTCTGAATTGCATTAAGATACTGTGGCTGGTACAGGAAGAGATCAATTATGTTATCACGCCCTTTGGGGTGGTTGAAGAAAACGAACAGAGACCAATGGATGAGCCATGTTCGCTGCTGAAGAGACTGAAGTGGAGAACTCACAGAATTAGTATCTATGGTCTCTTTTAACCTTGTAAGGTCTTCCATAGCTGCATCCCAATTCTGCATTAAGATTTCAGAGGCCAATTTTCCCCAGAGTGAACTCAAAGCATTTCTATCTGTTGCTGGAACCAACACTCTAAAGAAGTAAAGATACTCTGCGGCTCCAGAGTAATTCCCACATTCATATTGAAATTTCACATACCTTTAGAGTGTATCTAAATATTCCTGCCTAAAACCATGCTTGTCCGCCAGGTAGTCAAACAGCATCCGACCATCTCTGGTTGACTGCATCTGCCTTGTAGTTTCTGGATCTTCAAACATCTTCACAATTGGTTCTGTTTCTGCCTGAAGCTGTTTCAGTTGTGCAACAACTGTGGTTCTTTTTTCTCTCAAAGCATGCGGAATATCATCAGAATAAAGGTTTTTGTATACATCCATAGTAAAGTCTACCATGTTGGTATCACTAAGGAGATCCAATTTCCTTTGTAATAATTCTTTTTCATTATATATCTCTTTTATGGAGAGAAACTCAAGCAACAGAAAGACTAGATGCTGATCCAAAAAGTGCACGATGCAAGTAGTCAAGTCGTACTCCACCATCTTGCCAAGTAAAAAGGGCTGAAAAAGTTCTTAGAAGAAGCCAGAGAAAAAAAGACACTTTATAAACAGGGGACATAGACAAGGATATTCAGACTTCTTGTCAGGGACAATGCAAGTCAGAAGAAAAGGAGAATGCATTGTCACAGTGCTGGAAGGGAAAAAAAGCATCAAAGTAGGATTCTATATCTAGAAAAAATATCCTTCAAAAATGAAAGCAAAATCAGACTTTTCATCTAGGAGACCTATACCATAAGAAATGTTTAAGTAAGCTTTTCAGGTGGAGGCAAATGATACCAGTTGGAAACCTGGATCTACGTAGAAGGGAAGAACACTGACATGGTGAATGTGTGTGTAAAGATAAAATATATGTTTCCCTAACTTAAAATCTTCTTTTAAAGAGAATGGAATGTTTAAGGCAAAAATAATAACAATGTATTATGGGGTTTATTATGCATGTAGAAGTAAGATGTATGGCACAAAGTGCATTAAGGACCCAAAGGGAGAAATGGAAGCATACTATTATAAGGTTCTTAGGTTATACATTATAAGATATATCATGATTTGAAAGTAGACTGTGATGTTAAAGATGCATATTGTGAACTCTATACCCCACTCCACCAAAAAAACAAAGCAGTAGGTATTGATAATAAGCTAATACAGAGAAAATAGAATGTAAAAATACTAAATCCAAAAGAAAGCCATGAAAGAGGGGGAAAATAGCAGATAACCCAGTAAAAAAAAAAATAGTTAAGATAGTAGACTTAAATCCAACCATATCAGTAACTACATTAAATAAAAACACTTTAATTAAAAGGCAGAGATTGTCAGACAGGATAAGAAAGCAAGACCCCAATTAAACATTGCCTCAAAGAGATCTAATTTAAATATAAAAAAGGTTAAAATAAAGGAATGGAAAAAGATATACTATACAATATTAATAATAGGAAATCTGAAGTGGCTCTATTAATATCAGACAAGGGGAACTTCAGGATAAAGAATATAACCAAAGAAAAAGAGGGACACTTCACAATGATGCAAGATCAATTCATTAAGACATCACAGTTGTGTATTCAACTAAATGTGTATTCACAAAGCTTCAAAATACACAGAGCAAACACTGAAAGAACTGAGAAAGATTTCAAAATCTACAGTTATGTGTGATTTTGAAACTAAACATGGCGGGGTGTTTTTTGTTTGTTTGTTTGTTTTTTGTCAACAAATGGTGATAGGAAACCTGGATAGCCACATGCAAAAGAATGGAGTTGGACCTGACACCACATACAAAAATTAACTCGAAATGGATCAAAGACCTAAATATGAGTTAAAGTTATAGAACTTTAAAGGACAGAGAAAAAACTTCATGACACTGGATTTGCATTGGTTTTATGGATATGACACCTAGAGCACAGGTAACCAAAGAAAATTAGATAAAGTGGTCTACATCAAAATGTAAAACTTCTGTGCATGAAAGGATACTATCAACAGAGCAAAAAGGCAACCTACAAAATGGGAGAAAATACTTGTAAATTATACATCTGATCAGGGACTGATAACCAGAATATATAAGAAGTCTTACAACTCAACAGTAAAAAAACAAACAACTCGATTAAAAATGAGCCAAGAACTTAGACAAACATTCCTCCAAAGAACATATACAAATGGTCAATAATCCATGAAAAGATGCTCAACATCACTAATTATCAGGGAAACCCAAGTCAAAACCACAACGAGATACCACTTCACACCCATTAGCATGGCCATTTAAACAACAACAACAACAAAAACAGAAAATAACAGATATTGGTGAAGATGTGGAGAAATTGAAACCACCACGCATTGCCAGAGGGAACATAAAATGGTATAGCTGCTGTGGAAAACATATGATGATTCCTCCAGTAATTAAACACAGAATTACCCTGTGATCCAGCAATTCCACCGGAGAATGGAAAGCAGGGACTTGCACAGATATTTGTACACCGTGTTCATAGAGTGTTATTCACGAAAGCCGAAAGGTGGAAGCAACCTCAGCATCCATCGCTAGATAGGAGTAAACAAAATGTGGTAAATGTGATACATACAGCAGAATAGTATCGAATCTTTTAAAAAGAGGGAAATTCTGACATATGCTCCAATGTGAACAAGGCTTGAAGATATCATGGTGAGCGACATAAGCCCGTGTGGAAGGAACACACCCTCTGATTCCACTAATGGGAGGACTAATCACGTTCATGGAATTAGGAAGTAGAATGGTGATTTTCAGGGACCAGGAAGTAGAATGATGGTTTTCAGGGACAGGGAGGAAGGGCAGGGGGGATGGGGAGTTAAGTTAGTGTTTCATGGGTACGGAGTTTCAGTTTGGGAAGATGAAAAAGTTCTAGAGAGGGATGGTGGTGCTGATTGCACGACACTATGACTCTACTAATGCCCATTGAAGCGTAGGCTCTCAAATGTTTAAGATGGGAAATTTTATACTCTGGGTGTGTGTGTGTGTGTGTGTGTGTGTGTATGTGTGTGTGTGTTACTACAATAAACAAAGAAGAGAAGGGAGGAGGAGAAGGAGAGAGTTAAAGCATTTGAACAGAAAGCCTCCATATGTTTTTGACTGAGATGATTAAATTTCTTTTTTTTTTTTTTTTTTCTGTTTTTCCACATCAGAAGGAAATTCTTATATTGCAGTCTGGCCCAGTTCCCCAGCTCTGCTCTAGGAGAACTCCCCTGTGCTAGAAAGCTCTGGCCAAGTGGGCCTGTGGGTCCGTATGCTGGCATGGGAACACGGTTTTTTCTGACTTCCCAGTTTAATTTAGGGGACGGCACTTCACAAAGTGCTTAAACAGGAAGGAGAAATTACCGACACTGTTATTTTCTTTTACAACAGCTTCAAGATTCAAGCTAAAGCTCCCATTATCCTTTTCCCTCCATTCCTCTAAAAATACTCATTTCCCTATTGGATTCAATGGAGAAGGGAACTTGGGCTGGTTCTGCAGGTGCAGATGGAGACCTGGGTTCCTGGTCCTCATGGGCTCTTGCAGTGGTAAGTCACCCTGTCCTCCAGGGGTCTCTTGTTCAGCCATGGGTGCTCCTAGTGGATTCAAGTGTTAGGTAAATCCCAGATTTGAATAGGGACTTCCTTTCTGAATGATTGGATAAAGGGCTATTTTACCCAATAATTAGTAGACCCTGTGGATATTTAATTCAACTTGGTAACAGTTCAAAGCTGATGCCAAAAGGGTGCCTTTAATAGAGCAACAGAACACAGGCATTGAAATAATAATTTTTTAAAACAGGAATAACATGGGGCACCTGGGTGGCTCAGTCGGTTAAGTGTCTGACTTCAGCTCAGGTCATGATCTCAGATTCCTGGGATCAAGCCCCCTGTGGGGCTCCCTGCTCAACAGGGAGTCTGCTTCGCCCTCGCCTTCTGCCTCTCAACCCCCCCACACACACACGTGCTCTCTCTCTCTCTCTCAAATAAATAAATAAAATCTTTTTTAAAAATAGGAATAACATCTAAATAAAATATGAAAAAATTTAAAAATGGGAATAATCTTAATAACAATATTGGCTAACATTTGGGGTACTTTTCATATACTGATTTACTCAATCCTCACAATAAGGCAAGTTTTATGACTGTCCCATTTCACAGATGAGGAAACTCAGCCACAGAGCAGCAAGGTAACTTTCCCCATCCCTAAATTTGAATTCCTATCTCCTGACACCTGCTTTCACCATGGGATGTCTCACTGAAAGGCAGACTAGTTTGAGGCTTGCTCTGTGTTGCTGTATTTACTATTCAAGTCATTTTGCTAGCAAGCCATGGGAAACCAACTCAAATTTACTGAAGTAAGTATGGGCCTTTGTCGGTGGTATAACCAAGACCATAGGGTATAGGCAGCTTCAGGCACAGCTGTATCCAAGTGACCAAATGGCAGTTATCGATCTGTCTGTCTCTCTCTCACACACACACACATACTTTTTCCACCTCTAGAGTCTGTTTACCCCTCTGCTGACAAAGTTAAAATGACTAGCATCAAGCCTACATCCAAAAGTTTAAATTCTAGTAGAAAGACAGAGCTTGTTTTCCCCCTCAGGAGTCC
Organism: Phoca vitulina; assembly: GCF_004348235.1. Classification (NCBI taxonomy): domain Eukaryota; kingdom Metazoa; phylum Chordata; class Mammalia; order Carnivora; family Phocidae; genus Phoca; species Phoca vitulina. The sequence continues at coordinate 58,093,390 of NW_022589710.1, read as the reverse complement.
CAGCATGAATCCTGGGATTGCGTCTTAGAGGCCTATCTTGAGTCACCTAATATCCCTAAACCAATCACTGTGGTCAAGTGGAAGGAAAACTTGCATTGGCCTGACCTGATCCAATTGCCCATCTTCATGTCTGGGGTTAGGGAGGGGCTTGGCTCCACCTTAAACTGTGTGAACCAAGAGTGAGAAAGGCCAATTGAGATGCTATTATCCAAAGAAAGAGGGTGTGCACGGAGGGCAGACAAAAGTAACAGTCACTATTGCTGCCAGGAGGGCAGCCAACGGTAGACCCAGACTACTATCGGATTTCAAGCTGGAGTGTAGGGAATCCCCATTTCATTGGATTGGATGTCCAGTAGCCTGTTTTTTCCCTACACAGCTTGCTGACCAAAGTTCTTTCAAAGATTCTAACAGCTTTGAATTCATGACTCATGGATCACTTAAGAAACTGAGTCACTGCCATATTTCTACTTCCATTTTGACATTCATTCAACAGATATTGATGGAGCCCTAGCTGTATGGAAGGATCTTGAGAGACAAAAGTGGATAGTGTCAGGGCCCTCCCTTTCATTCCAGCCAGGGCTGATGTCCATGGCCATTTGCCGTGGGTTTGCTTGACTTTGTAAATCACAAGAAGCTTTTGCATTGAACGTTGGATTTTCCTACGACACCATGGATAGAATTTCAAGTAGTAGCAGGTAGTCAATACATGTTTGCTGATTGATTATATGACAGTGAAGATCCACCCGTATTTATTATTTTTTTCTCTATTGTTTATCTGCTCCTAGACCGATGGATCACGAGTGTTGGAAACCTTCAGCTATTTTTCCAAGAACAGTGATGTAATGCTATTCTTTACAGGTGGTGGACATGGAAATTATTTGCTGTGGGAACCCCACGTTTATTAATCATTTGTGTGGTGGTAAATGTTTGGGACTGGGAAGTCTCACAACTGCCTTTCTTCCCTTTCTGTGTTTTTGCTAACTTTGATCTGGAATTTTAATCTTATTGGGTTATTTCTGGTGAGGTGTTCAAAGACTTTCAAGTATCTCTGCGTTTTTGAGCATTAGCTTCTTTCTGGTGTGTTTTTTCCTAATTTTTCCAAATATAGGACAAAGACCATGAAAGCAGAAAAAAAAAACCATTTTCTGTTCTTGAATTTGATTGCATATTCACAGCTTCCACTTAGTACCTCTCTAGTTATTAGGTTCATTTCAATGTCATTTTCAAGGTGCCTGCCAAAATTATAATCATTTCAATCTAAGTTAATATACATTTAGGGAACAAGTCGGTTCATTTGACTTAAACACTGGACCTCAATATCTGTGTTGACACATGGCTCAAAGCTCCTAGTACAGTTATTGTAGAGCTAGGCTACTGCATATTATTTAATATATTTATTAATTCATTCATCAAATATTTACTGAACACCTACCATACGTGAAGGTGGTCAAAGGCACAGACTTCCAGGTATAAAAGAAACAAGTCCTGGGGATATAATATACAGCATGATGACTATAATTAATAATATGTACTGTCTATTTGAAAGTTTCTTAGAGAGTAGGTCTTAAAGGTTCTCACCACAAGAAAAAAAATTGTAATGATGTGTGGTACAGATGTTAACTAGACTTCTCGTGGTGCTCATTTCACAATACACATACATATCAAATCATTATGTTGTACACCTGAAACTAGTATAACATTATATGCCAATTATATCTCAATTTTAAAATAGATATAAGTAAATAAATAGGTTCATACTTCATATGCTAGGAAGAGATGTAAAGCAGGCTTTGGGGGAGAGTCAGGGGAGGGCTTTAGATTGGGGGATGTATTAGTCAGCTTGGGCCGCCATAACAAAATATCACAGCCTGGGGGCCATCAACCACAGAAATGTACTTTCTCACAGCTCTGGAGGCTAGAAGTCCAAGATCAAGGTATAGGCAGGTTTGGTTTCTCCTGAAGCCTCTCTTTAGCTGACAGGTGGCCATTTTCTTGCTGTGCATGTGCATGTGTGGTATCTGTCTCTATGCCCATCTCTTATTCTTATAAAGACACCAATCACACTGGATGAGTGCTACCCCTACAAACCCATGTTAACTCAAGCACATCTTTAAAGGCCTTGTCACCAGATGAAGTCACATTCTGAGATATTGAAGATTAGGGCTTCCACATATGCATTTGGGGAGGATACCACTCAGCCCATAGCAGAGGGGTTCTGGAAAACCTCTCCGAGAAGAGGAGACATCTGAACAGAGACCTGAAGAAGGAAGAAGGTCATGGCTGTAGGGTGAGTCATCCAGGAGTGGAGCGTCTCTGGCAAGGGGAGCAAATGAGTGCACAGGTTCAAGGCTGGACTATCAAGGGGGGATGGTAGCTGGAGCCCAGTGGGGGAGGCCGGCTCATGAGGAACCTTGGAGGCAGGGTGAGGACTTAATGCTTTTTCTTCTGAATGTCATTGGAAGTCACAGGAGTGTTTTCAGCAAGTCAGAGACATAATCTCACATATGTTTTTAAAGGATTATTTTAAAATTTACAACAGATTTTCTGCAGGCTCCCAAGAATTCAGTGGGAAAGATCATACTGATCATGAAGCCCAGAAGAATTTCTTAGAATAGTTAAGATGCAGACCCCAGAGGTTACTCTCCACTGATTTTTTAGCAATGTCTTCCCTCAAGGGTTAAGGTATCAGCTAAGAATTATTTGGAATACTGGACTGCTGCCAAGGCTTCTCCTGCCACATTCACTGACGCTGAGTTTATAATAAGGGAAATATCCGGCTCCATGTGTATGTACCCTTTTCTTGAAGGAAAACTTGGGTTACGATGATCTGGTCTGCATTAATTTATAAGGAGTGATGTTAAATTGACATCACTTGGAACAACTCGAGTCAGGGCAAGCTCTGAGGTGTCTTTTCCCTCCTTGACAGATGCCATCTCTAGACGTACATGAAGAAACAAGAGAGTGAAAACGGTTATTTTGGAAATTCTGAGCAACTTCTTGCCAAAAAATAAGGGATCTCCCCAAAGCAGTTCCCACACATCACACCTAGACCCTATTCTGAATTAACCAGACAGGGCATGCTAAAGCCCCACATACAGGAAGCCTGCGTGACACTAGATTATATATAGACGACAAACCATCAAGGTATTTCTTAAGGTACTTTAAATGGCCAAATCCATTTTTATAGCGCATTTATGTTGTACTCTGATGCAAGCACAACGCTCAATAGAAAACATATTCATTGAATACATTAGGAGTCATTTTCATGGGAACTTGTAAACACCAACCATCAATTTTCCCTCTTATGCCTCCATTAAACTTTGTTACTGAGGGCTGCCTTCCAGGATCTGTAAAAAGTTTCCTCATATAAAAGACTATAAAAATATTAGACATACACATGCACATACACACAGAAACTTCCTACTGAAATCTCCTGATTAGAGTTAGTAAAATTTTAGCTGAGATAAGTGACATGTCAAAAATAACACTCGGTCACTTTTTCAGTCTCTCTTCTTCTTTTTTAAGATTTATTTATTTATTTTGAGAGAGAGAGTGAGAGGCAGGGGCAGAGGGACAGAGAATCCTAAGCAGACTCCACGCTAAGCCTGATGCAGGGCTCCATCTCACGACCCTGAGATCACAACCTGATCTGAAACCAAGAGTCGGATGCTTAACCAACGACGCCACCCGGGCGCACCGTCTTTCTTCTTTTTGAAACACAGTATTTGTTTTATGAAGGGGGATATGGTAAGTAGAAACAAATTTAACCTGTTTATGCCCTGAAAATCATTTAGAGGTCATTGGAAACAACTTTAATATGAATATGAAAGCTTCCCGAGAAAATGGACTAACCTGTTTTGGCCAAACAATTAGAATTACATATGTGTGAATAAAGTCCTTAGTAAAACAAATCATCTGTTATGGAGTTTGGATGTCTGTATCTAAAGTGTGTATGAACATTCCCCTAAAGACTGTCTTTGGACACCCGAAGAAACCCAAGGCACGACACAAACCAGAGGACATTTTCCACAGTCTTGGTAACCGAAGGATACAAGGCAGAGCAGAAGCTAGCTTGCCTCAATCGGGTTCTCAGTCAAGTATTTGGAGGCTATTCTCCACGGCTGAATTAAAAGACCAGGGCAGCAATAAAATAATCTTGTTTCATTGGCTTTAATAAGCAGAGGTAGAGATAGTTAGAGATTATTTATGATAACTCCGTCAGCAGCGGAATGTGCTCCGTGCATTCCGAAAACAGGAAGCCTCTCTTTGAGTCTTACTATTAAGTCCTTGCTGTGCAGGGGTGGCAAGTGTTATTAAGTTGTTAGATTAGCAAGGTTCTACTGCATTTTCGCTTTAAGCCGGCGTGCTTTCACAGCTGAGCTGTAATGCTCTGAAAATGCCTACATAACAAGAGCCAGACATGGAGCTGAATCCCAAATGGTAAACGGCCAACAGCATTTATACACTATTACCTTGCTTGAAGCCATAAAAAGTCAGCACGTCTGAAAAGACACTATGCCTAAATCCAAAAACATAGAGGAAGCCAACGCAGAAAATAGGTGGCTCTTTCCGTAATAACATATCTTTACAGGGCGGGAAGGCAGCTCCGTTTTCTAGAGAATACCAGCGTGAACTCCAATCCCTTCTTAAGAAGGCAAGTAGAAAGAATGAACCTAAATTATCCTATTGATGACTAAACGTTACATTTAGCTCCCAGGAGTCCATGGAACAGAATTTCAAGGAATTGCATTTAGCCTGCTGGCCAAGTGGGACTTGTCGAATACTTGAGTAAACACAAGGTTTCCTAATAAACTGCCTTTCTGAGAAATCTGAAGTACTAAGTCCCTAAGTTCACGCAAACCTGAATTTCTCCGGCAGGAAAAGGAATCAAATCGTAGAACGACAGAGCTAGAAAGAAAACCTAAATGCACCTGACGGCAGATAGCTAACGGAGTTTGAGAAATCACATTTCAGAAAAGTACATTTCAGTTGCCAGTTGAGGCACTCGTTGGCCAAGGTGCCTGGATCCATGAATCGGTTGAATCTTGTACAAAGCCAGTTTGCCTTGGCTTGACTCAAAATAGTCTGTGACTTTCGTTTCTCGTGTGATTGATGTGGTTGAGAGGTATGCTCCTGGCCCTATGCTGGGGAACAAAGAACAAGACCTGGCCTTGGGCTTGGGAGGTTGGACATGAACACACACACCTGCAGCAAAGCTGAGAAACGGTGGTGGGATTTTAGGGGTGGATTTAAATAAAGTTAGGAAGAGTTCAGTGACTTGCGCCCTAGGACAGAAAGGTAATTTGTTTCTTTGCTTCAGTGCTTGAGGTAACTTCTCAGAAGAGTTTAGGGCAGGGCCAGCGATGCAGAAGCATTTCTGAGTCACAATATCAAGAATGTAGGATCGAAAAAGATGCGTGGAATCTATCGGTGACTACCTTGGCAGCATCCAATGTTATTTAGGGGGAAGCTACTACTGTTTCCTAGGAGGATGAATGATGACATTTCACTGGCTAGCTTTGCAAACTTTGGGATGTTAAAATAAAATGAAACCTTTGCACATGACCCAAAGCCGCAGTCATTGTTTTAATAATACAGACCAGCTCTGAGAATCCTTTTTGGTGCTGATGATTCCACTATTCACAAACCAACATTTTAGTACATTGATGTTCTTAAATGTATTACATAGAATTTTTTTTAAACGAGGAAAGTCTGAAAAAATAAGATAAATGTTATCTTCTAAAGGGAATACATAAAAATAAGTTTCTGACTGTATCTGTTATCCCATTACCAAGGAATGACTGGGTAGATTTTCACTGTATCAGACGACATGTGTGGAATGATCTGACTTGAAATATGGGCTCCCCTGACTTGCACAAAATTTACTTGGAGTTAGGTCCTGGAGGGCTACCTCAAAGAGAATGTCAACCATCACTCAAAAAAAGTGGAAATTCCTAGATTGTGTGGGTGGGGGGGGGGAGGTGACTGCCAGTGACCAATGAAGAGATGCACCATATGTATTATCTTAGGTCAGGTCCTCCCAGAAATGGACTTGGAAATGAATATTCATGGGAAAAGATTTTCTAAGGAACTATTCCCCAAGGCAAATCAGTGGGGGTGGGGGAGTTGGGGGAGGACAGATAAGCAGGATAGAGAACCAGAAGAAGCCAAGCCAGGAGCCATTTCAGGCCAAGTCCCAGCCTTGACCTGCCCCTGGGAGAGCTGTGGAATAGAAGTTATGCCTCAGTCTCTGTCCCAACTCTGGACAAAGAACAGGGCTTTCATATTGGGCACCAGCCAGTCATCGACCAAGGGCCCCCCCAAGGAGCATATCAGTTTCCAGGTACTTCTGATTTGAGTCTTCCAAAGAGTCACTGGTGCTGGCTGTTGGAAGCAACCATACAAGCCTAGAGCAGACCATCTAAGAATGGAAAAAGGATTTTGAGGGGATCAGGTAGAGCCTCAACAGTGTTCACCCCGTGTATTAAAACCTGTGGACAGGACAAGAAATAGATATTTCAGATATGAGCCCAAGATTCCCAGGGCCCAAGACACCAAATTGCAGAAGCTGGTTTACAATTGCAACTCTGTGCATCTTGTCCCTCTTCTCATGCTGCTCTTGGGGGGCCCAGGGCGTGGGACTGCTCCAAAGGCGAAGACACACGTCTGACCCAAAGCAGCTAACAAGCCTCTTTCTTATTCCACTTGTGTCTGGCCGAACCCCTTTTCTCTTTGATGACGGGAGAGTCGTCGAGAAGACTACATCATCACGGGGGAGACTCCGTGATGCAAACAGAGTAAGGGTGTCATGAAAATGGCAGTTAATTAGGACTGGAGGAGCCATGGAAGGCTTTGGGGGCAGGGAGATGAACTTTCCTTTTGGCCTGGAAAGTCCCCAGAAGTCAGATAGGTAGAAGAGAGCAGGAAGGGCGTCCTGGAGGAGGAGGACAGATTGGGCAAAGGCACAGAGGTGAGACCTGGCGAGCACTGTTACCCACAAGGTGAAGACCGGCTGAGTGAGCAGCAGTGAGGATCACAGCACAGAAGGTTTTGCCCGCCGGCCGCCTGGGGCCTGAAAACTGGGTCATGGTCTTAAGCCGTCTCCCCGACTCCTGCTTGCCCCAGCTTCCTTCTGATTCTCTGCCCAATTCCCCACTCAGACTTGCTTTCCGTCAAGCTGTGTCGTGCACTGGACCATCCTCCTAATTAATACGTGCCAGGTTCCAGCAGCTGACAAGCTTTCAATACAAAGAAACAAATGATACAAGCCAGGACAAAAAGCAGAACAAAATAAAGACAGCAGGGGGTGTTTTGAGTGAGCAGCATCACAGAACAGGCAAATTTCAGAGACTTTTTGGAAGAGGGGAAACCTGATGTGTTAATTAGGAGTCTATTTCAGTAATAAGACCCCTCAGGAAGGGCGATGAAAGAAATGGAAGGGGCAGCAGAGGGAATGGCTCAGGCAGAATGGGGCGACAGTGTACGAGGGGAGGGAGCTGATTATCCTCTGTTGTCTGTACGTCTGTGGTCTGTCGGGTTCGAAGACAGATGACTTGGCCTTTGGTGTTTCGTAAAGCACCACGAATAAAGAGCTTTGGGTACAAATAACAATGCGGTGTCTGCCCCCAGGAGCCAGTTCAACAGGAAGTATTGCAGCCTTACCAGCTCCAGCTGGTGGTGGATTTGGGCTTTCCAGAGCAGACTCGACTCAGGAACCGTTTGCAGCTGAGATGGGCCAATAGAAGGGCTCAAAATGACAGGAAGTACAGCAAAGGAGGGAGGCACCAAAGCAGCCACAATGAGGAAAGGGGGGGCTTGCGGAGCCAAAAGCCTTCATCCATTGGAGCCCCAGCCCAGGAATCAGCCTGGAGTGGCTCTCACCCCAGCTATGCACTTGCCGGCTCTATGGTTAGATGTCCCAGCTGGTGCTGCTGAGCCAGGAAGAGGCAGTCTATCCTCTATACCGCTGCCACACTGATTTTCCAAAAGAGCAGCTTCGAACATATCTTTCCACTCTTCAGACCCAGCCGTGGCTCCCAACAGCCTAGCAGAGTCGGTGCACTGGAGGTTTTTGGGACGGAGTGAGCGAGTGAAACTTCCTGTGCCTCACTCTCTTCTTCGGGGCGGACAGCATGATAATAGTCACTGCATTGTTGGGCGGCCGTAACATTAAGGATGATGATCCATATACAGCACCGGGGACGTAGTAAGTGCTCAATTAACATTAATTTTCATTGTCGGTCAAGGGATTGCCTGAGAGCACAGCCCAGCTCTCCACTCCCTAGACAGATGATCTTGGGCCAATTTCTTAATTTCTCTATGCCTCCATTCATTTTTTTTTTTTTAAGATTTTATTTATTTAAGAGAGAGAGAGAAAGAGAGAGAGAAAGAACACCGTGAGCAGTGGGGAGGAGCAGAGGGAGAGGGACAAGCAGACTCCGGGCTGAGCCCTGGGCCTGAGGCAGGCCCATTCTCAGGACCCTGAGATCATGACCCCAGCTGAAATCAAGAGTTAGACACTCAACCGACTGAGCCATGTGGACGCCCCTCTGTGCCTCAGTTCTAATCCTCGGAAGTTTGTTTTTTTGTTTGTTTTGTTTTAAAGATTTTATTTATTTATTTGACAGAGAGAGACACAGCAAGAGAGGGAACACAAGCAGGGGGAGTGGGAGAGGGAGAAGCAGGCTTCCCGCAGAGCAGGGAGCCCGATGCGGGGCTTGATCCCAGGATTCTGGGATCACGACCTGAGCCGAAGGCAGACGCTTAACGACTGAGCCACCCAGGCGCCCCTACTCTTCAGAAGTTTGGATGAATTCATGTATCTAAAACATCTTGACTAATACTTAGTGCTCAATAAATTTTACTTTTGTATTATTAAGATATGATGATCACGGCATCATCATCACCATCATCATTTATATCTGGGAGGGGAAAATAGTACGTTGGGAATATGCTTATTGAAAAGAATCCCCAAAGTTGCTCTGGGGGTTAAGGAGGGGGAAAAGGGGACTGGGCTCTCTCCACCCTTCTCTCCACAGAGACTTCTGACAAGCCTCTGGGTGGCTGGGACATTTATGACCAGGGAAGGAGAGAGAGGGAAAGAAGGAGAGAGAGAGAAAGATTGATTTTTAAGGGATTGGCTCACACGAATACAAAGCCTGGCGAGTCCAAAATCTGCAGAGTAGGACAACAGGCTGGAGACCCAGAGAAGAGTTGCAGTTCAAGTCCAAAGGCCAAGTCTGCTGACAGAATTCCCTCCTCCTCTGGAGAGGTCAGTCTTTTTTTTTTTTCTATTAAGGCCTTCAACTGAACGCATGAGACCCACTCACAATATTGAGGGTAATTTACTTTATTCAAAATCTGCTGATGTAAATGTTAATCTTATCTTTAAAATGTCTTCAAAGAAACATCTAGAATAATGTTTGACAGAATATCTGGGTACCATGACCTAGGCAAATTGACACATGAAATTGACTATCACACTTCCTCAAATGGTTTTTAGACCATCAGACTTCCCAAGTGGGCCCTAGGGGGAACATGAGCAGAGCTGCTGTTGAGTGACTATGGACATGACCAGCAAAACCCAAACCCTCAGGTCCCGGTGCATTGAGACTTCCTAAAATAACCAGTGTGAAGGCGTGGAATTCCCAGGATAGCAGCTGGGAACTTCCATTATGGAGAGTTGGGCCTTTATAGTAAAATGACCCCATCTGCAGGCCTGGGTAGACCCGGGGACATTTAGATTACAGTTTCTTCTTAACTGGGTAGATCCTGAAGACTTGTCCATCCATCTCTATACCCAGGGGCCAGCATATGCTGGGACAGGGTGCCAGTATTCAATAATTGTTCAATGAGTAAGTCTTCACAAATGCCTATCTAGTAGTGGCATAGATAAGTGGCTTATTCATTAGAAGTTGAACTGGAAATAGACACTATGACTCATGTTAGTCCAGTGGTCTGTGCACAAGACCTTGACAGCAGGGGCCCTCGGTAATAGAAGGAGCCCCACGTGGGGTCTCAGCTCCACCTCTGTCTGTGGGACCTTGGGAGAGCCTGCCACCCTCTCTGGGCTCTTTTTCATCATTTGTAAAATTAGGATGTTAGACCAGATGGTGTGTGAGGTTTTTTCCAGCTCTCACATCTACAGTTCAGTAAGATCATCCACATGGTGACCAAACACCAGGATATTGTGCATGGAATTCGTAGTGATAAAGAGATTCAGGGAAAGACACTAACGGACTCCTGTTCCACCATCTCTACTCGAGTTTAGAACAATTGTGTCTTAGAAAGACCAGAGCAGGTAGATGATCCTTTGCCATCCTGAGATCTCATTATATTTTAATAAACTATTAGTTCTAATGTTTAAAAAGGTATTTTTTAAATTACCTAAGATTATAAAATATAAATACACATGAAGAAGAAATTTAAGATCCCATAATCCCCGAACCCTCACATACCTCCTCTGCTACCTTTTTGATATATATCCTTCCAGAAGTTTTCTATGAACATATATGTAATTTTGCTTTGCCAAAACAAGAAAAAATGGGACCATGTTATTTATCAGTTGTTCTCTATTTTGATCTTTTAGGGTTTTTAGGACCAGTCTTCCTTCCTGGTTTGTTTCTTGGTGATTTTTCTCTTTTTTGGGGTCTAAAATTTCCTCACCATGGTCTCTCAGATTCTGGTTTTATTGTAAATACTACAAATAAGAAGCAGGGGTTTGCTTCCGTAGCTGAAGGAGAAAGTCCAGAGGTCAAAATATGGAGAGCTCTTGGGAGGGTCAAAGCAGGAAGGAGTTATCGCAGGTGAACTCTCCCTCAGTTGTGGGTTGAATCATGTCCCCCCTGAAAATATGTTCAAGTCCGAGCCCCTGGTCCATGGAATGTGACCTTATCTGGAAGTAGGGCCCTTGCAGATGGAACTGTGTTAAGGGTCTTAAGGTCACCTGGATAAGACATTTGCATACTGGCAGAAGAGTGCGTCCTAAATCCAATGACTGGTATCCTTCTAAGAGAAAGGAGAGGGAATCTGAGACCCAGACACAGGAGCACACACAGGGAAAGACCACGTCTTCAGATAGAGCAGAGATTGCAGTGATGGGTCTACAAGCCAAAAAGCACCAAAGATTGCTGACCACCAGCAGAAACGAGGAGAAAGGTATGGGACGATTCTCCCTCAGAAACTCGGGAAGGAACCAATCCTGCCGACACCTTGATGTGGAACTTCGGGCCTCCAGAATGGTGAGAGCATAGGTTTCTATTGTTGGAAGCCACCAAGGCCATCGACAATGTCGATGACAGCCCTTGGAAGCCAATATACTCTCCATATCTCAGGCCCTTTTCTTGCGTTTTGTTCTTGTTTCCTGACTTGCCGGGTAAACCACTGAATGCCTTTCCAGCAGACCCACGAAGTCAGTCCTGGTAAGTGCGGTCAGGCCGACTTCAATTTCCTGAACAAGAATATCATTGGAGTTTGCCCCAGAATAAGAACTACATGATCTACAAATAGGACCCTGGCTCTAAACATTCACACTGATAGAAGACATTGTAAGACGGTAAGCAAAACTCCAACAGTGATTTATAGTTTACAAAGTAGATCAAAGCCCATCAAAATCCTCAAAAATAAAGCCACAACTTCATCAACTCCCAGTGCCAGTTTCAAATTCACCTCCATCCAGGAGAGCATTGGGGTCTGATTAGGAACACACCCAAATAATTAAATCTCATCTCTTCTCTTCGGTCAGACTGTTATTACTGCTGATAACAGCTGAGGAGGGACACTGCGTAGTGCACCCTGCACAGAGAAAATTTTGTTCTAAAAAAAATCATTTTGGCTCATAAATATTGTGCATTAGAAGAGTTCTTTAGATCTTCTTAGCTATTTTTCTGTCCTGTATTAGCATGACCAGAAGCAAATCTCAATGTATTTACCCTATTACGCCAGCAGAAAAAAAAATGCACATCACACTTTCTAAGCAAAGTTGAGAGAGAGGGTGAGAGGCAGCATCACTGTGTAGGTCGTTCCCATATAATGACAAGGGTCTGTAAGAATTGAAAATCAATTGACTTGGAATGAGTACTAAAGGTCTAAAATCTGAGAAACCGGTTTTCAAATTTTTGCTTTAAATTATCATCATGAAGTTCATGTGGTATCCATTTCAAGAGTTAATTTAATTTATTTTGAGGAAATTTTCTATTGTGCTAACAGCTTTTATTTTACTTAAACTGTCATTCATCTTGAATAAAATTTACAAACTGTACTAATTGCAATTTAGATCCACCCAAAGTGTTCTCGAGAAACGAAGGTTAATAGGAGATTAATGAGAACATTCACTCAACGGATTTTTTATTTTATTTTATGTGTTTCTCATTTCTTCCATGAACCAGGCCCCTGTGCTGGGTGCTGAGACGCCAGAGAGGACCTGGAGAGTCCCCGCCCTCTCAGAGCTGGCCGTCCAGCTCCTCAAGTGGACCACCGTAAGGTGTGCACGGGGAACATAGCAGCCCCGAGGAGGGCACCAACCTTAGCTGAAAGAATGCTTGAGACACAGCCAACGACTTCTTAGTGGGTCAGGCCTGAAGAGTTGGATCAGGGCTGGGAGGCAGGAAAGGAAGGCAATGGTTCCCAATACAATGGGAACCACACGTGCAAAGACCAATGGCTTTGGGGATCGTAGAAAATTTGAGAAACAGAAAAGGGCAGAAGAGTAGGAATATGGAGGCTGGGGGTGGGGGTTAGGGAAAACCATTGAGTTGAAGTCAGTCAGAGGAGTAGGAACTGGATGAAAGAAGCCATCCTGGCTATCAGGCCAAGAAGTCCTTTTTCTTGAGGGGCCTGAAAGAGGCAGTGAAAAGTTGTAAGCAGGTGCAAGGCCACCAGATTTGCGTGGCACAGCCAGGATGACAGCAAAACAGAGGGGAAAGGCTACGGAAATAAAGCTCAGTCCTACCAGTCTTCTCAGGAAATGAAACACACCACCTAAAATGGCGGAGTCCACTTTTACGGAGTAAAGGATGGTCTTGTAGTTAATGGAACTCCCCCACTCACATTTTGTCTGTGGTATTAGAAACCAAAGCAACTTAATCATAGACACTGTTAATAAACTATGACTCTGACTCTCGTACCCGAAAACAATGAAAAATGAGACGAGACTTCAGCCGCTTTCCCTACTCTGAAATCATTGTGTGGCTAAGGAACTTGGCATTGAAAGAAACCATCTTTCATTCCCCATGCTTGTAGGCAGCCTAAGGACAGGTGATGTCTGAACATTTCAAATTCCCTCAGTTGAGGGTGTTAAGCAACTTGTTATTTTAAGAAATTTAGCCATATTTGCATATACAAGCAAGCAAGCACATTCCTTGAACCAACCCATTCTATAACCTCACTTATCCCTGCAGGTAACAAACTGCCATAAGTGCGGAATGAGATATAATCCAGGGTTCTCTGTGCATGCCTGTGTAGTCAGACCAGTAAGAAACAGACGCACTTATTAGGGACAATAGCTGTCTTCCATTTCACTTACCTCTTGTGAATTATTTCTTCTCTCAATTCCAAGGCAAGAAAAACACATATTTCCTAACTCGTGCTATCAAATAAGCACCGGAAGAGCTAAGATTGACAGAACTGCACAGAAATGTGTTGTGGGAGACACGTGAGTCTGCTGGTGTGTAATATCTAGAAATAGAGCATTCTGTATATTTCCTTTTTTTTTTTTTTTTGGTCTCCACATGCTATTCAAAGACACCTCATCCATTCATTCATTCACTTACTCATTCAACCAACTTTTTAAGGATCCTATTGTAGCTATGTTTTAAATATGCAAGGTGGGATTTCATGTCAGAGAAGATACATGCCTGCCCTCCAACAGCTGACAAGTGGCTGAGGAGTTCGAATGCTTTATGGCACTTCAGAAAAGGACGCTGTTTGCGTGGCACCGAGCTCCAACCCCTCTCGGTTCTAAGAGGCAGTGTGGGCTCTGGAGCCAGACCATCCAGGGCATAAATCCCAACTCTGCCACTCACAGGTGTTACTGCCTTGGCAAATTATGTGTCCTCTCCAAGACTCATTTTTCTCATCTGCAATGGAAATCCTACTAGAGCCTAACTGATAATGATTGTTGTGAGGATTAAATAAATTGAGATTTGTAAAGTGCCTCAAACGAGGCCTGGCACACAGTGAGAACCCAGTCAGTTTTTGTTATTATAAATGCCTGGAGCCCCTGCCTGGGAATCATTGACTATGAGCCTACTATGTGCAGGGCAAAGCCTCACTGCTGGAGGGGGCCCCAAAAGCGGGCCTCGCATTCCAGCAGATAGATAAAACCTGTTGCACAGATAACCATCCTCAGCGCAGATGTGCTCAAGCCTACAGACCAGCTGCAGAGTGCTAGCATCGGTTACCTATTGCTGTATAACAAATTGCCACAAACTTAGTGGCTTAAACCAACATATACTTGTTTTCACACAGTTCTCATGGGTCAGGGATCTATATGTGATTAGCTGGGTCCTCTCTTCAGGCTCTCACACAGGCTGCACTCAAGGTATTGGCCAGGGCTGGGTTCTCACGTGAAGGCTCAAGGGGGAAACGATCCTCTTCCAAATGCATGTTGGCAAAATTCAGTTCCTTGAGGGTTATTTGACTAAGGGCCTCAGTTCCTTTCTGGCTGTTGGCAGGAGACTCCCTCAGTTCTTTGCCATGAAAGCATGCAATCCAAAGACATGATAGAGAGAGAGTCTGCTAGCAAGATGGAAGGCACAATCTTATATAACCTAATCACAGAAGGTAATGATCTGCTCAGGGCAGCGAGGGAAGCAAAACTCTCCATAGCACCCTTCTCTCTGATGCTCTGAGTCATGCACTATGCCCTCCAACAACACGCTAATGGAAACCCAGCCTCTCTACATCTCTCCAGTGGTTTCTTCAGAGTTCGAGTCTGGGAGGAGGCAGAAAGAAGCTCGGTTCAGTTTCTCATCTTGTCAGCAACCAGAAGCTTTAAGTCAGTTGTTCATATATTAATTTTTGTTTCTTTAGCAGTTGTGGGACTCTTGTCTAGATCCTCTCAAATCCTCCCTGTTGGTTCAGTGTAGCCATCCCCCAGTTTCTACAAGCTTTGCTCCAGAAGTTCCTATCTGTAACTTTCTTCGGGAAGCTAATCTGTGGTCCCCTGGAACCACTTCACTCAGATGCCTCTAGAACCAAAAGAGCCTGGGAAGTTACAAATACCTATGGTGGCCTGACTGACTGGTACAGAAGTACAACAACCTGGATCCCCTACTTTTAGGTAGGATAAACTCCACTGGGGAATTTATTCTCAAGGGTTCAGACTGAATCTGGAACTTTACTTGAAATCACAACCTTGCCTGGCTAATTTTTTCCCCTATTCTGTTTTTCCTACTCCCTTACAATTTCTCTGGGGGTAAATTGCTTAATCACTCGCACACAAATTCTCTCCTTGGGGTCTGCATCTGGGGGACCTGCTTGAGACAACTATTACCACAAGTAGTCCCAGGAAGCTGACTTTAAGAATAAGATTCTGGATGTAGCTCATTCACCAGCAAGATGAAAATGGGGATCCCATCCCTCATGGGAGGAGGCATTCTGTACTTTTTAAAATTCATTAGAAATTCAATGTATTTTTATATTAAATTGCATACAATATCTCATTTTACTGAAATTTAAGGACATATGTACAAATAAAACTCTAATTAGTACTATATGATAAAGCAACAAGAAAGCAAAAAAAAAAAAAAAAAAAAAACTTTTTTCATACCTGTTATTAATTGTGGCCTCCTGTATCTTTGTACCATTGCAGTGACTAAGACTTTCACTCTTGGTAAACTGTGATGGGATCCAGATGGAAGGGGACGCATGGTTTGCGTGGTATCTCTAGCTTTTGAGAAAGACAGAGGAAATAATCATAAGGACTATGGAATTGGGTGGAACTGGGCTTGGGCAGGTCCACAACATATGAGTAAACTGCACGAAATGGAGACCTAAACCTCTACGTGAGCTACCCACAAATGCATCTCTATTGGCTCACACCTATGGGTATCCCCCATGGCCAGCTGATAGAAGAAAGATCCCCAGTTTGGTTCACAGATAGTCTGACTCAGTCCATTGGTACAAACTGAAACTGGACAGTTGATGAACTCTCCCCCCAACCAGAGGGGGCTCTGAAGAGACCAATGAGGATAAACTGTAATAGGCAGAGCTTTGGGCATTGCACCTGGTGATCCAATTGGTATGAAGGGAGAGGTGGCCCCAGGTGAGGAGATAGATAGAGTGAAGATCTTGGTATTGCACATTAGTGCCTACCAGAGAGCATTTCTTGCAGAAGAAGCTTTAAGCAACCAGGTGGGCAGGATGACTTGTCCGGTAAATGTCAGCCAGCCTTTGTCCGTAGCTCCTATAGTTCCTGTGCGATAGGCACAGGCCCATGAATGTACTAGCTTCGTGGCAGAGACGGAGGCTATGCATGAGTCAGAAAGCACAGGCTCCTTCTCACCAAAGCTGACTGAGTGCTGCCACTGTGCATGTTTGACCTGTGAGCTACAGAGACCGACTTTGTGTCCCCAGTAGGGTGCCCCTCCTTCAGGACAGCAATCAGAGACTTGGTGGCAAGTTAATGATGTGAAGTCCTCTCACCCTGGAAGTGACAGCATTTTGTTCGGACTGGGGTTGATACAAATTAGTGTATGAATTCACCTTTCCTGCCTGTGGTGCCTTGGCAAGATCCACTGTTTGAAGATTCAGAATGTCTGATATACTGATACAGGATCCCATAAAATATTTTCTGCCCATTTTTTGACAAAGGAGGTATGATAATGGGCACATGACTGTGAAATCTGATCCCACCATATACCATTCAGAAGCTTCTAGCATGATATATCGTAACCACATTCTGAAGGCATAGGTAGGCACTAACTTAGAAATGATGCTCCGTGAAATTGGGCCCCATCCTTCAGAATGCAATATGTGCCTTAAACCGATAGTCATTATTTTGCTTTGCGTCTCCAGTGAGCTGAATACGTGGGTCTGGAAACCAAGGGGTGGAAAGAGGAGTAGTCTGGTTCACTATCACTCCCAGTGAACTTTTTGGGCAATACACCCTTCCCAACCTCCTAACTCTAGGACATTGAGTCTAGAGGTTCTAGTTCCTGGAGGAAAATACCTCAGCTGATCCCCTGGAGTCTGGCTGCTCCCCGCGCCTAGTGTTAACTGAAAGCAGGCAATTGCAACAGCTACTACCTGATAAAGACACAGTAGTAAGGAGCTCAGACCCCTGAAGGATGAAGATGTGGGTCACCCTACCAGGCAAGCCACTGAGTCTGGCAGAGAGCTAGTTGAGGATGAGGGGAATCTAGAATGGACAATAGAGAAAAGGGATGATGGATATTCATTATAATCTTGGCACCAGCTACAGTGGCAGGGGCTGTGATTTGTCCTATTAGATCCATGATCAATTAGAATCTTGAATAAGCTGGGACAAAATGGACTAGACTTAATGTGAGAAGCACATGAATCTGAGTGGGGCAAAGGGTGGACTCCAGTGAATGCTTTTGGTACAGATCCCCTTTACTGGGTCACTGGACCGATCCTCGAGCCTTTGGGTACTTCTCTCCTGATGGCTCACACCTCCAACCTCCTTCAGAGAACTACCTTCCCTTAATTTACAGGAGCCACTTCACGCACAGTCATTCAGAACAGGAAGTGCTGGGTATCATGTCCTCCATCCCCTCTTGGAAGGCCTGTAGCCAGTGACAGATGTGTGGTATGTGGGTTTAAAAAACCCAGTTCCCTTCCTGGGGAGCTTGATCAAGCTGAGGCTGGATCTTGACTTGAAATTGCTCCCTTGCTTGCCTTCTTCTCCTGCCCTATTCTGCTTCCCTTTCTCCCTTACTAGTTTCTCCCGGAAACACTTCCCTAATACATTGTTTGCACACAATCCTTGGCAACCCAAGACAGTTCCTGAACAGAATATAAACTCTTTGTGGACAAACACTGTCTAAGGAAAAAAATCTTTTAATCTCCCACATACCTAGGCCAGCATGGGATACCTGCTGGGAGTCAGTACCCGTTTTGGCAAATCTCCATCTTAGATTTTCTTCCTTGAGAAGAATCTGAACTCTTAAGTGGGGATCGTGGTAGTAAGTTACAGACCAGGACATTTGTAAATTATCAGTGATATATGAGGGCATACTGTATGTCCCAGATTTGGGGGGCAATCTTGATTTTTTCAATCCTCTTGTCAGGCCATTTCCAGACGCTGCCCAGTTGGTGTGGTGCGTATGTGTGGATAGCCAAAGGGATGATGTGCTAGCTGAGAAGCAGCTGAGGGAGGACAGTGGAGCATTGTAACAAAGCAGAGACCTTGAAGTTGAGCAAGACTGGACTTCAGATCCTGGCTGCGCCCCCAATCAGCTGTATGACCTTGGCCACATTTTCTTCATTTCGTTGAAATAAAGTTACTAGTCCCTACTTCACAGGATTGAAAATGAGTCAATGTAGGCAAAGTGTTCGGCAATGCTCCTCGACATGGTAAAGCTCCAGAAAAGGTTCCTCTCGGAGTGGGGGAGAAGAGCGGGTCAAGAGCCCTCAGTGCAGCCTGGGGACGTTACTGTCCTCGTAGAGCCGGTGCGGGGAGCGGCCATGCCCAAGTGTTTTCGCACATTCTTCCTCCCAGGGCACAGGACACAATACTTGTAAGCCAATGGAAAGGGGACGTCATCTCGGCCGGAAGGACCTGCACCGCAGGAGAGAGGCCCTGAGGCCCTCGGCCAGCACGTGGCGCCCGCCCCCTCCTCCCCCTCGGCGGCGCCGGAGTCCGTGGAGGGCGGAAGCCGGGCGAGCGCGACGCGGAGGCGGACTCCCACCGCCCGTTTCCTAGCAACTCCCGCCCCGCCCCATCCCGCCTGGCGTGGCGCGCCGGCGCCCGGAAGCGGAGACAAGCCGCCGTTGCCATGGCAGCGCGGCCGCCGCGCCCGACGCCGGCGGCCCCTGCGGGAAGCGCGAGCTCCGGGGCCCGCGTGGGCGGCCGGGAGGCGTCCTCGCCTCGCCTGCGTTCCCTCCGAGCGCGAGTCGCGGGCTCGCCGGAAGCCGCGGGGGCCCCCAGCTGCTTCCGAGTGTGGCCGGGCCGCAAGGTCGGTTGGCTCTGTCTCGCATCCCGGCCGTCTGGGCCATTCGGCAGCCCGGAGACTTTCCAGCTTGTCTCGTGGGGACGGAGTTGGTCACCCCGGTCCGGTCAAGGCTGAGTGAATTGTTTTGGGTTTGGAATCTCGTACCTTTTTTCTCCCCTACGCAAGAGAGGTACACACACACACACACAAATAAATACACACAGCCTAAAGTCCCAACCTTTTCCCTCCAGTGTCTCACCTGAAGGATCTTTAATCTTGGAAACAATATGCACAAAAAGGAGCAGCCTCCAAAATCAGCCTGTGAAAACAGCACTGGAAATAAGTATCCTATTTCTCGAGGGCCATTTTAAACTCTAAACGTCCATGCCTGGAAGGGTATTCTGGCTTCTGGACTTGAATTTGCATTCTTCTAAATCCCTCTCTGCAATGAGCTGCGTTTGGACAATTCAGTTGTGGGGTATTAAATTTAAACATATATACCCCTCTAGCTAGTAGTATGATTGCTCAGCTGAAGGACCCACAAAGACAAAGCCACACGGTTCTCAGTCATTCTCTGGCTTGAGAGTATTTTTAACAGAGGCGGAGTCAGTCACGTGTCTGTGAGTTTAATCAAATTGACAAGGGCTCTGAGCAAGAAACGCTTGCTATCTAATAGTAAGACAGCATTAGGAACATGGAGATGCATTCTCTTTGGACTTACTTGAATCAGAGCTTTTCAAATGGAATCTTCACTTGCATATATTTTTC
This sequence comes from Phoca vitulina, assembly GCF_004348235.1. Classification (NCBI taxonomy): domain Eukaryota; kingdom Metazoa; phylum Chordata; class Mammalia; order Carnivora; family Phocidae; genus Phoca; species Phoca vitulina. The sequence goes on along the minus strand of NW_022589710.1, from coordinate 58,073,507 downwards.
TCGATCTGCTGCAACTGGAAAATTTAAATCAAAATCCTATTTCTTACATTCATTTCTATGGTAAATGTGTCTAGGTTGAGATTATGCATTTTCTTGATCAACAAGGAAATGTGCAGCAATCACTATGAATTGAGCACCTTGCTGATTGAGCAACCCTGGAACCTGGAGGCAAGAACGACCATAATCTTAGAATGAGAATCCTCCACAGTATATTTCACAAGCATTTTCACAGCTAACCTTTTTCCACTCCAAAGGATCGCTCACTTGGAACTTCTTCTTTGTCAGAGTATTAAATCTCTTAGAAAATCACTTTCACATACTTTTTAGTTTGAAAATATGATTGTGGTGGGACAAGTGCTCATATAATTTATATCTCTCTTTCTATTCTCTTACTCTGGATCGTTTTTTCCCAGTATCAAAACAGAACCTTTAATTTGCGTGTTGGAGAGTAGAGGATAAATTCTGAAAGCTAAATGAGGGATCTGAAAATAATAGTTTCATGCTTAGCACTCTTGGGGGAAAAGAAAGAACCTATAAAGCTATGTGTACCAAATGACTTTTTTGTGCATCAGGCAAATCACTAAGATTATCTGCTTCAGATTTGGTAGTTTCAATGTTACAACAGCAGAAACAATAACAATGAATTTTGTAAGGAAATAGGAGCATTTCCAAAACTTGGTAGTTTTCATAGCATCTGATTATTCATTCATTATCCGAAACTTTTTTACACAGAGCTTATTCATCTGTATGAGCCCAAACCAACTTGATTACAAGATACTGATAAGGGTCCACATATGCCTGGTGTGGCAAATAGAACTGACCAGATAAGCTATTTAACTGGTTGGTTGTTCTCTGTAGATAAACGTTTAGTTACACACGAGTTAGCCAAACCTTCACTCTTTAGACTTCATTAACCACTTTGGAGGGTTAAATAGACAGCAGAGGAACCCATAGGATTTATTGCGTACCCTACTCTGTTAATAACATTGGAATGTTAAGAACCTCACTAAATTTTTCCTATTATTTGCTAATGTGGAAATGATCTCCATACAACCATTCCAGTTGTTCCACGAGGTTTCTCTCTTCTCTTTTATGGTTATTGTTTCCTCAGGAACCGAATACAGGTTTCCCCCGAAGTAGGGTGTTTGTATGAAATCTTTTGTAAGCCGAAATGGCATAAAGCAAAGAAGCAATTACCGCTAATTTATATGGAGAAATTTTTGAGTGTTCCCAGACCCAAAAAATAACCTCTCGTAGGCTTTTCTGATGCCTTAGGACACATCTCCCTAACGGATGCATAAAATAAATGGAGCAAAGCACAAATGCTCAGACCCAGGTCAAAACTATGAGGGCTCAATGCTGGGCTGCTGAATGTGATTTCCAGGGAAAGAGCTTGGTGGGGCCCCTCTCACCGCTGGGGGTGTCCGCTGCCCATATAACAGTTTGCAGCAAAACATTGAAAGGTATTTTCACTTTTTTTTTGTTCCCTTTGGTAAAAGTGGAAATCATCTTCTGATTTCTTTCAGTTAACAAAAACAGGTACTAATGTAGATCTTTTGCAAAAGTGAAGTGGCGTGATGCGAACTTTTGAAAAGCGGGGGTACCTGTATTTATCAAACACCAGATCCATTCTGCACGTTCACCTTTTCCTCTTTTCCAAATAATCAGTGACCTTATGCTTTGCACATCTCATCGTTATTACCGACTACCAGCCTCTTATCTAATCCTGCATTAAACTCGATTTACTGTTTTATCTACACTATTTTAATCTTTTAGAGGCTTATCATAATATGGACTCCTTAATGAAATATTTTATCATACAAATAAACTAACCTTTCTCCATTTTCCAGATTCCTCTACTTTTGCTCATTTACCTATATACCTTTATCCTTCTTTAAATATTCATGTTTTCCAGTTTCATTTCTTATGCAACGAAATAAACCAAAATGCTTATCTTGTTACTACAGAAATGACTGTGTTACCACAAAATGTGGAATGTTCTTGTTTAGTGCTTAATGTCTTATGTTTAGCTCTCCTGATCTCAGTAAAATATTCATGCTTCTGTTGCTGGAAGATTTCCCCATCCTGACATCTTAAAATATTTCCTCCCATCAAGCTGCAAGGCCACCTAATATTCTCAGATCATTCCTTTGGATTTAAAGAGGCCATGTAGCATAGGAGTTAGTAGATAAGACTCTGAACCCAGGCCGGGACTCAAGTCTTGGTTCTAATGCTTCCAAGCTGTGTGACTTTAATCAAGTTTTTCTTAACCTCTCTGGGCTCAGTTTTCTCATCTGTAAAATGGAGATAACAGCAATTAGCTCATTAGGTTTGAGGATTTTTAAGGATTAAAGGCATAATTCTTGTAACGTGCTTGGCATGTAGTGAATGCTCATGCATGTCTGCAGTGGGCATCACCATCATTATTATTATCAATATTAAAATATTGTTTCCACTGTCACCAAATTAGTTCATTAAACTCTCCATAGATAGACAGTGTTCTGACAGGACATGAAACAGACACTCCGATGAAGGAGGGGAAAGGTACAAGGAGAAGGGAAAAGTCCAGAGCGTGCGCTAGCGGCTGGAGGGGGGCGCACATCGGTATCCTGGAAAGCTAAGGCACAGCATGGGCTCACTGGGCTCCGAAGGTGATAAAGTAGAATGAAAACTAGAGCTAACAGTTGAATGATATTCATAAAATAAGTCATGACATAGACAACACCATGAGAGAGATGATTTTTAAATATATATAAGATTGTGAGACCTACCATATTGAAAAAAATATGAGAAAGTGGGGAATTCTGACACATGCTAAAGACGTAAGACCTAGATGGGAAGATTTTTTTTTTTTTTTTTATCACTCGTGTTTCCCTGGCAGACATCAGAATCCACTGTAGAGAGTCTAGGCAGAAAGAATTTATTCTAGGGTGATAAGTGGCTTCCAGACTTGGTTTTAGGGTTGAGGAAAACAGTTGAGGCTGAGCTTCAGGAGCGACTCCCCACACAGAATTGGGCCATGGCAGAAGTTGCTGCCTCTTGTGTCCCAGGAAACGCCTGCGCAGTCGTGAATCTGCCCCCATGGCTGCCCGCTTGGGAGCCACACACCTCGGCCACCATCAGGAGTCTGCCACCATCAGGAAGCCCGCCAACAGGAAGTCTCCATGGCCGCTGCACCAGCAAGACAGATGCCCTCCTTTGACACCTACAAGGCTAGTGACCACACACTGACACCTCGGTGAACCCTGTGGAAGAAGTGCTCCATGGCTCCTGGGCCAGGCTTGCCAGTGGGAACAGTGGAACCCAGAGGCGAACCATGCAAACGTCTCGTGAGAAGCTAAGTTAGATCCTGAATTTTGCTTCAAGGAAGTCTGAAAAATGAGTCTGTGGCATTCCCACCTCTGCAGGAGAGGAAGGTATACGAAAAGGAGGATGAGATGGCTACTGAGCCCTACCCCACCTTGTCCTCGGTGGGCCACCCCTTTGGTGGTTAAAGATCCGTATGGTCTCTTCTTCCCAAATGTAAGCTACCAAATGAGAGCAGTAAGACCAGGCCTTCCCTAACGTTCAAATGCACTTGCCCTGTCCCTAAAGGGAGAGCAGTACTTCTCTGCATCCATCTCTGGGCAATGCTCATTTTCCCTTCAGCTCAGTCACAATCCGGTCTTGATGTGCCCACTACCTATGGGCTGACTTGTAAAGTTAATCATGCCCCGCAAAACCCTTCATTCAACATTAAAGGCAAAGATGAGGGAATAAAAAGAAAAGTGGTTAGTATCTGTAAATGATACATGAACAGCAAGGGGAAAAATGACAGCTACTACAGTCCTCGCAGATGAATCGCACCCTGGTCCACTGCGGGAGGTCTAGACACATACCTGCTCCCTAGACCTGCATGGAACCAATCACCTGTTCCTTTTTCCAAGGCTCTTAAGTGTCTGGTTATATAGATCCATACTTTTGATTTCTCTCTTTCTATACAAACTGAACAGCCAGAGGAATCGTTTCAAGTTCTAACCATTGGGAGAATTGTTGTTCCCCCACCTCTCAGTGAATCTGTAATGCTGGAGAAATCCAATATTGATGGAGCTTGCATATCATGCAGAACCATCCATGAACCAGGCTCAATTGTTTTTTAATCTCTTTACCTTTAAAAAAAAAAAAACAACTCCCCCCGAGGGTCTACGTGTGTGTCGAAGGAGACATGTAACAGGAGTAGGTGCTTTGGGAGTGTGACTCACCTACCGGTGCATCTTGGATCATCACAACTTGCTCAGACTCAATATGCTATATAGTGTACTACTTCCACTTAGGCCAACTTGGTGGATGAATGGATCCATACAACACCCAGTTCCTCACGGGAAGACTGGTCATGTGATCACTGGGTTTTCCATTAAAAAAAAAAAAAAGTTCTTTGCCAAAGGATGTGGCTTTATTTCAAAATATTAAAATCCTCTGCTATGAACTTCCTACCACAGGCTCTGTAAGCACCCTTACCCAAGTCACAAATGCTTTGCACGCTGTTAGATATTCTGGATCATCAGAGCCAAATTGCAGAACCGCTTGTATTGGATCAGCTCGAGAACTTTCTCTTGCTCTCATTTCCACTCAAAACTGATAGCCCTATAGCTTACCTGGTAAATGGATCAGACACCCAAACACAGTGTGGGTTCCTTCCTTCAGAACCATCTACTATGACCAGAGTCTGGGAGGCTACCACAGTCAGAGAGCTGCCACAGTCAAGAATCCTCCACTGGAGCCACCAGCCCCAAACCATAGTGGTCCTCTGAAAATCCTCGTCAAAAAATGAAATGCCTCCATGACCATGCTTGCCAGAAAAACAGCAATAGGGCCTCTACTTCATTTCTGCCTTCCAAATTCTACCCGAGTGCTGAACCTACGTTATATCCATCATCCCAACTTCAAGAGAGTTCAAGAAAGGTAGTTTTAAGCTTTCCAGTCTCTGCTATGGGTTGAATGGTGTCCTCCATCCCCAATTCATATGTTGAAGTCCTAACCCCTTGTACCTCAGAATATGACCTTACTTGGAAATAGGGTCATTGCCGAAGCAATTAGTTAACTTAAGATGAAGTCATTAGAGGGGCGCCAGGGTGGCTCAGTTGATAAGCATCTGCCTTCGGCTCAGGTCGTGATCCCAGGGTCCTGGGATCAAGCCCCGCATTGGGCTCCCTGCTCAGCAGGAAGCCTGCTTCTCCCTCTCCCACTCCCCCTGCTTGTGTTCCCTCTCTCGCTGTGTCTCTCTCTGTCAAATAAATAAATAAAATCTTAAAAAAAAAAAAAAAAGATGAAGTCATTAGAGTGACCACTAACTCAATATGACCGTTATCCTTATAAAAAGGGGAAATTTGGACCCAGAGAGACACAAACAGGGAGAATCCCATGTGAAGCTGAAGGTAGAGCTCAGGGTTATGCTTCTATGAGCCAAAGAATGCCAGAGATTGCTGGCAACTGGCAGGAGCTAGAGGAGAGACCTGGAACAGACCCTTCGCTCACAGCCCTCAGAAGGAACCAACCCTGCCTACCAACAACATGATGTCGGACTTCTAGCCTCCAGAAATGTGAGACAATTCATTTCTGTCATTTAAGTTTTCCAGTTCATGGAATTTTGTTATGGCAGCCCTAGCAAGCTCGTATAGACTGTGTGGCCACCCCGATCTGTAATTTATGGTGTCCTTCTCGTGGCTTCTAAATGGGGCTCAGCAAGTCTTCTCGCTCTTCTCGAGAAAAGTCCAGTCAGTATCTGCAAGGCTATTATTGATCATTCTGCAACATCCATCACTGGGGATCAAGCCCCCAAAAATATTTGGGGTGATGTAATTGTTTCATGAGTATCGTATTTTTTTTTTTAAGATTTTTCTTTTTTTTTGATTTGACACAGAGAGAGAGAGAGCACAAGCAGGTGAAGCAGCAGGCAGAGAGAGAGGGAGGAGCAGATGCAGGGCTCGACCCCAGGACCCTGGGATCGTGACCTGAGCCGAAGGCAGACGCTTCACCGACTGAGCCACCCAGGCACCCTATGAGTAGCCATATTTTAACTCTGAGATGATTTAGCATACATTTAAGAGAATCCAGCCTACAACATCTCTATTTTATGTCGAGAAGGAATCTGTTCCTATTTGTTCATTTTCGTTCAAGAGAATTTAGCCTTGCGGTTAAACAGGTCAGTCTTGTTGCCCTAAATAAAAATTATAATTGCTTTAGGTTTCTGGTTTCTAAATTGAAATCTTTCTACATTTATACAAAGTTTTAGAACATTTAAGAGTACTTAAGACTCAACATAGTTGGGGCGCCTCAGTGGCTCAGTTGTTAAGCGACTGCTCCGTGGGGAGCCTGCTTCTCCCTCTCCCACTCCCCCTGCTTGTGTTCCCTCTCTCGCTGTGTCTGTCTCTGTCAAATAAATAAATAAAAAATCTTAAAAGAAAAAAAAGACTCAACATAGTTACAAGGTTATAGTAATAGTTATAAGTTACATAAATATAACTAGAGTTGTAAAATTCTACATAGTTTATTAGATTTACAAGAATTATACGAACACTTTCCCAAGTTAAGAGAGACACCTGAGTGACATTAAAAGGAAATCTAATACAAATATATACATGCACTTAAAAATGCTTCAAGGTGTTTTAACCGAATTTATTAAAGCCTCCTGAAGAGTGTTAAATATAGAATAATAAGATTTGGAAGTTAAATCCAAGAGGGGGCTTGGCAAACTTTCTGTAAAGGGCCAGGTGTAAATACCTCAGGCTTTGTGGGCCCTGTGGTCTCGGCTGCAGATCTGTGACTCTGTCATGGATCCCAGCACAGAAGTAACCACAGTCACTATGTAAATGAATAGGTATGGCCGTGTTCCAGTAAAACTTTACTCACAAAAACAGGCAGCCAGCCAGACTTGGCTCACAGGCTGCAGTTTGCCAACCTCTGATTTAAGAGATTAAGGATCTTTATAAGTTTTTAAATTTATGACTTCCATAAGTCAAATATTAATTATAAAAACAATATAACCACTGAATAATCTTCTCTGTGCATAAAAGCCACCTTCAAATGTATCATAAAAAGTCACATTGAAATGAGCTGGGTGGCACTGGGAAACAATGTCATGTAGCAGAAAGAGGATGAATTTTGGAGTTTGACACCTGGTTTCCAGTCCTAGCTCTGGTACTCCAGTAGCTACACTATTTGGAGAAAATCATTTAGCACTGGATCTTTGTAAAGAGAGTATAATCGTCATTGGACCTATACTCATTAAGTTGTGATACTCAAATGAGACCTTACATAAAAGTGTACATTGAAACTAGAAAGTGTCTTTCAAAAATAGAGTATTACAACCAAAGGATAAATGCATTTGCACATGTTTGTCCACAGAGTCTATCAAGAATTTTGAATAATTTCTTACCATATTTACCACCTGAAAAATTTTCGTCTTGGTTGTAACTAATCTATGCTATCCTGCTCATCAGAATTTGAATTAATATAATACTCAGAAATTTGTCTCTTTAACATGGAAAATATTAAATAGGCATTTTATAATTTCAACAGATTCACCATGGCTTCTTTCTAAGGCCAACTTCTTTCCCAGGAAAAGCCCAATTTTTAAATTTCGTTCATGCTTTTGTGCCATACTTTGCTGTATAATTTTAGAGCTAGCAGGAATCTTTAAGATCATTGCATTAATCCTACAACTGTTTACAGATGAGATTACTGCAGATTTGATGGGCTTGCCAAAAAGCACACTATTAGGAGAACATTTATAACTTAATTATGCTGTAAATGAAAGCTCAGAACCAGTCATGATGGACCCTTTGTATTTGTAGGACCTGTTTGGTGCATATGTTCCAAACCTTACACAAATAATGTATGACTAGAAGGGATGCCTAAGTGATCTACACTAAGGGTGCATAGTAACGGTCCTTTCAACGTCTATTAAAGTGAACTATTTGGAATCATATGTGCAGGAAAAATGATCACTCATTCCTCTGGGTTCTTTATTTTTCTCGTTTGTACTGTAATTCCTCAGTAGGTTTCCTAGGATATATTGATAGAAGAAACTAGTAAACATATCAACTCTAACCTTCTTTTTCAGTGTTTGTCCACAGATGGTTTGCCCATTTAGTTTACTACTTTATTTAGTATCATCAGCTCCCTGTAAGAAATACCACTGAGGAAGATTGTCTAAGGTAGATGTTTTCATGATGGCATTGAGAAGCATTAATAGAAGTTAAATGTAGAAATCCCAGCATGCTAAGTTTACAACTGTAAAACATAATTTCCTTCCAAGCCTTTTCAGATCTGGAAGGTTGAGGATGGTTCGTTAAACTCAAATATTTATGTAGTTTTGATAGTCTCAGAAAAAGGAACTTACTTTCACTCTTTCTTTTATCATAATCTTGTTACAGAGTTTACAATGCAATCTACTAAATGGGGTTTCCTCAATGCAGGGGACAGAGGTCTCACACAGACATGCACTAGTAGGATCAGCATGGATTTATGGTGGGAGTGCATTCTTTCTCACCAAGTTGCCATCCAGTATTTTCTATTCATATAGAATACATATATGTATCACTGGTTTGTGGTAAAATTGGCATTATGCTTATATATTGTTGTGTAACCTGTTTTTGTCACTTAATATGGATGCATTCTCTGATGATTAAGTGTTCTTTTGCGGCATGATATTTAATGGCCACTTGGTACTCCATCAACCAGATGAACCATCATTAATTTACCCACTCTACTGTTGGACATTTGTGTTTCCAATTTTTCACTGTTATAAATAATGTGGTGATGAATATCCATGTACATAAATCTTTGTTTCCCGTTCTGATCATTTTTGTAAGATAAATTCTTTGACATAAAATTGCTGGTCCAAGGAAAGTGAATATTTGTAAAACTCTTCATACATAATGATCACAATAATACCATTTATTAGACTCTCTACATGCCGGGCACCGTGCTATAATGAGCATAATCTCATTTAATCCTCACAATAAATTTATGAGATAAGTAGTATTAATATCCACATTTTTTTCAAGGAAACTGAGGCTCGTGCCCAGAAAATGATTAATACATGACAGCAGTTGGCAGACCCAGCATTTGAGCCCCGGTCTGTCTGTCCAACTTCAAAGCTAATAGTCTTAATCCTTCCACTATATTGCCACTCCCATATTGTCAAGATATCTTCCAAAAAAGATTATTACAATTTAGATCTCTACCAGCAATATATGAGTGTGCCTATTTCCCTGTGCTACTGAGGATTCTTTGATTATGAGGAAAGCTGAACAAATTTTCTTCATGTTTGTTGGCCGTTTGTGGATTGTCTGTTCACGTCCTTTGCATAGAATCCATATCTGAAATCTTTCCTTTTGAGAGTCAGATGATCTGAATTCTAATCACAGCTCTACCCCTAATTAGCTATGCGATGTCAGGAAAAAATCACTGCAGAGTTCTGAGTCTCCATTTCTTCTTGTGGAAAATGAGGTGGTTAAATTAAATAATCTCATGGGCCATCTCTCAAGTTTTGTGATTCCATCTGTCGGTCCCCTCATCACCTGTCCTTGTCCGTGGGCAATGTGGGAGGAAGTAGGCGGTCACCTATACTGGATGTCTTCTTTTATGTATTTAAGGAAGCCTCTACTCCAAAACATCTTTCCCAGCCCCTGGGATTCATGTGCCTGAAATCCCACCCTTCATTCTGTGGGGCTCTCCTTCTTCATTCTGCCAAGTCTCTCCTTCCTGCTTCAAGGTGTCCTATTCTTTGGCTTCATTGGCATCCCTCTCCGATGGCTTGCTTCTGCTCACATTCCTTCTCAGGTTTCTCCCCACATTTCCGCAAAATGTTGGGATTCCCTGGGTTTGCCCATGGCTCACTGCTCTTTTAATTAGATCCCTCTCAGCCATCATGATCCAGATGGGGTTCCTAGAACATGCCATTGACTCTCTTGCATCCAAACCTTTGAACATGTTATTCTCTCTCCCTGGAGTGCTCTTTTCTTCCTTTCTTTACTAAACTGAGTCCAAGTGTGTTCTTCTGGAAAGCAGCCCGGCTAAGACTTGATACATGGGCTTGGAGTCAGTCATGGCCAGGTTCTACCATGTATTAACCACGTGACCTTGGATAATTTATGTATCCTTCTTAACCTTCATTTCCTCATCTGTATAATGGGAGGAATGATAGTATCTCCCACTTAAGACTGTTGTGAGAGAACGAACGCAAAGCTTGGCCCATGATGCTAGATGTTTTGAGCTTTCACGGCACTTAATGTGTACGTCTAGCATAACATTTAACATACTGCATTCTGAATATTCATTGTTTTATCTCCATTCATTAGCACCGTGTCTAGCACACTGTAGGCACTTAGCAGCTGTTTATTGGGGGGAATAAATGAATCACATTGCAAATACCTTTAGGAAAATTTTTTGTGGTGGTTGTTTCGTTTTATGTTGTTTTGCTAGTTTATTTATTTGTTTGTTTTACTAACACCCTATCAAGAATTGCTTTCCAACCTGACATTTAAGGAAACAAGATTAATGCCCTGAAATGATTAGAAGGTTTCGGAACAAGGATGCCCAACCCAGACAGAGAGAAGGGCTCCAAATAGGGAGGTAAGAATATGTTGAAGACAAATTTTACAGCTCTGTGCTTTCACGGTGGCTACTCCATGAAGATACCCTAATCCCCCTACTTTTCTCCCTCACTCCAGCAGAACCTTCGGCCATGTAAGTTCTTCATGGGCAGGTTCAAATCCATCCATACCTAGAGATATCTTGTGTTACCTGTTTATCCCTGAATGTCTCAACACAGCTTCACAGAGCAAATGAGCATTAAAATATCTCAAACCAGATATCATCACTAAAATAGAAAAAAAAAGAATAATATAAAAAAGAAAAAGCAAACATATTTGGGAAATGTACTGGCTGGGGAGGTGGCCAGGGGCTAGAGATAGCAGAAAAACCAAGGAGAAGTGGATATGAAAAGAGAGAGGTCTACAGGCTTATTGAAAATTGAGATGTCTTTGGGGAAAGAAAAATCAATACGGGCTATGAATCTTTTAGTATAGACTCATGGTGAAAAAGCATCCCAGCAGTTTGTGTGTGTGTGTGTTTTTAAGGATTTAAAAATAATTATCTATGCACATTAGCTGGTGTTTCTTTAAAGGGAAAAAAAAAACCCTCACAAGTACCGTAATTCAAAAAGATTTTAAAATAGCAAAATTGCCTTCCGTGTGCAAATGGATGCCTGATTCCTCCCTAACGTGCCCCACAGGTTTATCATCAGTTCTGAGAGCCTCAGACATGGGGTCCTCATTCATCAATTCTGGGACCCACACTAAATGCCTGGTCAGTTTTACAGAAACAACATCTACCTTCCCTCACACCCCTCCACAATTCCCCAAACCCAACCAATCTTTCTAATGCCTTTAGAGAGTGGCGTGTATTTTGTTGAGTTATGCCCTAGAAACGTAATGCCCTTTACTTATCTGTTGCCTCCCCATCTCCCCTGTGGTTTTCATTAGGTCTTCACTGTCAATGACCCTTCAAGACTGCACATTACCGATACCTTGAGTGCAAACTCAAGGCATTCAGTCAAGATGAAGAACAAAGAGAGTACGCTGGTGGAGACAGGTAATCTACAGGACACACAGGACTAAATTTGACTTGAGAAATCAAACCTCATGGCTAGTCAAAGAATTACTCATGATATGGAAAGATACAGCCCAGCCTTCTGGATGTTTCTATTCTTTATGAGTACACACGGAGTGACATATGCTTTTGACATTTGATACAAGCATTTTCAAAAATATTTTTCTTTTGCTAGTTTCTAGTGTTTCCCCCTCCATCTTGATCCACTTTGGATGATTACTTTTTAAAATGTTAAAGAAAATAGATGTCAGGATGAGTTTGAAAGGGACCAGAGGAAACACACCCCTTTGCCTCTGTCTAGAATTCCCTCTTCCTCTCGATGTCACGAGCATCTACTCATCTTGAAGACCCAGCTCAAGCACCAGTTCCTGGGAGAATTGCTCCCTGACTCTGCAATCTCTGTTAGACACGGCTCCTCTGAGCTTCTGGAAACTTCTCTAGCCTCTACGGCATCATCTTCTCTAGTAGACTGCAAAGTTCTGGATGGAAAGTACCGGACTTTTCCTATCTCTATCCCCAGTGGAGTACCTCACCCAATATTTATTAAATGAACAATCAAAGGAATGAATGAATGGATGGGTGGATGGCTATACAGAGAAGGAAAGGTAAAAAAAAAAAAAAAGTGGCAGGTGGTAAGCAAGTTTCAGAAAGTGAGAAATAAGAGAGCCAGCACTCATTCAAACAATTTATACATGAAGTCCTGAAGTGAAATCCATTTTTCAGCCTCCACTGAGAGATCTGTTATACAGATTTTTGCCCAAAGTATATATCAATTCTGAGTAAACCACAGTCCCAGTTAAAACTGTGAAATGTGGAAGAACTGTGAGCTACATTCAAGCATACAGTTATAACAGCTTGTTTTAAATACAGTGATAGCTGCATTTTTCAGAAATTTACCCTAGAAAACAAGTCCGAGGAAAAATCTATTTCTGTTATTTTTAAGTGTTAATATTCAAATGCGTGCATTATCCCACATTGAAGCACATGCCTCTGAGTGATCTGTGGCCATGGAAAAGGCTTGCGTGGCAGGAGTGAAAGCTGACTTGCTTGGTGGTGGTTTTGAGCACTAAAACTTTAGTTTTGAAAACTAAAGTTTTCCTTCCCCCCTCCCCCCCCGCCCCACAAAGATTTCCTCTACTTTCCAGTCTCCTAGAACTTGTAAATTCCCTTCAAAAAACGCCAGGTTTTTTTGTTGTTGTTGTTTTCTTTTTTTAAGGTTGTCATTACATTTCTAGGAACTATTCAATTGCAGATGAAGTTCAATTAAATTAACTTTTATTAGCTACTAAGGAACAAGGCCCTAGAGACCCACTGTCATACACATCACCTTTGTACTGGTTCAAGGGGAACAGGTAAGTGTTGACAAGATAAGGTGCATGAAAGGCCTCATCCGTCCCTCACATCACTGTTGGAATATCCCTCCTCTAATGCAGAGCTAATCATACCACTCCCTACCCCCTCAAATGCTTCCCATGACTCTGTCTCCTACAGAATAAATACCAAATTCCATAATGAAAAGGTGTTTATCTAACTTATCCAAACAGGAATGCCCACTGCCCCACCCCCACCTCACCCCAACACCCCCACTCAGGGAGCAAATTCTCTCAAGCATTTTTTTTCACCAGAGAGAGAGCATAGAGACCATACTGGTTGATTAGAGATAGCTCTTCTTTAAAAAATCTGAAAGAGTTCATAAAATCAGAGTGACAATCAAAAGGGATTCTTGCAAAATTTCTCAGAAAACTATGGCAGATCTCTATACACGATTACTGAACAGCGTGTTAACAAACTTCCACTGAAACAAAGCACGTAACTGACATGATCTATGGTGTTCTACTGCGCAACTGTGGTGTTGACCATCCCATCCTCAGCCAGCATCTTCTGTTTACATGGTCATTGTTCTTTGCTCTCATCACTGCTGTTCACTTCTGGAAACCTAAGTATGTCCACGTGAGATCTGTCACCTTCTTGTATTCTCAAACTATCTCATCTGTAGTTCCTCAGACCTTAAAACTCAGTCTTCCTGCCTCATCTCCAGAGGGTGCATCAACTACCATGAATACACTTGATCTTGATCATACACTCTTATTTTTTATTGTTCTTGATTCTGGAAAATTCCCATGAGGCACTGAAACAGCAGGTCCTGCCTTACAGGATCTGGGGACAACGGGTTTGGCCAGAGTCTGGTGTTTGGGCATTTCATGCCTGTTGCCCCTGGGCCACGTTACCAGGCCTTCAAAATCTCTCAATACTTGCTTCTTCCCACTGCTCCCTCCCATCTGCCATTACCTCCCTCTTCATGCAACTGCCCTTGGGCCCATCAGCACGATCATTTCTGCTGTTCCACATTTATATCTATAATGAGAGCCACTTCCTGAGGGCTTGTTATGTGTCATGTGCTTTTAGGAAGGCAACGGGGGGGTAGATTTAGACTGAGGTTTAAATTTGGGCTCTATCACCTAATACCCCGGGGACCTTGGGCAAGTCTTTTGGAGCTTTTGGTTTCACTTTTTAGAGCTTCCATTTCCTTATCCGAAGAAAGGAAATAGCTACTCATGATATTGGGATATATATGTATTTATGTGTATGTTTTATAAAATTGTATATGTATGTGTATATATATATATATATAAAATTGCTCATCTCTTCCCTTCATGTTTAATGTCTTTGCTTTTACCGTTTCTTCCTTATTCTGGAATGCTCTTTACCTCCCATCCTCCACCTGTCAAAACCCTACACATATTTCAAAGTGTAGTTAAAACGCCACCTTTTCTAAGAAGCTTTCTGAAACCTTGCATATTGATTTCCCATGGTTTCCACCTCTCCCTGTTTATATATTTTGTGACCTGGGTTTTCCAGGGTACATAGACCTGGTCTAATAACAGAGCCACAACAGTCCCCACCAGCTTTTCTCCAGTTCTGTCCCTGCAGCTGCAGGAACATCTCCACCCAATTCCTTTTGCCCAACTACTTCTTGCCTCAAGGAAACACTTTATAACACCTCAGACAACCTTGACCCTAACCTCTTTGTATTTTCCCAATTCTTTGTACTTTTCCTTCGCAGCACTTACACAATGAAATAATCATTTATACAAGTATGTGTTAACATCTGTTTGCGCCAAGCAGACCAGAAGCCATCTGGGGCAGGGGCGAGTGTCTGACTGCTTGGTCTAGTCCAGTGCCTGGCACATGGGGGATGCCCGGCAGAGTTGGGTCATAACCGAACACAGGCTCCGTGGGGGCCTTAGGCTTGTTCATCCGCAGTTAGCCCTGCCCTCCAGGCTCTTCCATGTCACTCCCCTCCTGTTCTGCCAGCCATGATGCCGCCAGTTGCTGTGAGGGCAACACTGCTGACACCTGCCAGAGAGAAGTCTTTCAAAGGACCTTCTATCTCCTGAGGCTGCCAGGACGCCACTGAGGATCACAATGGCAGACACACATGGTCCTCTCATATGTCTTCTTTGATCCAGCTCTGGCTGGACTGTCCATCTGCTCAAAACCATGGGTCTGTGCCATGTCCATAGGAGTTCCAACCACAACCCAAGTGGGAGACAAAATGGTTGCACCAGCAAGGAACCAATGTGACCTTGAGCACTGGATATCCCATGGACATGCGACTGATGAAGAGATTGTGTCCAGTCGGGCCTCACCTCTTAAGACTCAGGATGTGACTAAAGGCCATGTTGCCCTGAGCCTGTCTCTTCTTCTCTGATCTGGAAGCGCTGAATTTGCAGCCATGTTATACATCGTCCTGCTAGCTCCTCTTAGAGTGACTTCTTCCCCAAATGCCTCTCGGTTCACTGGGCATATAGCCTTCTGCAGGTGGCACTTGCAGGCACTCTGAAACATTGTCTGGTTTCCTGCCACACAAGCACAGCACTTGATATGCTTGCTGTTTTATTCCAATCCTCATATCTATCTCCCCTAGATTTTAAATTCCTTTAAGAAAGCTACTGTATCTTCTTTGTCTCTGCATCTCTCTCTCTCTCTCCCTCCCCACCATCTCCTGCGCAGTATCTAGCCCAGGCTTTGCACATACTAGTTGCTTAATAAATATTTGTTACGTGGATGACTGAACCAACAGATGAGTAGTCATCAAGGGAAAGCAGGCTGGACAGAGATCCGTAGAGTTCATGTGAAACCCAGGAGGGCACCAAGGGAAAGGGGAGGGCCGCAAGCAGAGGCAATGCCTCTTCTATCTGACAGCTGAGTCTGTGTCTGAATGTGCTCCTCATTCCTCTTGTTCCCGGTGATGAAAAGATAGGAAGGAAGCAGTAGATCTCTGCCATAGATGGCTTCTGCAAAAATCAATACTTTCTGTTTACAAATTATTTCCTTTCCACTTATGTATAGGTCTTTCAAAGAGAAAAAGAAGTAAAGAGATGAGGGAGAACCTGAGACCTATGGCTGGGGAGAGGTCAATGCGGACTAGCCGGATTGGTTGACCAGATGTTTAGACTAGCTGACATCAATCCATGTCCCACAAGATCAGGTTCCAAGGCTTTCACTCTCCTGATGTAGGCACACGTTTTTCTTGAGGCTGAATCTTTTAGAAAATACATTTGTCTAGGATGGTAGCTATTTTTTGAGCCCGTGTTTGCATGCACAGTCGTTCCGTTCTACTAGACACAGTTTACCGCCATTATGCAATAAGTCTTTCACTTCTTCAGAAACATATCGTCTATTTTTACAGTTCCCACTCTCTGCGGTGAATGTTAAAGGCCCAGAAGGAGCGTGCTTAGAAAGTAAGGATCTATGATCCAGCCACGCTGGTGCTCAGGGCTCCAGCGTGTGTCTCCTTCATGCTTTTGCAGGTGACACGGATGGTGGGAACTTATTTAACTGATACTTGACCTGAGTTTCCTAATTAGAACATGGTCTTTGCTCATTAAAGTGGGCATTCTTTATGGCCGAAGGCTTGAAGGTTTGGATTTCTATACAGCAGAAAAAATAAATTTCTCCTCCCTATCCCTCCTTTTTTTTTTTTTTTTGTTAAACACTGAAATTAAACTCTGTTTTCCACTGGCTGCAGCACTTACCCCCAGCAAGATGCTCTGATTCAGAAGCTAAGCCTATTTCTGAAAAAAGGACACAAAAATAACATCTTCAACATCGAGTGTATTTGAATTAATGCGTTGTGTTTCTTAAACCTTTGGGGAAATGGAAGTCCTGAAATTAAAATAGTGAACTATGAGTCCTATCTGGCCTCAGCCATCCTCCTGATTTACTGGGGGTGCTTACACCTTAGTCTATGCCTTATGGTTCCCCATCTGAAAAAAGAGGTGCCAGATTTCAAGGTAGGTAATGATCTGACATAAATTCTCAAGCACAATAATGTTCTTTCTCTGTTGGGGCAAAAATAGGACATATATATGGGAAGCAGGACTGAAAATGTGACCCTAATTTCTCATAGAATTCCACAGAACCTTCTCAAACAGTGTCATAATCCTATCCACTGAAGGAAGAAGGTTTAGGGGAAATACAAATTATCCTTGACGTTCGGATTTACTGCTCATGGTTTCAAATATTCGAGTGCGTCACTCTCCATCTATACAATGTGCTTGGCGATCCCCTGGCATTTCTAACATTTTAACACTCAGTTTGGAAGAAGAGGTTGCATTACAAAATTTGTCTCACGAGGTATGCAAAATTTAGCTGCTTGTAATTCATTGCCCCTCCCTGTTGATCCTCTAGACTCTTCTCCCTCTCCAGGATGGATTCAGAACCTCATGATCCAGCCCAGAGATGTCCAATAAAAATGTGTGTGCCATCCTGGAGTGAGAGGCACAGCATAGGGAACGTAGCCAATGGCAGTATGATAGTGTCGTACGGTGACAGATGGTGGCTGCCCTTGCGGTGAGCATAGCGTCAGGTTATAAACTTGTCGAATCACTGTGTGGTACCCTGGAAACTCATGTTAACACTATGTGTCAACTACACTCAAATAAAAAGTTTTCCAAAAAATTTGTGTGCCACAGAGGTAATTAAAAATTTTGTAGTAGCCACATTAAAAACAGTAAAAAGAGGGGCACCTGGGTGGCTCAGTCGGTTAAGCGTCTGCCTTCGGCTCAGGTCATGATCCCGGGGTCCTGGGATCAAGCCCTGCATCGGGCTCCCTGCTCGGTGGGGAGTTGGCTTCTCCGTCTTCCTCTGCCTCTCTCCC
This sequence comes from Phoca vitulina, assembly GCF_004348235.1. NCBI lineage: Eukaryota > Metazoa > Chordata > Mammalia > Carnivora > Phocidae > Phoca > Phoca vitulina. The sequence goes on along the minus strand of NW_022589710.1, from coordinate 58,055,689 downwards.
CATGCTCCTGCGCACTCTCTCTCGAATAAATAAATAAAATCTTCAAAAAAACCCAAAAACAGTAAAAAGAAAGAGGTGAAATTAATTTTAATAATGTATATAATATTTAATACTATAGCCAAAAAAATGATCATCTCAACATGTAATCAATACAAACATTTTAATGTGATATTTTACATTCTTTTTTTTATGCCATGTCCTGGAAATCCAGTGTGTATTTTTTACCCTTACAGCACATCTCAACTCAGACACACCACATTTCAAATGTAAAACAGTGGCCTGTGGCTTGTGGCTACCTTCTTGGGCAGCATAGATGTGGCTCGTGACTGCAGAAAGTTCTGTTGGACAGCACATACCTAGTCCATTCATGAGGATTTTTATCTAGAAATGTGTCTTTCTGCAGAAGGCATCACCTGTCATCTTTACTCTCCAAAGAGCCTTAGGCAGTGTCTTTCTAGTCAGCAGAAGAACAAGAAAGCCCACTTCTGACTATTTGGACCTGTTTTTCCTCAGGGCTCCAATTACACTATGGTTCCCTGAAAGCAAAGAAAACCCAGTCAGATGCTCTCCCCTCCTCCGCCCCCGAAAGCACCTGTGCTTCCCGCCTCTCCCTCGCTGCCTCTCGAACCTTCTCAGATGGAATGAATTTGTGTCTCATTCCTGCTGGAGGAGGAAGCCCCGATTGTAGCGTTTGCCAGCTCGTGTGGTGTAAAGACGCCCGCTCTAGACGGCGATCGCAAGCCACCAGCGTGGCACATCTGATCACCGAGGTGGGGAGAGATGCTCGCTACTCGCTGGTAGGAGATGGTCCACCCCCTCACGGGAGCGCAGTGAAGTGTTTCTGGAATTCTCCCATTTTCCAGAACCTAGAGCATGTATATCACAGAATATCCTCCCCATGCAAAGCAAAAAGTGTCCCAAGGCTTCCATGTTTTGGGTAAAAGTGAGATTTTAAGCATAGTTGAATTTAGTAAGGAGGCTCACAGCTTAACAGAATATATACAGAAGATCATCAATGTATCATCTATTCCACATCTGTTCTCATAATTAACAATACAGATCTAATCATGATTAGATCTGTTGAAATGTAGCTGAAAGTGATAAGCGAGATAAGTCAGACAGAGAAAGACGAGGACTGTATGCCATCATTCATATGCAGAATCTAAAAAAGTTAAGCCTGTAAAAAAACAGAGAGCAAGGGGCAACCGCGTGGCTCAGTCTGTTAAGCATCTGCCTTCAGCTCAGGTCATGACCCCAGGGTCCTGGGATAGAGCCCCAAGTCAGGCTTCCTGCTCGGCAGAGAGTCTGCTTCTTCCTCTCCCTCTGCTGTTCTCCCTGCTTCTGCTCTCTCTGTCTGTCAAATAAACAAGTAAATAAAATCTAAAAAAAAAAAAAATTAAAAGAAAATAAAACAGAGTGCAAGATGGTGGTTACCAGGGGATGGGTGGGAGTCAGAGCGACGGTGTTTAAGGCAACAAACTTGTAATCCGTAGTATATAAGCCACAGAGATCTCATGCACAGTATAATAAATTTAGAAAATAACATTGTACTCTAATTATGTACTGTGATAAATACCACTGCATGGGCAATCATATAATAATATAAAAATGGATCGACATAACATGCTGTAGACCTTAAACTTCCACAATGCTACATGTCAAATGCTGTAGACCTTAAACTTCCACAATGTTACATGTCAAATGTATTCAATGATAATAATAAAAAAATGTGCTGCAGGTGTGATCAGCTTTCATTATCACCCTTTCCTTCTGGTCAGGTGACAACTGTACTACCGATTGTTCGATAGAAAGAAACAATATCAAATATAGAAAGAGCTTGAGAATTTATCTGAATTTCTCATTGACCCATTCTTCCAGGAAAAAAAAAAAAATGAGTGTCCTTTGCATGGCTGAAATAAATGGTATAAAGCAACGTAGTCCATCTTAAATGGGACCCTAAGTTATAGTCTGAACTACCTATGACAAGCCGTAGGATCTGGGGCAAACCCTTTGAAACTATGCAGGGCCTCATCTTCCTCAACTATAAAACTAGGGGCTGGACTAGCTCAGTGTTTCCCAGATTTTAGTCATTCTCATATACGACCATCACTATTTTTGTCATTTCTATATGTCACCTGCACTATTACTTTCTCTGTATTTTTCTTAAAACAACTCATCTCTTTTTACTTAACTACCGAGCCTTTTCCTAAGTAGTAACATCTATAAAATCATAGCCTTGATTCACTATTTTTTTTCTAATACACATTGATACACAAACGTAAGTGTAAATTTAACCATGGCATGTGTACCTCCTAAAATCATCTTGTGTGCCGCATGTGATCTCTGTGGGTCCCACAGCGTTGTTGGTTTGCAAGCCAAGTCATAATTTCAGCCACTTCAGTGCTCGCTGTGGAAATTTCAGGATTGATTCATATTGCGGTGACACTTGTCAATCAAGATGAGTGAAACTAATGGCTCATCCAGCTATACCGTTGTCCAGGCCTCTCATTAGAGATGAAAGGTGGTTTGAGACTTCTATTCTGAAATATATTTGCTCCTACACCAATATAACTTTCTCGTTCCATCAAGCAGCAGAAAGAACTGATCAAAAATTTAAATGAACGCATTTTGCATATAATATTTTGTCTCTCACTATTAAGCTCAGTAAATAGGTTGAAATCTGCATATAAATCACTTATATTTGCCTGCTTGTCTCTATGGGGGTTGTAGCGATGGTGCTTTAAATATCAAGTGAAATCTTTAAGAGATTGCTGGGCACGGGAGAGACTATAGAATTATTTTTATTAAAAAAATTACGAATTAGAAAGCAGGACTTTCTTTAGAGTTGATGTGGCTTCAATAATTTCAACCAGATGAACCGTTGTCAACAATTTGCATTTAAAATATAATTAATTATGTTAGTCTGCCTGTTATTATACTAGGAAATTGAGATACCATACATGTTTATAATAGGAAATTTCTCAATTGTCTTTTTTAATCCACTATGAAGCTGCACATTTATTTCCACAGGAGGAAAGAGAAACAAATCATGCTGCTAAAGTAATACCAGTCTTTTCTAGGATTATGTATCAGTGGATGGTTTGTGGGATTAGTGATTTCTCTTCTCAAATGAAAACCAGATGGGCAAAGCCAAAAGCATAAACAGTTAAGGGAAAAAATTGGCAGAAAAAGTCACATTTGATAATTACATTTGTTATTATACCTTCTCTTCTGTAACGAGATAGTCAGGAACTCGGTTTATAAGATAATGTAACTCCTGAGCTCTGATTTGACCCAATAAAGTTCAGACTCTATTTTGTTTGGGAATGATTAGGTAGCAATATGATAATCGGGTAGCTGTTTTTATTAGAAACAGAAAATTATTGTCCACAAAATCTTTCCGGAAATATTCGTCCTGTTGTTCATTTAAATGTATAATAATAAGTTTATGTTTATAGTTATATGTAAAAAATAGGATAAACAAATTTAGCATCTGCCCTGTATGATGAAGTATTTGCAACATCTATATAATTACTGAACCATACATTTTAGTAATATTCAATGTTTTACCACAAATGCAAGGATCTAATTTATATCTTTTGAACTAGAGAGTAGAAAGTTATGTTCATCACTCAGTGTTTTAGAGAACGTGATACTGAAGAAATAAGGCACAGTTTGCTATTAATCTAGGCAATTTGTCTAGAATCCCAGATGCATTGGCTCGCCCGTTCACCCACATTCTGTGACAGTTTCCGTGAGTCGGGGTCTGTGCTGAGCTTTTGCAAGCATTATCCCATCATTCTCCCCACTTTTCAAAGGAGGGGACTGAGGCTCTGAGGGGCTAAGGTGATTGGACAACCCAGCCACCACGTGGCAGAGCTGGATTTGAACATAGACACAGCAGTTGTGCTGTGTTCTTGACTTCTTCCTCTGAGCCAAGCTCTGGGCTCGGTGCTGGGAACACAGTAAGCTGTGGATGCTGAGTTTCAGATTAGGCAGCCCTTCACTCAGAACATGGGAACACCGTGGAAATCTTCTGACCAAACTCCATTTGATCCCAGATAAGAAAACAGTAGTTTAGGAGGGTGTCTTACTCTCAGTGTACATGGTAGATAAGTGTATAGATATACATGTAAAGATAAAAATTATGAATCGGTTACTTAAAATGCTGATACTGTCATTTACTAAATATTGTGGTATCTTTGTAGCTTGAATATGTATAAGCTAGTACTTCGGTCTATTCTTTGCTCAAACATATGGTAAGAATACTGGTGTTAGTGAGTATTATAACTACGGCTAAAATAGAGATTGAAAAATGAAATACCAGGGGCGCCTGGGTGGCTCAGTCGTTAAGCGTCTGCCTTCGGCTCAGGTCATGATCCCAGGGTCCTGGGATCGAGCCCCGCATCGGGCTCCCTGCTCAGTGGGAAGCCTGCTTCTCCCTCTCCCACTCCCCCTGCTTGTGTTCCCTCTCTTCGCTGTGTCTCTGTCAAATAAGTAAAATCTCAAAAAAAAAAAAAATGAAATAACAATTCTGGTTTATTTAGTTCAACAAACAAATTGAGTGCCTATGTGCTGACTACAGACATAAGGCTGGGTAAATATTGATGGACTCGACGTACTGGGCACTTGTCCTCATGGCCATTACCACGCAGTGAAAGAAACAAGATAATTAAGGTAATTACTGTGCAGTGTGATAAGGGGAGGTTCAGGGTGTTGTTGGCACATAGCAGGGACACCTATCCCAGTGAAGGGCCATCAGGGTTGGAGGGAGTGTTGGGGTGAGGGCAGGAAAGAGAAAGGTGATCCAGATAGAAGGATGTTCGTATGCCAAGATCTCTTGAGAGATATCTAGAGCTTCTTTAGGTTAATGGTGCCAGATTCATTTCCTTTGCTTCTCTACTTTCCACCTTTTGCCCCCGACCCTCTGACAGGAGACTCATCTGCAGAGACCACATTAGTGAGCACCAATGTGCTCTCTGGCTGCCAGTTGGATTCAGCCAATGGGGAGCCCCAGGAGGAGACTTGGATGGAGGAAGGTGACTGAGTTCAGGTCCTTGTGGGGTGCTTTCTGGCTCACTGGTGGTGTTCTACAACACTTCTTCACCTAACCATCTCCTCTAGCAGCCTCGAACTGCTCCCTCCTTGAGGTGATAACAGCCCTCAGGCACTGTGTTCTCCCCGAGTTTCCCTATACCCCCACCCATCCCTTTGTACAGTCCCTTTATTAAGGCTTCCTTGAATGTTCCCAATTCCATGTGCAGGGACTCCTGAAAGGGAAGAAGCTAGAGTGAGGAATGGTGTTGATTGGTGAGGTAGGTGGGGATAGATTCACGAGTTGGTTTATAATCCAGATTAACAAAACTGGGAATGTAACCGAGGGGTAGCTAGGGCCAAGATCAAGGAGAACGTTATAGGCACAAGGTAAGATTTTGGATTTTATTCTTAGAAGGATGGCAAGGCATTGGAGGATCTTCCATAGAGAAGTGACAAGATCGAATTTATCTTTTCCAAAGATCTCTCTGGCTGCTGAGTGAAGACTAGGCTGTTGGGGCAAAGGGTGGGGACCACAAGACCATGTGGGAGGGGATTGTCCCAGCTCTAGGGAGATACTGGCTGATTGCTGGCAAGGTCACGAGAAATGGTTAGATTCTGGATCTGTTTTGAAGCTTCAGCTGACAAGGCATGCTTTTAGTATGTGGTAATGGGTTCTGGGAATATGGCGAACTAAAATAAACATGATTGGGGGTGTCTTGGTAGCTCAGTCAGTAAAGCATCTGACTCCTAATCTCAGCTCAGATCTTGATCTCAGGGTCATGAGTTCAAGCCCTGTGGTGGGCTCCACGCTAGGCATGGAGCCTACTTAAAAAATAAATAAATAAGGGGCACCTGGGTGGCTCAGTCAGTTAAGCATCTGCCTTCAGCTCATGTCGTGATCCTGGGGTCCCGAGATTGAGCCTGCCCATCAGGCTCCCTGTTCAGCCAGGAGACTGCTTCTCCCTGTCCCCTTGCCCCTCCCCACTGCTCATGCTCTCTTTCGCTCTCTCTCTCTCAAATAAATAAATAAAATCTTTTAAAAATAGATAAATAAATAAAAATAACAAATAAAAAAGTCTTAAAAATAAAACAAACTAAACACGATTGTTGCCCTTCTGGAACTTTTATTGTAGTTGAGGTGTCAGACATTGACCAAACAATCACTCATATAAATGTAAAGTTCTAACTGCTTAAGTGTTCTGGAGAAAAACAAAACCAGGACTACCTAGGTGTATGGGGGATCTGACTGGGTCAGGGGATGGGGTGTCATCAAGGAAAACTTCCCTTCGGATCCAAAGGATCCATATGCTCTGACAAGGTGGGCATGGGGTGGGTGGAGCAGAGACAGTATGCGCAAATGTCCTGGGGATGGGAGAGAAAATAGAGGCCTAGGGAGGACAGTTAGAGGGAACTTGTGGAGATAAGCCTGTGGGAGAGAAACAGAGGTTAAACTTCTAGGTAGCATGCCTAAGAAATAAATTGAAAAATGGAAGCCAAAAGGGAAGTTGAGATGATGTATCATAACTATTGAAGTCATTTCCCTGTTAGTTTAATTCAGGGACCAAAAGTGAGAGGTGAGTGCATTTTTACCATTGATAAACTGTTGATACCAGTTTATCAACTCTGTGTTGATATTTCCTTCACTGAGCACATTTTCCTTGGATAAAAAACATTTAAAGAAAAAAAATGATGTAAAAGTGAAGACGTTTTGAAAAGGGATTTGGTTTGTTTGTTACTTTTAGGGAGTCATCCCAGGAAGAGGCCAACCAGGGGGAGGGGTCACATGGGGTTCACGTTCAGACCCATTTCCTGCCTTGGGTTTGCACTGTGAACTGGCTTGACTTCATGATCTGGGGCTGCCTCTGCCTTCGAGCTCTGTTTTTCTTCGCTTAAAAAAATATATGAATTTTTTTTCACATGACATAAAATTAACCATTTAAAACTGAACAACTCAGCGACATTAGTACATTCAGAGTGTTGTGCGGGTACCACTTTGATCTGAGGTTCCAGATCATTTCCATCACTCCAGAATAAAACCCTGGACCCATTAAGCAGCTACTCTCCATCCCCCACTTCCTGCCAGTCCCACTAGTCATTTACCTCTTCTGGATCTTTCATATAAATGAAGTCATACGATTTGTGACTTTTGTGTCTGGCTTCTTTCACATAAACTAATGTTGTTGATGTTCATCCATATTATAGCAGGCCTCAGTACTTCCTTCCTTACTATGGTTGAATAATATTCCATGGTGTGGATGACCCACATTTTCTTTATCCATTCACCTGTTGATGGACCCTTGGGCTGTTTCCACCTTGTGACTATCATGAATGATGCTGCAGTGAACATTTGAACATTGGTGTACAAGTATCTGTTTGAGTCCCACTTGCCAATTCTTTCAGGTAGATACTCAGAAGTGCAGTTCCTGGGTCCCATGGTGATTCTACATGGAACTTTTTGAGGAACCCATCTTTGGGCTTTTTTAATTGTTTCTTCCTTTGGGTGTGGTTGAGGTTCTGTAGGCCTCACCCAGCAGACCGTTGACCCTGCAACTGCGTCTGATTATTGACCAGAACCCCAACCATGTTCCTGAAGGTTCACACTACCTAGCAGTTGGTTGAGCTGTTGCTGCCATCTTCGTTCCCACGTAGTTTATTTCACAAAATTACATATTGAAAATGAGCCTTCACCTCCCAAGGGTCCTACTGAACATCAGGGTATGGGAGGTGGGGAGAGGCCTTGACACTAGGGAGATGTTGAAGTCCCTCCCCATGAAGAGGTCACTCACTGAGTGCAGTGGACACTGTTGGTGTGCAGCCACATCTTCTAGGCCCATCCCCATCTCCAGGCACTATACTCCCTTGTCCAGAGGCTTTCTTTGCCCAACAGAGTCCACTCTTCCTCAGGAGGCAGGCTGGAAACACAGGAAGAACTCATGCTCTCCCCTCTCCTCCACGGCTCCCCTCCTTCAATGACTGGTGGCAATCTAGAGCCTCCAGAGTTCCACAGCTTGGTAATACACCTTTCATTGGCTTCCCTCCCTTCCCTGTGCCTCCTCCCCATGGCCCTGCACACACCTGCTCTGCCAGGTAAACCACTTGTCCCAGAATCTTTGTCTCAACTTCTGCTTTGGTGGGGGGGGGGGGTCCATGCTAAGACAGTGTGATGGTTAATTTTATGGGTCAACTTGGCTGTGCCATAATGCCCACTTATTTGGTCAAACACTATTCTGGGTGTTTCTGTGAATGTGTTTTTTTGGATGAAATTAACATTTAAATAGTGGGCTTTGAATTAAACAGATCACCTTCCATAATGTGGGTGGGTCTCATCCAATCAGTTGAAGGTCCTAATAGAACAAAGACTGACCTCCCCTGAGCAAGAAGGAATTCTGCCAGTAGACTGCTATCAAACTTGAGCTGCAACCTAGACGGTTCCCTGGATCTTGAGCCTGCTGGCCTTATCCTGCAGATTTGGATTTACCATGCTTCCATAATCACATAAGCCAAGTCCTTAAAATCTCTCTCTCTCCCTGTCTCACTCTCTCTATCTCTCTGTCCCTCTCTCTAACTCTTTCTATATATACTAGCATTAGTCACAATACATATACATATTCTGTGTCTCTGGAGAACCCTGACCAATAAAGTCAATGCGTGACCTTGTTTTGCAGGCAGGGGTTTGCCTGTGAGCTTTGATGCCCTGATCAGTGTCAGATGAGCTAGTGGTGTAGGGGAAAGAGCACGGGTCCACGGATCACTAGAGCTGCAGCTCCATTCACAGACCCCAGAGCAGGCACCCCCAGCAGGTCTTTGAGGTCCCTTTGGGGCTCAATTTCATCTTTAAAATAGGAAAAGTAATAGCTTCCTTGCCCAACTCACATGGTTGTTGTGCAAATCAAATAAGACAATGTATTTAAGCACCCTGAAAATGACAACATACAAACACAAAGCATTAGGTATTATTTTTGATTGGCTTGTAATTCTGCCATGAACATTCTTGAAATAGTGTATTGGCAGCAGTTTTGAAAGCCAGATAAACATGGGACATCCATTCATCCATTTAGCACCTGCGCAAGCTGTCCTTTCTGTCTGGAATGGCTCTTCTCCTGCTACCTTAATGCTTTTTTTTTTTTTTAAGATTTTATTTATTTATTTGACAGAGAGCGAGAGAGCACAAGGAGAGAGAGCGGCAGAAGGAGAGGGAGAAGCAGGCTCCCCTCTGTGCAGGGAGCCCGATGCGGGGCTCGATCCCAGGACCCTGGGATCATGACCTGAGCTGAAGGCAGACGCTTAACCGACTGAGCCACCCAGGTGTCCAGTTACCTTAATTCTTAATTTTGAGGCAGGGGAGGATGCCGGGGGCAGAGGGAGAAAGAGGGGTCGAGAATCATGCTATGTCTCTGGCTTGAACACATGTATGGATAGTGATGGCATTAAACAGAAGAACAAAGTAACTTGGCAAAATTAAGTATTGAAAATGACTTCTCCATTTCAAGGATGCTATCTGACATTAGAGGACGTTACTAAAGGAAGAACATATTTAGATGTATGCATGTATGGGGCAGACAAATGGGATGGTAAGTTTTAAATGGGGCCAGTTCAGTTTGCAGTGTTTATGGGAAATCTAAATGATAATATACAAGATCACTCCGAATTGAGAAGTAGGTTGGAAATAGACACGCTAAGAAAAGCAGCTGACAGTTCATGTGTTACACCACGTGACAGACACTGTACTAAGCATGTTATATGTATGATCTCAGTTAACCATGAAACAGTCCTGTGAGATCTGTCCTTTTATCACACCCATTTCCAAGATTCCCTAGCTAGAACGTAGCTAATTTGGGGTTTAAAGCAAACCGTGTGCCTGCGTTCACAGGGATACAAGTTTGCTTAGGCAGAGGGCACGCAGCCGGACTCGAGGAACAGGAACATTTCCTGGTAGATCATGAGAAGAGGGTTTCTGGAAAAAGATGGAAGGGCAGAGCTTGGAGAGAAGAAGAAAGCTGTGTAGACGCTGGGTTAATGAATCTGAGGGAGGAGCATGTTTCCAGAGATTTTTCACCTTTTGCAGGGAGGCCAAATGAAGCAGGAATGATACCCAAATGTTGGATTTAGCAACTGGGGGTGGTATTGGTGTTGGTATCGGTGTTGGGGGCACGGGGACCTTCCGTGGGTGGGTAGATGTGGGAAGGGCTTCCGGCTCCATCGTGGGCTTTCAAGCCAAGCAGGGTCACCTCGACTCACCCAGGCTGAGAGCCACATCACTGGTTTCTCTGATAAAGGAAGGCCGCTGGTACTGTCACGTCATTGATCTCTCTGATAAAGTAGTGTTGCCGCTGGCTTGTTCTTCATTTTTTTCCCCCCTCAGCAATTTGTCATTTGCTTTATTTGGCTTTACCAGGTTCCCAGCTTCTCTCTAACAGTGTGACTTGGATCTGTCTTTGCTACAAGTGTGCAGCTTTGAATGATGAGTCTGTCTTTTCTTTTTCTTACCTTTAGTAAGTTTCATCTGACACTGGAGAGAAGATGAGATAAAGATAAATGTAAGCTTGGAGATTGGGAAGTTAGTGCAGCTCTCCATCTGTTTATCTTGGGAAACAGTTAGGCAGAGGGAAGGTTTTTCCATTCTGTTCCTGGTTGCTGCATAGACCCGGATATAATGCAAGGTCTCCCCCCTCCCCAAATATTCCCTCAGAGAAGAAGTTGTTGCCTTCAGTTAGAATCTTTGCCAAGTCACTCATATTACAGGGTGCCCTCTGAGTTGCTTCATTTTGAATCATAAATGCCACTGGGAGGAAATGTTGCTGGTTTTATATTCTAATAGTGTTTAAGTTATGGCATCAATGAAAAAGAAAAAGAACACTTTAACACAGATCTAGTAATTATGAATAGTAAGATGACCTCCCAACTACATTGTGGGAAATTGTTGAGAATAAGCCTTTTAAAAACCAGTTTAAGAAGTACAGTAAGTCAGATAAGGGTAAATACTATATGACATCACTTACATGTGGAATTTTTAAAAGCCAAACTCATAAAAACAGAGGAGAATGGTGGTCACTAGGGGCCGAGAGATGGGAGAATTAGGGAGATGTTGCTTAAGGATACAAACTTGCAACTAGTAGATAAATAAGTCCTGGAGATCTAATGTACAGCAGAGTGAGTATAGTCAACAATATCGTATTATAAGCTTCAAAGTTGCTAAGGGACTAGATCTTAATTGTTCTCACCACAAAAAAGAAATGATAATTATGTGACAGGATAGAGGTGCTGGCTAATGCCACAGTGGTAATCATACTGCAATGTACAGATGTATCAAATCGACACATTGTATACCTTAAACATACACAATGTTATATGTCAGTTATATCTCAGAAAAAGAAAAAAAGACAAACAACTTTAAGAAGCAATTAATTAAAGGATTACTTTGTGGAGTTCACAAGTCGTAAATGGCTACTTGTAGCTTAGGATACAATTTCCAAGGTCATTATTACACAGAGATTCCAAAACTGCTGTATCTTAAACAATTTTGATGGAAACAAAGGTGATGTGTTCTGGGAAACTCTAGGAAACTCAAAAAGTGACTCTCATGATGACAGAAATGGTGAAGTATATGAAGACTTTAGATAAAATTGTTGCATGAGAGTTTATAACATGAGATTTTAAATATACATAATGAAAGTACATATTATAAGTAGACAGCCATTTCATCTACATTTCCTAAAGGTTTATATTACATTCAAATTGCCAAAAGGCTTTTGTTTTATAATTTCTCATGGGCTATTACCTTATATACACACTTGCCTTATACTGGGGCATATAAATTATTCCATAAGCCATGAATTCAACTGGGCTAAGTATTTTGGCCTTGAGATTCAAAGATGAGCACCTGTAAGCACAGCAAAGAAAGAGTTGGACTACTCAAGTAAAAGATGCTGCCTCTAAAAGCCAACCCAAGCCTTGTGTCTCCATAGAGCATAACGGATGGTCCACAACATGCCTCCCAAATTGATTCGGTATTGGCTTCAGCCACATTGCCTGGATTGAACCGCAGAGGCTGAAGAGAACTATCTCCTCCAAGGTCATGCTCCTTTTCCAGGGCAGTCCACAACCAAAGGCTGGTCATCAGGGTACAGAGGCCCAACCCCAATGCGCCAACTCAGAGCAACTCTGAAGGGCCATTCCAGCTCCAGAGCTCCTAGCAGAGCTGACTGGCCCCTGCTAGTACCTACACTGTAGCCCAGCTTTGCCTCATCCCAACCTTCTATCCTTCCCATCACCCACAGGTGCTCATCTCAAGAGCATTCCCCAAATCAGTGTCCTGCATGCCAACTTCTGCCTCAAAGGAAGAGGGGAGCCCAACTGTAGAAGCGTTGAAGAACATAGTGAAAATTATGAATATGATTCACTTGAGCGCACTGAGTATAGACTTCTTAATTGTCGGGCTACAGGAAAAATGGACAGTGAGTAAAGGTTCTGCTTTTCCACACTAGAGTATGTTGGCCATTGGGGGCATGGGGGAAGCGCCCATAACATTTTAAAATGAGGGATGAGATGAAATTATTTCTTCACGACTGTAATAGTGCCAGTGAAGACATTTTTGTTACCAAGGGACTTGCTTAACTGGTTTTCCTCCCTCGTCATTTCAGGACCCAACACCACAGTTGTTTTTGGTTTTGTTTTTTTTAACTGAAGTAGAGTTGACATACAATATTATATTACTTTCAGGTGTACAACATAGTGATTCAACAACGACATGCATTATGGAATGCGTATCATGATAAGTGTAGTTAGCATCTATCATCACACAAAGTTATTAATATATTATGGACTGTATTCCCAATGCTGTACTTTTCATTCTTGTGACTTACTTATTTTATAACTGAAGTCTGTACCTCTTCATCCCCCTTCACCTGTTTCACCCAGCCCCCCACCTCACTCCAATTCCCCTCTGGCAATCATCAATTTCTCTCTATATTTATGAGTCTGTTCCTATTTTGTCTGTCTGTTCATTTGTCTTGCTTTTTAGATTCCACATATAAGGGAAATCATATGGCATTTGTCTTCCATTGTCTGACTTATCTCACTTAACATAGTACCCTCTACTCCACCCATGTTGTTGCAAATGGCAAGATCTCATTCTTTTTATGACTGGGTAATATTCCATTGTATATATACCACATCTTCTTTATCCATTCATCTACTGGTAGACACTTAGAATGCTATTGAAAATGATGCTGCAATAAACATATGGGTGCATATATTTTTTCAAATTAGTGTGTTCATTTTCTTCTGGTAAATACCCAGAAGTGGAATTACTGGATGGTATGGTACTTCTATTTTTCATTTTTTGAGGAAACTCCACACTCCAACACCACAGCTCTTAAAGTGAAGGACCAGATATTAAGTTTTCTTAGGAACCCAAACTCAACTCTAAAGGATTTCATCACAAAGTGTTTGATGATTTCTCAGTTTTGCACTTGATTTTTAAAAATTTTGTTGAAGACAGAAGAAAAAGATGTATTATTGGATGTATTTAAAAGTCGCATCTGAATGTTGCAACAGAACATGAACAAATATTTTCCAGAGAACAAATAAAACTAATGAGTGGATTACAGATCTGTTCATGTTCTCTGCCAAGTTGGAAAATCCAACCTCTGGCTTTTGGTTATGCATGCTCACACTCTCTCTTTAGTGAGAACTTCTCCTTTCCTTCTCTCTCTTTTTTTTTTAAAGTAACCTCTACTCCCAACATGGGGCTCGAACTCAGGACTCCCAGATCAAGGGTTGCATGCTCTACCAACTGAACCAGCCAGCCCCACCCTTTTCTCCTTTTATGTTTAACCCAAATACCCAGAACTACCTGACAAAACCATAAAATGCTTGGTAACTTTTGAGATGAACTATGGTGATTTATGCTTTTCTAATTTTGTAGAATGAAAATAATAATAATAATGAAGGAAACTGAGTGTGAACAATAACAGTGATACTAGCATGACTTTGACTCAGTGTTTGAGTCTCAGGTTTTGTGATTGTTTAAATTTAGCAGGCTGCCTGGGTGGCTCAGTTGGTTAAGTGTCTGCCTTGGGCTCAGGACATGATCTCAGGGTCCTGGGATCGAGTCCCGCATCAGGCTCCCTGCTCAGTGGGGAGTCTGCTTCTCCCTCTGCCCCTCCCCCTGCCCCTGTTCTTGTTCTCTCTCTCTCTTTCAAATGAGTAAATGAAAAATCTTTAAAAAAAAACAAAATAAATAAATTTAGTAAATGATGCCAAACGGTTTTCCTAAGTAGTTATACCAGTTCACACCCTCTATCTGTATTTTTCTCAGAGGGTCCATTGGATTAAATCATTACCAACATTTGGTATAATCAGTTTTTTTTTAATTTAAGTCATTTTGAGGATAATACTACTAATAAACGTAGACACAAAAATACTAGTAATCTGACTCCAGGGATGTGTAAAAATGTGATACTTGTAATGAATAAGTTGAATTCATTTAGGAATGCAAGACTGGTTCAGCGTTTGAAAACCATCCATGTAATTTCCACGTTAACGGAATAAGAATTAAAGTCACAGGATAGTTTCAATTGATAGAGCAAAAGCATTTCACAAAATTCAGTATCCATTTATTCTGATATAGTAGTACCTTATTGTGGTTTTAATTTATTATTATTATTATATAAGAATAATTATTATACAGTGTTATATTAGCTTCAGGTATACAATATAATGAATCAACAGTTTTATACATTTCTCAGTGCTCATCAGGATAAGTGTACTCTTAATCCCCTTTATCTATCTGTGGTTTTAATTTTAATTTCCTTAACAGGTTATGTGGTTGAGCTCATTTTTACATGCTTATTTACAATTTGAATGTCTTCTTGTGCTCTGCTACTTCAAGTCTTTACTCATTTTTAATTGCTTTGCCTGAGTTTTGCCTATTGATCTGAATGGATACAAGTGCTATGTCTGTTACATATATTGGAAATATCTTTGCTCATTTTATTACTTGCTCACATAGTCTTTTCCTGGTATCTCTCTCTCTCTCTTTTTTTTTTTTTTGGTATATCTAGATTGTAATTTTTTATGTGATGCAATTTATCAGTCTTTTAAAATACATCTCTCCTCACCTAAGTTCGTGAAGATATTTTTCTATGTTGTCTTTTAGAAGCTTTATTATTATTATTATTATTTAGTTTTTATATTTAGGTCTAAAACCCACCTCAAATTATTTTGATCATATGAGGTCAAGTTGTGTTCATATGAAGTCAGGTGCCTTTTTTTACTATCAATTTCTAATTGCTTATTGCTGTTTTGTAGAAATATAAATTGATTTTTAAATATTAAACTTATATCGAGAGATTTTGCTAAAATCACTTATTAATTGTAATTAACAAGGAAGAATTCTTTTGAAATTTATACATATAAAATGATGTTTTCTGGGAATAATGACACATTTTTATCTTCCTTTCCAATCTTTATACCTTTTATTTCTTTTTCCAGTCTTTTTGGACTAGCTAAACCTTTCAGTATAATGTTGAATGGAAATGGTGATAATAAGCAAGATCATCATGCTCCCTATCTCAAATGAAAATTTTGAGCATGGCATCATTAAATATGCTTGCCGTAAGATTGTTTGTTTTTAATAAATACACTACATCAGACTGAAGGAAGTTTCTTTCTATTCCTAGTTTGCTAAATATTTCAAGAATTGTAAATGGATATTGAATTTTGTGAAATGCATTTGCTTTATCAATTGAAATTATCCTATGCGGTTGGGGCACCTGGGTGGCTCAGTCGGTTAAGCATCTGCCTTCAGCTCAGTTCATGATCCCAGGTCCTGGGATCAAGCCCTGCATCAGGCTCCCTGCTCAGTGGAGAGCTTGCTTCTCCCTCTCTTTCTGCTGCTCCCCTTGCTTGTGCTCTCTCTCTCTTTCTATCAAATAAATTAATTAAATAAAAATAAAATCTTAAAAAAAAAGAAACTATCCTATGGTGATGCTGGGGTGGCTCAGTGTTAAGGGTCTGGCTCTTAATTTCAGCTCAAGTCATGAACTCAGGGTCATGAGATGGAGCTCCATGTCTGGTTTGTGCTTGGCGAAGGGGCTGCCTCGGATTATGTCTCTCCCTCTACCCCTCCCCCCCCTTGAGCTCTCCCCCCCCCCAGCAAAAAAAAAAAAAAAAAGGAAACTATCCTATGACTTTAATCTTTTATTCTGTTAATGTGAAGAATTAAATTAATTGATTTTCCAATGCTATAATACTCTTGATTCCTAAATAACTCAACTTGTTCATTACATGTATCACATTTTTACATATAACTGGAGTCCGTTTATTAGTATATTGCTTAGTATTTTTCTTTCAATGTTTATGAGTAAGATTTTCCTCAGATTTTGTTTTCTCATAATGTACTTTTTATGTTGTGGTATTAAGGTTACGTTGGCTTTTTAAAGTATTGTTGGGAAGTATTTTTCTGTTTTCTGGAAGTTGTTGAGTAAGAATGACATTAGCACTTCCTTAAGTATTTGGTAGATGTCACCATGGAAACCAGCTGCATCTGGAATTTTCTTTGTGGGAAACATAAATAACAAATTCAATTTCTATAGCAGATATAGGACTGTTCAGATTTTCTATTTTTTCTTGTGTTAGTTTTGGTAAGTTTTGTTTTTTGACAAATTTGTGTATTTCATTCTAAGTTTTTAAATCTATTGGTATAATGTCTTTTTGTTATCTCCTTAATGTTTCTAAGGCCTGTAGAGATGTTACCTCTTCATAACTAGTATTTGCCATTTGTGCCTTTTCTCTTTTTTTTTCTTGATCATTATTTCTAGGGCTTTATCAAAATTTTTGGACTTTTCAAAGAACCATATTTGTTCTTTTTTTAAACCGTGTTGGTTCTATTGTATGCTTGTTTTCTATTTCATTGATTTCTGCTCCTATTTACGTTGTTTCCCTCCTTCTCCTTTTTTGGAGTTTATTATGCTATGGTTCCCTAACTTCTTCTTCTTTTTTTTTTAAGAGAGAAAGAGAGAGTGCATACGTGCGAGGGGGGAGGGACAGAAGGAGAGGGAGAAAGAGAATCTTAAGCAGGATCCATGGCCAGTGCAGAGCCCAGCATGGAGCCTCATGGGGGTTTAAATCTCACATTGGTGGGGCTCCATCTCATCACCCTGAGGTCATAACCTGAACCGAAATCAAGAGTCAGACACTTAACTTAATAAGCACCTTCTTGAGATAGTTGCTTAGCTAATTGATTTCTAGTCTTTCTATTTTTTCAAATCTATGCATTGAAGGATAAAATTTCCCTCTAAACACTGCTTTAGACATGTCCTACAAGTTCTGATAGGTTATGTTTTCATTATTATTCACTTCAAAATATTTTCTCTTTTGCACTGTGCTTTCTTTTTAGCCTATACTAATCAGAAGCTATACTGTTTAATTTCTAAATATTTTAGGTGTTTCTAGTTTTTTAATTATTAACTTCTATTTAATTCAAGTCTATTTAATGGCAGCCTAAGAATGTGGTATGATTTTAATTATTTTAAGTTTGTGACCCAACATATAAACAATTTTGGTAAATTCTCTGTATGTGTTTGATAAGAATGTGTATTCTGCAATTGTTGGGTAAAGTATTCTTTTTTTAAATCTTTTTTTTTTTTTTTTTTATTTGACAGAGAGAGAGAGATAGAGCAAGAACACAAGCAGGAGGAGTGGGAGAGGGAGAAGCAGGCTTCCCGCTGAGCAGGGAGCCCGATGTGGGGCTTGATCCCAGGACCCTGGGATCATGACCTGAGCCGAAGGCAGACGCTTAACCATCTGAGCCACCCAGGCGCCCCTGGGTAAAGTTTTCTATATATGTTCATTAGGTTTCTGAACCCATGCTATTCAATTACTTTGTAGTTTTACCAATTTTTTTTTTTTTTTTTTTTTTGTCTATTGCTCTCTCAGTTACTGAGTGGAGCATATTAAAATATTCCATTATCTTTATGGATTTGTCTGTTTCTCATTTTAATTCTGTCATATAAAGATCTATAACTAACTATCCTTTCTCTCAGTAATGCTTTTTGCTTTAAAGTCTACAGAGAGGGAGGTAAACCATAAGAGACTCTTAACTATAGGAAACAAACTGAGGATTGCTGGAGGGCAGGTGGGTTGGGGGATGGGGAATTGGGTGATGGGCATCAAGGAGGGCACTTGTTGTATTGAGCAATGGGTATTACATGCAACTGATGAATCACTAAATTCTACCCCTGAAACTAGTAATACACTATATGTTAACTGAATTGAATTTAAATAAAATTTTTTGGGGGGTGCCTAGGTGGCTCAGTTGGTTAAGCGTCTGCCTTCAGTTCAGGTTATGATCCCAGAGTCCCAGGATCGAGTCCTGCATTGGTCTCCCCACTCAGCAGGGAGTCTGTTCTCCCTCTGACCCTCCACCCTCTCATGCTTTCTCTCTCTCTATCAAATAAATAAGTAAAATCTTTAAAAAAACTTTTTAATGTAAAAAAATAAAATCTACTATGACTGATATTAATATAGCTACAGCAGCTTTCTTTTCATTGTGTTTGCAGGGTGTATATTTTTCCATCTTTTAACTTTCAACCATTCTGTACCCTTATGCTTAAGGTGTGACTAGTGTAAGCAATGTGTTGTTTTAATTTAGTATAAAATTTTTATCTCTTAATTAGAAAATGTAATCAATTTACTTTTTTTTTAAGATTTTATTTATTAATTTGACAGAGAGAGAGAGAGAGCACAAGTAGGCAGAACAGCAGGCAGAGTGAGAGGGAGAAGCAGGCTCCCCGCTAAGCAGGGAGCCCGATGTTGGGCTCAATCCTAGGACTCTGGGATCATGACTTGAGCTGAAGGCAAATGCTTAACCAAATGAGCCACCCAGGCGCCCCTAATCAATTTACTTTTAATGTAATTACTGACCAATGTAGATTTAAATCTATCATCTTACCACTTGTTTTCTATTTATCCTACATGTTATTTGTTTCATTTTCTCTCCTCTTTTGTCTTCTTTTTAATTAATTCCATTTTATTATTACATTTTTACATTTTCCAGCTCTCTTTGCTTGTAATTTATACATTTTTAACTATTCTTTTTAGTGGTTGTCCTATATTTTACAATGTGCATTTTTAATTTATTCAAAGTATGATATAAATGTGCTTTTGCTTCTTCTCTGATAATGCTTTAAACTTAAAACACATTAACCCCATTTACTCCTCACATTTTGGGCTGTTTTTCCATGTACATTAATTGTATATATATATCTCAAGCCTCAGAAACATTGTTATTATTACTCCATACAGTAAATATATATTTAAATTTATCCATGTGTTTATCTTGCATTCTTTCTTGCAGATACCATTTAGGGTCTTATTCCTTCTTCCTAAAAATGTCCCTTTCATATTTGCATTAGATCAGATCCACTGCTAAAAAAAAAATCATGTCAGTTTTTGTTTGCCTGAAATGTGTTTATTTTATTCTCATTTTTGAGGAGTATTTTTGCTGGGCATAGAATTCTGGTTGGCAGTTATTTTATTTCAGCCCTTGGAATGTATGATTCCACTGTCTTCTGGATTCCATTGTGTTGTTGAAAAGTCAGCTGTAAATCTTATAGTATTGCCTCTTTGAAGCTAATATATTATTTTTCTTTGGATGCTTTTAAGAATGTCTCTTTGTCTTTAGTTTTTAGTGTCTTTACTATATATATGTATATATATTAATATATAAATATATGTATATTTTACATATATATTTCTCGGGTGTTTGTAACACTTTTTGAATCTATGAGACTACTAATATCTCTGCTTATCTTATCATTCTCTCAGCCATACTCCACTTCAAATACCAGGCTTACCTCTCTTAGGTTTCCTCTTATTCAAATTTTGATCCTACAAATTATCTCTGCTTTGATATTTCTATGATATCTTCAGATGTTAGGTGTGTATGTGTGTGTGTGTGTTTTAGTATTCTATCGAGCTCTTCTAATTTTTCTCAGAAGCAGCATTGGTATAAGATACCTCCTTAGCCACTGTTAGAAGTCTTGATTAACATTTTTGAAAAACAACTTACCTACAATTGAATATCTATATGTGTCCTACATGGCCATAAAGTTGTTTGCAGATATCAAAATTGAGAGAAACACTAAAGTAAATGGTTTGATAGGGAGCAAAGTAAAGACAATCAGGGACTGATTGGGAATGAACTTTAAGGCTTTTTAATTCTTTAAGTTGATATAGTGCTCTAGATGATAATAAATATCACACAGTCATGAATGTGGGGATAAAAGTCATTGGAATTGAGATGTGAATGAAGTGTGAGGTAAGGATTCAGACAGATTACCCACTTGGAAATTGAGGATCCCTGAAATGACTCTGGGACTATAACAGAGAGGGAGACTGAACTGTCTTTGATGAATATGGGGACCAAAGAAGAATTATATTGATTATTACATGAATCCTTTCTCTACGTAATTCCTCAAACATGGTGGCCTCTGTACCAGTAGACGATGGACATGAGGAATGGTAAAAAGCTATACAATTAGATGGCACGAGGTTCAAAAAGGAAGTGAAGTCCACATGAGATATAGGAATGATGATTTGGCTGCCACAATGAGAAGCTAAGAAATTATAGGCATACCTAATTTTATTACAGTTCACTTTATTGCAGATATACAGTTCACAGATATTGCATTTTTTTACAAACTGAAAGTTTGTGGAAATCCTGTACCAATCAATTCTATCAGCACCGTTTTTCCAATAGCATGTGCTCATTTCATTTTTCTGTGTCACATTTTTGGTAATTCTTGTAATATTTCACACTTTTAAGTTATTGTATTTGTTATGGTGATTTGTGATCAGTGATAACCACTCACTGGAAGCTCAGATGATGGTAAGCATTTTTTTTTTTTAAAGATTTTATTTATTCATTTGAGACACAGATACAGAGAGAGAACATGAGCAGGGGAGAGGCAGAGGGAGAGGGAGAAGCAGGCTCCCCACTGAGCCAGGAGCCCGATGTGGGGCTCGATCCCAGGACCCTGGGATCATGACCTGAGCTGAAGGCAGATGCTCAACCATCTGAGCCACCCAGGCGCCCCGATGGTAAGCATTTTTTAACAAAAAAGTATTTTAATTAAGGCATGTACATTGCTTTTTCAGACATAATGCTATTGCACATTTAATAGACTATAGTATAGTGTAAACATAACTTTTATATGCACTGGGAAGCTAAAGAATTCATTGGACTTGCTTTATTTATTTATTTTTTTTTGTGATAACAGATCAATTTTAATTCTAGCACCTGAAGCTATACAAGGGTACGCTTTATCAACTTCATGGGACTGTTGTACACATTCAATAAAGTGACAACTGTGCAATACCACTTAGTATCTCACGATCAGGAACATACTTCTGAATTGTTTAAACACAATCCACAGAATTAAAAACAAAATCAGAAGCCATCCACAGTTATACTAATTATTGGACTTGCTTTATTGCAATATTCGTTTTATTGCAGGGGTCTGGAACCAAACCTGCCATGTCTGTACCAAGCCCTTCTTGCCTTCATCCACCTCCAGCTCCCTGCCCTGTCACATGTCAGTCCTGTGAGGACGAACAAGTTCTCTTGAGGAACAAGTTCTCTTGAGGATCCTATGAAGAACATCTGTATCCTTAAGAAAGATCAGGTTTCAGCTATAATTAGGAAGCGCAGGGAATATTTTGTGAAGTAATGGAATATGTTAGGAAATCTGCTTAGCAGTTAACAGGGGTTCCAGAGGATGAAATGGAAGGCTTGGGAGAGTGAAGAGGGCCATAAAAACCCTTCCGTGCCATTGGAAGAGTGTGATGATGAAGTTAGGGCTGAGATATTCTAGCAATCAATATTGAAACCACTAATGTTTATTCATGACAGTGTGAGAGTAAATTGAAAAATGGTTGCTGACAACACAGCATCCTTCAGATAACTTAGAGCCAAAGAGATCTACAGATGGCTTTAACCCAATTAGGAAACGAGTAACACAATAACAGGCATAGTTTTTATAAATTATGTACATGGATGGAATAACTTAGAGTACGATGATTTACTTATTCAACTTAAATTGCTATAAGAAAAACCCCTTAAAGACCAAGGTGGCATTCTAACATCTGTCGTGTGCAATGCCGTGGTGTTACACAACATAGATACTGAAGGCAAGTAACAGACCAAGTTCAAAAGAAAGGCTACAGTATTACAATCATTCTGAATTCCATTAGGTAAGTAGATAACATTTCCATCTCCAGAAAGTAACAAATAGGAGAAACAAGAAAAGACAAGACAACAAAGAGACAATGGTGACATTAATAGAGGAAAGTTTTTGAAACACTACTGTTACAAGAAAATGTAGCCTAGAACCAGAGGCATGTTTGGAAAGAGTAACCGCTTCTCAGGAAGTTGTTAGTGGATGGGATACTTTTTTTTTTTTTAAAGATTTTATTTATTTATTTGAGAGAGAGAGTGAGAGAGAGAGAGAGCACAAGAGGGGGGAGCGGGAGAGGGAGAAGCAGACTCCCTGCTGAGCAGGGAGCCTGTCGCGGGACTCGATCCCGGGACTCCAGGATCATGACCCGAGCCGAAGGCAGTCGCTTAACCAACTGAGCCACCCAGGCGCCCTGGATGGGATACTATTTAAGCAGACATTCTCAGGCTCGAGACCATCACTTTGCCTTTGAGATGTCAAGGGCTAAAATGGCATTTCTAGAACAAATGTGATACATGAATGCAGAAAAATATAAAGTGTAAGGTATTGTTACATTTCCCCTCGCCATCTTTGTATTCTGTCAAATTGGTCATTTTCATGGTAATACATTCAGAGCTGAGAGTGGGCACAGGGAGGACATATAAAGGTTTTTTTAATAACATTTTACAAGCAGCATATTCTTTGATATTTTCCTTTTAGACCATGCTGTAACTTTTCTTTCCAGGAATTTTTCCCCCCTGTGTAAGTTATCTTTAAATAATAAAAATCCTTTTTCTTACTCATGTGCACTGCTTGTAATGACTTCAGTGAAACATTTAGGTCATTTGGAGCACAGAACTGTTTTGTGATTCACATCATTACAAAATATGTCCCATTAAGATGATGCACAAGCTGAACCGGAGTTAATGAACCTGCCTTCTTGCAAGATAATTCAAACTTTAGGAGTGGTATTAACTTAAATAAAATAGGAAAGGGAAGAAAAGTCAGGTTCATTGTACACCAGAGATCATGATCTTTATCCTCTCAGTTCATAAAAGCAAATGTGTTGCTCAGTGACTCTCAGACCATTATTAGAGTGGTTGTAGAGCACATATACACATGTAATAAGCACCCCTCTGTGGCCATAAAAGGACTGCATGTGTTTCCACAGGGAGTGCACAAGAAACTTGATTCATAAGCCTTTAAGAGAGTGTGTGTACCTTTAGCCTTTCTGGAATGCTGCATGGAAATGTGTGGCATATCTCCACTTCCTATTCAAAGCAAGGGTCGGAACACTATAGCTCATGGCCACGTTAGGCCCCCTGCTGTTTTGTAAATAAAGTTTTATTGAAACGCACCCACACCTATTCATTTACATATTGTCTATGGCTGCTTTAGGCCCGTCACAGCAGAATTCAATAGTTGCAACAGAGACTGTATGGCCCAGAAAGCCGAAAATATTTACTATCTGGCTCTTTAAAGAAAAAGTTTGTCAATTCTTGACCTAAAGAAAAACCTTTGTTCTATAATTGACAACCGTGTCCATAATTGCAAAATGAGTAAAGCCTCTATTAAATTAATGAAATATAATTTCAGAGCACAATATTTACATTGTATATAGTGTCAAAGTTCCAGGATCCACTTGACCTACTTAGGAATCGATGTCTTCTAAAAAAGCGGACACTCGGTATTTGAAACCCTTCTTCCATTGTCAAGGAATAAAATAAATAAATAAATAAAAACAATAGCCACTAGTTTTGTAAACCCTCCTGAAACACAATGTCTCGTGTTCCCCTTCTGGCTCTGGGGCAGCTGTTAACCATCAAATACTATTTCTAGAACTGTGCTGACATCAGTCGACGATCATACACAAAGCTGTTTGGCAAGACATGCACTGTACGAGTCTGTTAAAACGAAACGGCTCTGTTAAAATTAACTCTATTCACATCACAGGGAAAATCTCTACATTGGCCAAATCGAGCCCTTCCTATATCAGTGGGAAGAACCATTTTCCAACCTCTAAAAAGGTAATTCAGACACAGGAGAGAGAGAGGGGAAAGAAAACCCTCCAAAATTAAAATGATAAAACAAAAATTTGCTTGACAGCAAAAGTACTTCCAAATGTATGAAATTGAATCCAAAACTGAGCCTGCAACAAATTTAACTGACAAGAAGGTCTGCATAATGGACTTGGTTTTATTATTAATGCTAATATGGGTACATTTTTGTTCTATTTTGCTGATGGCAAGAAGATAAATGCCCACCGAAGGCACTAAAGTATCTCCACTCTGTTGAAGCCCTGATTGTAGTTAGAATGCAAACACTTACTCTTCACTTGTAAGGAAAAAAGAAAAAAAAATTTTAAAGCAAGTACTACTATAGGCCATTGCAGAATCAGGTAGAGTTTTTGAAATAGAATTTCTTAAAATAACTAAATGCAACCCTTAAAAACCAGTTTTGTGAAATTTAAAATTATATAGATATCACTCTGTCAAAATGATAAATATATACCTTAAAAAAAATAAAACAATTTTTCATTAGCACTTAAAAAATGAAGAATTAGCCTTACAGAGTCCTTGTAAGTAGTGATTGAAGTTTACATTCAGGGCAAACAAGTCAAACGGAGGACATGTTTTTCCTGCCCCCTCGCCGCTCCCTGAAAATCAATACTCCAAGTGCTCCCCTACCCCCCACATCACCCAGGGGGACAGGCAGCGGCCAGACAGGGATTGTGAGCGGTGGGGACTGTGCCCAAGAATATCTGGCCGTTTTCAGGTCCGCGAGCCAAGGATGTAAGCTCCACGGTGGTTGCTAGTCGCCTGGGCCAAGCGTCTGGAAGCCAGGGAGCTCGGGCCAAGCGAGGCTGTAGTCAAGCCAGTAAATGAGTTCATCTGAGAAGGAGCCATCAGGTTCTGCAGACCAAGACTCGCAGAAGGTCAGAAATTCTGGGAGGTTAGTAACCGCAGGGAAATAGAATATAGGAGTGTCAGCGGTGAAGGAGAGTCTATGCATGTTTGCTTTTAGGGGGCGTGTGTGTACGCCCCCCCCCCCCCAACCGGGTGCATGCAGCAGAGTATTACAGACGCTCTGAGTGAAACTGCGGGGCTGGGGGCGGGCGGCGCTAAACCCTGATCCCAGCTGCGGCCAGCCGCTAATTACAAGAAGGTTGTTACAGACCTCCGAGATTATTTAAATAGCTATTACACCTGTGCTCTAAGCCTGCGCTAATGGGTCCAAATGCTCCCACCATTTGTCTTCTCTATTCATGTATTTAACCTTGTTCTACTTTCTAGATTGCTTCTATCAGTGGTGGACAGAAATTTAAGATGGCCCCCAAGAATCTCCCCCCTTGCCCCGGACACACCGTGTATAATCTTCTCTTCTTGAGTGTGGGTGGACCCGTGGGTATAATGGGCTATCACTCCTTTGATTAGGTTACTCATCAATTGACTTGGAGTTACTCAAAAGGGAAAATATCCTGGGTGGGCCTGGCCCAATCAGGAAACCCTTTAGAAGAAGGTGAAGGGCCAAAGAGCTAAGAGCCAGCTGGTCTCAAGGAAAAAAACAAATTGTCATGTCCTAAGAAGAGGGAAATGCATGGTAAGGACCGCAGGTGGCCTCTAGGAGCTGCAAGTAGTCCCTCCATCGTACAGATTACAGCAAAATGAATTCTGCTGACAACCAGTGAGTGGGAAAGAAGACCCCAAACCTCAGGGGAGACCCCAGCCCACACCTTGATTTCAGCCTGGTGAGACCCTGAGCAGAGATCCCAGCTAAGTGCACATGGACTTCCGACCTACGGAAACTGTGAGATAATAAATTTGTCCTATTTTAAGCCACTAAGTTTGTGGTAATTTGTTATACAGTAATAAGAAATGAATACACTATCCAATAGAACTTCCCCCCTAATGGAAATGTCGTATATTTGTGCTGTTAATATGGTAGCCACTAGCCTATCGAGCATTTGAAATGAGGCTAGTGCAACTGAGGAACTGAATTTTTTATTTTCTATTATTTTAATTAATTTAAACTCGAGTAGGCTTATGTGACTAGTGGCTACCCTCTGGGGCAGTGCAGTTCTAGAGGAATAATAATGAAGACAACAATCCTTTGATTTTAATGTTCTCGATTACAAATAGCTCTCCTCTGAATTTAATTTTCAAAATTCAATCTTAAACAAATTCTCTAGGACGACCATCTCATATGGTTTCTCATAAGCCCTGTGTGACCTGGCCATGCATGACCAATCTCTGTCTTCAGCCCATTCCCCTCCCCAACCATAAGGGTTCCTCCACTCATGTGAGGGTATCCAGCTTGTTCTCACCTGAAGTCTTCAGGACCCTCTTCCCTTCATTCTGCATTTGTCTAATACCTACTTAATACCTCAGTCCAAATGTCACCTTTCTTGGAGAAGGATTCCCTGATGCCCTGCGTTAGTTAGCTACTGCTATGTAACAAGCTATGCCATTGCAGGATCAGGTAGAGTTTTTGAAATAGGATTTCTTAAAATAACAGGCTATGCCAAAACTCAGTGGCTGAAAAAAATAATCATTTTTTAATTGCAGTTCATGCACCTGTGGGTCCACTGAGTCATCAGATATAGGCAGGGCTCACACATGTGCCTGTGGGATGGTGGAAGGCTCTGCTTTAAACTGGAATTGGCTGGGACACATGAGCAGGGTCAGGTCCCTCTGGGTGTCTCTCTTCCTTCTGGGGCCAGCAGGCTAGCCTGGGCATGCTCTTCTAGGGGCAATGGCAGAAGTGCAAAGGGCAAGTATAAACACACATGGACTGCTCAGGCATGAGCATATTTATCTTATCTATTGCTGGGTCACCAGAACCTATGACACTCCATTATTTATTGAAAAAAATGAATGAGCGAAATGTCTGAAGACCCTTTTAAAAGCTGAGTACGTTCTGATGAGCAGGATCCGATAACAACTAGTTAAAGGTTGAGCAAAATTTGGCAGCTGTTATCAGAGCACGAGGAGGTATTTAACAAATTAATTTATGAAAGTCAAGAAAAGGAACTGAAAAGTGAGAATGTGTGTGTGTGTGTATAAAATTTGTATGTGTATGTATGAATATATACAGGCAAGAGAGTTGGAAGGAAGGAAGGACAGATGGAAGGAAGAAAGGAACAAGGAAATGACAAGTTGTAACAATCACAGAGCAGGTATATCTCTCTGAGGAACTATAATACTAGAATCCTCTAATAACCAATGAGTAATCAACCAGACTATGCTTCACGTAGGAGCCAATAATAGAATGATAGACTCTGTGTATTTAATATGGTTTATGTTTGAAGAAGCTCCTTTTCAGTTGGGCAGATGTCTCTAATAATACCGTAGTCCTAAGACCCAGCACACATAAATTTTTAGTCCAGTTTTGATTTGCAGCCGTATCAGATGTTTTTAGAGACTCTCTCTTTTTTTTTTTTCTCATCACCTCATGGCCAGTCAGAATCTCAAAAATTTAAAAAGGTCCTCTGTCTCCTATTGCTATACTCCAGTGATTCTGTCATTTGAGAATTCTCTGCAATGTTTCTCAGCTTTGTTATTTGGGAATTCATAAAAAGCATATGGAAAGGATCGCTGGAATATCGTTGCCCTTGCTTAGCTGCTGTGTTGCTGGGATGAATGTGGAGCCATCTTTGGTGGTCACTGAGCCATACAGATTTTCAGAGCCAAACACAGGTTTTTGGTTTGGTGTTAGTCTAATTAATCTTAGATTCCAATGAAGATTTCATGTGTTTCTTCATTTTATTTGCATGCATGATATACATATGTGTATATGTCCTTTTTAATCAGGATCGCAGAGAGCTGCAGGGTGTTAACGACATATTACTTTCTTTCCTATAAGCAGCATCTTGAACTCTGAGTCACTGACAGCAATCTAATCATAGCAATGCAAGCCAGCAGGGTGCAGGGTTTCTAACTGCCTTAGACACAATGTCTTTTAAAACTTGTGCGTTTGCTGTTTATACTGATGTAAAAGCATGCAGAAATATTTATTGAGCACCGACTATCTTCTGGTGCTCTAAACACTAGGGTGGATGACCAGTTCCCTGTCTTCCTGGGGCACACCATCTCGTGGGTGAGGCAGACATGCATAAGCAATTGATTCCAAAGAGGTGTGATGCGTGATGTGAGAGAGAGATGTGTACAAAGTCAGGGAGAACTTGAAAGATAGATTGATTAATTTTGCCCAGAGGGTATTCTGAAGGGAAGGTGATGCTTAAGCTTTGGAGGAGTAGGAATTTGACAAGTGGATAAGGGTGAAAGACAGATCAGGCAGGAGATGAAATTTGAGAGATGTCAGGGTCCGGATCATGAAGGACCTACTTTGTTATACTAAGAAGTCTGGGTCTTACACTCTAGGGCAGTGTTTCTCAAAGTGTTGTGCTCAGACCAGCACCATCACCAACATCTGGAAACTTGTCAGAAATGCAAATCGTTAGTCCCCACCTCAGACTAACTGAGTCAGAAACTCTGGGAATGGAGCCCCATGATCTGTGTTTTAACAAGTCCTCCCAATGAGTCTGATGAGAACTCAAGTTTGAGAACCAGTTGCCCTTGGTCATGAGGAGCCGTGAGTATGTTTGAGTGGGGAAGTGGCTAGACCAGATCTAGATTTTTAGAAAGGTGTCCCTGGCCTTGATGTGGAGCGTGGATTTGAATTGGGAGAGGGGGTATGGGTGAGTAGAGGCAGTGAGACCACGGGGAAGCTGCTGAGAGTGTCAGTGGGAGCCGTGATGAGTAACCGGGACCCACAGGGAGGACCTTTGCCTTTGCTCTGAGTCAGATACAGAGACCTTAAAGGTGCATAGGTTATCGAGAGGCTTCGTACCCCATTATCTAGATCAGCGGCAGAGGAACCCTGAGGCTATTGAAGAATTACTCCAAAGGGCTTATGAATCCGTGTACTCACCTAGACTCAATAAATCATGGCACTCACACATATGGGAACCACTGCTCCCACTGTATGCAGTTGTTTATCAGTAATAATAACATATTCATTTAAAATAACTTCCAAATTCTTAGCAACTTTTTGTCATCTGTCTTTGCATCAGATACTAAAATATGGCTACCATTCTATAGGGGATCCCGGAAATTCTGAAAGTATTACAGGGAGTTTTCATACTTGAAAAAGCTCACAATCCTAGATAGGGTGTCTGGAGTGCCACTGGGATATAATCGTTGGTAATGGACACCCAGTGCAGCATGTGAAGTTCACAGACACGGAAACTTTAATACTGTTTCAGCGCTCTGCTCTTTCTTTCTCTTTATGGGGTTGAGTTTGTAAGCTCAGCACTCAAAAGATTGTTTAGTTCCTGTTAGTACCTT
Organism: Phoca vitulina; assembly: GCF_004348235.1. NCBI lineage: Eukaryota > Metazoa > Chordata > Mammalia > Carnivora > Phocidae > Phoca > Phoca vitulina. The sequence continues at coordinate 58,026,087 of NW_022589710.1, read as the reverse complement.
GCATATGATTAGGGTACTGGCAGCCAAGTAAGTGACGATTCTTACATTAGCACTTTACAGTCTAAAAACCCCAGATCTCCCGAAGGTATGATTAGCTGAAAGATTAATTTATTTTACAACCTAATTATAACTTCTTTTTACAAAGAAAAGATCTCTTTATTAAAACAGATAGCAAACATTAAAAAGCAAAGAAGATAGCCCCACAGAGCAAATTACTAAAGAAAATATATACCTAAGTACATTTGCTACATTTCTCACCCATCCTTGAGTCTTATCAATCATCGCTCATCTTTGTTTTGGTCTTAAAGCTTTGTAGACAATTTCTTTTTCAGTTGTTGGAGTCTGTACACCTCCAATCAAAGCTTCTGGCTGCCCTAACTAGTACCATAGCTTTCCCCAGGCTCCTGATTCTGAGTCATTAGCAGGGAGATCTGTGCATAATTAATGTGCCAATATAAATACGTTCTACATATAAGTGCTTCCTTTCATGGTTGTTGTTTTATATATATACACACATACATAAATGTACATATGTACATATATGCATCTCATACATATACACATACACAACTCATATGTGTACAGAGATTTTAAGGATTTTTTTTTTTTTTTTTTTTTTTTGGTAAGTAGACTTTATTTGTAGAGCAGTTTAAAGTTCACAGCAAAACTGAGGGGAGGTACAGAAATTTCCCCCTGCCCCACACATGCATAGTCTCCTCCACTACCAACATCCCCCACCAGAGTGGGACATGTTATACTTGCTGAACCCCCACAGACATATCATCATCACCCCAAAGTCCATACTTTACATTCGGTTTTACTCTTGGTGCTGTATATTCTATGGGTTTGGACAAATGTGTAATGACATGTGTCCATCATTCCGATATCATGCAGAGTAGCTCACTGCCCTAAAAATCCTCTGTGCTCTACCTGATCAGCCCTCTCCTGACCTCCAACCCCTGGCAACCATCATCTTTTAACTGTCATAGTTTTACTTTTTCCAGACTGTCCTATGGTTGGAATCAGGTAATACTGAACCTTTGCAGACTGGCTTCTTTCACTCGGTAATATGCATTTAAAGTTCTTCCGTGTCTTTTCATGGCTTGGTAGTACATTTCTTTTTAGCATTGAAGAATATGTATTTGTCTGCATGTACCAGGACCTCAGTCTTCTTTATTTGAAGGCATTCAACTGATTGGATGAGGCCCATCAAATCTGCTTTACACCAAATCAACTGACTTAACTCTTACTCTCATCTAAAAATTATCTTCACAGCAGCATCTTTACTGGTGTTTGACCAACTATCTGGGTGCTGTGGCCCTAGCCAAGTTGACACATAAAATTAACCATCCTGTGTCCACCCCTTGTGTACTTGGCACCCATACACATCCCGTAAATTGTACTTCATCTCCAAATAAAGACAATGACAAGGTCATAACCGCACCTGACATGATACAACTATCCTGCATACAACTGAAATCACATTAACCCTTACCCCAGAAGAGGATGCAAAGTCCTTAGGTGATATTTACCCTTGTCCTTGATATCCTGTCATTTAAATACTATGATGTAAAATTAACAATATTTAAATACTATGATATAAAGTCAATACATTTTATGTTATCTTCTAAGGTGATAAGGGAGAAGAAAACAAAGATATTTGATATCTATATATCTCTCTATAACTGTATACATATAAACATTTATAACATAACAACTACATTTCTTGTGTCTGTAGCTGTTCATGTGCTCATAGCTGGTATTTGTAAGTACCTTTTTCCAGTACCCATTCTGTATTCCTTTTGCCTTCAGCAAACATGGGTCATGGTTCTTTACCTAGTGGGTGACCCAAACCTTCATTCCTGAAGGGTCTTGGCCATTACTAATGCTGCCTTGGTTGGCTTGCTGTTGTTTCCATCCACCTTAGTCACAGTGCATGGTGAGACTAAGAGACACTCTGTGGGATCTCCTGTACTCCGGACATACACTTCTTTACCTACATTGTGGGGCAGCAGTCCAATTTCCCCTTGGTAACCAGGAATAATTACTCCATTCAGCACAGAACTCCCTTCTTTGCCTGTTGACCCAGAAGCATGAGGAGCCCAAAGCGCCTGAGTGGCTGTCTTAACTTCCAGTTTAGTGGAGTCCCTGTTGCAGACAGGACATTTCCCCTTCCATGATGGAAGCCGGCCAATATCATCAACCAGGTAGCTGGTGGATCACCCTGGGGAAGTATGATATCAGCAGTGGTGGTCGCCAGGCTGACCTTGGTAAATGAAAGTCCTTGTTGCTGAGCCCGTGCATAATGTCCCTCCCTGCCATCCTGGCCATTTTGTTCATGAACCCATTGGTCAATGACAGGACTGGCTCCAGGGAAAGAGACTCACTGGTATCCACAGAGCCAGTCATCCTATCCACTTGATCATTAAAATCCTTCTTTGCTGGGGTCACCTTTTGGTGAGCATTCATATGGGACATAGATATTCTAACATGTTTTACCCATTCAGAGTGGTCTGTCCACATGCCTCTTCTCCAGACCAATTTTCACCAAATTCCCAATCATAACTCTTCCAAGTCAAACCACAGACCTCACGTGGCCATAGACCATGAATCCAGATCTAATTGCTTGTCTGGACATTTCTCCTACCAAGCAAAATGAATAACCAGGTGCACTGCTCCAAGTTCTGCCCCCTGAGAGTATTTCGCTTCACACTGCCCTTCACAGATGTCCCAGGAAGGGGCTGTAGTGCTGCAGCTGTCCGCTTTTGGGGAGTGGCTGCATTTCACACAGAACTATTGTAAACAAGGCCCACGTGTTCTCTTCTTCCAAGTGATCACATGGAACTCTCCATGAGGCCATTGGTGCAGGCAGGGAGAGAGAAGGCTGTACGGCAGGAGTGGGGACCCAGGGAAGAGTTGATGCTGCAGTTTGATTCCAAAGGCAATCTTCTGGCAGAATTCTCTCTTCCTAGATGGTGGTTGGTCCTTTTCAATTAAGATCTTCAACTGATTTGATGAGGCCCACCCACATTGTGGCAGGTAATCTGCTTTACTCACAGTCTACTGATTTAAATGTTAATCCTATCTTTAAAAATGCCTTCATAGAAACGTCTAAAATAATGTTTGACCAAACATCTGGGTACCAAGTTGACATGAAATTAACCATCATAATGTTCTTTTCTAATAGAAAAAGGCCCGTCCTCCCACCCTCCACCATCCTTCCCTCTCTTTTTCCTTTATTCTTTCTCTCTTTTTTCTTTCTATAAGCATTTCCTGAGAGCCCACTAGATTCCTGATCCTATAGGCCTACTGATGATGCTGAGCTGTCTCCTTGGTAACCATCTCTAACCCAGAATGGAATACAGACTGCCTTCTGAAGCAGACAATCTTCTTTAAAGGGATCATATATCCCTTTCCAAATTTAAACCATAACTTAGAAAAACAATTTTACTATTTCTTTTAAACAGAAAAATAGATGTTTTACAAAGAGATTAATGACTGAAGCTGGCGTGAGCACTAATTTAGATGCTGCTGATTTAAAATTTGCCCTGATTTGGTCAGAGATCAGCTCAGAGATTACTTTTGTATTACAGGCTTTGTCATGGAAATTAATGGTTTAAAAATATTTCAGAGGAAAATATTAAACCCACTTTAGAAAACAAACTGTTTTCAAGCCATTTAGATGGTAGACTATATAATTAATGAAACATGTAAGTTACACTGCATTTTAAAATACATTTACTAAAGCAGGTCCAAAGATGTCCTATATGTCAAAACAAACTGGAAAAATTTTGTTAAGTCTACTTTCAATGATCCTATTACTCACAAACTTATTTATCACGGAGGCTGCTTTTCTAGACATGGCACTGCTACCCAAACCAGTATGGAAGGAGACTAAAGCCCAGTCCCTATGGAGCCATGTGCCCAGCATCACACATCGCCATGCAGCATATCTCGTGTCTGTTCTTTCCAAATCCCCAGGAGGAGCACCAACAACCCACCATGGTTTGTCTCCATCCCAGACTGCAGCAGTGTTCATGATGCCATTCACAGCATAAGACATCTTCTGCCAATCCCAATGGTCTGCTGATCTTCTCTCTGTTTCTTCAACTGTTTCCATGACGGTGCCTCAAACTCTTGTAAAACTGACATTTAAAATCCCTAGTGATACTCTTCCATTGAAATTGGGTCCAGCCTTACCACACATACACTTTTGCTAGTCATTAATGGTTCAAAACGTTTAACCAGAACACAAAATAAGTATCGAAAAGAGAGTCCATCACCCGTGAAACCACACATTACAAAACCCATTTAAGTAGCACAGCAGAGAGTGAGAGTTTACTTTGCTTACTTAGGGTTATATAGTTCTTTTGAACTTTCCTGAGTATCAAAAAAATGCAATGATGGGGGTCATTAAGAAAAGTCTGCTAGACTTTTCAGGAAGAAACTTCCACTTACCAGAGCATGACAAGATTTTGAACAGGACTCTCAAAGAAGAAGATAGGAGGAGATTTCAATCTTAAAACACCTGTATACATTTGTCTTTTTTTTTTTAAACCTCCATGCATGGCCCGGGTACACATCTGCACCAATCTAAACTAGACTTTAAGCTCCTCGAGGGCAGGAACCCAACATTCCTTGAAACACTGAATATCTGAACATTTCTTCTTCCTTCTCTTTCTTTCCTCCTTTGATTTCTTCTGAAGAGCTGTCTCCCTTCCATGTAGGTTTCAGTCAAATGTACCTTCAGTTTTATGGAATTATATGGGTAACTTGTTACTATGCCATGAATCATATTTCCTTTTGATCAATGTTGTCAGTCCTTCTCCTTCTTCATAATCTAGTCGAAAACTTGCTTTCTGTGATTTAATAAAAAATATTCAGAGGAAGGAGATTGGTTTTCTGTGTGTGTGTGTGTGTGTGTGCTGGTCATACAAAAGCATATTTGTGTTAAATATTCTTTAGCCACCTAAAAGCATTTCCATATTTTATATAATCTACCCACCAAGTGACCAAGAAACACTTCAACTCTTCATCCTCTTCAAATGCAGAAACAAAGCGCTTGCGTATTCCATAAGCAAGTATTGGATAGAGGTGGCTGATCTGTCTACTTAACAGAGAGTCCAGTGCCAAAGAGAGAAGTTTAGCATGAACGAGGCCTCTCTTGGTTCCCTGTAGGTAGGACTCAGGAGTGGGGTGTTGAGTTTTTGGCATGCATATTTACATCATCTCTACTTGCGCATGGCAGGCATCATTAATCAACCATGGGATTCCTTCCTGCTGAGCACAGACGTGAGCTCAGAAGCTTTCCAAATGTAACACTCTTAGGAAGGCACTCTCAAATAATAGGAGTTGGGATACAAGATAAGACCTACTTAACATCTCTAGTATGCAAAGTGGGGTTTAGAATCCAAGAGGATGGTTAAAAGATAAGAGGCTGCCTATAGTCTAAAATAAAATATCCTTATGGTCACCTGAAGATCTTCATAAGAAATCCTGAAGGACGGGGGTAAAGGAGATGTATTAGTCACGAGGCAGGTGAAGAATGAGCAGCAGTAAAACCACATAAAGGCCATTAAGTCTTTATTGAACAATTACAATATAAATATCTGAGCTTTTAGGAATTTTCTTCCCATTTTGGTGTTTTAAGTATTTTACCCTAAGTTTCTCTTTTCTGAATTCCTTACTGCACTTTAAATGACAGAATTTTAAAATAATGGAACCTCCCCTGAATAAAGGAACCTCTTCTTCATCCTCTCCATTAATGAGCTATGGATGTCTCAGGACTAAGTTTTACAAATCTGTTTATACACCAATTTGTTCCCGTGCCTACGTAACCCTTCTAGGCATAGTGTTTACCACTCTTGCTTTGTTTCGTTTGGGTGTTGTTTTTTAATTACATAGGACATCTAAATGAACATTGGCCCTGCTGTTCTGAAGTTCATTTACTGCTTATTGACTTTTCAGTGTTATGAGCAAAACAACATTTATTTTCCTATCAACTTAGCTATTCATATAATGTGACTCACTGTAGGTCTTCTTTCCTAGAGTATATTGCTTCACCTTTGTTTATGGTTGGGGTTTTTTTTTTTTGTTCACTTATTTTTAAACAAAGAATCCATTCTACAAAGAAAATAGAATATAGTATTAGCTGCTATTCTTATCCATTTTAAAGGAACAATGCCTTTTTTTGCAGCAATAACTCTCCTGCCCAGAGGTCATTTTTTCAATCATGTCAGTCATGGAGAACACAGCTCAAAGAAAAAGGCCTCTGAGAAGTTAAAATGAACACTGTAGATCTCACTCCCTAAGCTCGTGCATTTTATTTCCAACTTCTTTCTCTGTCATTCAGCAACTGTCTTTACCCATTTTAGACCTGATCTTAATAAACCTGGTTACCTAGTTTCTTAGCCCACAGAAAATTAGAACCAACTAATTCGAAGGAGATCTAGAGGCCTCTAGAAATCAACATAATGGCTGGGTGACAAAAGACAAAAAGAGAACCAGGCTCAAGGATGCAAAAATTGTAACAACTACAGGCCATTTGAAATTTGGTCAGATAGTCCTACGTATAGCAGTAATCTCCTTTACCCAGGAAATCATGTTCCTAACTATGTCTCTGAATTATTGAGTTTATTTCATGTTCAAAATTTTCCATTTTAGGAGAGGTGAATATATAATATATTTTGGGAGACTCCTGGATAATGGAAGTAATACAGTAAAATGAGAATTAGGACAGGCTTTGGAGTAAAACAGATTTTTTTGCTTCCTGCAGTTTAATTGAGGTCTATAGACTCCAGGTGGGGACACTGGGTGCCTGCATTGGGCTCTGCATTTAAATTGGGGAAAAGGAGTATAGGAAGCACGTGACTTCAGTCCTCTTTTCTGAGTATTATTTAAAATTTTTAAAAATTCTAAAATAGACTTTTTTAGAGCAGTTTAAGGTTTACAGCAAAATTGAGGAAAAGAGGGTGCATGGGTGGCTCAGTCAGTTAAGCTTCTGCCTTCAGCTTAGGTCATGATCCCAGGGGTCCTGGAATCGAGTCCTGCATCGGGCTCCCCACTCAGCAGGGAAACTGCTTCTCCCTCTGCCTGCCGCTTCCCCTGCTTGTGCTCACTCTCTGTCTCTCTCTGGCAAATAAATAAATAAAATCTTTAAAAAAATTTGAGGAAAATGTACAGAGACCTCCCATGTACTCCCTGCCCCCACACATGCAAAGCCTCCCCCATGATCAACATCCCCTAGCAGAATGGGACATTTGTTACAGTTGATAAACGTACACTGACACATCATTATCACCCAAGATCTGTACTTTCCATTAGCGTTCGTTCTATGGATTTGGACAAATGTATAATGACATGTGCCCATCACTATGGTATCATACAGAGAAGTTTCACTGCCCTAAAATTCCTCTGTGCTCTGCCTATTCATCCCTCTTCACCCTCCACCCCTGGCAACCACTGATCTTTTGACTGTCTCCATCGTTTTGCGTTTTCCAGAATGTCACATAGTCCGTAGCCTTTTCAAACTGGCTTCTTTCACTTCATCATATGCACTTGAGCTTCCTCCACATCTTTTTCATGGCTTGATATTGCATTTCTTTTTAGTGCTGAGTATCCTCCATTGTCTGCATGCACCACAGTTTATGTATCCATTCGCCTACTGAAGATACCTTGGTTACTTCCAAGATTTGGCAATTATAAACAAAATGGCTATAAATGTCTGTGTGCAGGTTGTTGTGTGGATATAAGTTCTCTACCCCTTTGGATAAATATCAAGGAGCACAATTGTTGGATCACATGGTAAGAACATATTAAGTTTTGTAAGAGACTGCCAAACTGTCTTCCAAAGTGGCTGTATCATTTTGCATTCCCACCAGTGATGAATGAGAGAGAATTCCTATTGTTGCACATCTTCACCAGCATTGGGTGTTATCGGTGTTCCAGATTTTGTCCATTTTATTAGGCATGTGGTGGTATCTTGTTATCTTAATCTGCACTTCCCAGATGACATATGATATGGAGCCGGTTTGGGAAACTTTTAAGTGAACTGTAAATGCAGTCCTTCTCTCCACTTCAAATCACAGAAAGTTGTTCATCAGACTATAAGGATTTCTATTCATTCGTTCACTCACTCATTCTTTCATTCATTCATTCACTCACTCACTCACTCACTCAGCTGTCCACAAATATAGTGTTCCTACTACATACCAGACACAGTGCTAGTTGCTGGGGATAAAACAGTGAAATAATTGTAGTTGTTAAAAAAAATAGTACCAAGAATGTTTCCTATTCAACCACCACCAAAATCCTGGGATATATGGAAGCTCCCCACTCTAACACTGACATGTGTCAAATTTGAGTTGACATTAAATTGGGTCAGCATTCAGTGGTGACAGAGGGAATCGGGACTAATGTTTTTTTTGTTTTTTGTTTCTTCAAGATTTATTTATTTATTTATTTTAGAGAGACAGAGAGGGAGCGTGCACATGCGTGTGATCGCTCACATGCATGTGAGTGGAGGGGAGGGACAGAGGGAGAGGGAGGGAGAGAAACAGACTCCCCGCTGAGCATGGAGCCCCATGCAGGGCTTGATCCCACAACCTTGAGACCATGAGAGCCTAAACCAAGAGTCGGAGGCTCCACCGACTGAGCCACCCAGGCACCTCTCAAGATTAACGTTGAGTTTAATTTCCTCCCAAATGTAGAGAATTAGCTGAACTAAGGAAGATATGGGAAGAGAGGCCTCGGTCTTGATTTGGCAACCAGCACACAGACTTCTCTTCCATTCTGCTGTAGGGCATTGGCATGACATTGACCCTGCAAAGACCACACAGGTCGGTTTTCGGTCAACAGGAGAGAAGGTCCTTCTTACTAAAAGGGTCCAACCCCTGGTTCTGATGAGTGGTATTTTGTTTAGCAACAAGAGCCGGTCTTCACATTAGGCTAGTCTTCTACCATATCTTAATAACGCCTTGAAAAAATATTCATTATTTATATTTATATTTGCATCAAAGAGTTTATCTGAGATCAGTTTGGAAAGATGGATTTATATGTTGTATTTACATAAAATAGTATTTACTACTTTAAGGACTCAATAAAATACCAAAGAAAGGTTACTTGAATTTGGGGCATAAAGAAAGGGGTCAAAGTTATATGGCATTCCAAGGGGCCTGTCACAGCTCTGCCCAAGAGTAGAGGGAAAAAAAAAGTTAGTCTCACATTATCTTAGAATTTATTTTCTTCTCTTTATTGATTTTGGCCTTGGCAAGTCTTGGAATTATGGTCTCAAAGACCTTGGGGATTCCCAAGCGATCACCTGCTTCATTTTACTGATCAGGAAATTGGAAGTTCAGAAAGGTTAAGTGATGCTTATGGTTGTCTATTGTATTGGTAACAGAGAATTTACTGGACACAGACACGGGGGAAAAGCACAGCTGTTGTTTTTTTCTCAGAAAAGGCTCTCAGGCAGCACAACATCTGGAACATGATATTTGGAATATCTTATATGGCTATCGAGAGTTTCATAAACAAGTCAGAAGTACTTCCATAAAAGGAATTATTGATCAGCTGTTGCCACATTGTTTTATCTGCAGTACCGGGGGTTAGCTCTTTTCTGCTAAATTTGAAAGCAGTTAACATCACTTTCAACTTTTGCCTCTTTTACTTTGCTCTAAGTGTGCCAACACAAAATGTCCAGGGTTGTTCCTTTGAATTTCACAGCTTCCTTCTGCACCACTTTGCTTAAGCAGCAGGACACACACTCGCTGTTTATCTAATAAAATTGCAAATGTGTGTGTGCATGCATGTGTGTGTGTGTAAAACCTAGCGGGTCCAGGGAATTTTACTACCCAGTTTAACAACTCAATAAATGGGATTTTACATTACAAGCATTTTTTTCCTTCTCTATGATGAAGAAACGATTGGTCTTTTAATTTAAAGTCTTCCCTTAAAAAGAAAGTTGCCTCAACTACAATAAATTCTGGATAAAAATGTTTCTGCTAATTAATTTTTCACTGAGCCAACCAGTCTGCCAACCAAGCTGCTTCTTTACTTGAATTCAAATTGACAGTGAAATATTTTAAAGCAATAGATTTGTGGTTTCTTGTCTTTTTAAACTTTTTTTGATTATTTAAAATCCAATACTGCAGGGTGTAATTATCTTTTTCAACAAATATTTGCCATGACTTTGGAATTAACTTGTACTCTTTTAGGAGCACAAGGTAAATAAAAAAGCACTTCCAGGTATGGAAATCCTAGATTCCAATTGACTATATGACCATGAAGAAAGCTCTTAACCTCACTGGGCCTCATTGTCCATGTTTATAAAGTAATAGAGTTGGGCTAGAGGATCTTTAATGTGTCTTCCGGTCTAAGATGTCATGACTCTCATGTCTCTTTATACTTAACTTGTCCAAGCAGTGTAGGAGACTTATCTGGTCCCAAGGCTTCAAATGGCTTCTAGATGTGAATGATTTCCCGACCTTTTATCTGTAGCCTCATCTGTCTCTGGAATGCTAGATGCATGTACCAAAGTAGTTTTTTGCTATCTCCATTTGGATGATGAGTAGGCATCTCTAATTTAACATGGTCACAGCAGAATTCCCAATCCACCTCCTTGACCTCCAGGTGAGGTTTCCCTTCATTTTCCCAAATCTGGGGGATGGCTTCACTGTCCATAAGTTGCTTAGGCCAGAAATCTAGGAGTTATCTTTAGTTCTCTCTCCTTCTCCACCAACATCCAGCTATTGGCAAAGCCCATTCACTCTGCCTTCAAAAGCTATCCTGAGTCTTTCCATTCATGTTCCTCTCCACTCCCCTTACCCTCAGCCAAGCCCTCAGTATCCCTCTCCCAGACCACTGCAAACATAGCCCAGCTTTTGGTCTTCCTCTCTGCAGACTACTTTCTGCACAAAAAGTAAAATGAGCTTTTATTTATTTTTTTTTAAGATTTTTTTTAAATTTATTTGACAGAGAGAGAGAGAGATCACAAGAAGGCAGGCAGGCAGGCAGAGGGAGAGGGAGAAGCAGGCTCCCCGCCAAGCAAGGAGCCCGATGTGGGGCCCGATCCCAGGACGCCGGGATCATGACCTGAGCCGAAGGCAGACACTTAACCGACTGAGCCACCCAGGTGCCCCTAAAATGAGCTTTTAAAAATATAAATCAGACACTGTTCCTCTCTTGCTTAACACCGTTCTGTGGCTTCTTATCACAACTAGGATAAATTGGAACTCCTCACTTTGACTTATAAAGCTCTAAATGATATGGCTCCTGTCTTTGTCTACTGCTGCATCTTTCCCTTTCAACTTCCCCTAGTTCTCTCCAGTAACTCTGACCTTCTTTCCTTTCTTTTACCATGCCTCTCTGAGTCAGGGTTCTCCAGAGAGGACCAATAGTGCATTGATATTTATGTTTATATTTACATTTGCATTTATATTTATAAAGGGATTTATTATAAGGAATTGGCTCATGGGATTACAGAGGCTGAGAAGTCCCATGATCTGCCATCTGTGAAGTAGAGACCCAGGGGAGCCAATGGTGGGTTCTATCCTAAATCCAAAGGCCTAAGAACCGAGAAGTGTAAATCTCAGTCTGACGGCAAGAGAAGACCAATGGTTCAGCTCAAATAGTCAAGCAGAGAGAGAAAATTCTCCCTTTCTCTGCCCTTTTGTTCTGTTCAGGCCCTCAGTAGACCGAATGAAATGGCCATCAACATTGGGGAGGGCAATTTGCTTTACTTAGTTTACCAGTTCAAATGCTAACCTTCTCTGGAAACACCCTCAGAGGCACACCTGGAAATAATGTTTAACCAAATATCTGGGCAACCAAATATACTATGACCCAGTCAAGTTGACCCAGAAAATTAACCATCACACATTCTAACCCCACTCCTCTCTTAGGGTCCTTGTGATAATTCTCTCATCTGCTTCAAGTTCTTTTCCCATAATCTCATAGCTGGTTCCTTTGTGTTATTTAATTATCACCTTGAGAGTCATCTTCTCCAAAAGAATCCTTCCCTAACCATCCAACATAAAGTAGCCACCCAAGTTACTATTTATCATGTCATTTTAATTATCAGCAGAACACTTATGACTATCTTATAGCTTTCTTGCTATTTGTTTATTTATTTTTTGCTGTCTTTCTCCATAAAATATAAGTTCCATAAGGACAGATACCTTATCTTGACCACCAAAGTGTCCCTAGCACCAGAATAGTGCTGGCATATGATAGGATCTCAAATACTTGTTGAATTAATGTTGAATAAAGGAAATCTCTCAGAACCTTAAGAACCCTAGATAGTGTTAACTAGATAATATTGTTTGTTCCCTTAAATATTTGCTCACACGTGAATGGTGATTTTGGAAGGAAGTTTCTGCATTATGGACACATTATAAATCCCTTGAGACCTCTTAAGGATTTATCTAATAGACGTGGTTGCATATGGTGGTAGAGTTGTTATAAGCCCCATATGAAGCACCATATGTTTGAAAATCAATAGGAAAAATAGTCAATGGAAACAGGCCCATAGGTAATCCAGACATTGGAAATATCAGACAAGGCCTTTAAAATAACTATGATTACTATGTTCAAGAAAATAGAAAAGATGACTTAGAATCTATTAAAAAAGAATAACATGAGAATTCTAGAATTCTAGAATTGAAAAACCTGCTATCTAATATTAAGAACCTATTGAATGGGTTTAATAGTAGATTAGACACAGAAGAACAGAGGAAAGACAAGTTAATAGAAAACATTCAACTGAAGCACAGATAAAAGAATGGGAAGAAAACAGAAGAGAAGATAAAAGATATATGAGACACCGTGAAAAGTTCTAACTTATAGGTAATCAGAGACTTGGAGAGGAGAGAAAGAATAGGACAGAAGCTATATTTGAAGTGTATTGGCTGGGCATTTTCCAAAACTGATGAAAAACATCAATCTACAGATATGAGAAGTTTAATGAATCCCAAGTAGGATAAATACAAAGAAATCACACATCAGAGCATCATATTAACTGCTGAAAATGGAAAAACAAAAGCAAAGGAAAAAAATAATAAAATCGGTCAGAGTTGTGAAGCTAGGTGAAGCTGTAAAGGACCTAGACAACCCAGAAACTGGGAGGTTTGTCCTTGAATAATCTAGAACACAATGTGAATTAATTTTAGTTATAGCTATAGTTTTATTCGTACCAATAGGTTTAAAAAATAAATTATATATTGTCACACATTGGATTCATTATTTTGGTCACTCCTCAACATAGTTTTCATTCATTCATTCACTCACTCACTCATCCATTCAACCATTCTTGCAGATATTTATCCAAGCACCTTGTATGTGTCAGTCCCTGGATTATCCTCTTGGGATATGGTAGCAAACAAGAGAGATACAGTTTTTGCCTTCTTGGCACTGCCCCACATACTTAAAAAAATGTATTGCTTATTACTCTCATCCATTCTACAAAGAGGCACATTTTACAGATGAAGAAACTTAAATGCAGAGATATTAAGTAAATTTAGCATGGTTACAGAGCCTGTAAACAACAGAGTGATTCAAACCCAGGTATGTTGGATGTCAAAGCTCAGATTCTCTCTCCTGGACCACCTTGTCTATCACTTTTCCCTTCTGTTTATCCCATCCCTACAGATCCTTCCAAGTGCAACTGAAATCCTTCGTTCTCTCTGAGATCTTTGACTAAACTGTTGACTCTCTTCTCCTGAAGGCCCATAGCATTCCTTGCCTGTGCCACACAAGTTAGCACCACCTTTTATGCTGTCTTGTTGAAAGATACTCCAAGTAATTTGCGTGGCCTTCCTCAAAGCCCTGAAGGTTGAGGTCTTAACATTCTTCTGGGTTCTTTTGTACCTAGCCCAACACTGAGTGTCATTATATATTTGCAGCTTAATTAGAATCTAAGTGTCATCCCTTTATCCTAACTTCTGGATTAAAATTGAACCAGAAGGAAAGGGAAGGGAGAACATTTTGATAAGCCCACAGTGATCTTTTTAACCTGTGGGCTATGGATTCCATAAGTCCCCTAAAATAGTTGCCATATTTTATATGTCTTTATAGATGTATGTGATTGTCTCAAATTCTCAAGGGAGTGTAAGATCCACAAAAGGTTAAGAAACATTCAAAGTCATCCTGGTGGCCCACTTATTAATGCCCCATCTCACTTTTCTCCGCATCTTTCTTTTTTTATCTAGAAAATTAGAATTTACATTTTATGAGGCATCACAGGTCATTTCCCCCTTGACACTCATCCTTGTGGCCTGGCAGAGAAAAAGTGCCTGTTTTCACTTTGCAACAACAAAAACAACAACAACAAATTTCAATCCTAATCATTCTGAGGCAACTATGAGAAGTAAGACATGCACCACTACATCTCCGACAGGCTTGTACAGTCCAGTTTTACTATTCAGCTCTTACTAAAACGCTACTCCTCTGGGAGGAAGAAAAAAATCCCTGTATGAGTTCTTTAGCGCCAACAAACATCTTAAAGGAAATATGAAGTAAAAATCACATTGACCGTATCAAAGATACAGTAGGGAGAAGGAATGACCAGAAACTGAGAAGGAGAAGGATGGTGGAATAAGTAGATTATATAAAGTAGAGTGAGCTGAATTGGGAAGTAGGAAGGTAAGGAGGCACAATTTCCTAAATCCATGAGCTGTAAGAATAAGCCACTGAGGAGAGTCGAGGCTGAGATTTTCTGGTAACATACACCCCAGTATGATGACCCAGGAATAATTTTTAGGGCAATGAGAGAACACATCCATCCAAATAAATTAGCCTTCCTAGTTTGACATTAACAAAAGCAAATTCCATCACGTGATCTAGCCTACATAGCCTCCTGCCAGTAACAAATTTAAGGGCATCATGGTGTTTCACACTCACAACTACCAAGAAGTGATGAACTTTTCATTTAAAAATTTTCTTGGCCTGCACCTGTGGCTCTGCCCTTGGAATTCTGTTCTAGAAATTAAGATAACACACTATACAGAACCCTAGCTTACATCAGTGGGATGGACTAAATCGGTGCTTCTAAGGGTTCTCACTTCTGCCAAATTCCTATGAAAAGGAAACATTGCCCAAGGGAATGAATTTAGGGCTCTTGTTTGTGTTACTAACTTTGTCTCTAATCCAAGTTCCCATTTTACTTGGCAGATATTCTGATGAGACACACATGGTGATCAATCCCACTTTTCAGATAGCATGAACCAGGGCACACGAGGATAAGGAAGGGTGCCATTTTCACAGGAAAGGAAAGCTACATGTTTGAGACAGTGGTTGGCCTTTGGACACAGCAGAGTACCCAAAGCTTCCTGGTTTGCCCTCTGTGTTCTACCTCAGTCCTATGATGGATCATTCCTTCCCCCTCTTTGAATCCTATAAAGAGGATCATAGACAAGGATTATTTCTGAAGCCTATCTCCAAACCTCAGCCCATTGCATATGTCTCTCTTCCTTCGAATTTTGTTCAAATATCAAAACTAGCTTTGCTTCAAAGCCATGGTATGTGCCTTGACCTACCCCCCCCCCCCCCCCCCCGCCTCGCCAAATTGATAACTGGATTCTTGTGTTGTTTCCCTGTCCTGCTAAATTATCTAGTAGCATAGGCTCTCTAAGGAAAGCTCCTCAGTCTCAGCCCGGAGGCTAGGGACTCTTTATTCACCAGTGAAGTATCTTAATTCGGACGGTTGATCTTATCTCTGGGTCCTTGCTGCTTTGCCAGCTCCAGACCCGAGCATGCGAGCGCGCCCTGTGATGGCAGCCGAGGCAAAATTGGGCGCCTGCCGCGGTGGATGTCATCACAGCACCCGTGAATGGCTTGGTGCCAGCCTGGTCCACTTCTGGGTCCAATTTTAAGTCTTGCTCTGGGTCCTGCTGCCTCCTAATCTACCTGTCCTTTCACAGGCACCTGGCTGCATCCAACTGGGTTCTGAGGTACAAAATATGTCTTGCTCAAGAGTAGATCCTTAAAACTCCCCAGCCCAAGATTTGGAATTGTTCTAGACTCCAGAATTTTCTAGAATCCAAATTGGCATAGGGCCAATGCCGCACAGGTTGGGTTAATGGTTTCAGCTGCAAGGGGAGGAGAGCTGGAAGCTGGGGAAGAGGGGGCTGTCAGGGAGTAGTAACTAAGCTTCTCCTGAGAACAGGAAGAGAATGGAAGGAAAAAACAATAAAGAGAATATTAATCCCAGCTTTATCTTCCTCTTTTCTCTCTCTTCTGGTGATTCCCAGGCCCAACCGGGGCTCAGACTCACTGCATGAGATGACTGATGTGGGTGGGCCAGGGACCGCATCCCAAAAAACATGACTGTGGAGGTAACGTGACCACAACCAGTGGCCCAGAGCATGTGGCATCACAGGCGAAGTCATGTTCACATCTAGAAAAGGACCCATTCGGACCCGAGAGAGGACCAAGTCGTATCCAGTGGTTGGGATAGATCTCAGGACAGCAGCCCCAGGATGTTCAGTGGTCCTGCAGCCGTTGCAGGCAGGAACGGTCAGGCACGGTGCCCCGGTGGGGGCTGCAAGCAAAGGAAGGCAGACTTCCTCCAGCTGGGCCAGGGAATCTTGGGCTTCTTGGGTCTCCCTCCACCTTCCCATGAAAGGCCACTGAAAAGGCCGAAGGCAGACGCTTGACTGTCTAAGCCATCCAGACATCCCAGGACCCTGCTTTTAAAGAGCAATCACTTAGCAAACGATATAAGCCATACACGCAAGCAGGTAAATTACAAGACAGTATCTGGTAGGTTTTGTGAGTTGCAAAGACAATAAACACCTTTGCAATGTTTTCCTAAGTATGACCCATGGTGTCATCTGTATTCGAATCACTGAAGGTTTATTAAACATGTTAATTTCTAGACCCAACCCCAGTCCTACTGAAACAGAATCTCTGGAAGGGGGACTTTGGAAATTGTGTGACTAAAAAGCACACCAGATGAATCCTTGTACCACAAAGTTAAGAACCAGCGCCTCAGAGCTCGGAAGATCGAAAATGTTTCCTCCACCAGGTGACCAATCGCCAATGTGACAGTGACATAGGAGATTCCCTGAAGGAGGCTCCTATGGGGAATACCATTGCAGAATTCATCACATTGGGATGTAACTTCCTTTTCCTTGTCTGTCTGTCTTTCCAGTGGATTAGGAATTCCTCGAGGGGAGAGATTTGTCTTCTTCGCTGGAATCCAGTCAGCCCATAGCTGGCTCTCAATAAATGTTGGTTGAGCAAATGAATAATTGTGGGTGATCTAAACAGGTTTGAGGAAATCTAGGACAGGGTTCTGGGAGGAGAAGAGACACAGGCAAAATTTTAGTGTTGGGAAAGTCAAGGTCAATAGTCAAGTATGTCGGAGAGAAAGGATAATTTAGGTGAATAAGTGGGTATAGGGTAGAGAGCAAAATCACAAGAGAGAGTATGAGGGTCCTCAAGTGCTCAGAGAGGGGTATAAACTGTATGCTCTGTATTCTGTGGATGATGGGGAGTCACTAAGGCCTGGGGGCCAGAAAGTGATGGAACCAGAATGCATTTTAGGACAACTAATTATTTGGCCATGGGCTGCTTCCCTGGGAGGAGGAAGTGAGTGGACGCAGGCAGCCATGGCCGAACCCTGGGAGTAGCTAGGGACTGGCTTGGTCAGTAGAGGCAGGACTTGCTGAGATTTTACATTCAAGCATCATAATCATCCAGGGTCCTGATGCCCCCCACCCAAAGAAATTTTTGTTCTTTTTCTAGCACTCATCTGTTTGGACTCCTGGGTTTGATGGGCTTTTCTCCCTTGGCTGCCCAAAGAGCACATCTCATCTGGCATGAGAATAACTGGGAAGCATTGCTCAGGATGTTGGGGACAGAAGCAGTGGTCAAGAGATGAAGGGGCCTGAACTGAGGCAGAGGCTGTGGGGATGGTCAGGAGAGGCCAGGTATAAGAACAATTTCTGAGACAGAACCTATAGAATTTGGTGAATGAACGTGAAGCAGAAAAAAGGGCATGTTAAGGATAATTTTGAGGTTTCTGGATGTTAATTATAGAGCTATAGGAAGAGGGTGCTTGGAGCAGAAGGACAAATAATTCAGCTTGGGGCATAATGAATTTCAATTTGAGGTAACGGCAAAATTTCCATCCAGGTAGAGGGGTCTTGAAACCTACTGGAGACAGAGATTTGAAGTTCAGGAGGAAGGTTGGTGCTGGTTGTTGATTATTTGTGATCATTCGAAGGCATAGAAATGGATGTGATCACCCAGAAAGAGCAGGTGGAAAGAAAAGAGAAAAGGGCCAATGATAAACACCAGCATTAAGAGATGGACAGAGGAGGAGCCAGCGAGAGAAACCAAGAAGGACTGGCCAGAAAGGCAGAAGGAAAACCAGGTGAAAGTGGAGTTCAAGAAAGGCAAGAGTTTCCAGAAATGGCAGTAGCAACATCACACAGCACAAGGAGGTAGAGTAAGCCATGCAGCACTCAGTGCATTGGTGGAAGCCATCAGTGAGAGCCAGGTTGAGGAAGGCATGGGAGGAGGGGAGGTGGATGGAAACCATGGCCCCCACGGATGGTCACCTTCCTCACCGAGTAACAGTCTCTGGACAACTGAACACAAAGGAATTCAACATGACAGATGGAGGGCGATGCCTTTCATTGAGACCTCTACTCCGATTCTCTTCAATCCACCCTGCTTTCATTTAAGACCCCAACCATTTGTTCCTGGGCTTATTCAGGGCTGCTAATCATAGTGTAAGTGAAAGCCTTAATGATATCTTTGCCTTCTTGTTTTGTAAGAAATTTTTCCACTTCCACATTTAATTTTTTAAGGAATCAGTTCTTAGCTCTTTGAGACAAAATAATCCATCTCATGTTGAAAGTTTCTTATTGTCAAGTTCAATGTCATTGGGAAGAGTCAATAGATGAATTACAAGTATTTACCATAATGTGATTTCTATAAGACAAAGAGAAAAAGCTGAATAAAGAGGATGAACTGGATATTGAAACCCTTTCTTCTCTATTAAAAAAAAAAACAGCAAAAGTGATGTTTTTCCTGTCACTATGGAGGTTTTGTTTTGCTTTGTTTTATTTTATTTTTATTTTGGCCCAACTTCTACTGTATTACATTCTTTGGAGTCATAGAAAAGACTCTACCCTGCCTGTGGTACCAGAAACATGTGTACCCAACCCACCCCATTTTACCCGTGCAGAAAGGTATCAACGTCTCTGGTTGATTCATGTATTACCAACAGCCAAGGTAGTCAATTCACCATAGGAGCAACTGGCTTGTTTTATGGCCACAGATGGCCCCACACCTAAGTGTTACAGCAGGAGGAACCTGGTCATAGAGAGAGTGGAGGATCAATGCAAACCCAATGCTACTGCTTGAAAAACAATGGCTAGGTTGGTACAACTGGTATCCGAGAGAGTCTATGGGACAAGGCCCTTGTATCAGTTGACGGAAGCTGACTCTGGATGATCTAAGCAGAAAATGCATTCATGTACAGCACGCTGGGTGGCCCACAGGAATCTTCAGGAGGGCTGGAAACCGGCGCTAAGGTGATACAGCTTGGGTCAAGCCCCAGAGTGTAGACTGGTCTGGTGATGGCCCTTCCATAGACCTCAAGGACACTACCCTCTGCCCTAAAGCTGCTGCCACCACTATGGCTACTGGATTCAGTACCTCCCACTTCTTCCTATCACCAGCCGCAGGGGGCACCTAGATTATGACCCTCCCCTCCACTGGAAGAAAGGCTAGGGAGGTGGTTTCTGGCATTTCCAGTTTTTAGTGGGGAGGTGGCTCTGCTTCCTGAGGTTGGGGGTTCTCCAGACACAGAAAGGAGGTGTCATCCTGGGCAACCAGAAAGACAAATGTCATTCTTGCACTTGAGACCTGGGACTCTGTCTTCACCTTCATTATGGGCCCAGATCCATGCCCTGAACAGCATAGGTGCTGACAAAACTTTTGGTTGTGAATGCTCTGCCAACATCCATTCAGGAGTGAGTTATACTTCGCAGATACTATTAGCCTAGAGAGCTGAGCAACTTGACAATACATGTAGTCTGTGCTTTTTAAAGCTATGGCTTCTTTTTTGAACCCATTATAGTGTGGCCATATTATATTCACATTTTTTTGAGGGTGGGAGAAGGAGCAGAGGGAGAGGGAGAGAGAATCTTTTTTTTTTTTTTTTTAAAGATTTTATTTATTTGTTTGAGAGAGAGAGAATGAGAGAGAGAGCACATGAGAGGGGGGAGGGTCAGAGGGAGAAGCAGACTCCCTGCCGAGCAGGGAGCCCGATGCGGGACTCGATCCAGGACTCCAGGATCATGACCTGATGCCGAAGGCAGTCGCCCAACCAACTGGGCCACCCAGGCGCCCAGGGAGAGAGAATCTTAAGCAGGCTCCACACCCAGTGTGGAGCCCGATGCGGGGCTCCATCTCACAACCCTGAGATCATGACCTGAGGTGAAATCAAGAGTCAGATGCTTAACCAACTGAGCCACCCAGGCGCCCGTATATTCACATTTTTTGATGGGATCTATGTCAAAACCATTAACAAAACTCACTATCTACTCAATGAAAATCTCCTTCTGACCCCCATGAGTACATTACAATTTGCATGGTATAAAAACTAAGGGAATAAAAGTGTTTAAACCTCTGGTCTCTGTTAAGTTAGAGAGAGAAAAGATATCCTCAGCATTTTAAGATGAACATCTTAAAACTGTACTCGGGGTGGCAAGCAATATAATCTGTAGTGTTATTTGACAAGATTGTTCTTCCTCATCACTGTCCACCGAAAGGGAAAGCATGGAGCTGATTGACTGGCAAGCCATCCATTTTCTGTGAAATGAGGAAAGCACTGGGGGCTGAAATGGTAAAGTTATCAAATATCTTACATCCAAACAGCTACCTTAAAATGACTTCCACACAGGCAACGTTTTCTTCCTGACAGTAATGTTTGCCATTTTAACGTACAATATGGTGCCTTGCAGACACTAGAAACTCAATGAGTTTCTTGCTGGTGATAACTGCTAAAGATAACATAAATTGCCTCTTATTTTGGTAACAAAAAACTTGGTGGGTTTTTTTTTTTTTTTTGGACCCTAAGGAGGAATTTTCATGTCTTATACCAGAAGTACAGGTGAAGCATTAGACCTACTGTGTAGGCATTACTGATTTTGATGCATTTTTAAAAAATTATTGTTATTGATAGATGAGCATTTGTTGCAGAGAAAGAAGAGTTCCTATATACCACTCACCCAACTTCCTGTAATGTTAATATCACAAATAACCATGACATGTGTATCAAAACTAAGAAATTGACATTGATACAAGCTGTCAACTAAACTACACACTTCTTTGGATTTCCCTACCATTTCTTGTCAATGCAAAACTTTAGTACTTATTTGGATTTGAGGGTCCCACCCAGCTATAGAACTACATTAATTCAGATGGACTGGGATTAGATATAGAAGTCGCTCAGAAAGACTATAAATCTACCACTTTGTGTGCCAAACATAAATTATTTTAAATTTTGGTCCTAAATATTTTGCATGCATGCTCTGATTTCATCCTCCCCAGAAACCTAGAGGGTGGATACTATCATATCCACTTTATAGCTAAAATGGCGGGATTTGGGATTCCAAGCAATGTTTGCCAGATAGCTTAGCTGGGAAGTGGCACAGCCAGGATGTGGACTAAGGCCTCTCAGATTCCAAAGCCCATGGCCTTGACCATCACCACTACAGTACCGACTCAAGGGCATTTATCACAGGTGTGATACTACTGTTTCTCTCCATCTGCAGTCTTGCTCAGGACCCACCTTCCGAAGGTCATCTGGATCAGCTGTGGCAGGTGATCCCGATGTTGGGGGGGGGTTGTCCTGTAATGAGGACATGTGACTCTAAGTAAAGGGGGGTTTTCTGTGATGTGTGGA
Source organism: Phoca vitulina (assembly GCF_004348235.1). Lineage (NCBI taxonomy): Eukaryota > Metazoa > Chordata > Mammalia > Carnivora > Phocidae > Phoca > Phoca vitulina. The sequence goes on along the minus strand of NW_022589710.1, from coordinate 58,004,168 downwards.
GTCATTTCAACCCTCAACACCCCGACCCTGCACGCTCAAACAGGAAGCTCTCCCTGGCAGCGTGGGGCTGGCCCCCGGCTGGACTGCCCTCCAGCCAGAGGAGCTGAAAGGAGCACAGTGCAAACATCCCCACGTGCCTTTTGCTTTTCTTTCCTGTGTTTCAAGGCTCAATTAACGCGTGTAAAGTGATCTGAAATGCAGGAATAAAAAGAGCTGGGGAGCTGCAGAGTGTTGGTCATTACCTGAGGTGAGACAGCTGAAAGAGGGAGGCCCAAGGAGACAAAGGGGGTCTGGGGAGAGGCGAGGCCTTCAGCTCAGCAGCCTGCTGGTTGGCATAGAGCCAGATCGGGCTGTTTCTCGCAGTGCTCTGTCCCAAGCCCTGTCTCAAGGCCTCCATTGCAGTTCTGCTCAGAATTCCTACAGGACTGAGCCAAAGCTGGGGAAAATGGGTCCTTGGACCCAAACTGCAGCCAGTTCTATAACCGGCCCTACAGACAATGAGATGCCCCCCATTCTCCACTGTTGCCAACACAGGACCGTCTGCAAATTACTGGATCTGGTCAATGAAGGAAAGAATGTGATCAATACTGAAGATATGAATGACACCAAGTGAGCTTTGTTCATTCCTTTTGACAAGCATGGATTCATAGTAGTGATTTTATACTGTCACCTGTGGGAGGCAATAAATCCCTTATAAAGTGATGGGTAAAAATTAATGAAGTCCGAGTCACGTGCTATTTCACCATCACCCAAGTGTGTGTTAGTGAAAGGGTGAGGCTACTGGTTTCACAGAGAATGTTAAGCCTTGTGACATCATAGGGTGAAGGCAGGTGGCATTTTATTGCAATGTAAAGCCTACAAAGAAGCAAGTGAAACATCTTTCTTTCAGTATAACTTGATACCACCTGAATCTAGAAAGTTAGAGAGCGTTACATGGTTCTCTCCAATGGGGCAAAGATGTCTGTGCATCTCTGTGTATATATAAACGGTGGCTATATATACAGCCTATTCTAAACTGTTTATGATGATGGAGGAGAAAAGGGTATGTTTGGATAACCCAAAGTTTACTTTCATCATGTCTTTATGTCCTGCTCAGGCTAATAGTTGGGTTGTTATCCATCTCTCGAGCCCACAAACTGAGGATGTGCCTACTGGCTGCTCCGTACAGCTTGGCAACCAGAGCAGGAGGTCTGCTGCCCCTGACTTCAGTTCGAGAATTCCAGAGGACTCCAGGAGGTCTGGCGTGGGGTCACGGGTCCACTCCAGGCCCAATCCTATGGTCAGAGAGGGAGGCTCATACTCCAAGTTGCCTTTTCCCATTCAACACCAGGGCCATCAAGTGAAATAGAAAACCCCCAAAGGAGAGCCAGGTAGCCATCCCCACCTCCGTCTATTCCGACTGAGCAGTGAGAGGCCAGAAGAATCTCTTGTCCCCAGCCTGCAGCAAGGGACTTCTCCATGGCCAGGATCCACGAAAGACGTCAAGTTTGTTCTTTTCTGGGCATTGCATTTGTGACTGGTTCCCCCTGGAATTGTGTCTGTGCAATGCTTCAGCACATGTAACATCCCGTGTTGCCCATGGGTCACTGAGGGGTCATTTGAAGCCACCAATGATGGCGCCCTTCAGGTGTGCATCAATTCTTGCCTGATCTAGTTCAATAATGACCTCCTAAGTCTCCCTGTCTCTGCCCTGTTCCCTTCTAAATCATTCTCCCTACAGGTCCTGGAATGATTCTTATAAAACACAGAGTCCCTTTCAATACCATGATGGTACATTTTATGCCAGCTTTACTGGGCCATGGGGTGCCCAGATAGTTGGTCAGATACTGGTTATGTCTGCGATGGTGTTTTGGATGAGATTAACATTTGAGTCAGTAGACTGAAAAAAGGGGATTGTGCTCCCTAATGTGGGTGAGCCTCATCCAATCAGTTGATGGCCTGAATAGGACAAACCAGAAGAAAACTCCTCCTACCCAACTGCCTTGAGCTGGGACATCTGTTCTTTTCTGCCTTTGGACTGGAACTAAAACATCGGCTCTTCCTAGATCTCGAGCCAGCCAACATTCAAGCTGGAACAGCACCATGGGCTTTCCTGGGTCTCCAACGCGCTGGCTGCAGATCTTGGGACTTGTCAGCCTCCATAATCTTGTGAGCCGATACCTTATAATAAATCTTTCTCTATATATTTACATCCTACTAGTTCTGTTTCTCTGGAGAACTCTGACTGATACAAATACCTTCTTATCTACTAGCTTCATTCATTCATTCATTTAAAAAAATTTATTGAGCACCTGCTATCGGCTGGACACTGCTTCAGGTTCTTGGAAATGATCACTGAACTAAATAAAGAATCCTGGCCCGTCGAACGTTTACTCATGTGTGCGGGGGGTGGGGGGCGGTGGTGATGGAGGGAGACAGGTAATGAATAATAGGAACAAGAGGATTAGTAATGTGTTAGAAGGTGGTCAGTACAAGGGGCAGAGGAAAAAGCAGAGCAGGACGTGGAGGATCAAGAAGCATCGAGAAAGGGATATTGGAGCAAAGGTTTACAGGAAATAAAGCGGCTTGTCATGTGGACATTACGGTAAGTTCACAGTGGGGGGACACTGGCCCCTGCTTCATCTCCAGTGGGATCTGTGGGAGCTTCCTCATTAGAAACCTTTGTTTTAGCCACGCTGCTCCCAAGCAGCCCTCTGACCTACCTACCTTGACCTTTGCCCAGGCCGACAATGTCCCCTTAGTGAAGACCCTCCTCTCCCTACTCTTGTTTGCATCTTAACCGCTCCTTGTCCGGGAAGACTCAGTTTCATGGCTCCTACCAAGGATGCCTACCCCGGTGATTTCTTGACCCTTTTTAGTGTCCCACAGACTTGAATTTGAGCTGCAATTGTCCCCCTATGTATCATGCAACTTGGGGCGAGTTTGTTCATCTCTAAAGTGGGAATAAAATGATTCCCTGCTTAGAAGGTTAAGAGACTAGAAATGAGAAAAAAGCACCTAACATGACTCTGACTCTTAGCTGCTGTAATTATTGTTCTCATGTCCCTCCTCCCCTGTTCCTCTTCTCTCTGTGCTCCCAGAGACTCCAGGGCCTGCCCCTCCAAGGCCGGTCACATTCAAGAGCGATCTCCAACCAGCCTACCTTCCCAGCCCTGCTCCACACCCTGGCTGGATGTCCTGTTTCCTCACTCATGGCTCCCACCTTCCTCTCATCAACCTCACCCCAGACCACATTCTGGCTTCAGACTCAGGTGTTTTCCTGGCTTCCCAGAACCTCTTATCCCTTGCTGGATGGGATATTTCTTGATGTTTTGACTATCAAACTCTGTGCTTTAGCTCCCTGTAAGCAAGCCCCAGACCTGCTGGACCAGATCTATGGCCCCTGCTAGGGAAGGGAAGCAAGGGGGTTTCTGTAGTGGGGAAACAAAGCCATGGCAGTGTTTACCACAGAAGGATGTGTGAAGACATTATTTTTATGACTGTTTTAAATGTACAGACAAATCAAGAAGCTACTACAGAGTTCCCACATACCTCATTCCCAGTTTGCCCTGTTATTAGCATCTTACATGTTAATGTGTTTTTAAATGTTTTAATTAATTAATTACTTTATTTATTTATTTTTAGAGAGAGAGAGAGCATGCATGCAAGCAGGGGGTATGGGGTGAGGGAGAGGGAGAGAGAGAATCCCAAGCAGGCTCCATGCTCAGAGTGGAGCCCAATACAGGGCTCGATCTCACGACCCTGAGATCATGACCTGAGCCAAAATCAAGAGGCGGATGCCTAATTGACTGAGCCACTCAGGCATCCCCTTACATGTTAATGTATGGTACATTTGTTACCATTAATGCACTAATATTGATAAATCACTGCTAAGTAAAGTCCATACTTAATGCAGATTTCCTTAGTTTTTCTGTCCCAGGATACATCGGCATACCATGATACGTTTAAGATTTTATTTTTTGATCCCAGGGTCCTGAGATCAAGCCCTGTGTCCCGCTTCCTGCTCAGCAGGGAGTCTGCTTCTAGCTCTCCCTCTGCCCCTCCCCCTCTTGTGCACGCATGCACGCACGTTCTCTCTCTCGCTCATTCTCTCTCAAATAAATCAAATCTTTTTTAAAAAAGATTTTATTTTTAAGTCATCTCTATACTCAATGTGGGGCTCGAACTCACGACCCCGAGATCAAGGGTCACATGCTCTGCAGACTGAGCCAGGCAGGCGCCCCATACCACAATACATTTAATTGTCATGTCTCCTAATCTCCTCTTTACAGTAATAGTTTCTCAGCATATCCTGGTTTTGATGACCTTGATCGCTTTGAGGAAGTACTGCTCAGGTATTTGGTAAGATGCCTTTCCATTGGAATCTGATAAGCACAGAAGGAATTTAATGCAGGGGATTGCTCACACAGGTGGTAGAGGATCTGAGACGGAAACAGGGGAATGTGAAGCTACCAAAGATTCATTTCAGCAGAAAGCCATTAACATTCTGAGATGGAAACAGGGGAAGGTGAAGTTACCCAAAGACTCATTTCAGCAGAAAGCCATTAACATTCCTAAGCTGGGATGTTAGCAGAATGTGGCAGGGTTACCCAAGCCAGGAGTTGGGGTCACCTGGCAGAAGCCTCAGCCAGTTGCCGCCACTGTGGCAGATGCTGTCAGAGGCAAGAAGTAGGTGAAGAAATTCTTTATCTTCTTTTTCTTTTTTAAGATTTTATTTATTTATTTGAGAGAGAGAGCCCGAGCACGAGCGGGGGAGGGGAAGGAGCAGAGGGAGAGGGAGAAGCAGACTCCCCGCTGACCCTGAGATCATGACCTGAGTCGAAACCAAGAATCAGATGCTTAACTGACTGAGCCCCCCAGGCGCCCCAATTCTTTATCTTCTTTCCTCCCAACCTCCACTCTTCTTTCAGTACCTCTTGTTGACCATACCTCGCCATTAACCAGCCGACCCAGGGGTCTGTGAACTCAGCCTGCAAATCTGCTCCTCGCCGTACAGAGCAGAGGGCGCCCCTGAGAACGGCTCTAAAGACAAAGTGGCCCATGACTGGGTCAGCTGGCCTTTGAACCCATAGCACCTGAGATGTGGTTTCACTATAGCACTACACCTCTGTTGAGCAATGTTTGCCTGAGCTTGGGCTCCATATGATGATGAGGGCCGTGAGGGCATTATTTTTTATACCCAGAGCCTAGAAGAGTACCTTGACCATATTAGGTTTTCGACGTGTGAGGTATACACGAATGAATGAGTGAATGAACGAATGAATGAATGACAGTTTCTTTGGACCAGCACCTCTTCTGGGATGCTCTAGCTTTGAGGAATTGCTCAGCACCAGCATGTCTTTTCAGCTTCTCACAACCTCCTATTGCTGCTAAGATTACTCTGAGCCTCGCATTTGCAACATTTGAAGGCCATGTGGACGGTGTGACTACAAACTAATTAGACCAGTTTTCAACGAAGGGATCCAATTAATTCATCAAGTAAGTAAGTAAGTTTTACATTAATCCTTTCGAGTTGTTGCTCAAGAAGGTCATCTGCATCTTCCAACGATGCTGCTACGCCCAGCCTCGTCCTCATGAGCTGCCCAAGGAAAGGAATGCATAATTTTTCAGAATAAAATGCCTCTGTCTTTTCAGCTAAATGTCACCGGGCCCTCACCTGCTGGTATTTAAGTGGGTGGGACACATCATCAGAGAAGTTACATTTCCTTGCAGCCGGGGGGAGGAGGCAGTGGACCGCCACAAACGGAACTGAATGTGGCTTTCCCATGGGTGCAGGAGGGTAGAGAAGTCACACCCGGGTGTCACCAGGTCTGGGCCAGGACGCCCTCCATCTCACTAATAGGACACCTGGTCTCTGAGACACCTGAGGTCCAGGATTTTTCGAGGACGGTCTGTGCCGAGACTGCACGTAGAAAACCAAGCTCCACTTGCGAGAACCTCACTCCTCTGTGTGCCAAGCGGATCTCAGTCTCTGATAAGAAGCAAAGGTGCCTAGGTCGCGGGAGCATTCCTCAGCCCCAGAGTTTTCCAGTTTTCTGCCTGCCCTGGACAGGGTGCCCTGGACAGCCACGGGACAGAAATCTGACCAGCCAGCGTTCTCATTTAGCAGAGACGAAAATATTTTCAACTATCCTCTTGTTTCCATTCTGGTTAATTGCTCTTCTAATACAGGTAAGAAATGGTGGCTGCAGAAACCTCCTTTGCATTTTGGTTTCCGATACCTCCTTTACGGCAGTGCTTAATGGGGAAATCATTGGGAGGGCAGATGGCGCACTTGGGAAAGCAGAGGTTGTTAGAAATGTTGGGGACTGAGGTTGAGACCCCAGCTCCTCCACATACCAGCCGTGTGATTTCGGACAAGTCACTTTATCCTTCGGGACTTCCACTATCTCATTTGAAAATCGGGGATTAAAATGTCTGTTTTATCACAGAGGTGTGGTAAAGATCACCTGAGAGCGATGTACGGGCAAGTACTTTGAGGATCGACAAGTGTAACGTATTACAACTATTTTTGTGCGTGGACATAAGGCAGCAGAAAAAGTGTCTTTGATGTTTAATTAATACTAAAAATCTTCCATTACATATATTTGCTATAATTGGGAAGGAAGGAGGTGGGCACGAGTAATTCTCAAAGGGACTTTTTCTGCTCCAGAAATAGAACTCAGAAAACACATATTTGATTTTCCTTTTGGTGTCAAACCACAGCACCATTGTTATTAGCAGTTTTACAGAATTGTGACCTTCAAACTTGGTGATATCAATGACTGAAAGCAAGCTCCCAGTCCTGAAGCCTTTCAAACAGGCCCTTCAAACTAAAGCACTTTTATTTTGAATTAAGGGCTAATAGAATTGTCCTCTTAAATGAGCACTTGCAAGTTTAAATGTCGCCTTCCAGGTGGGCTGCAGTAAATGAACGTGCTAAGAGGTCGCTGAAAGCTCTTTTGGGGACAATGAGGGGAATCTGTTATAGGGGTTCATGTAACACCCTTTCTGCAGTTAAAAGAGAAACCTAGAACTTACATTTTCCTAATTGTTCATAAGCTGATTTGTGTATACATCTAGGACGATAATTTACTTTCAGTTTACTGAATTTGTGAATTTTCACATTTGTTTTAATTTGTAATTAAGTTTTCTCTATGAGGCACACCATATGCTACCATTAATTCTTTCTCATTGATTTCTTAGGAGATACATGAGTGCATATTTTGATGCAATTTTTGAGGTCTTTTGAAAATCAAATGACTACGTGTTTAGCCATATGGGCCTTTGTTATTTAAAATAGCATACGATAAAGTAAGAGAAATGCAAAGGAGGACCTGTTAGACAACAAAAAATTGGAAGACTGTAAAATACTGCTATAAACACACCAATTTTCGATCTTTTTTTTTTTTTTTGCCTTATATTTTTGAAATCTGTCTTATGGATCCCCACACTGTCTCTTACCATCTGTGAAGGTACCGAATCACAAGTGCACCAGGCAAACGTACGGAAACCAGTTACTGCCCTAAGCTTTACACTGGGGCTGCAGATACTAACATCCGCCTCCAGTGAGTTCAGTTGTAGCCAGCGTGTTTCTTTTAACATCTTATGCCAGGATTTGACACCGAGCGCCCATTCATCCGCACGCACGGTGTCCGGTTTTGAAAGGGGCCGGCGGGTTTTTCTGTTTCGCGGGGGACTCTCGGTGCTCCCGAGCTGCCTGCCGTACGTGCGGGCTGCAGACCCGGCCGCGGGCCGGCGGGCGCGCGGCGCGCACTAGGACCCAGCGGGGCTCCGAGCCCGGGTGGGAGCCGCGCCGCCGACCCCGGGCGGGCGCCGGGGCTGGAGCCGGGGTTCCGGCCGCGATCGGCTGCAGCTCGGCCGGGAGACGGCGCGACCCGGCGGCGGGGCCACCGGCGAGTCCAGCGCCGCCGCAGCCCCCCAATGCGGCCCGCGAGAAGCAGCGGGGGGGGGGGCCGGCGATCGAAGGTAACGAAAATGGGGCTCATTTCCTGCCTCCTGAGCTTCTGCTCTGGCTCAGCATTGTCACGAGAAGCCCTCACTGTTCTGGCTGCTGCATTTTGGGGCACCCTTTGATTTTTTTAAGGTGCCCACCCCCATATTTCCACCTGGTTTCAGATTGATTTATAGCGTGCAGCCCAAATGGGAAAGATCCAGGGATAGCAAGTTGAATATTTTCATTAGTTTTGGCTCAAAAGTAAGTTCATTTAAAAAAAAAAAAAAAGTTTCTCAGGAATTTGTGAATAGCCGTTTAAAAATTTTTCTTTTAAAATAGAAGACAAATGAATAATTTAAGAAATTATCAAATAATTGATGTAATTCTGTTAATTACTTCCTAGGGCTTTACTTCTGCGGGCTCCCCAGGCGTTACTTTTATTTTCAAGGAACTAACGTGTTAAATGTGGAGTTTGGCTCGGGCAGAGTTTACAGCATTGCTGTCGCAACTGTTTTGCTATCAATTATAAACAGTGTCAAATCTGTGGGCAGTTTCAACCTCTTTTCCAACACTGTAACTGGTTATCCTAATATGACATCTACAGATGAGAGTTTCCTTTGAGGGCAGCAAGAATATTTCTCTTTTCGGAGAAGTGTTGCTTTGAGGAGAAAAACCATGATTCCTGGCTGGGAGGCTGAAGAGACTATTTTTCATGCTTTGTTTATACTCCTGGGATGACATTTGGGGAAGGGCAAGGCAGTCTTTCTCGGCAGCTTTTAATTGCGGGATTATTAATTTACTTAATTTATGAGTTTCAATCCATGGGGCTCGGGGAGCCCTCTGTCACAGGATGTGCTTAAGGTGACACATTTGCTAGCAGTTGGGACATACGATTGCAAATGTAAAATGTGCCTCCCGTGGACTGGTCTGCTGGGAGCTCCCATGTGGAGCTGTCGTAGGCTGGGTGCTCCTGGCTCATTGAGGAAAAAGGGAATCATTTTCCTTAGCTAAGGAAGACATCCTGTTATATTCCTTTTGTTCCCTGTTTTTCATTGATCACCAGCTCTGCCTTGAGAGGGGAGAGCAGCTCAGAGTGCAGAGCGGAAGACTGCACAGATGCCTACAAACCACTTCAACTCTCACACTGATTGGTCAGCTAGATTGAGACTTAGGAAAACAGCCACCCCAAACCTTCTTTTAAAATCCTGCTGTAATTTTCAGATTAGCCTTCTCAGTGCGCAGATTCCTGCAAGATTGCTTTTTAATTTCGGGTGCAATTTTCGTGAGAGAACCTTTATGTTTAATTTTTCGTTGTTGTTTCTAACCAGATAAAGTAGGCCATTTTGGTGACAAATTTCTTTGCAGACGTCAGCTACTGGCTTACATTTATAGACATATCACTTTACAATACATTCTCCATGATTTCTCCTCAGGAGCTGTACGATGCAAAGTTGTTCAACTTAGAATAATTTTTCCTAGGCGGTTTTTGACCCGAATATTTAAACAGCACCATCAGCAGATGGATGTCTAGCTGGATCTTTACTTTGATCATTTAAGTGTCCTGTGCATTAACATGTTTCATGCACTAAATTTAAGTCTGCAACAGTGAAAGAAAAAGGCAATGAAGAGCAAACAATCAAAATCAACTTGCACACTATGATAAGAAATTGTGGCATCTGTTTGGGAGAATGCATTTCACGTCCGAGAAAAGGGGCATTCTTCACCTTATAAGAATAGAAATTAGTAAATCATTGTGTATCTATAAGACAAAAATATATATAAGACCCATGGACATCTTTATTTGAGCCTTAAAGCACTTCAATCAAAGAAGCACTATCTCAGAAGTTGTTAAATGGATAAACACTTTTCTGATTGGCTTAAAAATTTAGACACAGGAAGTGGATGGTATCTAATAACCGATGAGTGGAGACATGGTTGTCATGGAAACCGAGAATAGTAAACGCCCCCCCCAACACACACATACACTACCATAACCACCACTTAAAAAAAAAAAAAAACCTGCATGTCATCACAGATGCCTGGAGAACATGTTGGCTTCTGTAAGCTTTCCCACAGCATCTGCTGAAACCCGAGACCATGCCTGTCAAATCAAGGTCATTTTACAACAACAACCAAAAATGCAGTCTCCTGGATTTCATAACCGTGTTTTATTAAGCATATGTGAGGAAAAAAAAACCTTAAAGCGAGGATGAGCACACGTGCTTGCTTAGCGGTTGGCTACCTCTGAGTTGTGCAAGGAAAAGCGAAGAAGGTATTTGAGCACTTCATTGTGGAATCAGACTGATTTGTAGGTCCTACTGTTAGAACGAAGCTCTTTTTAGAGCCGTAAAGACTGGAGTGTTGCCCGTGGCTGAAGAGTCACTTGGGGAAGGTATAATGAAGAGTCTATGTTTGCGAGAGGGTTCAAAGTTGAACCGTAGCAATTGAATTCAAAGAACTGGCATTTTGGAACCCTGAACTAAGGCAAATCGACTGGCTGGTGATTTGCAAAGTACAGGGAAGGGTGTTCTCAATAGCTGAGCAGGGAGAGGAAAGCTCTGACTAAGTAGAGCTAAACTGTTTCAAAAACTGCAGTTCGTATTTGATTAACTTAGAAAAGTTTCCTCTTCTTTTGTAGATGAGGAGAGTGCTTTCAGTTTTAAGTTTTCAAAATCAGAGTTGTGACTATTTCCGATATCTTGGTAATGGTTTCAGTGAGGAGGGGGAAGAAGGGAGAAAAGTTTGGAGACCCTCCCCCTTTTCACTTTGCTGAGTGAAAAATAACCAAGGAGGCCCTCTCCTCAGTTTTGACTTGGACGGTCAACATGGAAGCTTGTAAATATAATGCCAAAGTGTTTCTTATGTTTTTCTAATCTTGTCAGTGGTAGTCTTTAAATTCTAAATTCTTGATATTCATTTAGTAATATCTTCCTTCCAATCATGATTTATAGCATTGTCTTGCTTTATCTTAATTGAAATTGGTCAGTTTTAAATATTACGTAACACTTTGATCTTTTTAAAAAGAAGACAATTTTTCCTTGTTTTTATCAACTAATTGCATGGGGGAAGAGAGAAAGTGGAAAGAATCCTGACTGTATTTTAAGGTTTATATAACATCCTGCCCCTATTCCATAGGAAGTATGGACTTTAGAATAAATGCAGCGGTATAACAATCACCTGCTGTGTTGATTCAGCATATATATTTCATGATCCCATGTTGTTAAATATTTAACTGATTGGGGTTTGGTGAAAAAGGTTGTGTTTAATGGCACAACGGTTCTCTTTTAGCAAAGGATTTCCTGCAGGGAGCTTTCTTATCTGTAAGTATGGTCATTGGCAGGAAGCAAGTCAGTTGCTTGTTTTTACAAACTGAAGGAAATGAATGGGATTTGTTGGTTTCTAGAATCTGCCTTCCTTCTCCATTGTCTGTCAAATAGTTTGCTCAGAATTTCTAAAAGCGACTCCAAATCTTGGGCATTTCTGTTTATTTATTTTTGACTTTGGGATTAGAAAAATTGGTCATTATTTTACTGTGTACAACTTATTTTACCAATCCAAATGAACAAGATGTTCAATAATACTCTAATTCATTTTCAGTTGTCAGATCTACACATACTCACTGAAGCTGGCATTTTTTGGATAGCTGTGCCAAATTTCTAATCATTCAGAATACCAGCCAAATGCCAGTTTCATGGAGAGGTAAAGGGAGAGAAGCAGCTTCATTCTTTTCTTTGCTTATCAGAAAAAAATTCATAAAGACTGAATGTCAGATATATGCCTACTTTGCTGATGGCAAAAGATTGGTGTAGGGGGAGAATCAGAAATGGGGGGGCAGTGCTAAATCCAGTGTACAATCCATGTGAGAAAACCAGATCTTAACCTTGAAGAGATTTCTTGTGCAAAACTCTGGATTGCTTTTTGGATATTGTCAATAAACACATTTAGTTATTTTAATTTGTGTATGTTTCAAACTCCGGAAGAGAAAACAAGGGTGAGCTTCTTTAAAGGAGAAGAAGTACATAAACCTGCATTTGAAGGAAACAGCCCTGGGGGGATGGGTAAGAGTGTCTGAGGGAGAGAATGATTTGTTGCAATGGTTTTCACACATTTTTAAAGACATCATTTTTGTTTTATATTTAGCACCGAATGGAATCTTATGCAAGACCTTAATCCATGAGCAGAATAGGAACAGAGCTGCTTGGGGGAAACCAAGAACCAGGAGCCCAGAGCCTGATGTCTTTCCCTGGGCTGTGCCTGGGGCTCACCCTAGAACCCTGCTACCTCTGTGAAACAGTCTGAAAATCACTGCTTTTAAAGTGTCCAAAATATTCTCTAAAGAAGGCCCAAGGGAATGGCTTGCAGAGCCCCCAGAACCTCTTAGCTGAAGAGAGAACTTTTGCCTTGATAATTTAAGAGGCGCTTGTGCTCAGAGTGAGTAGGAAAAAGGCACGTACTACAATGTACTTTAATAAGCCAGTGTGTCTATAGCAAATGATTCGGCTGGCCATAAATATGGCAAAGCCCTGGACCAGTCTCTAATAAATGGAAGGGAAAGGATGTTTTTAGGGGTTACTTACAAACCAGGGCCCCCTTTCCCTATAAGCTATGGGAATATTGCATAGACATATTTGAGAGTACTTAGTTATGATTATTCCAGAATACATGGATTTATTCTGTTGCCACCTCGGGATCTGTTATATCACTGTTATTCTATTTGTCAGTGAAAATTATTTCATATTAAGTGTCGTTCATGAAATGAAAGTTTGCCAAGCTATATAATCTGCTTGGCAGACTCAGTCATGTTTTGCGTGTTGAGTAAAATGATAACACACAGATGATATTTGAATATCATCAAATATATTCGCATTATCTCCTCTCTTGTGCGATTGACTGAAATGGCAGCGTTGGGGTTGGGCTCAGTTCTCCTCGCTCACATCCCATGGCTACAAGTATTAAGATTTCTAGGGGTGGTGGACAGAGAAATCCCCTTCGGTTCCACTCTGGATTTTCATGACCACCTGATTCACGCGTGCACGGTTATGGAGGTGAGGAGAAATCGGTGGACTCTTCAGGCAGACTGTAGTGCATCGTGTTCCTTGTGGCCACAGCCATCCTCCCTGCATCGTTTCCTGGAGGATGTGCAGTAAGGCTGTTTGTAGAAGTAGGAAGGACAGACCCCTCTCTACATTCTCCCATTACTTCCGCGGGGTTTGCAGTCCCTGTTACCCGCATGGGGTTGGAAATGGCAATTAGAATGATCAGTGTTCTGGGAAGTTGCAGGTCTTCCAACAATTTGTGCTGGAACTTTTTCTTTTTCTTTCTTTCTTTTTTTTTTTTTCTTTTAAAGTAGGCTCCACACTCACAGTGGGGCTTGAACTCACGCCCCTGAGATCAAGCATCGCAGACTCTACCCACTGAGCCAGTCCGGCGCCCCGGGGAACTTTTTCTATTTTTAAGAAAATATTTCCTCTACAAAGATGAAACTAGTATGAGCACAAAATAGTTGACTGCGGTAGTGGATGGAGAGAAAATGATTGTGGTTAACTTTTATTTGTTGAATTGTGTGGAAGAAAGCTTTTCATGTGTAGGCTGTTTAAAGCTATCTTATTCCTCCTCCCACTGCATTTCAAAGAAGAATGAGTGTGTACGCAGAAATCCAATGGAACTGTCCCAAGGCATATTCATGAAAGTAGACCAATGATTCCTCTTGAGTGAGCATTTAAACTCCGATGTTCTTGGGGACTTTTTTTTTTTTTAACTCAAGGATTCGGTCCAGTTACTGGGACCTGGCAGAAATTGCTAGTGTAGGACTTAAGATGTTACACAGTGTGTGCTGTGTACCTTTCTTAATATTCGGATAACAGCAAGTTCTCCTTGAAGAGGGGACTTAAGTATATTATACAAGGTTAGATTTCAGATAATCTCAGGTTATGTCTTCACACCCTGATATTTTCTGATTCAGTAAACTTAACACTTTTGCAGCCTTTAAAACAATTACTGTTTAATGACTAGTTAATACAGATCTCTAAATTAAGGTAGTCATACTGTTTCGTGGGACTAGATTTAGCATTTATAGTGGTCTCTTGAAAAAGAAATAAGTTGCTCTCGGTAAGTTTAGCAGTATTGGGTAACAGAAAAGTCATATCACACTAGTAAGAGGCTTTCCTTTAAAAGATGCCTCCCCAGGGTGCTTGGGTGACTCAGTGGGTTGGGCATCTGACTTCTGCTGAGGTCTTGATCTCAGTGTCCTGGATGGAGCCCTGCCTCAGGCACTGCGCTCAGCGAGGAGTCTACTTCTCCCTCCCTTTCCCTCTCCCTCTGCCCTTTCCCCTGCTCATGCTCTTTCTCTCCCTCTCTCTTTCTCAAATAAATAAAATCTTTTTTTTTAAAGCTGCCTCCCCTATATGATTTTAATTGATTCTTATAATAACCTAGTATTCATATACTGCTACCACTGTTACTACTAAGTAATGATAAATATGCATTAATGTCCCATTTTACAGATAAAGAAACTGAGGCCCTGTGTTCCTAGGGCCACATACTCGTTGGTCACCAGCCAGTTCTGACTCCCAAATTCCAGGCATTTTTTCCACCCCACTGGCTACCTCACAACTGTTCAACTGTTTCTGTTCCAGGATTGATGACTTCCCCTTCCATGCTCGAAATGGAATCTCCTCCTGGGAAAAAATCACAGGGTGGGGTAGGGAATATTTGGTATAACTTTGACAAGAAACAGGGTTTTGCTCGTGGATGTTCTGTGTTCCCACGTCTGGCCAGTAGGGATGCAAGGGACTTTGTAGTTCCCTTGTCAGAGACTATGCTAATTCCTCTTCATCTTTTGAATTTTCCTTCATCTACCTCTGAGCACATTCACCTACTTGGTAAACAAAAGGCTCTTACCACAGGGATATGACTTTCCTGAATTACCCAAATATTGCACTTCATCTTTCTGTTGTGGCCTCCGCAGAAGTGGATTTCCTAGACAACGTTCACTTTTGTAATTCATAGGAGCTGCCCAACAAACTCAGAGGTGCAAATACAATGACATCTCCTTTATTTTCTGAATCAAAAACAGGGGGCTTACCTTGTCAGATTAGCAGGCTGTCTGGTATCTCCTTCTTGGGGCTCCCCTACCCCTAAGTCGTACAGACCCCATATGGGTTGACACAGACCGAGTGGAGCGGGGTCCCTTTGGCTTCTCATCTAAGCCCAGAGCTCTGCTTCTTGCAAGCTGGCAGAACAGGCTTCAGCCAGAGAACATTCGTGGGGACTTGTTCATGCCGTTAGCAGCAGTGGGAGGTTGGGCTGGCGTGCACTAGGATGTCAGGCCCGAAAGGGAAGTGGCCAGGGCATCCGGAGCTCCTACCACCACTCTACTCTTTAGCTCCTTCCACGGGGTCAGAGATGTAGACGTTTTAGAAGAATAATCATTTTTAATAATCCTCTGAACTTCAAAATGAATGAAGACCCTGGGAGAGTGGTTTTTAGTCCAAACAAACAGGAACAGGAGAAGTCGCGCCAGTTCTGAGTCTAAGCATTCGGGCAGAAATGTTCAACGAGGGCATTCATTTTGTTGTTTTTCCTCTGTTACCAGCATTATCCTGTTTCCCAGGTTGGAACACTTGGACACTTACTTGCTTTCCATCCATGTATCTCATTTATCACCAGAGCTGCTTGCTGCTTTCTTGGAAATGCACCTTCTATTCATCTCCTCATCGTGAGTGCTGGAGCCTTGTGCCTGGGAGACCGCGGGTCACCTTGAAGGGGCTCTGTCCCTCCCGCTCCCTTTCCTTCCCCTGTGCTCCTGAAGACTTGTCTCCCCCCAAAACGCTCTGGAAGTGCCTCTGCCACATAGAGCTGTGTGTGACCTTGACCTAAGACCCGGTGATATGGAAAGAAGACTCAGTAATGTGGAAATCCTGAACGGGTTATTGTGAAGGTTAATCATAGAGTCCCTGAGAAGCGCTTCACACAGAGCCTGGCACGTGGTTGCAACTTACCGTAGTGATTTGATTGTTGTGTTGTTATTGGTGTTAGTCCCTCAGCCACTGAGGACCTGTGATGGCTTTCTGTGGCTCCCCTTACCAAGTCTGTCTTCCTCTGTCCGGCAAGACCTTCTGTGACCTGGCCTTACCCATTAGGGCTCAGGGAATGCCTCTGGCACTGGACCCCGGACTCGCCTTGCCCCTTTCAGCTCCGCTGCCTTTGTTTATATTGTTCCTAGTTCCTATGATCCCCTGACCACAACCTTCTTCTTCCTCCATTCACATATTGGAAGGACACCAGTTTCGCCCATCCTGCAGCTCCAGTGTATAGAGAAAATGCAATTTATTCCTTTTTTTCCTACAGCGAACCTTCTTCCCCAGCACGCACCCGTTGATGATCAGGAAAAAGAATAATAACTTTTGATCCTATCTATTTTAAAACTTAGTGCGGTCAGATAATCCAAACAGTCCCTTACAGTAATTCTTAGTCTTCCTGGGAGAATACTGCCCATTCGCTCATGTTGTCCCCGCTCCTTTGCCTGTGATGGTGTGTGTGTGGGAAGGAGTGTCAAGCATGCTCCTCCCTTGTATTTCTTCCCGAGGACGAGCAGATTCAGGCTCCGTAGGTGGGGTGACCTCTGCTCTTGGGGACTGGGTCTCTTGCCCACTGGTGCTGCTTGTTTTATACTAGCAGTTGAAGCCTGTGACTCTTATTACACATAATCTAACCCAGGGGTTTTCAAAGACCCACAGTAAGATACAGATACATTGTCAGGGCGCCTGAGTGGCTCAGTCGGTTAAGTGTCCAGCTCTTGGTTTCGGCTCAGGTCATGATGTCAGGGTTGTGGGATCGAGCCCCACATCGGGCTCTGCACTCAACTGGGAGTCTGTTTGAGATAATCTCTCTCCCTGTCCCTCTGCCCCTCCCCCACCACTCTCACTCTCTCTCTCTCTCTCTAAAATAAATCTTTTTTTTAAAAAATAGATACATTGTCAGAAGATCCTAGTAAGCACATATGGACATTGTATACATGGATGGACCATACAGAAGATAGTATTATTCTTGCTACACTCCATGCACTCTGGTCTCCATTCTCTTTTATTTTATTCTATTTTATTTAATTTAAAAAATCTCACTGTGACACTCCCTGCTGACTTAGTCTCACCTCAGCTCCCATGAGTAGCAAACTCTGAGTTTTAGCCACATCCTCCATCAGCCTTCTGGTCTGGTGGTCTTGGCAAGGGATCCCCTCCTCTGGCCACAGCCAACTCAAGGCAAGTGCATGGTTCTTAGCTCAACCTCCTCCTCCTCCTCCTCCCACCCCAACACCTCGACTCACTGCTCCCTCTGCTTGAGCATGCTGTCGCACTGGGCTGATGAAGCTGTGCCCCACACTGGTGCAGGCCATCTCTTCTCAGGGCTCCGCATGGTGCAGGAATATGGGCACAAGGACATCCCTCTACACCCAGTGTACTTCCTCCAGTCAGGAGGCAGAATCACCCAGGAGTAGGTCAGGCCAAGCAAGAAACACCCCACTATCCTCTTTTCTTCTCTCCTATTTCTTTCCTATAATTATCTGGACCCAGAAGGGGTGGGTTCTTCTTTAGCTTCCCCTTCACCACCACTTCCTTGCACCATCAAGGTAGGGAGATTAGGGACTTCCCTGTCCCTGATGGGTAAAAGTAGCGTCTTCCACTGTTTTCTGGTAGATTCTTTGAGTTGGGTCCTCCAGATTCCTGGTAAATGGTGGAAAATCCTGTCCCAGGACAAAGCCTGACTTTCAAGGCTGTGGAATTTCTGCCTGTGGCACAGTCTACTATTTTCCCACCTGTGTACATTCTGTGCAAGTTTTAGCTAACAATCACATTTCGAAGACCGCCCCCCCTTTTTGGTCTTTTGCTAAGAATGGCAAAACTCTTAGCTTCTGGGATGCGAGTAGATGTGTGGGGTTTCTCTCTGGTTTGTGTCCTTGTTTTTTTTTATAGTTTTATCACACACTTTTTTTTTAGCCCAAAACTACATATAGTTTAGTTTTGCCTGCTTTCATATAAATGGAAACATTATAGGTGTGTGTGTGTGTGTGTGTACTGTCTCATCGTTTAAAATAGGTTTCTTTTTCTTTTTTTTTTTTAAAGATTTTATTTATTTATTTGACAGAGAGAGAGAGAGCGAGAGAGGGAACACAAGCAGGGGGAGTGGGAGAGGGAGAAGCAGGCTTCCCGCGGAGCAGGGAGCCCGATGCGGGGCTCGATCCCAGGACCCTGGGATCATGACCTGAGCCGAAGGCAGACGCTTAACGACTGAGCCACCCAGGCGCCCCTAAAATAGGTTTCTTATAAATGGGAACAAAAAAATGGAAAGCCTCTGCATCGTGGTATTGTCTAGATATGGAATTTCTGGTCTTAAGGTATAAGCATCTTAATGCAAATTGGTTTCAAAAGTGCCTGTGCCAATTTACATTCCCACCAGTAGTGAATATGTTGTTTCATGTTCTCAAGACATTTAATATTGTCAGACTTTAAAAGTTTTGCCAGTATAAGTGTGAAATAATCTCATTGTTATTTAAATTATTTTGGTTATTAATAAGTTTGAGTATCTTTTCATAAGTTTATTGGTCATGTATGTTTCTTCATTTTGTGAAGTTCCTATTTGCCTTTCGTCTAGTGTTTTCCAAAAAACTTAGTTTCTTAGATCTCTGTAGTATCTCTTTGTTTATTTTCCGCTGTATCTTTATTGTTTTTACTCTTTTGTGTTTATTATTTTATTTTTTAACTTCCTGAGATGGCAGTTTTTGAAGTTTTCTATTTTTTCTTTTAAGATTTTATTTTAAGGTAATCTCTACACCCAACGTGGGGCTGGAACTCACGACCCTGAGATCAAGAGATACAACTTCTTCCAACTGAGCCAGTCAGGTGCCCCTGAAGTTTTCTTTTCTAATACAAAAATACAAGCTATAAATGACCTTCTAAGTACTGAGTTAGTGCTATCTCAGGAGTTATAGTATGTAACATTTTCACTGTTGTTCAGTTCTAATTAACTTTTAAATTTATTATGACTTTTTCTTTGTTCTATGGATTATTTAAAAGTGTTTTGTATCTTTCAAGTTATTTCTTCATTATTGATTTCTAACAATTGCATTTTTGTCATAGAACACAGTCTTATGTCAATTATGGAACGTTAAGGCAAGCTTGTTAACCTAGTCTTTAAATCTTTACTATTTTTATCGATACTTTGCTGATCTATTTTTAATTGAGAGAAGTGTATTAAAATTTCTCACTGAGAATAGTTTATCACTTTTCTTGATATATTTTGAAGTTACATTATTTGATGTATATATTTAGAATTCTTCTGTCATCTTGGAGAATTGAATCTTTTATTATTATGAAGGAATGCACTTTAACACTCATGCTGTTTTTTGTCCTTAAGTATATTTTGTCTGATGTTCATGCAACAACACTAGACAACCATGGGACATACCAGCTTCCTCTTTTTTTTTTTTTTAAGATTTTATTTATTCATTTGAGACACAGAGGTACACAGAGAGAGAGAGAGAGAGAGAGCATGAGCAGGGGGAGAGGCAGAGGGAGAGGGAGAAGCAGACTCCCCGCTGAGCCAGGAGCCCGACGTGGGGCTCGATCCTGGGACCCTGGGACCATGACCCGAGCCGAAGGCAGACACCCAACCATCTGAGCCATCCAGGCACCCCTCAGCTTCCTCTTTATTAACTTTTGCTACTTGTCTTTCCATCCTTTGTTTTTTTAAACTCTTTGTATCCTAGTATTTTGGATGTATCTTTTATATGTGACCTATAGGTGTATATTGTTTTTAGGCAGTCTGTAAATATCTTTTAACTGAAATATGTAATGTTTATATTTATTGTAATTACAGATATATTTCAATTTACCCTTCATGTTCTTTTATCCTTTCCATTTGTCCTGCCTCTTCTGTGTTTCTTTTTCTTTCATTTCTTGCCTTTTGAATTGATGAGCCTTCCTTTCTTATTTTATGTATTTTTCTATAGTAGTTTAGAAGTTTTACACTATTATTATTCTTTTAGTGGTTCTCTGGAAGTTTTAGCATGTATACTTATCAAAGTCTAAAACTAATTCATATCTTTCCTTTCCTCCCAAACAATGAAAGGATCTTAGGTTACTTAACTCCAGTCACTGCCCCCCATTTCCCCAAATTAGATCCCATTTTTGCTCAGTGTTTTAGGTGTATCTTATGTTTTTTTAACTTCACATGTTAGACATTACTGTTATCATTTTAAAATAGAACTTTTTGTTCAGATTTACCCACATATTTGCTACTTTCTTTGTTTATAATTCCTTCCTCTGCCCCCAGTCCTACCCCACTGGATCACTTCTTTTCTTAGATTTCATTTAGTGAGGATCAATTGAGGGAAAACTATTTCAGTTATTGTTTGTTGGAAAGTTCTATTTTTTCTGTTTTCTAAAAATATAGTTTTGCTAGGTATAAAATCTGTGTTTGCTAGGTATACAATTCTAGTTATTTTTCTGTCAACATGTTAAAGATGTTCTATTGTTTTCTGGTTTCCTCTGCTGAGAAGTCAATACTAAATCTAATTGTCACTTGTCATTGAAGGGTATTCTTTATTCAATAGTACTTCATGGCTGCTCTTAGCAGCCATGCTCTTTTGTCTTTGGTATTCTGCAATTTTATTATAAAGTATCTAGATGTGAATTTCTCTTTTATGTATTTATCTCATATGGGATTTTTGGGGTTTTGTGAATTTATGGATTGAATTGTTTCATCAGTTATGGAAGATTCTCAGAATATTGTCCCTGCTCTGTACTCTTCTACTTCTGGATTTCAGATTAAGTATATATTAGACTTTTGTTCTTTGTCTTCTCTATGTTTTAACCTCTTTTTCATGTTTTCTGTCTTTCTCTCTAATATCTTTATGTGCTACAGTCTAGATATTTTCAGTATTTGTCAGTTTCCTCTATCCAATCTGTCTGATTTGCTTGCAGCTTATATACTTGTTTCCTTCTATTATTTAAACATTTATTTTATATTGTGTGTCTTATGATTTTAAAAGTTGAAATCTTTGTGGGTTCAATTCTACCATCTCTTGTTTTTGCTAGTTGTTCATGATGCTTTGTTTCCTTATGCATGTGTGTGTTTGTGGGTTTTGTTTTATTTTACTGTGACCTAATTTTTTTTGAGACTTGATAGGTAGGAATTCTTTGAGGTTTGTATTGAGGTGAATTCTCTAGATTTTGCATTTGTTTCTGCCAGGTGCATGGTATCATAAACAATCTGCAAAGCAAGGACTTAAAATTTTCAACTTGAGTTTTGGGAGATCAATCACATAATCAGTTCGTATTCAAAACTCATGTGAAGGCTCTCTTGTGATTACAGATTTTCAGTAAGGACTCTCTCTCCTCTACTCAACACGAATTTTGGAGACAGGCAATTCTGATAGCCTTTTGGAGTCCTATCTATAGCAGAGTACCTCCTAGTATACTTTCTTTGTACCTTGGTGAGTCCTGGCTTTGTTAGTGCTACCAAGTTTATGTGCCATCCCCTGTGCTCTGCTATACTGTAAAAACAGAAGCTCAAGTTCACTCAGTTTGTTAAATGCCTTCAAGGTGAAAGCTGATGTAAGTGTTATGCTCTGAGTATGCCCCATTTTCTTGTTGGCTCATACATCCATTTCAGACTATTTTGAGGAAGTATTTTGTCCAGCATCTTTAGTTGTTTCAAGGATTGGACAGGTATCTTTTTTTGCCATAGTGCCAGAAAAAGAACTCCCATCCTCTTTCTCTGTATTTCTTCTTCAATAGTCCCTGGATATATGAATGCCCCTGGGCAACTAGGGTGAAGATCATGTGTGCATAAAGCAGTAGAAAAAAAGCACAATCATTATTTTCAAAATATGACCTCCTTCTGCACCTATTTTAAGCCCTAACTTGTATTAGTTGAGGTAATACTAGCTGCTTCAATAAAACCAACAGTGCAATGAATCAAAACAATAAAAGTTTATTCCTTATATATCCAAAGTGGGTGTCCTGAATGGAGAATGGCTCTCATTCAGGTGGTGATCCAGGGAACCAGGCAGTTTTCATTCTGGGGCTCTGCCATTTTCAACCAATGGCTCCCAAGGTCATTGTGCTTATTTGGATCACACCGGCAAAAGGGGGAAAGAACGGAGAAACTCAGGAGTGACAGGTTTTTACTGGCCATCCTAGATGTGGCACATTCCATTTCCTTTCCCAGTTATTAGCGAATACTTGGTAGGATTGCCACATCTGCCTGCAAGGAGGGTTGCTGGGAAAGGTAGTCTGGATGTGTGCCTAGGAGGAAGAAGAACAGGTGTAATAAACAGCCAGTCTGTCTCCGTCATGCATTTCCTTTCTGAAACTTTGGCCCAACCTGTTTCCTCACTTCTCTGAGCTCCTTTTTCACTTAGAATCAGTGCCACCACGTTTAGGATTTAATTATCCTGAATTATTTCATGTTCATCCAGTTTAAACCCCCAACTATATAATAACTTCCTTGAGGGTGTGAATTATGTGCTGAACGTTTGAAAATGTCCCCTGTCATGTAGTTTTGAACACACAGCGTGCTGTACTGAAATTAAGCCTCGGATGAAAGGAGAACGTTCTTGTTGTAAGCAGATGACTGCTAACGCTTTTAGGGATGCAGCATTGTGATCTGCAACTTATTCATTATGTTACTCCTTCACGTTTTCGCCTTAGACTTGAAATTTATCAAAATAAAAATGTGGAGTGCTCGCTTCGGCAGCACATATACAAAATAAAAACGTGGAGAAACAAACCCTGAAACCCCTGACAATTGGAGGGGGCACTGCACACCATAGTGGCATTTCCACGGGGGGATCACTTTAATCTGTCTCAGTTGTTTCTTCTGAAATGTCTTGACATCAGCCCTCTCAGCACCCTCTGGGTTGTTCTGAAAATTCATACCGTCATTCTGGAAATACTTGTTGAGGTCTGCAGGGTGCTAGAGACTGGGGAGCAGCTGGGTATAGGGGCGTGAGATAAGACCCTGCCCCCGAGCCAGTCAGGTGAGTGGGTGTAAGCAAACTGCTTTGAGTGGAGAAAGACCTTTGCAGTTGATTTTGTGATTGATACAGTGGTGGTTCTAGTTCATTTGTAGGATGGGAAGGATAAAGGCTTGGTACGATCTCAAGTCCTTTAGGAGGGACTTTTCACTTCTTTTCCTTTGCTTTTAGGTCTTGCTTATGGAAGCCAGCCTTTTTCCAGGCAAGTAGTTAGCAAAGCAACAAGCAGAGTGTAGCTCTTAAATATTCTCTAGGGCCACAGATAATCTCAGCTGAACTGGACCCTGGGTTATTGGCCTCAGTATCACCCTCTGCTTCAGTTGAACTTATTACTTTGTTGCTAGGCTCAATGTTTTCAATTCTCTATTTTTATTTTCTGTTGCTAATGGTCTTAGTAAATGAGAATGACATATGGACTTGAGTTAAACTGTTGGAATCATCGTTTGTTTTCTTTTCATTGCATAGTTTTCTTTCTCTACTGCACCGCACTGTGGATGGGAAAATACACTGACATCTTAGTAACTCTAACTAATCTATTATCCACCTGCTCAGATGCAAGCACAATGCATGTGGCAAATTACTTTATATGCCAATAAAGCCTGTGTTTTGGAAAAATGTTGGGCTGTTTATATTCAAAACATTGTTTTGAATCAAGTCATCTAAAATATGCAGATGGAGAATAGGAAATGGTATCCTGAATAGCATCCTCAAAATTCCAGGAAGGGTCAGGCTGCAAAATACAAGACATGGTGAGTCTATAATTAGGTATGGACCATGTTTTATTTGCCTGAGCAACTCCTCGGGCTTAGCTCTGGCACTGGGCAGAGAATAGCTCTTGAACCCAGAGGAGTTCACTTTAGAAGATGACCTGGCAGGTAAATGTGATTCCTTCAGTAGCCAAACAAAGCAAGTCCTTCACTTCTTATGTTGTTCCACTTGTGGAACAGGGCATAGAATTTCCGGCAGGTGAGAGTAGAGTACAGCATTTTTAATAAAATTGATGAAGTGTAGATGGGTGGGTGCACAGGGCTCTTCTTGAAATTGTGTCCATTTTCTTCCCAATTCTAAACCTCTAGTAAATGAGAATTTTAGATTTTTTTCCTTGTGTTTGGAAAGGTTTCCAAAGCTCCTCTTTTGGAGGTACCAAGTCTCAGCCAAAGACATTAAT
Organism: Phoca vitulina; assembly: GCF_004348235.1. Lineage (NCBI taxonomy): Eukaryota > Metazoa > Chordata > Mammalia > Carnivora > Phocidae > Phoca > Phoca vitulina. The sequence continues at coordinate 57,980,027 of NW_022589710.1, read as the reverse complement.
GAGATATACAGGCCAGGACCTAGCAGACTGAGTAGGATAGCTAACCCCCTCTTTTGATGCAGTGAGCTACTGAGTGGTCTCTTCCCACTTAGAGCAAGGGCTCCATTTTAGCCTTAATAGTAAGTATTCAGTCACAGAGGGAAGAGGCAAGACTTCCATATTTTTTATATGGCTGATGTGATTTTTAAATTAATTTATATATATATATATATATATTTAAAGATTTATTTATCCTTAGAGAGAGAGAGCATGAGCAGGGGAGGGACAGAGGGAGAGGGAGAGAAGGAGAGGGAGAGAGGGAGTGGGAGAGAGACAATCCTCAAGCAGACTCCCCACTGAGCACAGAGCCCAATGTGGGGCTCGATCCCATGACCTCGAGATCATGACCTGAGCCAAAATCAAGAGTCGAACGCTTAACTGACTGAGCCACCCAGGCACCCCATTAAATTAATCTATATTTTTAAAGCAGAGTACTCCATGCAGTATTATTGGGGTGACCATATATCCTGATTTGTTTGTAATAGTTTTGGTTTATGCGTACTGCCTCAGTTTAATGATTCCTTTTATTTTCAAAGGCACCCTGGCTTATATGATAAATTATGGTCACCTTACTTACAGTGGTAGTCAATGTATCTAGCAATAGTAGATCAGATTTGTTCCGACCAGCTTATCTGCTGAGAAAAGCTGCTTAAAATTAAAAAGGAAAAAAAAAGTCAGTTTGGAAGCCTTGGAGAGTCATCAAAGCAATGAGGAATGATAAAGCCAAGATTCAGGGAAAGGAAAGCCCTAAGAGATGAGCACAGCTTTTGGATCTTTTTCTTGAGACAGTTGTCACTTCCAAAATTAGTGGCCAAGAGACTAAAAAACTTAGCAGAGCTTTCAACAGACTCATGGGATTGGGGGCATTATAACTGTATTCAAGTCCTGCCAAGGAGCAGAAGCCCTAGTAAACAACCTGGGCTTTCATTTGGAACCCTGAGTCAAGATAAACCAGAAATAGAAAAACTCACACAGGGACTGAAGCCAAAAATCAAATATTTTCAGATTAGTGTCCCTAGCTTAGTTCCTTGCCAGAAACAAAAGTTAAAATCCTCTCTGGAGGAAGATACATCTTCCAGAGCCTCATGTTTTTACTAGAGTTTTTCATGTACTGTATCTGTCACCTGGTAAAAAATAACTAGACATATGAGAACACAAGACATGATTTAGAAAACCAACAGATAAAATATACCTTTCTCTGACTTATTTCACTTAACATTATACCCTGTAGGCCCATCCACATTGCTACAACTGGCAAGATCTTGTTTTTTTTTACGGCCAATTAATATTCCATTTTATATCTATATCACATCTTATCATTCACATGTGGAATTTAAGAAACAAAACAAATGAACAAACAAAGAAAAAAAGAGAGACAAAAAAAACCAGACTTGAATACAGAGTACAAACTGGTGGTTGCCAGAGGGGAGATGGGTGGGGGGATGGGTGAAATAGATAAGGAGGATTAAGACCACACTTATATTGATGAGCACTGAGAAATGTACAGAATTGTTGATGTATTTAAAAAGAAATATAAATGAGACAGAAAGATTTATAGATGTATTCTATAAATCTAGATGACTGAAGTTCTTTAAAGCGAGAAATAAAGATGAAGAAGAAGAAGAAAAAAAGATAGCTAAAAGAAATCCAGATAGTGGATTAATCAGAGATGGTCTCTAAAATAACTGTGATTAAGGGGCGCCTGGGTGGCTCAGTCGTTAAGTGCCTGCCTTCGGCTTGGGTCATGGTCCCAGGGTCCTGGGATTGAGCCCCACATCGGGCTCCCTGCTCCACGGGAAGCCTGCTTCTCCCTCTCCCACTCCCCCTGCTTGTGTTCCCTCTCTCGCTGTGTCTCTCTCTGTCAAATAAATAAAAAAAAAAATCTTAAAAAGTAAAATAAAATAACTGTGATTAAAATATTCAGAGAATTAAAAGATAAGATGTGAAAAATTGCCAGACAACTGGAAATTATAAATAAGAACCTGGTACTGAAAAATATAGTTACTGAAGTTTAATAGATAACTTATAAATCAATGAACTTTTTGAGGTGATGGAAGTCCTCTAAGACTGCGTTATAGTGCTGGTGATGGTTGCACAACTGAATTAATATGCTGAAACCATTGCGTGTACATTTACAATAGGTATATTTTATGGTATGTAAATTGTACTTTAATAAATGTGTTGAAAATGGATGGGTTCAATGGAGTAGATGCAGTTGAAGAGAGAATTAGTGAACTGAAATATAGAGCAGAAGAAAATACCCAAAATAAAGCCTGGAGAGACAAAATGATGGAAAGTAAATACAGGATTTTTAAAGACATATGATATATGGTGGAAAGGCCTAATATACAGGTAATTGGAGTTTCAGTAGGAGAGGACAGAGAAAATGGAGCAGAAGAAATAATTGGAAAAAATTGCTAAAATTTTTCCAAAACTAACAAGTGACACAAAACTGCAGAATTAAGAAGCCCTAAGATAGCAATCAGGTTCAGTACGAAAAAACAAAAACAAAAACAAAACAAAACCAAACAAACCAGAAAACAAAGCAAAAACATGCTGAAAAGCAGTCAGGACTGGAAGAATAGTTAACTCTTGTTTTCAAAGGAGCAACAATAATATTGACAACCAACTGTTCAATGAAACAATAGAATTCAAAAAGAGATGGCATGAGATCTTCAAACTGCTGAAAGAAAACAATTGTTAATTGTGAATTCTGTATCTACCTAAAGGATTTCTCAAAATGAAGAAAAACTAAAAGTATTAAAAAAAATTATCATGAGCCCATCTGTACTACAGGAGATCCTAAAAGTCATCCCCCCCACTTTTTTTAAAGTAGGCTCCATGCCCAGAGTGGAGCCCAGTGTGGGGCTTGAACTCAGAATCCTGAGATCAAGACCTGAGCTGAGATCAAGAGTCAGATGCCCAAACTGACTGAGCCACCCAGGTGCCCCTAAAAGGCATCTTTTGGACAGAAGGAAAATTATTTCAGATCAAAGCTCAGAGATGCAGAAAGGGATGAAGAGCAATAGAAATAATAAGTAACTAAATATAAATAAATATTCACTCTACAAAATAATAGTAATTATTCCTGTTATAAATATATGGTGAATAAAATATATGATCAAAGGAGAACTTAAGTCTGAACAGATTAAGGAAGTTAAATTCTATGATCCACGTATTGTGTAGGAAGTGATAAAAAAACTAATTTGTATTAGCCACTAATAAGTCAAGGATGCATGTTTTAAACTCTGGATAATCTTTAAAAGAATGGTAAAGGAATATAGAAATAATAAGCTAAAAGAAGGGAACTAGACTAATAAAACATACTCAGATAATTAAAAAGAAGGTAGAAAATGGAGAAAAAGGATCCTATAGTAGATAAAACAAATAAAAAATAGGTTTAAGCCCAAACATATCAGCAATTATATGAAATATAAATGGAGTAACTACTTAAAAGTCAAAGATAGGGCCGCCTGGGTGGCTCATTCATTAAGCATCTGCCTTTGGCTCAGGTCATGATCCCAGGGTCCTGGGTTCGAGCCCTGCATTGGGCTTCCTGCTCAGCAGGAAGCCTGCTTCTCCCTCTCCCACTCCCCCGATTGTGTTCCTTCTCTCACTGTGTCTGTCTCTGTCAAATAAATAAATAAAATCTTAAAAAAAATAAAAATAAAAAATAAAAAAATAAAAACATTTAGAAACTATAATTTCTAAAACAAAAATAATAAAAGCAAAGATAATCAGGTTGAATTTTTAAAAACCTATACACTGCTTTAAAGAGACATACACTATTTTTTTTTTACATTTTAAAAAAATTTTATTATGTTATGTTAATCATACATCATTAGTTTTTGATGTAGTGTTCCATGATTCATTGTTTGTGTATAACACCCAGTGCTCCATTTACTACATGCCCTCTTTAATACCCATCACCAGGCTAACCCATCCCCCCACCCCCCTCCCTTCTAGAACCCTCAGTTTGTTTCTCAGAGTCCATAGAAAGAGACTTACACTATTTAAAAAGATACAGAAAGGCCAAACACAAAAGGATGTAAAAAGATATAACATGCAAACACTAGCCAAAAGAAAGATTGCATAGCTATATCTATATATCTATATATCTATATATCTATCTATATAGCTTTATATATATAGCTTTATATATATATCTTTAAAATATTTAAAGATTTATTTATTTCTTTTAGTGAGAGAGAGAGACAACACATGCATGCATGAGTGGACGGAGGGGCAGAGAGTAAGGGAGAGAATCTCAAGCAGACTTCTCGCCGAGCATGGAACCCAGTGGGGGGCCAAATCCCATGAGCCCAAGATCATGACTCGAGCTGAAATCCAGAGTTGGGTTCTCAACTCACTGAGGCACCCAGGTGCCCTGCATAGCTATATTAGTATCAGATAAAGTACACCCTTTATAAGCAAGAAGGACTGTTAGAGATGAAAAGAGATATTTCATAATAAAAAAGATTCAATTCATCAGAAAAATATATTTCTAAATGTGTATGCACTTATTAAACACACATACACACACACACATGCACACAATTGTAAGACCTGCAAAGTAAAAAATAGAGCTACCCTATGACCCAGCAATTGCACTACTGGATATTTACCCCAAAGATACAAATGTACTGATCCAAAGGGGCACCTGCACCCCAATGTTTATAGCAGCAATGTCCACAATAGCCAAGCTATGAAAAGAACCCAGATGCCCATGGACAGATGAATGGGTAAAGATGTGGTGTATATATACAATGGAATATTACTCAGCCATCAAAAAATGAAATCTTGCCATTTGCAAAGATGTGGATAGAACTAGAGGGTATTACACTAAGCGAAATGAGTCAATCAGAGAAAGACAATTATCATATGATCTCACTTATATGTGGAATAAGAAACAAAACAGAGGATCATAGGGGAAGAGAGGAAAAAATAAAACAAGATGAAACCAGAGAGGGAGACAAACCATAAGAGACTCTTAATCATAGGAAACAAACTGAGGGTTGCTGGAGGGGAGGGGGGTGGGGGGATGGGGTAACTGGGTGATAGACATTAAGGAGGGCACGTGATGTAATGAGCACTGGGTACCATATAAGACTGATGAATCACTGACCTCCACCTCTGAAATCAATGATACATTATATGTTAATTAATTGAATTTAAATTAAAAAAAAGTAATTTTAGTTATTTGCATTTAGCCGTCCTAGTATTTCTGAAATAATTAAAAAATATCTAATGTGAAAAAAAAGACCTGCAAGGAGAAATAGAGATATTGATATAATCAGAAATTTTAATGTATCCTAGTAATTGATATACCCAGTAGACAATAAAAATCAGGGTGGGGTGCTTGGCTGGCTCAGTCAGTAGAGCATGCAACTCTTGATCTCAGGGTTATAATTTCGAGCCCCACACTGGCTATAGAATTTGCTTAAAAAGAATAAAATCTTAAAATCTTAAATCTTAAAAAAAATCCGTTAGGATATAGACAATTTGAATAAAGTTAATTAACAAGTCTGATCTAATTATAAAACAGTGCACTCAACAGATATAGAATATACACTCCTTTCACGTGCACATAGACTATTTGCCAACATTGCCCATGTTCAGTCATGAAGCAACTCAGCAAATTTTAAAGGATTGAAATCATACAGAGTATATTTTCAGATCACAGTGACATTAAACTAGAATTCAGTGTCAAAAAAAGATAACTGAAAAATCCCCAAAAATCCCCAAAAAAAGATAACTGAAAAATCCCCATGTTTAAAAATTAAGCAATCATGGGTCAAAAAAGAAATAACAATGAAAATTAACTAATATTTATTTACTTATTTTTAAAGATTTATTTATTTATTTTAGATAGTGTATACACAAGCAGGGGGAGAGGCAAAGGGAGAGGGAGAGAGAATCCTCAGGCAGACTCTCTGCTGAACGTGGAGCCCATCTTGGGGCTCAATCCCTGGACCCTGAAATAATGACCTGAGCTGAAACCAAGAGTGAGATGCTTAACCGACTGAGGCACCCAGGCACCCCTCAACTTAGCTAATATTTAGAAATTAATGACAGTGAAAATATGACAAGCCAGATGTGGAAAGCAGCTAAAGCCATGCTTGAAGGGACATTTGTAGCTTCAAATGTATACGTTAGAAAAAAAGAGAGGCTTGAAAATAAATAAGTATTAATTTCAAGAAGTTAAAAAAGGACAATTAAATTTTATTTATTTATTTATTTATTTATTGTAAAGATTTTATTTAGTTGACAGAGAGAGACAGCGAGAGAGGGAACACAAGCAGGGGGAGTGGGAGAGGGAGAAGCAGGCTCCCCGCTGAGCGGGGAGCCCGATGTGGGGCTCCATCCCAGGACCCTGGGATCACGACCCGAGCCGAAGGCAGACCAACGACTGAGCCGCCCAGGCACCCCAGGACAATTAAATTTTAAAAAGTAAGAGGAAGAAAATAACAAAAATAAGAGGAAAGTAATGACATAGAAAACAGACATCCCATAGAATTATTAGCACCAAAAGACTATAAAATCAATAAATCCTGGTGAAAGTAATTAAGAAAAAAGTACAAATAACCAATATCAGGAATGACACAAGGGATGTCACTACATTTAAAAGATAATAAAAGAATGTGATGAATAACCCAGTGGCAATCTTACAGAGTGAAATTTTAGAAGAAATGAACAGATTTCTAAAAATGCCACTTACCCAAACTGACATAAAAAAAATAAGAATCTGAGTAGCCCTGTATCTTCTCATATGAATATGTAATTAAAAACCTTACCACAAGGACAACTTCAGACTCAGATGATTTTTCTGTTGAATTCGTTAAATATTTAAGGAAGAAATAACACATATTTTCTACAAACTCTTCCAGATAATAGAAAAAGAAGGCACATTCCCAAATTGTTCTAAGAAGTCAGCAGAATTCTAATGCTAAAACCTGACGTGATAAGAAAGAAAAATTCCAGGCCAATTTTATTCATGAATGTAGATGCAAAACTCCTAAACAAAATACTAGCAAAGTGAATCCAGCAATAAATTATTACATCATGATCAAGTTGATTATGTTCCAGATATGCAAGATTAGGGTAATATATTTAAAAATCAGTCAGTGTAACTCAGTATATAAAGAAGAAAGAATAAAATATACAATAATTCAGAATAAAGACAAAAACCATATGATTATCTCAAAAAATGCAGAACACATATGGGATGTAATCCAACATTTATCCATGATTTTTTTTAAAAAAGACTCACCTTAATAAACAAGAAAGAAATTTTCTTACTCTAAGAAGGTATCTACAGAAAATACTCTATTATTAAAAAGTAGGAAACAGGGGCACCGGGGTGGCTCAGTTGTTAAGCGTCTGCCTTCCGCTCAGGTCATGATCCCAGAGTCCTGGGATCGAACCCCACATCAGGCTCCCTGCTCAGCGGGAAGCCTGCTTCTCCCTCTCCCCCTCCCCCTGCTTGTGTTCCCTCTCTCGCTGTGTCTCTCTCTCTCTGTCAAATAAATAAAATCTTTAAAAAAGAAAAAAAGTAGGAAACACCATGCATAATGAGGGATATGTTAAAACTTTCCCTTTGCTCGTAGGAAAGGACAAAGAGACCAGTTATCATCACCTCTGTTCATCATTACATAACGAATCCCTGCTAATGCAGTGAGGCACAAAAGAGAAATAAAAATATTAGGATTAAAAAAGAATAGATAAAGCTGTAATTATTGGAAGTTTCAATTACTATATATGTAGAATATTCAAAAGAAATTTCAGATAAATTGTTGCAACTAGAAAGTGAATTTAGCAAGTTTGCTGAACACAGGTAAATATAAAAAAAATGTATTTCTGTTTATCACTAATAAACAGAAATTGAATTTACATTAGAATAAAAATGATCAAATACCTCGGGATAAATCTAACAAAAGTGATGAAGGCCTCCAAATGGAAAAGCATTTAACCCTACTGAGAAATGAAATAAGATCTAAATAAATGGAGGCATATATCATGTATATGAAATATGAAATTTTCTTTTTTAATATATATTTTTTAAACATTTTTATTTGACAGAGAGAGAGAGAGAGAGCACAAGCAGGGGGAGTGGCAGGCGGAGGCAGAGGGGGAGGGAGAAGCAGACTCTCTGTGGAGCAGGGAGCCTGACGTGGGGCTCGATTCCAGGACTCCGGGATCACGACCCGAGCTGAAGGCAGAGCTTTACCGACTGAGCCACCCAGGCACCCCTGAAATATGAAATTTTCTAAAGATGTCAATTAATCTCAAGCTGAAGTACAGAGTCAGTGCAATCTCAGTCAAAATCCCAAGTGGGCTTTTGTGAAATTTGATAAGCTTGTCCTAAAATTTGTGCAGAAACACAGAGGACAGAAAATAGCTAAGACACTCTTGAAGAAGGTAAGAGAAGAGGAGTTGCTCCACCAGATATGAAGGTTTATTATTAGGCTAGAGGAATTGATGCATTGTGGCATGGGTACAATAGACCAGTGGAAAGAATAGAGTCCAAGAAATAGACTTGTGTATATATAGACAGGCTATCAGTGACAAAAATGACACTGTAGGACATTAGGGATAGAATTTTTTTTTTATTAACAAAAATTTTTTAAACTAAGTTTTATGTGGGGCTTGAACTCCTGACCCTGAGATCAAGCGTTGCATGCTCTACCAACTGAGCCAGCCAGGTGGCCCAGAATTGTCTTTTTTAAATAAACAGCTGTGGACAATTGGATGTTAATGTTAAAAAATAATAAAACCTGACCCTACACTTAAACTATACACCAAAACCCCTTCCAAGTGAATTCGAGATCTAAATGTAAAAGACAAAATAATATCCAGAAGATAATGTAGGATAGCATACTCATGATTTTGGCTAGGCAAAGAATTCCTGCACAAGACCTAAAAGAACCAATCATAAAGAAAAAGACAGATAAAATCGGATGATATTAAAATGAAGAACTTATGTTCATCAGAAGAACTTCATCAAAGACACAGTTAAAGAGAGTGAGAGGCAAGTTAGAGATATTTGCAACATCATGAGAAGAATATACAGAGAATTCTTACAAATCAATAAAAGACAAAATTGAAAAGTGGGTAATAGGCTTAAACAGGGGCTTCCCAAAAGGTGATATCCAAATGTCCAACAAACATGTGAAAAAGTGCTCAACTTCGTAAGTCTTCAGGGAAGTATAAATTAGGAACTACATAAAACGTGACCCCATTTCCACCACAATGCCTAAAATTAAAAATGACTTTGGATACCAAGAAGTGGAGAGGATTTGGAGAAATAAGAATTCTCCTGCACTGGTGGGTGAGGGTGCTAATTGGTACAACCACTTGGAAGACTTTAGAAGCGTTAGCTAATGAAATTGAACATAAGCATATTCCTTGAGCCCGAAGTTCTACTCTGACGCACAGATTCAATGAAAAGTGAATACATGTATACCAAAAATCATGGACGGGAATGTTCACACAGCAGTATTCATAGTGGCCCCAGACTGGAAACAACTCAATGTCCATCAAGAGTGTAATATAATGTGTGCACCTGCGCGTGCGCACACACATATTTTATGATCTATTTATACAAACGAGGAATGGTATACTAGTAAAAACAAACAAAGTAGAGCTGCATAAGTTGGATGAGTTAGAGCTGCATAAGTTGGATGAGTCCCATCCACATTAATATGTGAAGGAAGCCACGTGCGCGCACACACACACACATCTGTATTTCATTTCTATAAAGCTCAACAAACAAGCATAATGAAACTATAGGCTTTAGGGATGCATGCTTAGATGCAAAACGATAAAATGCCATACATGTTAAGGTGGTAGCCTTAGGGAGCGCTGGGACGCTCATTAGGAGGGAGAATGATGAGCGTTTCAGGGATGTTGGCCAAGCTGTATTTTTTTACTTGGGTGATGATTACATGGATGTCTGCTTTGGGATAGATCATTGAGCTGTAGATTTTGTTTTGTGCACTTTTCTCTGTATATTTCACAAAGTAAACATTTAAAAAAATCAATAAATAATGTACCTTTACCACTGTTTTCTTGATTTTTAATCAATCTAAAATATCACCCATTGACTTACTATTATAATTTGGACCTCTCCTCCTTCCCTTCTTTTGAATTGACACTGTTTATATTATGTAAACACTATTCATCAATGCGACCAGTGATATACTATATGACAAATCCTTTCTTGTGCAACTTTTAGGTGTTTTTTCCTGTTGAATAGCTTTACCTCTTTTTGATTCATGTATATATTTGTATATTTACAAACATACGCTTCCTTCCATCAGTCCTTTCCTTTTAATTCTTCGCATGCCTTCCACCAGCATCTCTCAATCTAATTTTGCTCTTGGCCAAACATATCAGATAATGTACCACTTCCATTTTGTTTCTCCTGCTCTAATTTGCCCTCGTTGCTCAATGAGCCTGTTCTGGAATGGGGTTTTGTGCCAGGATTTCTTTTTTGCCTGACTCCTGTATTGTTTGTTTCTTGGATCCCACGTTTTCTTCTTTTTCGGTTTGCTGCTTCAAGTGGAGCACATTGCTAACAATTTACTAAGCTAGCATAGGAGATAAGTTTTCCAAGAACTTAATCTCTGAAAATATCTTTTTTTTTTTTTTAAAGATTTTTATTTATTTATTTGACAGAGAGAGAGACAGCGAGAGAGGGAACACAAGCAAGGGGAGCGTGAGAGGGAGAAGCAGGCTTCCCGCGGAGCGAGGAGCCCGATGCGGGCCTCGATCCCAGGACCCTGGGATCATGACCTGAGCTGAAGGCAGACGCTTAACGACTGAGCCACCCAGGCGCCCCTGAAAATATCTTTAATGTACCCTCCTCCCCTTAGTCAGTAGTTTGGCTAGGCATATAATTCTAGATTAAAAATCATCTTTCCCCTGTATTTTGAAGCAATACTCAATTCGCTTTTAGCTTCTGTTGTTGCTGTTGAGAAGTCATGGGCCATTCTGATGTTCCTCTTTTATATGTGAATAGATTTTTTTCTTCATGGAGGCTTCTGGAATTTTAATTTTATCCCTGGAGTGAAATTTCATGATACTATAATTTTGTTGTGTCTTTATAGATTTGCTGTGGATTTAATCAGACCTCTGAGTTGGAAGAATTACGCTCTTGTTCTGTGAAATGGTTCTTAAGGATTTTGTTCTTGTTTATATGTTTGCTTATTTTATTTTTTAAAAGATGTATTTATTTTATTTTATGAGACCAGTGCTCTAACCCCTGAGCTGTGGAGCCTATTTATTTTATTTTAGAGAGAGTGGTAGAGCATGAGCAGGGGGAGGGGCAGAGGGAGAAGGAGAGAGAATCCACCAGCAAACTCTTGGCTGAGCACGGAGCCTGACTCCGGGCTTGATCCCACAACCCTGACTAACATCATGACCTGAGCCAAAACCAAGAGTGTGATGCTCAACTGACTGAGCCACCCAGGTGCCCTTGTGTTCGCTTATTTTAAATCATTTTTTTCTTCCCATTTTCTCTGAACACTTAGAAACTCTAGTAGTTGAACTTTGGACTGATCCTTTTCTTATTTTTTCCTCTTTTCTTCATGATCTCTTTGTCTTATTGCCTTGCCTCCTGGACGGTTTCCTTTATTTCTAAATCATCGGTTGAATTTTTAATGTTTAACTTTGTCCATTGTATTTGTAATATCGAAGAACTTAAAATTTTTCCCTGAGTGTTTCTTTTCATAGCATCCTGTTCTTCTCTTTTAACAGAAACAATAGCTTCTCTCACGGAATATATCAATTACGGTTTTTGATATTTTCTTCTGTTTCCTGCATTATCTCTGTTCTCTCACACCTTCTTATTTTGCCTGATTGTTTAAGTGTCTGACGTTCAGTGGAGGTTTTGCTTTCACCTCTAAGTATAAGGATCAGAAGAGCTTATTGGAAGTTTTGTGCTTGAATTTGGCTCATTAACTGAGAGACTGCCCTGTGGAGTGGTGGGGTAGTGAGCCAGTTTCTTCAAATTTCAGTATGTGTCAGGAGTTTTCCTCTGGGGCCGTTCCATTTTTTTTTCAGAGAGGGATCTTCTAATCCGTGTGGTGTTCTGATAGCCAGGTAGGCAGGGGACAGACTCTCAGTGTCCCGTTCGCCCTCTGTGTTCAGCCTGGTGTCCACCCCTGCTGCCTTTTCCTTGATCTCTCCAGCATTAAGCCTGACTCGTATTGGGAATGGGGGAGGGGAATTGTGCGGTTAATGCCCAGGAGGGGTGAGAACTTGAGGGTCTAACTTCTCACTGTGGAGTCTAACTAACCTCCACATCTCATCTACTCCCACCTTCCACTGTGTCTGCGGCCTCCAGTTCCTGAGCCTTTCTGGGATTCTGTGAGGCCAGTCCACTCACATCTATCAGTTTTCCTCTCCACTGGAATTCTAGTTTCTTCATTCAGCTAGCACTCCTCCATATACCCATAGTCTTCAAGACATTGGTTGACCACTCTCATCTGCCGTTGGCCCCTCTCTCATTCTGTTTGTCCTCGTGGGCTTATGTTAACTCTCTGAGGGCAGAAACCATGACTTGCACATCTTTAGTTTGCTTGCAGAGCCAAGCGCAAAGGCTTAGGAAGCACTCATTGATTGATGGATGGATGGATGGATGGATGGATGGATGGAGGCCCTCCTTGCTATAGCATCATTGAAGTACTCTGCCCTTCTTGCCTTCTTGAACCTTGAACCTTCCCTCCATGTTCTCTCTTGTTTCTTATTTGCAGGTGGGTAGATGCAGATGATAGCCTCTCCTTTGGTGCTACGTCCCACTCTTGGTGGGTTCCTTCTCCTTTCTGTCGCCTGGGTGCCAGCAATCCTGGACCCTGTCAGGCATCAGTCCATCACCTGTGCCAAACACTTCTGCCTCCTTTGGCCAAGCCACCTTGCTTCCAAACTGTCTGGAAAGGAGGAGTAGGGAGGGGAAGGGGGGACAACTCTCAGATGCCTAAAGGGGCTGAGTTTCCCTTCCCCTCCTAAGCACAAACAGGGTCTCTTAAAATAGCTTTTGGAGCTTTGTGATGTGAATATAGCCACACAGCCCTTCTCAGGATTGGCTTATTGTTGAAAAGAAAAATCTCTGGGAACATGTATGCCGCACTTCATGCTCATGGCAGATTTTGAGAAGCTGCATCTTGACTGCTGTTCGCTGAGTGGTTTCAGGGTAGAGAGCAGCCAACTTCCAGGCCTGGGCTGGTGTTCACAGCATCTCTAATTTATGTTGCGTGGTGCTGTTGCATCTGTAGACCTCAGCCAGGTGGGCTTGTTCTCCCTCTTCCCCTCGTGCATTTGAAGAAGCTGGGAATATGAAATATTTCCAAGGTTGCATGGACCATGGGATCCTGGAATCATGCGGAGCACTGAGACTATGCTCAGTGATCAGTAGGGCCCTTCTCCCTCTCTTCCTTCTTAGTGACTGGGAAATTGTTTAAGCATGGTCAGTTTCTTTGGCTTTCTTGAGGGTTTTGTTTTGTTGGTTTTTTTTTTTTTAATGAGACTCACTTGATTTTTCACCAGTAATTTGATTTGGTGGAAATTATTAAAGGTTCTGACAAGAGTATTGTGTTTTGCTATTCCCATAACATCTCGTGCCATCAGGATGGTCTTCATTTGCTTTCCAAAGACTAGGACCTGGAAAATTAAAAAGAAAAAAAGTGTCTTGTGTTTCAAATGGCCCACACCTAGAAGTAAACTTGAAATGCTTCAGTAAGTCTGGTTTTACGGTGATCTAGAGGGAAGAGTGCCCCTTATCTAGAGATTAGAAGAACACATTGTTTTACACAAAGGCAATATGGTTTTAGTCACATAGCCTGGAAGGGCACGTGGTCAACACTAAGCTCTGCTGTTTAGTCATTGCCAGGAAGAAAGATGGCTGCAGTTCGAATATTCTTAAACAATTACATTTTTTATTTTTGGTAGGTATTTCCCAACCTTAAATTGGTTTATAGTTAATGATACCGTCTAGCAGGTCACTTAATTTGTGGCATATGTTTTGCAACTAGTTAATCTTTGAGGGAACTCCAAAAAGTGGCACGGTTAGAAGGCAGACACGGTACACCCTTTAAAAGATGTGTGTTTGATTATGTCTCACAAAATTTCAGGCTGGGTGTATTTCAGTCATGGAAACTTGATTGCCCATTTGTCTTTATATTAAAGTGGCTCGAAATCATTTTTGCAAGGGGATTGTTGGCTCTGCCCACGGGTACCAAGTGCCTTTTATTTTGGTTTGTATCTTTGCCAAACCCTTCTTCAGGAAGACGGCAACTCTGCCCCACAGGCCTGCTGTGTCTTCAATCACACATCCCCATACTTAGCTAACAACACAGGAGAGCTGCATTCCAGGTATTCCAAATGCCAGTTAGAAGTTTCACCTCAAAAATACTGCTACCCAGCCCAGACTGGACCTTTGGTGGAGCAGGTGATGTCTATGAACGATTGTAGGTTGTCTGACCTGTTCCCGAATTCAGCCTGACCACTAGAAAGCTCCATATCTGACATGATATGAACCTTGAGCTTTCATTGAATTGTGCTTTGTCCTGATGCCATTGTGCAGCATTGATGTCAATGCTAAAACAGAAAAGCCCCAGGCACCGCATCCATGAGTTCGTTACTATATCCAAACCATGGTTCCTGGGCTTTATTTAACTTGTGGGTAATTGTTGCTTGTCCCAGACAGTGGTTTCAAAAATTTTGAATTTGATCACCTATAGATGAGGCACATACCTTCCAGCTGTCCCCAGTCCCCACCGTTCCCTATCATCTGACACTCGTTTCATTCGGTCACTTTATCTGTCTGGTTCTTGTGGCCATTTGAGTTTGCAGATCCTGCTTTATGTAGTGTGGTGGTTAATTTTATGTGCCAACTCAGTGAGGCCATGATACCCAGATATTTGGTCAAACACCAGTCTAGATGTCTCTGTGGAAGTATTTTTAGATGAGATTAACATTTAAATCGGTAGACTTTGAGTAAAGCAGATTTCCCTCCATAATGTGGGTGGACCTCATCCAATCAGTTGAAGACCTTAAGAGAAAAAGACTGAGGTCCCTTGAGGAAGAGGGAATTCTGCCTCCAGACTGACTTACAACTTGAGCTGCAGCATCAGCTCTTCCCTGGGTCTCCAGCCTTCTGGACTACGCTGCAGACTTTGGACTCTCCAGTCCCCATAATCTTGTGAGCCAATTCCTTAAGCTAACTCTCTCTATGCATCTACACATCGTTGGTTTTGTTTCTCTGGAGATGCTTAATGCACACAATGAACTCTTTATGGAGACCTGCAGGAGGAAACAGTTGGTTTCCTTGTATCTTATGAATACTGAGTTATGTAATTGAAAATATTTCCTTTTTTGTGTTGACTTTCAAAGCTTTTATAACCGAATCTGTGTCTTAACTGTAGCAGCTTTAGCAAATATATACTGATGGATACAGACTACACACCATGGGCAGCAGAGACTCACCAAGAGAATGGTGGTAGCGATACCAGATTCAGGTTGTGTTGGGGAAGGGCATTTGGTTAGCGCGTTTCATTTGAATCTACCTCTTCTCCCTCCTCCTGCAGTTGGTAAGTGTCTCAGTCCTTTTGGAGTGCTATAACAAAACGCCCATACGCTGGGTGGTTTAGAAAACATCAGAAATGTATTGCTTACAGTTTTGGAGGCTGGGAAGTCCATGATCATGGCACAGGCAGATTTGGTGTCTGATGAAGGCCCACTTCTGGTTCTCGGATGCCTGACTTGGTGCTGTGTCCTCACATGGCAGACGGAGCTGGGGATTGCTTTGGGGTCTCATTTATAAGGGTGCTGATCATAAGGGGTCTTTTTCATAAGGGCTCCACCTTCAGAACCCAATCCCCTTCTAAAGGTCCCACCTCCTAATACTATCACATTGGGAGTTAGCACTTCAACAGATGAATTTGGAGGGGAAGCACACATTCCGTCTATCACAAGAAGCCATCTTCAATATTTTCCGGAACAAGACAGAGGCGTAAACAACCAAAAAGATAGTGTACCTTTTCATCTATCTATTTCAAGATAGCATACACTTTTGAGTCATGATCAGAGAGAGCAGTTTCAATTAACTGAGCAGTTTACTAGCTTTGTTCTGGAGGCAGTATAAAGACTTCAGCTAATGCATTACAAGCAAGGTAGACCAGGTCATCTTTGGACATGGGTTTTGTGAGTCCATAGTAAGGTTCCCACTGTGCTGGGTGCTTTGGTAACATTTTATTTTTGTTGTTTAGCTCAGCTCTTTCTCCTACTGACCTTTCTCTTACTGACCTTTCTCATCTCTTCTCTCACTTCCTGCTTTTGCCTTGTTTTTCACTTTTGGGTATATTCCCAGCTGGTTTGAAGCCCGACCATTCATTTTTTCATCTGTGCACCATGTAATACTCTTGACTCCCTTCTCCATGCCAGGGACTGGGGCTGGGTAATTTAAGAGTAGAAATACAAAGCAGAATAATAAAGATTACAGAAAGATTATAGGCATGAGAAGCAGCCTTGTGGCTACTCTCATTTCACTCAAGCTTTCCCACAAATGGTCCTCACTGAAAGTTGCCTTGACCACTCTATTTAAAATTGTAACCGGCCCCATCCCTGGCATTCCCAATCCCCCTTGCCCTGCTCTACTTTTTCTTTCTGCCAAGCATAATATATAGTTTGCTTATTTGTTGCTTATATTATTTATTGCTATTATCGGTCTCCCTCTACTAGAATGTCAGCCCTACAAAGACAGGATTTTTTTTTTTTTAATCGATTTTGCTCATTGTTGTATACCAAAGGTCTCCAGTAGAAAACCTCAAAGATTTAGGGGAATAAATTTCTCTAACATGCATATAATAAGGGAAACATTATTTTAAAACACATATTTTCTGGGGCGCCTGGGTGGCTCAGTCCTTAAGCGCCTGCCTTCAGCTCAGGTCATGATCACAGGGTCCTGGGATCGAGCCCCACATCGGGCTCCCCGCTCAGCGGGAAGCCTGCTTCTCCCTATCCCGCTCCCCCCTGCTGGTGTTCCCTCTCTTGCTATCTCTCTCTGTCAAATAAATAACTAAAATCTTTTAAAAATTTTTATTTAAAATTTATTTATATATTTATTTATTTTATATTTATTTAAATATAACAACAGCAGCAACAACAAAATAAGTAGAATTCAAAGTAGAAAGTTAGAAATGGCAGAAGAAAGAGAATTTTGTGGAAGTTCAGATGAAGAAACCATTACTCTCAAACTGGGCTCAAGGAAGGCTTGAGGAAGGATATAGCACCTCAACTGGGACCTGAAGGGTGAACAGAAGTTGATGGGCAGAAATGTAGGTGAAGAAAGCATTAAATCACTTAAAGCAAAGGAACAAGATAAGCAAAAATTTATGGTTGGCTCTGTTGGGAGAACATGTGACTCGATCTCAGGCTTATGAGTTCAAACCCCACATTGGGTGTAGAGATTACTTAAAAAAAAAAAAAAGCAAACATTTAGAGGGAAGTGTGAGATGTGTGTGTAGGGGCTTATGAATTGGGTTTGGCTGGAGCAAATGGTGCACAAAGAATACTAGAAAAATAAGGAGAAAAAGTGAGATTGGCCAATTAAAAAATGGACAAAAGATTTGAACAGACACTTCACCAAAGAAATATGTGGATGGCAAATAAGTACATGGAAATATGATAACCATCATTAGTTATTAGGGAAATGCAAAATAAATCCATAATACTGTACCATCTATTGGAATGGATAAAATTTTAAAAACTGACCATACTAAGTGTTGACAAGGTAGCAAAGAAACTATAACTCTCATACCTTGCTGGGTGTAAAATTGTGTAACTGCTTTGAAAACAGTTTGGCAGTTTCTTAAAAAGTTAAAAATAAGCCTAGCATATGATCTGGCTATTCCAATCCTAAGTATTTACCTAAGAGAAATAAAAGCATACATTCATACAGAGATCTGTGTATAAACCTTCATAGCAGCTTTATTTAGAATAATCCCAAACTGGGTTTAGAATTACCCCAACCCAGGGGCGCCTGGGTGGCACAGTCAGTTAAGCATCCAAGTCTTGGTTTCGGCTCAGGTTGTGATCTCAGGGTCGTGAGATTGAGCCCCGTGTCGGGCTCCCCACTGAGCACGGAGTCTGCTTAGGACTCCCTCTCCCATGTTCTCTCTCTGTTTAAAATAAATAAATCTTAAAAAAAAAAAAAAGAATTACCCCAACCCAAATGTTTATCAGCAGGTGAATGGAAAACAAATTATGGTACATCCATCCAATGGAACACTACTGAGCAATAAAAATAAATGAACTCTTGATATGTGCGACAATGTGAATGAGTCTTAAAATAATTTTGTTGAGTGAAAGAAAAAGAGTATATATTGTATAGTTCCATATATACACATATATTTTTCTAGAAAATGCAAACTAATCTATCTATAAGGACAGAAGGCAGATGAATGATTGCCTGGAGATAGCAGGAAGGAGGGGTTTTGGAAGGACATGAGGCAACTTTTGGAGGTAATGAGTATGATCATTAGCATGACTGTCATGATGGTATCACAAGCGTGGACATATGTTAAAATGCATCAAACTGCATTCTCTAAATATATCTTGTATCCCAATAAAGCTGTTTAAAAATATGAGGTTGCAGTCAGTATACCTAAGGTCTTCATAATTAAGCCAAGGTGTTTACATCCTCTCTGGGGCTGTCCATTTATTCATACGAATTAAAAAAAAAATTAATTGCATGCCCATTGTATGCCAAACACTATGTGTGGCCATTAATAGAACAAGGGAGAAGGAAGTGGGAAGTAAATGATGAGTTTCATTCTAGAAACGCTGAGTTCAGGGTGTCTGAGGAATAGTCTTGTCGAGCTGTATAGCAAGCAGTTGGAAACGCTGAGTCCTGCTTGGGAAGAGAGCAGGGGCAGAGATAATGTTTCAGATACGTCCCACAGGGAGAGGACTACTGCAGCCCAGAGGGTTAAGGTTTACTAAAGTAGAATATGTAGAACATGCTGCATGAAACCTGATGGACGTATTAGTGTGTATTTTATTCTCCCTGAAGCAGAAGACCTGAAAGAATTCTTTTTCTTCCACCCTTCCCAAGAAAGCAGTGAAATGTTTGTATTCTGAGTCTAGATTCCCTTACCCCAGAGGGTTGTGGCAATGTCTTTGTGTCCTGGGGCTGAATGTTGAGTTTCAGATATTTGGAAGTCAGCCTCCACTCAGGCTTTCGTGAGGAAAGTGGATGGAAGTCACAGATGTGAGGAAGGCAGGTGCTGGGAACTGAGGATACAGTATTAAAGATGGGGGTTCTGAGGGGCTGATGGATATTTGGGACTTGAGGAGAAGGCCTGGGGGTTAGGGAAAATGCCTGGAATGAGAGGCCCATGCCTGCTCTCCTTGAGCATATGAGAATGTGCCAGGTTCTGTGATGGGGTGGCATGTGGATGCTGGAGGGACTTAACCAAACACCCTGACCCTGGGAACCATAACCAAGGACCCCTGTAGTCCTACTTGGTTTGAGGGAAAAGAGCAGGTACCGGGAAAGGGTGGCTGATGGGCATCATGGAGGTGGCTCTGGGAACTGACTCCACAGAGCCATTTCCCTGTTCTTTAGGGGAGAGGTCCCTAAAAACACTTTTGAAATCATTTCCATTGAGGGATCCAGATTTAATTGGATTTGGAAGAAATAAAAGTAACGTCATATCCCTTGTACTCAGCGTGCACCAATCATGGAACACGTGTATGCCGATTGCAAATAAAACCAGGTCAGGATCTTCAGGGAACACACACCGGGGGAGAGCAGACTCTCTTCTGGAAGTTTGATTAGGCAATCAGATGTTGGTACAAGGAATCATACAGATGAGGACTGGACAGGGGTAGGACCCTCTAGAAATCATCTCTTCCTTTCCCTTGCCTAAATCTTTCAGTAAGAAGAGATCACATCATCTTTAAAGCATTTGGAGGAAGTGGGTCCACGTTTGGCAGTATTATGTGGTCTTTTTGTGTCTATATGATTACCCACTTTGAGAACCCCACACGGTGGTATCTGTGCACAGAACAGATTTTAGTTAAAACTGCACAGCATGGTGGTCCTCACAGACAATCATCTGAGAGTTTACAAAACTCTTTACAATCTGGAAGGAAAAGATTTCTCCATGAGAAACTCATTTTGGTCACCCATTTTACAGATGATGAAGTGATGGAAGAAGAAATTCTGATCCTCCTACAAGTTCCCAGGTGATGTATTTCTGGAAAATCTTAGGAGCAGGTGTCTACTCTTGACTGATTTTCTAGACTCCGCTAGAAATACTAATCTGGTTTCAGGAAAGATGGGCCATGGAGCCATAGATTTGGGTTCAAATTCTGGCTTTGCCTCCAATTACTTGGATGACCTTGGACATATCCCTGGAAACCTCAATTTTATCCTCTTCGAAGTAGGAATAATCTCATAAACATAGGAAAATACAGGGGAATATATTCACTTATTCATTTTTGTACTTATTGAGCAAATGTTACTACGTATCTCCTCAGTGTACCTGGAGGCTGGTGAGTTGAGTGATAAGGGGATGAAATGGCAGGACTCCATCACGTCAGTTCTTACAGGCAAGAGAAGCATAGGTTTTATAGTAGGTGTAATGGGAAATTGCTAGAGAATTTGAAAGGAGTCACAGAGTCTGCTGCATTTTCCTAAGAGAATGTTCTGGCTACTGTGTGGAGGATGGAAGCAGAGAGACCAGTTTAAGAGGTATGACAGTATCTGGGAGAGGAAAGGAGCTTCAACTGGAGTGGTAAAGTGGACTGGCGAGAAGGAGAAAGAGTCAGGATGTATTTTGGAAGTAAAGTTAACAGATTGGAAGTGGAGGGTGAGGGGAAAGGGGATCAATAGAGGATTATTTTAGGATTTCTTAAGGTGGTGTCATTTCCTGAGATTGGAAAGACTTAGGGTGAGGAAGTGGTTCTGTTTTGGCCAGCCTACATCTGAGATGCTTGTTGGGAACATCAGGAAGGCAGCTGGGTACCGGCATGTAGACTCCAGGGGGAGTCGTTGGCATATGGGTTGTGTCTACAGCTCTAAGACTGGGTGAGATCATCCCGAGAGAAAAGAGCCCAAGACAGAGCCTGAGCGCTAAAAGGCAGCGATTGGACCAAGAAAAGATGAGCTAGCAAAAATTGTGGAGAAGGAGCTCTCGCTGAAGTTGAAGGAGAATTGGACGTGTGGTGCCACAGAAGCCAAGAGAAGAATCCCTTTGGCCAACCAGCCCTGGCCACACAGTAGAGACTCAAGGAGAGTTCGTTTCCCCTTTCATAGAAATAGTATCATTCATTTATTTTAGGTCTCTCAAAAGATATAATATTACCTTTCATCCCAGCATAAATTCAATTTGCAATGGCATTTTTTCCTCTTTCATATGTCTTTCAAGGTTGAAATATAGAGTCCTGAAGAGTCGTGCGTTGGTCACCCCTCTTCAAAAGCATACATTTACCAGCCTGCAAATCCACCAAGTGAAGATTTCTCTTTTTCTGCCTTAAGTTCACATGATTTAATTTGCCCGAGTAACCTGCTGTCGTAGGTTTTCATGGAGTCCTGATACCTAACAGAGTAATTAATGCTTTAGGCTTTTAGGAACTGTTTCAGGTTTTTATTAATCACTGTTGTGATTGCACATATGAATTATGAAGGAGTTATTTTGGTAGTTGGATTTCCCCTTCAGAAAAATTTCCATATTTGTTCATTATGAACTGATAGCCTGGAGAAGAAGAATAAAAATGGAGACTGTTCCCTGGGTCCTATGCAGACATTTCAAATTATCCAGGGTAAGGATTACTTTATAGTAAACAGAAAGAGCGTGAGTTGTTTGAAGTTGGTACTTAAAGGTTTTCTCTTTCCCCCACCGTAAATTAATTAGAGATTCTTTGGGACTGCCCCAAATATATGGATTTTGTGAACCGTTTAAGGATGTGTGAACATCCGAAGGAATCTGTGGGTTTTGTGTGATTTGTCTATGTTTGGAGGAATCACTCCTAGGACCCTGATGATTCGTGTGCTGTTCTTCTGGGAGTTTTCCAGGAGACAGAGGTCTCCAGGTAACAGGAAAGAAATACAAACCTATCCCCCTTATTCCTTCTAATTTTATTTAGGGGAAACGTCGTGGATTTTCATAATTCAGTGATTGTATTTGAGATCAGTGTATGAAAAAGGAATGTGATGGCTGGTATCAAGTGCTTAAAATTCAATTCTGAAGTGTAAGAAACAAGACACAGTAACGGTTCTCTGGGAAGCTCCTCCCCCTAAGGCACCCACCCCAGACATTTGCAGGCGTTGTGCATAAATGCGAGCGTGGCAGCTTGTGAGTCCTGCTTGCCACTTTCCTTGGCATGGGGGAAATGTAGATTTCCCCTGTGTTTACAGGAAATTTTACTCCCTGCCTTTTCCTCTGACAAGAGAAGACTAGCTGCTTTACTGGGAACAGGGCTCTTTTCAGTGATTAGAGTGATTTTCCATGATTCTACCCATACTTGGAACAGATTTTTGAGACTGCAAATAAAAGACAAAATAGTTCTATCACTTTCGATGGAGGCAACCACTCTGCTAGTATCCAGTGCCTTGACTATTAAGTGAAAATACCTGTTATTGCTCTAACTGCCATTTTTACTCTTCCTAAGTGGCCAGTTGGGATGAGGAGTGGGGGAAGGAGCTGGGTTGGGCAGGAGGAAGTCCATTTGCAAAGTCAACAGCGGAAGTATTCAGGCAGAGCCTGGGACATCTGATCTGAATTCTGTGGAGACAAGGGGAGGGTTCGATACGGCGCAGATGGACCACCCTGCTAATTCTACAGTAACTTGCTGTGACAGACTATGCACTTTTAATCTGATGGTATTTTCATCTTAATTTACTTGCAACCTGCTTTTTGTAGGTAACAGCATTTCTGACAAAGGTGATAAATTTGCTAAAGCTTCACATTCAGTTTCTTTCCTCATATGAGTGTTATATAATTATATATACATTTGGGCTCAAAGGTCCTAGTCTAACAAATTCCTTCACGGGAATACCATTTGAGTGCCCATTCTCTCATTAATTTTATTTGACATTTATGTCAACATTACATTCCTAGCCTAAAAGGAGAAATCACATGCGTATGCAGGGGTGTATTTTAAAGTGGAGTATTTAGTTTGGCAGTGAAAAGCAGCCAGCTAAGTCTGCTAAAGCAAAATTTTCTAAATTAGTTAATATGAAGTGGTCTAAATGCACTAAATTTAAATTGTTCTAACAAAGCCCCGAATGCTGGCGCATGCGGCTATTTTGATATTTCTAACATTTTTCCTCCAGGACTTCCAGCGTTGACTGAGAAGGTGTTTCTGGAAAATTAACTTGGGAGCCATCAGAGGTTGAAAGAAGGGACTGAAAATAAGTCGCTCTGGTGGTGTCAGGAGTGGTATTTGCTTGCATGAGACCCGGCGCCCAAGTCAAAGACCCGATTCTTCTCCCACCTACACTAACCTGGGAGCGAGGAAGTTTATCAGTTAAACATGTAAGCGTCCAGTTCCCGGTTCTGCTGAATGAAGAGTTTCACAAACATCGCTGCTGAGGTGGGAGGGCAGTTGGGGGGCCCCATCCCAGCAGCGTGAGCTCCATTATGTCTCTGACCGGTTGGTCACATGGCCACGGCATTGCTGAGCCCTAACAAAAGTAGACAAACGCGTGATTTGGGGGTGATTAGCCCTAAACAAGAAACGATTGTTGGACATCATCGATATCCTCTGACTTAGGGGGCTCGGCTAAATTTTGAATCAGAGGCTGCCACCAGAGAGGAAAGGAGCTTATCCCTAAGCAGAATCCAAGGGACAAAACGTGGCAGTTTCTTTGGGGTGCAAAATGCTGACTTTTACATACTTTGTGGTTTGTGTGTTCTCGAGCTGCGCTTTGTGCTTGGCTATAACGATGAATTGCAGACTGGGCTTTTGTTTTGCAGAGAATTCACCAGTGTTGGAGAAGACCAGCCTTTGGCATAAGTGGGGAGTGGGCAGTTTGTCAAGCGCCCCTCCCCCACTCATCTTCATTCCAGCATTCATCCCTACTCCCCGTGGCCCCCCAGCCCTGCCAGGGTTTACTGACCCCAAACAAACACTTCCATCCCCTCCGGGCTGTCTTCAGCATGATTCTGGAGTGTCAAGTGGTTGGTGACCAGCAGACCTGTGAACCTTTCAGAGGGCAAGGCCCTTCAAGGTCATTACTAGAGTGATTTCAACTGTGATCTTCTGGAGTCATTTTCTCCTGGGGGTCCCTTTGGTGGGCTAGCCACTTAATGTCATCTCTGAAAGGTTAGGAATGTATCAGGGAAGAGGAGGAGGAGGACGGGTTGCAGTTGATGAAGGAGAAACTTAGAGTCCGTATTGGCCTTCGTCATCATCAGCTCAGATGGCTTTGTTCTCAGCACTTTACTTTGGCTTTGAGGATTCTGTGATTTTCTTACCTGATCTCGTCTGCTTTAGCTTGTGACTAGCCCTGGTAGGTATGTTTGCGTTCAGGAGCACGCTCTGGTGGTGGTCACGTGGTGTTTTGTTTCAGAGTTCTGGTATATCCTCCCAGCCCCTTAAAGGTACCGCCTGCAGAACTAAGAGATTCATAGTCTTCTGGCTGTCAAGGCAATTCTGCATTTCCTAGGGAAGAGATCTTGAGAGCTGGAAGAACCCCAGACATCTGGGTCACCTTGGCATGTGTAGATAAGCCCAGAGAGGTGAGGAGCCAGGTCTCCGGACACTTGCCCAATCTTCCTTTCAGCTTCCAGCCATTGCCCGTAGGATGAGCAGAGAAGCTTCTCACTGTGTCGCCCGTGTAGTGGGAGGCAAAGTGGTTGAAATCCCTCTGCCGAGAGCCGGTAACAACTCTGTTCCAGCACCCTAGAATGGAAGGCCCTTCGAGACTGTGGAGTTGAATCCCGAGGCCGTAGGCTCCGAGTCGGGGGGCTGGCACCAGCACCCTAGCTCCCTCGAGCCTTCGGTTCAGCGATTCCCCTCCACGTGTTCTGGGTGGAAGATGATGAGAGGCGCCCATTGGCACGTTCTCTCTCTGCTCTCTTCCTGCCAGCTACCAAATGTATCCCTGCCAGGCCTTTATCACCCCCAAAGAAGACCTAAAATCTTATTAGGGAAGTATTTACTACAGAACTAATCTGTCCTTATCGAGGCCATGCCTGTGTTTTTAACTCAGTTAAATGAACTACCATTCCCTTAGAAAATAACCATTTCTCTGGAACTCTTGCTCCTGGCACCAGCTGCCCATGGGTGTCTTCGTCTCTAACAACATACCGCAGACTGGTGCCTTGTAAACAACAGGCATTTTTTCTCACAGTCTGGAAGTCTGAGATCAGGGTGCTAGCATGATCAGGTGAGGGCTCTCTTCCAGGTCACAGACTTCTTGTTGAATTTTTCCCTGGTGGAAGGGGCCGGGGGTTCTCTAGGGTCTCTTGTATTTATAAGAGTACTAATGACGTAATCACCTCCCAAAGGCCCTACCTCTCCTCACACCCTCACGTTGGGCATTAGGATTCCAACATGTGAATTCTGGGCGGGGACACAAACATTGAGACTACAGCAAGGGGTGACACTTTTCAGCCAGGAAGTGGTGAGGGTCTGCTCTACAGTGGACGGAAGGATTGGGTGGGGGCTGCAGGGAGTGGCTCAGATCAACAAGAATCGGAGACAGTGACCTTAGAGATAATGCCCTCTGCCACCAGTCCCCTTAAGAATGACTCCTCTTTGCCGCTGAAGACCTTGCTTTATACAGATGGACTCTCGCCCTTTAACCTCCAGGCCTGGGATGAACAACTATGTTTGAGGGCCTGCTCGTTCTTGCCCCCCAGCACTTACGGTACTTGGCTCATTGCTTGGCCTGGTTATGGGAGCTCAGGTGAAGATTGTACTATGTGAAGGCGAGCTCATGCACAAGCTTTCTTCTCTTGTACAGTTTAGAATTTGCTAGCAGACTAGCTCTGCGGGTGGAGGGCCCAGTCCCTTCTTTAGCAAAATATCCAGAAAGCAACAAGTGCAGCTGGTCTTCTCCAAGTGCAGCTTTATTGGCATCTGGCTCCTTGTAATATATTTTTAATATACTATGTATGCTGTATCTGAGTAAATCAGTAGGTATGTTTTGAAATTAAATATTTGCTAAGGGCTAGATTCTTCTGGTGTTAAATTATTGGTAACTTCACAGACACTGTATGAGACTTGATGACATATGATTTTTGAGTGACCTGCCATTTATTAGACTTTATCTGCCCATGAAATCCATTTCCAATTCAGACCATATCTACTTTGGGATTGCTTGCCAGAAATCTATTCCCAGGTTTCTCCTTATTTCAGTGAAATATCTCTGTCTCAGCACCTTTCCCAAGGTGGCTGATCTAATCGGGGGCCAATCACTTATCGCTTCTCATTTCCTTTGGCAGGTCTGTCAAACTGGGAAATGCATCTCAGGGACACTCAGAAGTACTAGGTGACCCACCCCCTTCGCCCTTTTCCTCTATAGCAGAAGGTTGGAAGGAGTGAGCACCCCCAAGCAGAGCCCTGGTCCAGGGTCTATAAACAGAAACAGGACCACCTTCTTGGTCGGGCAAACAGAAGCGGTCTCCCTGCTTTCCCCTCGGTCAGGAGCTGTCGGGAACCTCTCTGTGCTGAATGGTGCTCATTGACCCTCGAGCAATGAGAACTCATTTGCATGGCACAGAAGGCCGCTGGGCCCTCAAATCTTTTTCAGGTCCCCCTTCCTATCTGACTTCTCTGCAGACAGGTGCATGCTTCTGGCTGCTGCAGGGTCCAGCTGGCAGGAGGACTCTAACTTGTCATCACAGAAATAAAATGTGTCACCTCTGTGTTCCCAACCTCTGTTCTTTCATGTTTAACCAGCACTTTGAATCTTTATAAACATGTCAGGGTTTCTATTTTTATTTCCTAATTAATTCAGAAAAGGCGCAGAAGACGTTGCTAATGATGGAAAAGAGAAAGGGACAGGTAGAGCCGAGGGTGGCTTTTGTTTCTCAGTTTGATAAGACAATTGAATGAATATGGGCATCCAGCAATTCAAGCAATTACTTGGGGCTTGCCAATGCTTTGGTGATTCTTGGGCATTCCTGAAACTGGTCAAATTTATGGACGGGTCTATACCGATCAAATACCATGGCAAGCTTTTTTTTCCAATATTAGTGGACAATGAGACTTCATTTTCCCATGCACGAGGGAGAACAAGAATTTTCACATATATTAATCTTCAATTTATTTGAAATGTATTCTTTTTAGCACTAGTTCTGAAATTACAGTGTCTGAATACATTAAACCTAATTTACCCTTTGTCTTGATGATTCAAAATCATCTTTCTAAATATCTAGAACTGTGTACTTCAGTGATTCCAGAATATTAAGAGTCTCAAGGGTGTAATGTTTTAATTAAATGAGCATTTCCTCTATTCCATTGTTACCAAAAAGGCTCAAATAGTAGACATGAAATAATGGAAAGAGTTCTAAACTTAGAGCCAAAACTCTGGTTCTAATTTAAGTTTAATCATTAATTAGCTGTTTGACCTTTAGCAAGTCTCTTCACCTCTCTGAGAAATTATTTCTTCATCTATAAAAACGGGGAATTGGACCATAGTATTCCCAAGGTTTTTTAGATTTCTAAAATTCTATAATTTTATGATGAAGGACCATGCTATGCTGTAATGCCAGTTGTCCTAAGGGCTTTGAGGTTAGGATTATTTGTTTCTTTATGCTGTGGTCCCACATTGCTAAGATTTTCTAGCTATTGTGTTGGCTTTGAAGCTTTTCTCCATTCCCTGGGTTGTAAACTACAGCCTCCAGGCCAAATTCGACCCACCACCTGTTTTTGTAAATAAAATTTTACTGGAACAGAGCCACACTCATTCGCTTACATCTATAGCTTCTCTGGAGCTACGGTGGTGGAACTGAGTAATCACAGCCAAGAAGGTTATGAGCCACAATGCCTAAAATATTTGTTATCTGATCTTTATAGGAAAAGCTTGCCAACCTCTGCTTTCTTCTTTAAAAAAAATTACCAAAAAAAATGTTTTTCCCCCCTGAAGTCTATTACTTTTCATTGCAATCACTGTCTCCCTCCACGATTTAGTTTTCATTTACCACATCAACCTGGCTGGAGGCTAAGAAACCAGTCGACACAACTAATCAGAATTAAGTTCAAAGAAAGAGTCAACAACAGGTTCTGAACAAAACTTCGTGGGGACAGTCAGGGCAGGTGTTGAGTGCTTGGGCTTTTTAGCTTCTTAGAGGGCCTGTCCTTTCTCATTTACATTTCTGGATCATTCTTGCTAGTCTTCCTATGTAGAGTGAGTCTTACCACCACTGGAAATTTCTAGAAATGGTTGCTTTTATTCTGCTGATGGTTCTTAGTTTGCCATAAAATCCGGTTCCTGGACCTGTACACGTGACTTCACCATCACGGGGCGTCTCCCTACGAATGTAGTCAACTGAACCTGAGACCCACACAGCTGGGTGTCAGTCCTGCTCAGCTGCCCCCTGGCTGCATGACCCGAGGTAGTCGCTCCACTGCCCCAGGCCTGTTCCGTCATCTGGGAAATGGGAAGGGTACTGAAGACCTCATAGGTTGTGCTGTAAGGGATACCGCGGGTTTCCACCCCACCCTTCAACTGCCTTTCCTGGCACTTGGGCGGGCCCTTTGTGAAACTGATAACGCCAAATGATAGAACATGAGATGAGCGCCAAGCAGTCGTGGGCAAGACCCTGTGCCTTAAGGTTTACCACGCGCTTCCTCTCTTGCATGGGGCCAGGTGAGTCAGCCTCGCCAGAGCCCCGCGTTGGCTCAGTGTGATAAAGTGACTTCGATTCCCGTTAGGCCCTTGTTCCTGTGCGTAGCTCCCTGGCTGGTGAGGGGAAAGAGTTAGGTGAGAGGCAGGATTGCAGACCTTTCTGGGTCCCTAGCAGTAACAGCACCAACCCCAGTTCCTATCAGGTCCCGATGATCATGCTGTTTTGTGGACATGGATGTGAGACCATGTACGTAGAGACTACTGCCTCCCTCTGTGGCCTGTAAATTCCTGAAATGCAGGAGCTATTTTTTATCTTAGCTCCAAATCTCTGTTGAAGAGAACAATGTCTGGCTTCAACAAATACATGTTGAATTGATTTGTAATGACCAAGGTTTTCTGACGACACAACTACGTTGACTGTGTGTCTAGGTAGACCTCTGTAGTAGCCATACATACAAAATTGGCTCCCTGCACAGTGCTCAGTGTCAGAACAGCCACCTCTTAGAGGAACTAGCCCTTCCTTTTGGAGATAGCACTAGACGGCAGGCAACAGCTGCAAGGGCAACCGAGCCGGGCTGAAGTCTGGGTGGGAAGCCTTGTCTTGGCCGCTGCTCACCTCGGATCACCGTAGCCGTCCACCACCTCCATCCTGCCCATGCCTCTGAGATTGACACCCATTCCTCACCTCCATCCCTGTTGCCCCTCTGCTGTCAAGGGGTGATCAGACTGAAGGAAATGAAAAAAAAAAAAAGACTAGTATATGACTCAACTTGAAGGTTATCTAAGAAAGGGCTAACAGTACAACATGGTGACTATAGGTAATAACGATGTATTTGCACGTTTGAAAGTTGCTAAGAGAGGGGCGCCCGGGTAGCTCAGTTGGTTGAGCGTCCGACTCGGTTTCAGCTCAGGTCATGATCTCGTGGGTCGTGAGATTGAGCCCTGCATCGGGTTCCGTGCTTAGCGGCGAGTCTACTTGGGGATTCTTTCCCTCTGCTCCCCCCCATGGATAAATAAATCTTTTTTAAAGAAAAAGAAAGTTGTTAAAAGAGTAGATCTTAAAAGTTCTCATCACAAGAGGAAAATGTTTGATGATGGATGTTAACTAGACTTCTTGTGGTGATCATTTCATATTATATACAAATATCAAATCATTTTGTTGTACACAGAATACTTCAATTAAAAAAAAAGGAGCCAACCCACCCTTGATCCATGTGTAAATACATAGGAGTTTCTGGGGTGCCTGGCAGGCTTAGTTGGTAGAGCATGTGACACTTGAGCTTGGAGTTGTGAATTCCCACCCACTTTGGGTGTAGAGCTTACTTAAAAAAGAAAAATACATAGGAGTTTCTTTCTGTTACATGTACTGTATTGGGAAATGAATAACAAATACTTGATTCATTCATTAAAAAAAATATATTGAATCTCTTATTTGTGCCAGGCTTATGCTAGTTGTTGGAGTGACAGCAGTCATCAAGGACAGAAAGGAATTCATATGTAATTAACAAATAAACAAGTGAAACAGTTGTAAATTGTGATAAAAAACAATGAGGGATACAAATGTTAGGGGCCAGCTCTGAGGAGGTGACATTTACAAAGAGTCTTAAAAATCCAGAAGGAGCTTCATTATGCAGATGAGGGAAGAAAGATTCCAGGCTGCGGGCACAGCATGTGCAAAGACCCCGAGCCTGATGGAGGGAGCCTCGGCTCCTCTGGGATTGAAACAGGGTGAATGTGTGGGAATGTGTGGCCTGGGTGGAGGTCCAGGAGGTGGTCAGGGTGCTGCTCCTGGAGGAGGTTGGGTTCATTGTTGCTGCCATGGTTTCATGCATTCAGGTTTCTATTGAAAGTATCACTTTTGCTGTTGTGTGGAGTGCAGTCATCGAGACCAGGCAAGTGATGTCCCTGGACCAGAATAAGGTAAAGCTCTACAGTAGAGAAGATGAAGAGAACTTTCTGGTGGGTTGGAATAGAAGTCAGGAGGGACAGGGAGGTGCTGGGATGCTGACATCTAGGAAGTGGCATTTATTAAGATGAGAGAAATTGAGGGGAATGGAAGGACAGATTTGGGGGAAAAGTCTGAAGTTCTACTTTGAAATCAAGTGTGTTGGTGGCACAAGGCACCTTGTGGAGCTGGTAAATGTGAACCAGTGTAACCTTTCTTATCCCTGCCACTCATGAGTTGTTCTATGCTCTGATGAATGACTAGCCTTCTTCCTGCACATGAATCTTCCCCAGGGGCCCCTCTGAACCCAGATTTATACCATATTGCACCTTTATAGTTAGCACAATCACTCGCTTGCAGTAGGTGCTCAGGAAAGATTTGTTGATGCACCAAGCATCCCCAGCTCGTTGAGAGAATCCAGTTCCAAAGCAAGTAAAAGAAACTGGTTAAAGGGGAAGCGATGCCCATGAAGAGGGGCTTTGGTGGTGTCCGTGATGAAATGGCTATTTTTCTAAGAAGGGACGCGAGGCAAATGATGAGGAAGAAACGGGGACACACCTAGATGTCCGCCCCTCGAAGCACCTGTCTTGGCTTCTGTACCTGTAACCTTGGGTCGGCTGTGTTGGGAGCTGGATCACACATGCACACCTGTCTTCTCTCTCCCTTCCATATCTCCTCATTTCCTCCTCTTTGCTCTCCTATCGACCCCTTAGAGGAGGAAAAAAGGCAAAGTAACAAGGAGGACGAAGGGCGGAGGGCAAAGCCACGGGCTTCATTCAGGTATCATGGGGCAGGGGATGTCATTTGGAATACATAGCTGCTGTCTCACACACACACACACACACACACACACACACACACACAGAGGAATGAGT
This sequence comes from Phoca vitulina, assembly GCF_004348235.1. Classification (NCBI taxonomy): domain Eukaryota; kingdom Metazoa; phylum Chordata; class Mammalia; order Carnivora; family Phocidae; genus Phoca; species Phoca vitulina. The sequence continues at coordinate 57,948,364 of NW_022589710.1, read as the reverse complement.
CGTGAGTAATTTCATCTCCCAAAACCAGCACAGAGAACGCTATTTTCCCTCCCTGCTTTTAGTGTTCTGGAAGATTGAAGCTAGTGATAGTGCTACCACTTATTAACTTAAAAGTGCATTTCTGTGATAGGTCCCAGGTCCTGAATTAGTAATTTTTGACAATGCAAAATAATGAGGGCAGTGTCTTGTGATTTTAGAAGCTAAGCATTTGTTGCATTTAAAAAAAATTTTTAAGTTATTTCTTCCCTGTAGGAAAGTAAAGAAATCTGCGATAAAATAATAATTAAATGCTGACAGTGCTAAATTTCCACCCAGCATGAGCCGCCAGCAGTTTCATACCAAAACATTAGGTCATTTGAAGAAAAAAAATCTGATTAAATACCTCTGTAGGCTTCTCTGATTAGCCGTTCTTAAAAGAGTCTGTGACAGTAATGAAAGGGTGCAATTTGACAGCCATAATTTCCTCTTGAAAGAAAGGTAACACAGAATAGTGGGTACACGTGAGGTTTTTACGGGAATTTCTTGTTGGTCTTTACTAGTGGGTTTGTTTTACTAATCATTAGTTTCTAGCCATTCTGAAGAGCCCGCCAAGCAGGAATTATGTACGTTGTCTTCCAGGGGTAAGGCTTGGGGGACAATTTCAATGCCAGCCTTTCTTTTCTTTCTTCTCCGCGCAGTGGGTTTCGTATTGCCGGGGTTAAATGACCTTGACACGGGCAGGTTTGGGAAATGAAGTGTGGGTTACAGAGATCCTCCATGCGTCCCATGTATTAATTTTCTGCGTCTGGCAGCTCCCAGCGTCACTTTGTATTAACTCGCCATGGCATGAGGGCTGGAGGCCAGATTTGACGGAAGATGGAATGATTATGTGGCATATGGTAAATGCAACCACCACCACTAATTACTCTTTCTTTTCACTTTCTCCTCGGCTTCCATGGGTGATCGGGGGTTTCTTGAATTTGGAAGTGTTTACCTTGTGTCAGCCCCATGATATACTCTCACCCTCAGTGGATATTGGAGCAGCTGACTTTCTGGGCTCTAATGTGATAGGATTGACATTGCAAACCTAAGAGCAGACGAACGGCTCAACCAGCACCAAAATACTTCATCTGAAAGTTGAAGGCCTTTGAAGGAGAGGTTCTTCTGGGAGGCAGTTGCAGAATGGAGCCTAGAAGTCAAGTCTCCCAAGCCCCGGACGAAGCTGGTTTTCCCTTGGCTGTCCTACCTCTCAAGGGCTGAAGGAGAGTCAGTGTTTTAGTGTCCTATGGCTGGGTGGCTCAAAGCAACAGAAATGGATTCTCTTACACGTTCAGTTGGTTAGAAATCCAAAATTCAGGTGTTGGCAGGGCCATGCAGACTGAAGGCTCAATGGCAGAATCTGTTCTATGCCTTTCTCCGCGTTCTGGTGTTGCTGGCAATCCTTGGCAGCCCTGGGCTATGCCACAGAGCCCCAGTCTCTGCCTCCAGCATCACGTGGCTTTCTCCCTGTGTGCGTCTCTATCTGCGTCTCTCGTCTTCTTATAAGGACACCAGTCATATTGGATTTAGGACCCACCTTACTCCTGTATAACCTCATCTTAACTACTTGCATCTGCAAGATCCTCCTTTTCTGAATCAGGTCACATTGCGAGGTTCCAGGAGTTAGGACTTGGTTGGGGGGGGGGCACGATTCAGTGCATAACAGGCGGGGTTGGGGTAGATTTTCCAGGGAGGGATTTTGGAGACGTTTAATTGCAATGAATCATTATCACCTTCAACTGTACTTCTAGAGCTTGTTCTGTCTTTATGCTTTTCCTGTCAAGTGCAGGAACCTGAGTCCTTTCAATTTATTATTAATGATGATGATATGTAGCTTTCACTTTTTAGCAAGGAGTGAGAGCATGTGAGTCAACCCAAGGATTAGCCATAAAAAAGGGATGAAGTTAAAAACGATTCAGAGACAAGATTTGAATTGTAGATATTTTTGTAGAGATTCTCTGGGTTGTTTTTCAGTCTGCATTAAAGCCCTTCAATTTGGAGAGTCGATTCTATTTATTTTTATATTTGTTCTATATTTATTTATAATTTAGAAAAATTATAATTTAGGATATACAACAATTTGTTCTATAATTTACGCAATCACAATTATCCTGCCTTTCTCCTTAACGGTTATTTTTTTTCCCTATCCCTCACTCTAAATTCACCTTCTGGAAAGATTGACCATTTTTAATTTCTTCAGTCCTGTCATGTAGAATCCATGGTGACCCCCATTTCCTGCCATTGTTATCAACCTGCAGTGGCCATCATGCCAAACAGATCTGCGTCCTGATCTCCAAATAGTCTTTCTCCCTCCCCGCCTCCATACTCTGCTCTGGCTCCTCTTGCCCTCTGACATGGTTTTCCCCTTCCCCTGCTGCCCCTCAGAACACAGCCTACCTTCCCCTGCTTCCTGGATGCTACTCAAACAGGAAGTGATCCTCTCCTGAGTGAAGTCCAGTGGAATTCCTTGTCAGTTCCTCATTTGGGTCCCACACGACTGCCCTTTAGTGCCTTCTCTTTATAAAAGTAGCAGATTAGTACCCGCAAGAACCACCTTCTACTCATGCTGCCATTCCCACTTTGTGTGGCTGTGGGATGCTTACCATACTGTCTGCCTCTCTATGGTTTGGAGAATCTGATGAGACAGAACATCAAGATGATTTGAAACTCGTCTATGAGAAGTACTATTCAAATATTTATCACTTAATGTGCCTCAATGTACTTACCTGTAAAATGGACCAATTAATAATAGTACCTGGGGAGGATTAATTTAGTAAGGCACATAGGATAGTACGTGGAGTATAGTAATTCATGAGTGAGAGCCGTCATCCTCCTCCTCATTGTCAGTATCTTTGCAGATAGGATCGTATGCCCCTTGAGGACGGAGGTTGCATTTTGGAATCTCCTCCATGCATAGGATGGAACCTTACACTGGATGATCAGAAACACTTGCTGGCTGTGTGCATTCTCCTATGTCTCCTTTTTCCTATGACATTAAAATTCCCCCTGATCATACTCTTTAGCATGGAAGTTTTTAAATGACTAGAAATCAACTCTCTGACAGCAGTGTTGATTTTAGCTCTAAACCTAAATTAGTTTGATAGGTGAATCTCTGTGGTAATGCAGATGTCATCATTCAAAAGTGGTCCAGATTCATTTTCTTTTGATACCTCCTCATCAGGATGTAACATGGGCATGTTTTGAAATGGAACATCCTCTATTAGTTTAATTGAATGTGGTTTTGACAGCAGCAAGGTTTGTGTAACGTCCTCGTGGTAACCCTTTGAAGGCATATGTGAAAAGTGTTCTATAAAATGGCGAGGCAGAAAATTTCTGGGACAGCTTGGTGTTCCTTGTGTGGTGTAGCGTAGCTGGGTAAATGATAGCGGGTCGATGAGAAGAGACAGAGAAACCTTGCCGATGACTACTTGGAGGTAAACTTTCACATGGTGCCTAAAAATACATGGCACAATCTGCTCACACACATACAAAATTAGCCAATCGGGCACTTTTTGATATTAGTGTAATTTTTGAATGCCTCTTAACCCTCCTCCTTTTGGGTAAATCTTACCAATACACTTTCCTCACCACGTCCAAGTCTGTCCATACCTATTTTTTTTATATGGATCTAAGAATAGAAATTCCTTTGGGGGCAAATACGAGCAGATCTGTTTTCTTCCCACATACCAGTAGGATGCCCTGAACGGCGCTGATGCTCAAAGTCTGTTGATAATGGGCTTTCTTTCCAGGAATACGGCTTGGGTAATTTTATCAAGAATTTATGGTGTGGCAGCAAAATTAGTGATGTTTATTTGGGAAGGGTTTTCCTTTAAGTAGCTGTTTGGGAAAATGTGCAACTCCTACTGCATAGATAGAGGTCAAGGAAGGCAAGTGGAGTCTACAGAGAGCGGTCTGGGAGACAAAAGAAATCTTGTCCTTTTGATGTGACTGTGAATGAATATCACAGTCGCACTGGAACCCCTACACACACACACACACACACACACACACACACGCACGTTCCTCCCTTCCAAGCAAACGCCACTGTCCACAATTCACAGACAACTCTCCTGCAAGTATCTTGGGAACATCCCCTCCTCTGCTGTTTGCTTCTAAATTCACGTTCTGGAAAGCTTGACCATTTTAATTTCCTCCATCTGTAATGGCATCCCATATCCTGCCCTTGCTACCCCTCGCACTTGCTCCGCTGAGCCTCCCTGCCACCAGATGGCCCCACTTCCTGATCTCCAAATGTACCTGGTACCCGCACACCGCCACGCTCTGCTCTGGCTCCTCTTGCCCTCTGACATGGTGTTCTCCTTCCCCTGCTGCCCCTCTGAACACAGCCGACCCTCAGGGGCTTGCATCCACCACCATCCAGGAAGTGCTCCCCAAACAGGAAGTGATCTCGTCCTGAGGGAAGTCCAGTGGAATTCCTTGTCGGTACCTCATGTTGGTCTCACAGGACTGCCTCAGGAATGCCTGATGCATCCCCGAGACCTGTGAAAATCGACATGACCCGTGAAGGTGCTCCAAAGCTATCAAGGTTACTTGAGGTCTCTGGGAAGCGTCCCACCCTCATTGTGGAAGCCAGTTCTTGGTGACGCCTACCAGCCACGACATCTTTCCTGTCTCCCTCTCCCAAGCCTGCATAGATCCCTACGTTCTGCTTGAGCCACTCTGCATTCCCAGACATCTCAGCTGGGGCCCTGCCTCCTGTCCTGCTGGCTGGTCCACCAAGTGCTGGTTTTCAGTCAGAAGGCACCTCGACCCCCTTCTCTGTCCTTCACTTCCAGCACCTTTGGTTGGTCCGGGCGTAGGGCATGGCGGCTCTTACAGGTTTTAAGTGATTTGGAGCACCTATGTTGGAAATTTCTGAACTGACGGGTCTGTCTTGAGGCCACAGAGCAGAGTTAGGAGGGCGAGACCTGTTGTCTAGGGTTGGCCTGTGTACTGATGGCTGTGTGAACTTGAGAAAGTTAGTGTTGTCCTCGGAGAGCCAGACAGGTGTGTGTAAAGCATTTATCTCGGTAACTAGCACCCAGTACGCATTCAGTGAGTAACGTGGCTAGTTTTATTTTTCTTTTGAATATCCTCAGAGATAGCAAAAAGTAAATCACTTGGAAGCAGGTAATACTCGCTGGGTAATGTTAATTTGGGGTCCATAACGATAGGTCATTTTAAAGCAATGAGACTCAGCCTTGTAAACTGGCTCTGGAGTCACTTCTGAAACTGGTGACAACATACACTACCGTTCACAAAGCCCGTGTAATCCAGGGCTGGATCTTTGCTGTCCAGGGAGTGTGTCCCAGGATTGAGTCGTATAGGTAACTTGGGGCTCGCCTCCTTGCCTCTAGTCAAGACAGGCTATGGGAGGGGTCCCCATTTCCCTTCCCCAGTGGTCCAGGGGCTGTGTGGGGCCACCACCTGGCCAGCCCCGGGCCTATGGTCATTACTGGTTTGTGCAAGGAAGACCAGCCTGGCAGACCTTCACTGTTTTTGGAAGACTCCCTCCTTCCCCAGAGTGCAAGTTTCAGCCCATACAATTGCTTCTGTCCTCAGCTGTTGCTGCCCATCCCAGAACTAAAGAGAGTGACTTCACCCAGTCCCGGCACCCTCCCCTCAGCGTTAGGAGGACCTTCGTGCCCAGATGCCATGTAAGCAGGCCCCAGAGGTAGCCATCCCTCCTCACTGCAGCGTCCGGGCCGGCTCAGCCTTCCCCGAAGGATGGGGCTTGCCACAGGACCTGGGATGAATCTTGACCGGAAGCAGTGTTTGAAGAGCTCGAGCCCCGAATCCTTATTGCCTCACCCAACTTTGACCTTGAGTCCTGTTTTTTTGTTTTGTGTGTGTGTGTTTTTTAATTGGTTCTCCAAATTGGTTCCCAGATCCCTACCCTGTGTCTGAGCCCAAGCCTCCTGCTGAGAACCTAGGAACTGGAGGCTTGTGCTCAGCCTTGGCCTGTCCACAGAGCGGAGCCTGCCTGTCCCCACCCGCCCAGCAGATGGGCTCTGCCCGCCCCCACAGCCCGTGCACCCATCGGCTTTGAGTGCTCGCTGCTCCCGTCCTGCCTCCCTCGCCATGTCAGGGCATTCTGTTTTCGGACAGCACACTACCTTTTCCTGCACAACCACTTGTTTGCTTGTCCTGCCCTTGGTATACAGTGGAGAGACTTCATGCAGCTTTTCACCATATGCTCCTGGCCCAGATGGGTCGTCGATAGAGAGATGTTATCTGGAGAAATAGAAGCAAGCCTTCAGTGTCCATCTTCATTACCCGTCAGTAACTATATGCAGTGAATTTTTACATCCATAAGGTTACTCTATTTTAAAGCAGTTCTTAATTTCTAAAGCAATTTTGTCTACACTTGTGTTTCGCCTCATGTTTTGGCTTTAGTACCTGACTTCTACATGACGCGAGGCCACGTTTTGTGTGATGTCAGAGACATCCTTCCAGGGCTTACGGTGGGTGGAATCTCTGCCTTCTGTACCTGTCCCACCCCAGTGTGGGGAGCCCTGCTGGGAGGCCTTGTCTCAGCGAACCAGGCGAAGCCGGGCTCTTGCCCAGGAGACGGGCCGGTTGCCCAGCTGGCTGGGTGAAGCCAGCAGAGGTGCCACCCAGAGCTAGCTTAGATTCCCTTGGAATGGCCCACCTTTCGGGTGTCTTGCTGAATTACCCCATCACTCCCTTATGTCTGGGGCAGGAGCTCCATCAGGCTGCAGTAGAATTTCCAGACCACCTTCACATGTGTTACTCTCCCAGGATTTTTCAACGGGGTGAATACTAGCCCTCCAGTAAGAACAGGAATGGAGAGAAGAGTTTTTTTCATCTTTTTATGGAAAGGACTACTCTTGAAGGAAACGAACAGATTGAGGTAATTAAATTAAAAGATGAAATCGGTGCCTTTTGCGGCAGGTGTAAGCTCAGATTTATGAACACTCATCCTATGCTCTGGCCATGCGGGCCTTGCAGACAGCCAAGAAGTCAAGACCTTTGGAGACAATGGCAAGGTTCCAGATCTAAGCCCCAAACGGTGTAGCTTGGCCGACGATCGCCAAACCACAGCTTCGAAGACTGAACCCCTGTCCACCGAGCCCTTTCTTGCCCTGCAGGTCCTGGGGGCTGCCTGCCAGGCCCTTGAGGCAGCTCTGATTGGCTTGGCATCTTTCTCCTTTTGCCCCATCGCTCACAGCTCTGGATCCTCTGCCCGGTTGCCCCCCATCTTGGAGCAGAATACAGGTCTTCCAGTTTTCTAGCTCCTTTCTGTCCCTTTTCCCAAATCAACGGATACTTTCCACCTCACACCCCTTTCTGGCAAACTAGAGACTGCATCCCCAGGATCGACCAGAGACCACTTGGGAATCAAAATCCTAGGTTGAACCCAGAAGCATTCCTTGTCAATAGCCAAAAACTGACAGGCCCTTGTGGCATGCAACTGTCTTCTTCTCTGCCTCCCCAGCCCCTGGGGGACTCCTCCTGTGCCCTGTCCTGGGAGTTGGTGCATTCATTCTCCCCCTGCACGCTTCAGTAGGGGGGCCTGTGCAGGGGCCCCAGGCTTCCTGGGGAAGGGAGTGTGTCCATCCTCCTCTAACCCCCTCCACCCAAACATCCTGCCCACCCAGGGATGCTAAGCTCATACTCTGGTGATGTACGCGGAGAGCCCAAGCTTTTCTAGGCTTTGGCCCAAACAACAGAAGGAGAATAATATAGTTGTAGCATTCCTTATTTGCTTGTTATACAATGAAAATTGGCCAGGTCAATAGAAAATGCAAATTCATCACTAAAAAAAGAGAGTATTTCTTGTCTCTTCTACAATCTAAGAAGGCATTTTGATGCAGTAAACAGACGCACACAGAAATCATTAGACTAGAAGGTAAAATGAATTCTAGCCCTGGCTGGGAACATACAGTGAGCTCTTTGGTCAAATCTGCTAACAATCTAAACCTGCTTCCTCAGCTCCAAAACAGGAATAATATTTTTATGCCTCCTAACCAGCTTATTGTAGTTATTAAATTAGACAAAATTCTATGAAGGGGCTTAAGGCACTATAAAACACTAAAAGACCAGTCTGGATATTATTTACTAGAGAGATTGCCTTTGATAAAGATAAAGAAAGTGGTAGAATGTCACCCAAGATGGGAAGGTGCAGTTGACAGAAAAGGAGATGAATGGCTCTTAAACATATCAAAAGATGCTTATACCCTCAGGGCTACTAAGAGAAATATAAACTAAAACTTTTAAAGATCATTTTTACCTGTTAGATTGGTGAAGTTCAAAATACAGTTGGCCCTTGACAAACAACATGGGTTTGAACAGTGTGGGTCGACTTATATATGGATTTTTCTTGATAAATACAGTACTGAAAATGTATTTTCTCTTCCTTATGATTTTGTTCATACAATTTTCTGTTCTCTAGCTTACTTTATTGTAAGAGTACAGTCTATAATATGTAGAACATACAAAATTTGTGTTAATCGACTTATCGGTAAGGCTTCTGGTCAACAGTAGGCTATTAGTTGTTAAGGTTTAGGGAGTCAAAAGTTCTGCGTGGATTTTCAGTGGTGTGGGGTAAGGAGTGTCATGTCCACACCCGTAACGCCCTCCTTGTTCAAGTGCCAACTGTGGTTGATGGTCCTCTGTTAGCCAGGGTGAGGAGAAGCAGAGCCACATTGCCGATGGGAGTATGAATTGATACAGCCTCTAGGAAAAGCACATTGGTCATATTAACTGAAGCAGAAAATGCATATATCAGCGGGCAAGCAAATCCATTTCTTGAAATTTATCCTACAGATGTACTTGCACTTGGGCAGAAGAAGGCAGCTCTATATGTACCACTGATAGGGAAGGATCTCAAAGTAGGTTGAGTGAAAAGTGCTAAGTACAGGAGTTTACAAAAAACATTTGATTTTTCCCCCCATCTTTGGTAGTATTTGCTGTTTTTTGTTTGTTCTGTTTTTGTTTTCGTTTTGCTGCTGAGGGGTGGAATTGAGTGGCAGATGACAGGGGTGGTAAGATTAAACGTTTCGATGTTTTTTGAACCTTTTGAATTTTATACTGTATGCAGGTATGACCCAAGTTTAAAAAAAAAAAATCAAAATAAGATAAAAGTCAACAGAAAATCAAAGTGAACAACAACCAAAAATATGGACAAAGCCCCAACTTTTTTTTTAACTCTCCTCTTGCTAAACTAAAATTTAAAATAAAATAAAAGGGAAGGAAGAAAGTCTCTTAAGGGGCATTATCGGGTTTTTTTGTTTTGTTTTGGTTTGGTTTTAGTTTGTTTTTTATTTGCCTTTATCATGCTTGGCTTTCATATACCTTTTTGTTGGTTAAACTGAAGAGTATTTTCCTTTTACTTTTTGGGTGCTAGAAAACTAACTTGAGTTGACTCCTTACAACTGCAAAAGTGACTTTATTTGCATGATTCTGATGAACCAAACGGTCATGTCTGTGCTTTTCCCTTGATCTGCCAATCTTTATTTCTGAGACTTCAGTAACCCTTGAAAAGTTGTGAGCAGCAAATCTAACCTAGACACTCATTTTCCCTGACTTCCCAATGAGTGATGGAGCTTGCTAGATAGGAGCCTTGGGGCCTGCTGCCCAGAGGATTAATCCCCTGGGCAATCAGAGAGCTGCTCAGGGCCGCAAATCCTAATTGGGTATTGAACATTTTGTTAAATGACTCAAGTTCTGCCTTCCTGCTTGATTAGAAATTACAAGTTGTGTATTTGGGGATTGTACTTCCAGAGTTTTGATTTCTTTCTTTATTCTTTTTTCACTTGCAAATTGTTTGGGCAAAGGGCTCCTTTAATTGGGCTGGTCTTTTAACTCGATTAACCCACAAGCACTACTTTATAGTTCTTCCTTACCAAATTGTCCCCTTTGTGTAATATGGGGAACTGTGTAGCCTCTTTGCTGTGAGGGCCAAATGGAACCCCCCCAGACCAGCTGCGGTCTTTTGAACATTTTCAGATGAAGAGGCCGTCTGTGAATGAGTGCCAAGTGGGGTGTTTGAGAGAGCCCCTTCATGTTGACTTACTGTCTGTCGCCTTCAGTTAGGAGAATTCACCACAGCCCACGTGGAGACGCTCTCCAGGCTTCAGTAAAGAGCTTGTTTTATTGTGTACATAGACAATTTGGAGTTAAAGGCTAACTTCAACTGAGGGCCATGTTTACTTTTCTATTGTGAACTCAAGTCACTTGTTTGTTTGAACGGGGTTCAGCTTGTCTATCCATTATTCATACCTGTAAGTCAGAGATGATCTGCGTGGTTGTGACATATATGTGAACTGCGTGCATATATTTGGTAGTAGGGACTGGGGTTTGACTAATATTTTTCCAGAACGTTTCCAGCAATCCTTACAGCCTCACTTAAGCAAACAAATAGTGATATCCGTCACGGAACAACTAGGCACACAGTTCTGAGTGCTTTTTCAGATGCTCTTTACAATGATTGGCCCAAGGCCTATCCTAACATCGTGTACTATAGAAGCAACTCTCAGTTCTTTGAAGAAGAAAGATAAATCTCAGGGCAACAGATTTCCTTCTGTTTTCCTTCAAGTGTTTGGCTCTAATTCAGTAATTAGTTATACAGAGATCATCAAATCATGAAAATGATGGCATTTAGGATTATTACCTTTTCTTAAGTGAGGATTATGAGGTTCTCAGACTCTCTGGGCTCCCGGCTTTTTGGGGTCTTGCATAAGAACTTTTGCCATGGTATGAGATTAAAACAAAAACAAATAAACCAAACAGCTCCAGCAAGAGAAGGTTTTGATGTCCAAGACTGAGTCATGGGTGAGGCCCTAAAAATAGCGTATACCTCAAAACAGGCAGCTATCTTACAGAAAGGAAAGAAAGAATGCTGGGGGTGGCAGTAAGCAGACTCTTGTTCTACGAGCATGTCACGAGAATTTACTATATGCTCAACACTGTGCTGGCTGGGAATACAGTCTATAGGGATAAAGTGGTCGACCAGATAGATGTGACCCGCCATAAGGAGTAAACCATCACATTGGTGACATTGGAGAGAGCTGGGGGCACCCTTTTTTGTCAGGGGTGAAAAGGGTTGCAGAGACATAATGGTGTCAGTAGGAAGGATAGGTCGGACCTGGGATGGGTCTGAGGGAGGGAGGAAGCATCAGAGCCTATTTCTGCTTCTATGACTTTAACTGGAGTCCCACAAAACTGATCTGAATAGGACAGAAGACTAAAAATAAAGGAGATGAACCCCAGAAAGTTAGACTTACAGCTCTTGGATCCCGTAGCACAGCGGGGTGCCTCACAGAAAGGATATTTTCCCCTACCTCACCATTCTATCATTTGCTGTTTTAAAAAACTGGCTGTTTTGCCTTGTGCTGTGGTAAAAATATTTCTTTAATTCTCGGTAAGTAAATGGAGTCTTAAAGCTTAAACCTCTGCCCTGGGCAAGGAACCAGAGGATGTCATTGTGCATAACTTCAAAGGCTGATAAGATGTTTAAGGTCGCTACTCTCTGAAAGAGTTCCTTTCTTTTAAGACCAGCCAGAAACATCCGTGTGCACCACGTCCCACCATGATTCTGACAAGAAGTAGAAGACCGTTTCTTCACTGCATGTCTATTGAGACTCTTGCTTGCATTCCTCTACCCCACAGAATATATTTTCTTTCTCTGTGCCCTACAACGATCACACTGTGCTTTGGATGATGGATGTCCAGTAAGCATGATATTAAAAGCGGCACCTTTTCCATCTGGAGGAGTCAAAGGAACAGTGGTCTGCGTTGTACCATTTCCATGTTTCCATGTTTGTATGAAGCAGTCACCCAAGGACTTGAGGGTTCTTGATGTTTTGGGGATTATGACCAGTGTGATATATAAGCTGGTGAAAAATTAAGCAAGCTGCTTTCTCAGTGTCTCTGGTCATCCACCATTTAAAGCCTGTTGCTGACAGGTTAGACAGGTTTAGCTCAGAGTCTACTGTTTGTCAAGGACACTTCTCTCTCTTTTTTTCAGTTTTATCCCTGGGCCAGGCAGAATATGCTGGTTTCTCTGTCTCACCAGCAGACAATTTGGGCGCAGCAGATGCCCACAACCTGTGAAAACAGGGGTGGAAGATTTTCAGTGAAATGTCCAGGAAATAAGGAAATACTGGCAATGCTGCTGGAAATGTTTGCTGTTCACTGCACATTCTTTTGCGCAGAATATCTTCCAGCTATAATAAGCTTTTTCTACGTTTTGGCTTTGCAAAAGGAGGCCTGCGCTGTCCAGTCTAGGAGGATAAAGCCTTGGAATAAAAGGGATGGAGTCCTGGAAATGATTCATTGCCCTGGAGGTGGATGGCGGAACATGGATGCTTTGATGACCAAAGATGGTGGCGCTTCTTTTGCGTCTCTGTATTACAGTGCTTGGAGCTCCTCCGTGCTCCTAAATGCCTGTGGGTTGCTTCATGAAAGCGTAATTTAGGTTTCTGGTGCTTGCTTGTTGTTCCCTTGTCCTTCACCTGACTTCCTGGCCTTGAGGATAGAGACAGAGTTCTCTAGTCCTGCCTGATGAAGCCCTTGTGCATTACTTGATCCAGGGGCATCACATTGTTGCCTTCCATAGAAGGAGCCTCAGCCAGCCTGCCAGAAAAAAATGTGACGTAAATGAGGACTTGGGAACCTCACAGTTTGAAGCTCCCATTTTCGCATTCCAGACTGATGCCCTCAGGCAGACTGGAGATAGCTTAATACAAGCATATTTGTAACACTCCGGTTCCAACCAGATCAAAGGGCAGAGAGCCTGCCTGGCTTGCAGCCTCCAACATGAAAACTGGACTCTGGAACAGAGTCTGTGTGAGTTGGCCATGCCTTGAATCCGGGAAGAAATACCAATTCTGTTATGGATATTTGAGCCATCAGATGGAGACTTTGAAGTCTCTCTGCCTATAATAAATTGGATTCGATGCCTTCCTCACCCTTCCCCCACCTTGGGCTCGTTTAATATTGGGGGTTTCTTCTAAAGTGGTACTTCTAGTTGGGGCTGTCGTTGGGTGGGGGAACGAAGTGAGCCCACATGAGCTCGGGTAGGTGCTGGAGTGCTGGTAGCCAGGGCGGGCTCCGCTCAGAGGCCGGCTCTTCAGGGATTGGGGTGACGCGAGGAACTGAAGGCAGTGTTCGCTCCTCACACAGAACAGGGAAATGTTGTCAGGCATGGACTAGTAACATTTCGAAAGAAAATTTCTATTCTTTTTTTTTTTGTAAAGAAGGGCTTTAAAAATTACTGTTCGCTATCCCCATAATTTCATAAAACAACAGACCTTTGAACAAACCAAAAAAAAAAAAATCAGTAATAATTTTATTTCAGAACAAAAGCTGTTTTTTAAATATTATGCATTTAGCATGATAAAAAAAAAAAAACACCTTAATACATTGTTACAATTTTCCTCATTTTGCCCTAGCCAGTAAAAACTTTGTCACTAACTACTATTGGTCTGTGAACAGATATTTGGAAACTGTGTTAAGTATTTGAAAATTGTGTCAGGTTACATAGATCACGTAATATATAGATATACATACATATGTACTTATATACATATAACCTGAAAGAAAAATCATAATTATTATGGTAATAACATGTTTACATTGGGCTTTTAATTATAGAGTACTTTTACATATATTATCCCATATGATCAGTTAGTGTATGCCCTTAAAACATAAATTAGTCTTAATAGCCTGAGCTAAATAGAATTAAGCATAGAAGGGAAGTCTAGTGTTTAAATTGTTAGTGTCCTAGAGTCAAATATGAATAATTTTAAAAATTATCTACTGCTTTGATTTTTCTGTGTCTTTGTTACCCTGCTATATTAGCAAGAGTAAATAAATAGCTAATTCTATGATGGTATGAACACATCTTTATAACCATATGTATAGCCTACCCGCATACATGCATGTGTTTATGATGCTTTTTCTAAATAAAAAATTAGAACATATATTCTGAGAAACAGAAATATACATGTGGGGGATAATAAAATGATCTAAAATACAGTATGAGAAAATCCAAGGGATGCATGGGGCAGGGATTAAGGGGGAAGTGAGAGGAGGAGGGAAGAAGAGAAGGCAGGCGAGTGAAAGAGGGAATTTTTATTCAGAGTAGGGGTGTTTCTAGTCTCAAACTTGTATTTATTTTTTATTTTTTTTAAAGATTTAAGAGAGAGTGTGTACACATGGTGGGGGGGGGGGCCCAAGCAGGACTCGATCTTAGGACCCTGAGATCATCACCTGAGCTGAAACCAAGAGTCAGATGCTTAGACTGAGCCACCCAGGCGCCCCTCAAACTTAAAATATATTTAAAAACAAATATATATTTTGACTTCCACCCAGGTGTCTCTATCTTTAACATCTGAATATAGGTGTTTCTGATTTTGAATGTTCTCTTTGAACAAGATAATACAGCATTTTCCCTTTGCTAGCTTCTCCTTCTTGTTCTCCTAGGATTACAGACTCCCTCAGGTTCCCTAAAGGAGGGTGCTAGTTTTAGTGTTCTGGTTTGCAGATGTTTCTCTGAAGCAAAACCTATTGCAAGACCTGTAGCCTAGTTGTTAAGTCGGCAGTCTTTCTTTTGAAGACCCTCTACCAAGCTAGAACTTCAATTAGGCATTAATTAATCAGTCAACTAAATACTTCAGACAGTGATCCTTCCACAAATATTTACCGGGTGCTTCATCCATGTCAGCCTTGGTGTCAGGCAGGGGAGATACTAACAAAGCTCAAGATAAAATAGCATCTACTTTTGGAGAGCTCATAGTCTATTGGGGAGACAGACAAACTAGGATACAACAAATAATTAATTACAAATAGTGATTAATTCTGAATAGGAAATACATGGGATGCTATTATCGATAAACTTGAAAGAAGCAATCTTGCAAACTAATCAGATAAAGAGAAAATTCAACAACTGACAATATTGTGTGTGTATATATATGTCTATGTATGAAAAAGACAAGGGTTATATGATATATTTGTGTATGATATATTTATAACATAAAACATTATTTTAAGAAAGGAAACCATTAGGGAAAAAATCATTAACTCTTTTCTCATGGCACCTATGCAAAGCCTCAATTTACTAGATCACTTACAGGGAGCACAAGGCCACCCCAGTTGGAACGGTAGAGCCATTTGGTCAACTTAACACCAATACCACGGACTCTGCATGACATAGCACTAGTGGTTTGACCAGATATCTCAGAGTATCCATAAACTAAAAAAAAAAAAAAAATTGGGGGGATTATATCTACATGTCATTTTGTTCTCGCTCAGTAAAAAACAAAATCATCTAACATTTAATGAACACCTATTCTGAGTAAAGTCCCTGAGCTGGCACTTCGAGAACATACACCTGATAGGAGAGCGGATAATTACACGCAAAGGTTGAATATAAAGTAGAAAGGGTTTGGTACAGGGGCAGGGCTAACAGAGGGAGAGCTTGGCTGGGGAGGGGGAGCCCGGCAAAAGATTTCTGGGATGGCATTTCCGACTGCACCTTAAAGAGTGGGCAAGCGTTAGCCTTGGAGAGAGTGGCATTACCATGTGCCTGCTCAGCCACCTTTACAAGCTCTTGGGAATACCCATTAAGCCTCTTTTTCATATTAAAACTAACAACTCTTTGTTTCCTGAGGGCATATGTCTTGTTAGGGAGCAATAATAATATATCCGTTTCCATCAAGTTGCGTTTTATCATCATAATGGTTACGGAGGAGGCTGCTTTTAGCTCCTGCAGCGCATTTTAATGTGTTGCAAGAAACATGGAAACTGACTAAAGGCATAATGGATCCATAATGGATGAGGAGCTGACGAGGCCACAAATGGGACACGCCATGGCTGGAACATGAAAGTGCCTCACTTGAAGTCAGATGCAGCGTCTGCATTAGAAGGAGCGGATGAGCACAATCTGGTTTCACCCAACACTCCTAGGTGACGTGTGGGCAGAATTGCTGGTCTGCGTCGTCTGGTTGCATTTGGCCTCAGAGTCTGCAATGGCGGCCCCCGGCGCGCTAACCACCACAGGCTGGGGAATGCGTGCTTGGGGGGAGCGCTCGGTCAGTGCGCACGTGTGCAGTTTTCTGAAGAGCCTGTTACCAGCGGAGGTGATATGTTATGAATGCCATAAAGTTTGAGATAGTGTGAGCATATTTTTTGCTCCAGGCAAGAAGGCCTGCTTCGCACCAGACCCTGGGAAAAGACAGGCATGGCCCTGACCATTTTTGGAGCTTAGTCAGCTCAGTTAGCGTGTCTTGGAGGTGGTTTTCATAAGTGAACACAATAAATGCCAAACTAACCTTTTGCAGAACTTCTTTGGTGAGAAGAAACCATTTAACTTTAAATCCTCATAGTAAACATGTTCTAAATAAGGCCTGGCCCAACGTCTTACATTCTTTGGTCACCCCCTACAGCCCCGGGATGGGACCTCAGAGCCTGCAGTGAGCCCTTGTTGATCACTGACTCATGCGCTCAGGGATTTGCCAAAGAAGGTGTTGCTAGAGAATTGCAGGCAGAAAGATGCATTTGAATCCAGAACTCCTCATTACATCGAGGTTCCGTCTTTAGAACACTAATATTTTCCCCAACTATTCTTCGATGCTATTTTTTTCCCATGGCTTTTGGATATGGTTGTCTTAAAATGAAATCATGTGTCTCCTAGAACTGATCACCCAGTAGAATGAACTTGAGTCAATCCTAGTGTTTCTGATAAATTAGTCTTTAGTTGGGTGTTCGGATCTATCTATCTATCTATCTATCTATCTATCTATCTATCTATCTATCTATTTTTTTTGTCTTTCCCAGATTTCCTGAGTTTGGGAGCGAGTGAGTTACAGTACATTTTGATTCGGTTTTAATCCATCAAAATCAAGTTAGTTATAAGTGATGGAAGAGCTCACTTTGTGGAGTCCAGGCTGCCTGGAGACATCAGCCACATGCCAAAAGCTTGCTCGTTGCCCGGCAACCTTGCCGGAGGAATAGATTTTCTGCCACTGTTTCCCTTTTTAGTCGAGGTGGAATCTATTAGCACTACTATTCTAGTCCAGAGAACTGGAGCTGGAGTTTAACGGGAAAGAATGGTCAGAGTTCTTTGTTTTTGTTTTTGTTTTTTAATAACCAAACATCATGTTTCTGGCTTCTAAGCTCCAGTGCTAATTTCATTGACTTCTAAATAAAGACATAGAGTTTATTAATATTACCCAACGTTGCTGAAGCTGCAGAGGTCAGTCTTGTGCCTGCTCAGCCCCATAAAGAAGCTCAGTGCTTGATTTCTATAGAAACTACCACGCAGGGAATGGGTGGGCACCCTGAGCACCCAAGTCGAACGTGGGGCAGATAAGCACAACTTCGTTTGTCCCCAAACTTTTCTAAGTCCTACGAGGTGGACTTGTGGCTCCCGCTTTCTGAAACTTACCATCCGCCTGTGGAAGCTGTTATTTCTTCAAGTATTCGCGATCTCGCTCTGATTGAAAAGTGGCTGTGTATTCCTTCCTTTTATCCTTCAATCAAAGAGTATCTTTTCTCCTTTTGTAGCTAAATACTTCACCAGCAGGATTGATGGTTTCCATCTACCAGGGGAGTTTGCCTTACTGTCAGCTCTATTGTTTTGCTTACGCTCTTAATGTAATAGCTTTGGGTTGTAGCAAGGGAAGATGATGGCTAAGCCCAGCGTCTGGTGGCTGGAGTTATTTGCCTCTGCTGAAATGCAATTTTAATAATGGACTCTATCAGCTCAATGTGTTTTCTTGCCCCTTTGTAAAACAAAGGAAGCTCTCAGAACATTAACCCATTGGAGGCAGGAAAAATCAAAGTTGCCAGGAACTACTTAATTAAATGACACTTGCATCTCAAATGAGAAAGCTTGCAAACAGGCTGCAGAAATTCTCTGGACAGGAGAGGAGGGGGTTGCTCCTTTTTCAGGGAGTGGGCATTAGCCCCCTCATCAATCCCGCTCTTTGTAAGGGCCAAATGCAGGAAAGTAGTTTGTGATTTGGCAGAGAAATGAGTGAACTTGATAAAACCATGACTAACTCAATAAAACAATCTCGGAATGCATTTCTTTATTTGTTCCAATCATTCTAAACTTTATTAATTATGATAACTCAGGTGTTTGGGTTTATATTTTCCTAAGTAATCTTAGACTATGACTGATGTAAGGGACCTTCAAAAGCATAGTTTGAGTGCCCAGGTTGACAAAGGAAACGAGTGAGTCTCTTTCTCAGCACTGCCTGTGGAGGTGACAGCCATCTCCTACTCGGCATCAGACCTCTAGTGAAGCCCAAGATCGGTAAAAAGAGGACCAAGAGGTTCATCCAGGACCAGTCAGACCGATAAGTCAAAAGTAAGTGCAACTGGCGGAAACCCAGAGACACTGACAATAGGGTGTTCAGAGGATTCACGGGCCAGATCTTGACGCCCAGCATTAGTGCAACAAGGAAACAAAGCCCATGCTGCCCAGTGGCTCCTGGAAGTTCCTCGTCCACAACGTCAAGGAGCTTGAGGTGTCGCCGATGTGCAACAAATCTCACCGCGCAGAGATTGCTCACAGTGTCTCCTCCAAGAACCACAAAGCCACTGTGGAAAGAGCAGCCCAGTTGGCCGTCAGAGTCGCCGATCCCAATGCCAGGTTGTGCGGCGAAGAAAATGAATAGACAGCTTATGTGCAGGTTGTATGGTTAAATAAAACCATAAAACTACAAAAAGATAAAAACCACCCAAAACAAAACAAAGGAAACCAGTAAGATGTAAAAGTTTGCTCAGGGATGCATAGCTTTGTTAAGAATGAAGAGCAGGGACCAAAATCCTGACCAGTGGACTCCTAACGATAATGCCACCCAAACGATGTATTTGAAATGAAATGAATAAGGAGAAGCAGCTACTTCCCTAGTTCTCATTGCATTAATATATCCAACAAATATTAAGGCACATTGACCGTGTGTGTGTGCATGCATTAGGCTAGGTGCTGGGGAAAGACAAGATCTTTAGCTTCTTGCAGTTATGCTTAGAGGTGGGGGAACCCCTTAGTCGATACTGAAACAGGTAAGGAAAGTACAGGTGGTGATAAGTACTTAGCTGAGACGCAGGGGAACACAGGAATGTTGGTGACAGATAACAAAGTCTAAAGTATTTGACTTCTAACTTTATCTGTTAAAGTACTTAACTCTTTGGGAACACCTGCATTCTTACCACTAACGGAAACTAGGTTGGATAAAACTTGAAACCTCTGGAAGTGTTCGTTGTCACGCATTAACATTGTATCACAGTGGAGAGATCTGTCTGGCTAGGTGGTGAGCTTCCCACGACACAGTGGACATACGAAATCTACACTGGTAGCCATCTTAGAGCTCTTCCAATCATAGATACTGTGACCTCACCGCATCATTCATTCATTCATTCATTCATTCAATTCCTTCATGTTGCAAATACTTATTAGACATTTCCAGCCTAACTGTTGAAAATTTCTGCCCAACAAAAATATTTTCAAGACCCAGGTGGACACACTTCTATCCAGGACTGTTCCATACAAACTTCTGTTAGCAGCAGTCTTGGGACATTTTATTCTAACAAATTTGATTTTTAAAGTCATAAAGCTCGTTCTTTTTCTTTCTAACTGGTTGCGTTAGTGCCCCCGGCAACTTTATATGCAAGATTTTTTTCTTTTTTTTCAGCAGGCAGTACTGTGAAACTCCAGTGTGAGGCTTTGCTTTGGGTTTGG
The DNA here is from genome assembly GCF_004348235.1 of Phoca vitulina. NCBI lineage: Eukaryota > Metazoa > Chordata > Mammalia > Carnivora > Phocidae > Phoca > Phoca vitulina. Next base: position 57,928,632 of record NW_022589710.1, on the reverse strand, counting down.
GTCTGTATTCAGCAGGTCGTTTAGAGGGCAGTGGGACAAACTAATTGACTTGGCCAAGGGCGGCATCTGTTTTTAGGGTCTTGGTCTCACCTCGTACTACGTGGTCACTTGTTGCTGGCTTTGCCGTTCTCTCTGTTTCCTCAGAAATATCCTGGATCCTGGAATCTGCTATAAATTTACCGTGGATGGATTTTGCATTTCCCTCCACTTCCGTGCTGCACACACCACTTGGAAGAAATGAAGTGAGAACACAACTAAAAGTGTTTATCCTGCTGTTCTTTGCATTTTCTTTGTTCTCCAGATACATCATGATATCTGGAGATCAGATTTCATAGACAAGTAGAAACAGCTGGGGGCACTTGTTTTTGTAATTTCAGATTAAATTCATTTCCTTAAAAATCTGTCTTGAGAGGAGTTTTCTTCGGACTTTTCTCCCATTTTGGTGTGTTTCTTTTTCTTTTCCCATAGGGTTTCTTTCATTTTAGCCTAAGAAGACACAGCCATGGTGACTACCCCTAATGCGCCTCTCTCTGTCACCCCTTGAGTGTCCCCTGCGATGCTTTCTGAACATGGAAGACTTGCTCTGTGCTAAGCATTTAACTCAGTAAATACCTCCACTCACTCTTAGGGGCAGGTTATGCCATTATTCCCATTTGGCTGATGTGGAAACAGGCTGAGAAAGCTTAATCAATTTTTTTAAAAAGATTTTATTTATTTATTTGAGGGAGAGAGAGGGAGAAAGAGAGAGAGTGCGCTTGCCAGCAGGGGGAGGGGCAGAGGGGGAGGGAGAGGGAGAGAATCTCAAGCAGACTTCTGCTCACTATGGAGCCCAGCACGGGGCTCCATCTCATGACTCTTGAGATCATGACCTTTAGATCAGGACCTGGGCTGAAACCAAGAGTCGGATGCTTAACTGACTGAGCCACCTAGGCGCCCCAAAAGTTTAATCAGTTTTTAAGCCAAAGTCACACAGTGTAGGTGGAGAACAAGACCAAAGTTGTAATTATGTAATTTAAAAATCTTTCCCTTGCTAATGGTCCTAGCGATCATGCTCCCTTTATTTCTCCATTCTAGGCACCCCCCTTTTTCTTTTAATCTGTGAGAATCCTTAAAATAAAAAGGGAGAGATGATTTGTGTATCATTTTCACTAGACCAGTACTTTCTATGTGCGTTTTCCAAAGTACTAGACTGTAAGATGTTTAAAAAGAGTCTTGCATTAAATTAAGTTGGTCAAAACTGCACATTACATCCCCTTCTAGGAGATTCTGAATTCAACTTCGCATATTAAGAGGTCTGAGATGTCCTTCAGCAAAAAAGTATTTTTATTTTAAAATTTTATTTTTATTTAACTTTCCTAAATTTCTATATGACTGCACCCTCTTCTTCTTCTTTTTTATTTTTTCCTAATGCCTTTAAAAGCACAATTTGGAAAAGTCTTCAGTGAAAAGACAAATAATGAACTTGGTGCATTCCACTATGCATTTGAAGTTTTTGAAAAAGAAGAAGTGGAAGAAAACAGAATGATCTCAGGCCCCCTAAAGATCACAGCCTCCTGCTTCATCCCGTTCCACTTTAAAACTGTTTTATTTTTGCCCAGAGTCCTCCAAGGCAAGAAATGTGAATCTCCTGCTCTTTATCTCCTACCCTGAGACTTGTATTTTTTTTTTTTTTTTTTTTGCCTGAGACACGACTAGATTTTTGCCATCTGTGCCCCTTTGCACCCACCAGTGTGTGGTAAGCTCCTTGAGGGGAGAAGCTGGGCTGTGGCATCTTTATGGTCTGACGGTGGCTTAGTAACTACGTAGAAAATAGAGAAATGACCTGCATTTGGAATAAAAGAACAAATGCAGTGTGTGGATCTGTTTTTCTGAGTTGACGCTAGCCAAGTGAATAACCCCCTCTTTGAGTGACAGTGAGAAATTTGAGAAGCTGCAGTAACTCATTTATATCACTAGGGTTCCATTTGGAAAATGATACCTCCTGTTGTCTAATTTAATTAGTAATTGTGTTTTCAGTTCCAATTGAAAGCCTCAGAAGAAAGGATGATAATAAACTGTGGTATTTGGTATTATTATTGTTATCTAATTATATTTACTATTGTGACGGTTTTAGATTAAGACACTTTTCAAGAAGGTACTTGTCCGTGTTATCTAATTGGTTTTTCTCTTGTTCTTCCCCCACCTCCTGTGTATCCTAATGTCCAGTATTAAGTCTGAGCCCTGTTTTACGGACATATGAATTGATGCACACAGTTTTGTTGTTATTGTTTGTTCATTTTTGAACACATGGCCTGAGGTTTTATGACAAGTCCATTTTGGATTCAGAGTTTGAGTCTCAAGTCTTCTCTGAGGTGTCACCTGCGCATTGACAAAGGCAGCGTGGACCCGGGGCTGATGGCCCAACGGGAAGTTGGAAGATGTGGGGTCTGCTTTGGCTCTGCCATTACTGATTGGATGGCTTTGACAGTTCACTCACTTATTCATCCAGCATTTTATGGAATACCTACCAGGTGGTTGGTGCTCAGCTAGATGCTAGGACTACACAGATGAGTAGGACAGTGCCTTGTTCTTAACAAACTTTCTGTTTTGCGTGCAGACTCAGACCTAGAAAGCATCGTGCTCAGGAAGATGCCGTGGTGCTTTGTGGGAAGTGTGTGCAGCGAGAGTGGGAGCCCAGAGCAGGGAGGGACCACATTGTCCGTGGCACTACAGAAAGGCTTCATGGCGGGAGTGATTTGGGGTTGAGTTTTGGAAAAAATATATATATATTATCGAGGGATTATGGCATGATAAAGAGTTTGGACTTTATGCCCCTACTGAGTTTCTGGTCATGGGAGCCAATGAAGGGTTTTAAGTAGGAAACCACCCAGTCATTTTTGCATTGTAGAAAGATGTGTGGAGGATGAGTTGACTTCATCTCTGTGAGCCTCACTCTTCTCCTCTGTAAGATGGACCCACTTCTCTTGCCTCATAGGTTCATTTGGGTCGCGTTTCTCTTTGAAATGTGGTGAGAATAGCTGACGTGCACGCACTGCTTTCTGAGCACGTCCTCCTCAGAGCAACCCTGTGAAGGTCAGTATTGCTATTATGTGCATTTTAGAGGTGAATATCTGACCCAGGGACACACAACTAGTACTCGTGGTGCAGTCAGGATCGGAACTCAAGTCTGCCGGATTCTGGAACCCCGATGCCCTGAGCTACCACCCAACGCTGTTAAGGTGCTGGTGAGTCTTTCATCCTCATCTCTCACCTGAAACATCTTATCTGGTCGCTGTACTTTGCCTCCAGTGACCTTAGCAAAGAGTTGATGTAGTGGAAAGACTCAAGATCAGCACCAAACAGATGTGCCATTATTTACAACTGTTTAATCTTTGTCTCTGATAATGTGGTCTTTTATCATTAAATAGATCCAAATTTTTGGGGTAGGATATGTGACTTTAATTCTTTTGTACTAACTGGGGTATTACAAACAATGTATGTTTCTGTGGGCACAGACATAAATCTTCCTTCCAGTTTTAACAAAAAATCAATCATGACTCTGACTCCATCCTTCTGGGGAGTTCTTTGGAAGATCCATATTATGAATAGGTAAAAGTAAAATTGAAGAGGCTGTAATGAGGCAGTTTAGAGCAAGGGAAAGACCTTGGACGGGGTAGGCTTGTCGTAGCAGTTGCCAAAGAACAGAAGAGACAAAGGTAGGGAAGTAGGTTTGGCAAAGTCAGCAAGCTCTCCTTGTTGAAAAGACAGTCTGGAAAATACCCTACAAGTTCACACACAGGCAGTCGCAATCCAAGGACAAGGGAATGGCACCCCTTTGGTAAAAAGTTTATTCACTGTATTTTCTCTGTAGTAGGTCACTGCAGGGTGAAAAAAGGCTGCATTATCTGCTGACTGTGAATGAATGCCTTCAGGTACTGCTGCTTGAAGATTCAGAAGGTTTAAGAAGAATAATTAAAATAAAACACCATTCCATGTCTTGACCTGTGTTCAGTGTGCCAAAAAAATAGCCCTTTGAAAAATGCCAGGGTTACACATTCTGTGGTCTGGGAGGAACGTTGTGATCAGCCTTCAGCTGCTCATAAAAAATCAATACTACCGTGTTCTTATTTGGACCGCTTCTTGAAGATCTTTTGGAGTAGATTTGCAGCTGAAATTTCACCTCAACTAAAAAAGAAGGGGGGGGGGGAGGAAAAGGAAAGGGGAAAGGGAAAGGGAAAGAAAAGCTGTGCCTTACTTAAAGCATTAGGCATGTCATGCCAGAGTAAAATAATGGAATCAGCAAGAGAAAATGCTCCATTGAGATAAAACAGCTGTCTTTTATACTCATCACTTAAGTATAATTCACCTGCTTTGTAGGTTATGCTTTAATGGGAAGGAATATTAAGGGAATGAGAAAGAATTTCTTTATTAAATGGAAGCTCATTGCAAAAAACATATATATCCCCAACCGAAGCAGCTGTTTGAGAAGAGCAGGTTCTGGAATGTGAGTGAAAGTATATCCCCCAAGATCCTGCCGCCTGGCATGTGGGAAGAATGGAGTAAATATGAGATGTGCGGAGCCACCGACAGAACGTGGCGTCCGTGTGAGGTTTCGTGGGTGTCACCACCCAGCTCACTGGTTCTCAAATTTGGATGTACTTTGGAATCACCTGGGGAATTTGGAAAAAAAAAAAAATGGGTTCCACACCAAGAGATTCTGATTTAATTGCTCTGGGCTGTGGCCTGGGCATGGGGATTTTTAAAAGCTCCCCCGAAGACTCATGTACAGCAAAATTTGAGGACCACTGGCCTAGATGATGACTAATTTCTTTCTCCCCTTGTGTTCTTTGCAGCTAGGGCCGTTTACTATGGGAACTTAGGTTTAGAAGCCTCGGTCCTTCAAAGCCAGACTCATGGAGTACTTAGCTAAGTCTTTAGTTTGATAGATTCCTCTCTTTAAGGGCTAAAAAGTAACATTCCAGTGTTCTTTTGAAAAATGAACCCTGAGATTTTTTTTTTTCCATCACAGAGAAAGTATAAGTATGCTCTCTCTGAACTTCACAGTAGGAAAAAAGAGAAAAGAAAATGAGTACATCCAGACGCAGGCAAAGTTCCACGTTCTGTAGTGGGGAGATGGGTGAGCTGTTGTTGACCAAGATATCTTGGTGGATTAAGTCTTGACCCTAATTTGCCGCTGTTAAAAAATGAAGAAAGGGGGGGGGCGCCTGGGTGGCTCAGTCGTTGGGCGTCTGTCTTCGGCTCAGGTCATGGTCCCAGGGTCCTGGGATCGAGCCCCGCATCGGGCTCCCTGCTCAGCCAGGAGCCTGCTTCTCCCTCTCCCACTCCACCTGCTTGTGTTCCCTCTCTAGCTGTCTCTCTCTCTCTCTGTCAAATAAATAAAATAAAAATCTTTAAAAAAAAAAAAATGAAGAAAGGAAGGAAGAAAAAGACAAGAAATAGAGCTACATTCTTGATTATAGGTCAGCAAATCAGAACCACAGATCCCAACTCAAGTGGGAGCTTGTCTTTCCCTTTTGGGATTTCCAGGGAATGCCACGCAGTATGGTACAACATAAATAAGAAGAAATGTAGTTTTTAGTTAGTACTTTGCTAATGATAAGCTTTGACCTTCAATAATTCACTTAACTTTTATGAGGTGGATTTTCTAAAGTAAGAGTAATACTATCCCTTTGGTCTTCTACTCCAAAATAAGATACACTTTGATGAAGGACATTTAATTCCCTAGAAGCACTTCCCTCCCAAGCCAATACATTCTCGAGGAGTGATTGAGAATGGGAGTCTTGACTTCAACACCAACTAGAGATAAAGTTGGGAAGTCACAGGGGTGGGGAGTGGTATCCAGGTGGAGCCAAGGCAAAAAGCAGGCTTGAGTGGTGCTCCTCAAGCGGAATGTGCCCACAAATCTAGACATGCTGTGAAAATACAGGTTCTGATTCAACAGGTCGAGGGAGGGGCCCGAGAGGGTCCGCGTTTCCCACAAATAGCATTTCCAGGGGATGCCGATGACGCTGACCCTGGGTCGTGCTTTTGAGAGGCATGACGGTTCAGAACAGCTCTGTGTTTGGGTGAATGCTTTTCTTAGGGCAGCTAGAAAAGAGTGCATCGTGGCCCGTGAAGACGGGTGTTGTGTAGCTCCTGTCTAAACAGCAGATGAATGAAGCACAAACATGAGGACCATTTTGTGTCTTTGAGTTAATGTGGCCCCAAGCACCTTGGTGTGATCAATGCCTGTTTATGTTCTGGACTGCCCTTTTTATAGATACTAATTTTTATATACTTTCCATTTTTTATATGACCTTCAGGAGAGCCTGAGTATAAAAATTTAGTTTTTTTCCATTAATTTTTTCCCCTTTTTATTGAATTCTGGTGTGTCGGCCTCTCATCCTTCTCTGTGATTCAATCTAACATATCTCTTGAGTCTTTGTTACCTACATGTATAGCAAGGTCTCTTATCTGGTGCCTACAACAGTGATTTTTTTTAAAAAAAATTCTGTAGATAAGTGCTAGAATTATTCAAAATAATAATCCAGTTGACCTCATCCTCACTGGGTTATCAGTGGAAACGGTGGGGTAAAAATCAGCCTGCCAACATTGTTATAAATAAGATCCTCGGGGCGCCTGGGTGGCTCAGTCGTTAAGCGTCTGCCTTCGGCTCAGGTCATGATCCCGGGGTCCTGGGATCGAGCCCCACATCGGGCTCCCTGCTCAGCGGGGAGCCTGCTTCTCCCTCTGACCCTCACCCAACTCGTGCTCTCTCTCTTGCTGTGTCTTGCTGTCAAATAAATAAAAAAATCTTAAAAAAAAAAAAAAAGATCCTCTAATTATATATTTTTTGCCCAACTGATAGACCTTTATTTTGCTGCTATAAATCAGTGGCTATGTTGTGTTTCCCTGATTGCTTCATAATGTTCTTACACATTATTTAGGTTTGTAAAGTTTAAGAATAGATGTAATTTCATGTGTTCTAATTTGAAGATGGAGTTTGGAAAGGGAAGAGGGTTTTAAAAAAATATGGTTGTGACATGTTTGTTATAAACACGTGACAGTGGAACCAGTGATTATGCCGGTGGTGTGTACATATCGTACCTTGTCAACAGAAAGCTTTTATGTTGCATATTTCACGTGGTGTTTTCTTTCTTTAAAAAAAAATTAGAACTGATGACGTCTCTGGGAAGACTTCAAACACATTCTGGTTTACAATAGTCCTCTATAGGGGCACCTGGATGGTTCAGTCGGTTAAGCGTCTGCCTTTGGCTCAGGTCATGATCCCAGGGTCCTGGGATCGAGCCCCACGTCGGGCTCCCTGCTCAGTGGGAAGCCTGCTTCTCCCTCTCCCACTCCCCCAACTTGTGTTCCCTCTCTCGCTGTGTCTCTCTCTATCAAATAAAGAAATAAGATCTTAAATAAAATAAAATAAAAATAAAAATAAAATAGTCCTCTATAGGGGCACCTGTGTGGCTCAGTCGGTTAAACGTCTGCCTTCAGCTCAGGTCATGATCTCAGCGTCTGGGGATCGAGCCCCGTGTCAGGCTCCCTGCTCAGCGGGGAGCCTGCTTCTCTCTCTCTCTCCTTCAGCCTACAGCTCCCCCTGCTTATGTGCGTGCGCTCTCTCTCTTTCTCAAATAAATAAATAAAATCTTAAAACTAAATAAAATAGTCCTCTATGACTAGGCTTCTTCTTGAAGTTTCCATGGCTTTCTCTCAGAACCACAGACCTTTTGAAATATCAGCTGATTTTCACCCACTGCAGTCCGTTGTTTCTCATTCTCTAAGCCAGTGATTCTTGAACATCAGAGTCACCTGAAAGTCAAATGAATACAGGACTGCTGGGCTCCATCGCCAGAGTTTCGGATTCAAGAGGTGTGATGTGGTGCCTGAGAACTTGCATTTCTCCCGTGTGGCCAGGTGACGCTGCCGCTGCTGGTCTACGCACCCCACTTGGAGAAGCACTGCAGGTGAAGCCTTGGGAAGTGTTGTCTGGAACCAGCAGTGTTTATCATTGTACCTGGGATCTTGCAGAAATACAGACTCTTAGGTTCCAGCCCGGACTGACTCACTGAATCAGAGTCTGCGTTCTTACCAAGGTCCTATGTGATTTGTGGGCACATTAAAGTTTGAGAAGCCCTGCATGGTTGAACTTGCTGAGAGGGGTTCCATTGTGTACCATTCCAGAAAGTTATTTCTAATTATTCCTTTAATTCTAGAGAAAAATGACATGTGTATTTATTTAAAACCACTTACCTAAAAAAGCATCTTAATATTTACAAATTGCATATCACAACAAAGCAAGCGCAGATAATCAGATTCATTCATTGTGTGTTCTGCCAACAAATTTTGGAAATACTCAAGAGAGCGTAGCAGACAGATGGGCCTAGAGATCTGGGAGGTTTGTTAGAGGCCAGTCCACGGCAGGTTCTTCTCCACCTTTTTTTTTTTTTAATTTTTAAATTTTTAAGTAATTTCTACAGCCAACGTGGGGCTCGAACTTACAACCCCGAGATCAAGAGTTGCATGCTGTACCAACTGAGCCAGCCGGGCGCTTCTCTTCTCCACCTTTCTCCGCAACCACAGGACTATCTAGTAAAACCTCAAGGTTCGTGATTATAATCCTGAGACATCATCTAATCCAGTGGAAAGTAACAATAAGAAAAGATTTTCTGGAATATTCCGTTATTCAGAACCAAAAGAGCTCCCTTCCCGAACAAACGAAGAGTCTAATGTATTTTTTCTTTCAGTTTGATTACGTGACAAACCTTTGGAATTCTTAGGTCTTACTTCCTTAAAAGAGGAAAGGAAAGTAGTATCTGACATTGGCAAATATATTTTTTTGCCCCAGTTTTCCGGTAATTATAAGTGAAAAAGGAGTAGAAGGAGAGAGAAGCAGTACGGAAAGACAACAAAAGCGTCTAGACTTTGCAAAAACTTTTCGTATTCTTTAGTTGGAAGCAATGCCACAGAGAAAGTGGACTACATCTTCCTGAGGTATCTATTCAACAGGAAGCTTTGTGGCAGGAATTGTTATACAATCTAACTAGTAATTAATATTAAACATTATGTTTATATTAAAACCAACAGCATTTATGAACTAGGAAGTAACATGCGTACAGATTTTTTTTTTTTAAGATTTTATTTATTTATTTGACAGAGAGAGACACAGCGAGAGAGGGAACACAAGCAGGGGGAGCAGGAGAGGGAGAAGCAGGCTTCCCGCTGAGCAGGGAGCCCGATGCGGGGCTCGATCCCAGGACCCCGGGATCACGACCCGAGCCGAAGGCAGACGCCCAACGACTGAGCCACCCAGGCGCCCCCGTACAGATTTTTAAGATACAGTGTAAGAGGGGCATCTGGGTGGCTTGGGGCGTTAAGGGTTCAACTCTTGGTTCTGGCTCAGGCCATAATGTCATGGTGGTGAGATAGAGCCCCTCGTCAGGCTCTGCGCTAGGTGTGGATCCTGCTTAAGATTCTCTCCCTCTACCTTTGCGCATCCCTCCCTCCCTCTCAAAAAAAAAAAAAAAGATACAGTGTGAGACTTAAAGAAATTTGGTTTTTGTGGCTGGCTGCTGTGGGGGTTGTATCCCCAGACCCTTAGAGTTTTATTCGTTTTCTTCTATACAGAGTCTTTGGTGGGAAGCTTTAAGAAGTACGTCTTAAGATATCAGTAATCTTTTTAAAAAATACCTTTATTGAGGTATACTTGATATATAATACACTACACATATTTAGAGTGTGGAGTTTGATAAGTTTTGACGTATATATACACCTGTGAATCTATCCTAACAATCAAGATAATGAAGATACCTGTCACCTGCAAAAGCGTCTTCATTCTCCTTTGTTATCTCCCCTTTCATCCCTCCCCACCCTCCATCAAGTAGGCAAGCGACCTCTAATCTGCCATCTGTCACTACAGATTACTTTGCACTGTCTAGAATTTTATGTAAGTGCAATCATACAGTATGTACTTTTGGAGGGAGCATGTCTGGCTTCTTTCATTCAGTAAAATGATTTTAAGATTCATCCATGTCTGCGAGATGTGTACACACGTATAGTATGTATGAACCCTTCAGTCCTCTTTATTACTGGGTAGTATTCCTTTGAATGGGTATATCGCACTTTGTTTTCCCATTCACCTTTTGATGGACATTTGGTTTTTTTTTTTTTTAAGATTTATTTATTTGAGAGAGAGCGCACAAGCGGGGGAGGGGCAGAGGGAGAGGGAGAAGCAGACTCCCCCCTGAGCAGGGAGCCTGATGCGGGGCTTGATTCCAGGACCCCGGGATCATGACCTGAGCCGAGGCAGATGCTTAACCGACTGAGCCACCCCGCTGCCCCCTGATGGACATTTGAGTTGTTTCCAGCCTATGACTATCAGAAGCAAAGTCGCTGTGAACATTTGTGTACAAATATACGGATGGTCATATGCTTTCATTTCTCTTAGGTAAATGCCTAAGATTGGAATGTTTAATTTTTAAGAAGTTGCAAGACTATACTTTCAGGGATCATTTCTAAAGTTCATAATTTTTAAGAAGTTGCCAAAATGTTTCCGAAATTATTTGTACCATTTTACATTCTCACCAGCAACATTCGAGCTCCTGTGGCTTCACATCTTTGCTAAATCTTTATAAATTTTAGCCATTCTACTAGGTGTGTAGTGGCAGTATGTCATTAGAGATTTCGTTTGTATTTCCCTACTGACTCATGTTGTTGCACATCTTCCCGTGTTCTTCTTCGCCATTAATACATCTTCTTTAGTGAAATGTCTGTTGAAGTCTTTGCCCATTATATTGTTGGGTTGGTTATCTACTCATTATTGAGTTTTGAGAATTTTTAAAACATATATTTAAGATACAAATTCTTTGTCAGGTATGTGATATGCAAATATTTTATCACAATCTCTGACTTGTATTTTCATTTTTTGACCATGTCTTTGGAAGAACAGATATTTTTAATTTTGAAATATAGTTCATCCATTATTCCTTTTATGGATTGCACTTTTGGTGTTATATCTAAGAGGTATTGGCCTAACATGATTTTCTCTTTTGTTTTTCTCTAAAAGCTGTAGTTTTACATTTAGATCTGTGGTCCATTTTGAATTAATTTTTGTATATGGTGCAAGGTATGTATCCAAGGTCATTTTTTAAATACAGGGATTTCACATTGTTCCAGAACCATTTGTTGAAACAAACTTCTTTCTCTACTAAATTACTTTTATACCTTTGCTTAAAATTAATTGAACAAATATGTGTGAGTCTGTTTCCGGACTGTCTATTTTGTTGTATTGATCTATTTGTCTATCTTTTTAAAAAATATTTATTTAAGTAATCTGTACACCCAATATGGGGCTTGAACTCATGACCCTGAAATCAAGAGTCGAATGCTCTTCTGACTGAGCCAGCCAGGCGCCCCTCTTTGTCTGTCTTGATGCTAATACCACACTGTATTGATTATTGTAGCTTTATAATAAGTCTTAGGGTCATGTAGGGAAATTCCTCCAGATTTGTTCTGCCTATTGTTTTGGCCATTCTGGGTCCTTTGTACTTACACATGAGTTGGCAATCAGCTTGGCAACTGCTACAAAAAATCCTAATGTTGAATCTTTCGATCAATTTAAAGAGAATTAACATCTTAATGGTATTGAGTCTTCCAATCCATGAACATGGTCTATGTGTCCATTTATTTAGGTCTTTAATTTCTCTCAGCAATGTTCTGTAGTTCTTAGAATACAGGTCTTGCACATCTTTTGTCAGATTTATCCCTCAGTATTTCAGTGTTTTTATGTTATTGTAAATTCTGTTTTTTAAATTTTAATTTCTGATCGTTGGCCAACATAAAGAAATACAACTGCTTTTCATTTATTCATGTTGTATCATGCTATCTTCACTTATTCACTTATTCTAGAGGTCTTTTTGTAGATTGTTTGGTGTTTTCTACAAAGATGATCATATTATGCAGATACAGTTTTACTTCTTCCTTTCCAATCTGATTACCTTTTACTTCTTCTTGCCTGATAGTTCTGGCTAGACCTCCAATACAATGTTAAATAGAAGTGGTGAGATGGGGCGCCTGGGTGGCTCAGTCGTTTAAGCATCTGACTCTTGATTTTGGCTCAGGTCATGATCTCAGTGTACTGAGATTGAGCCCTGTGTTGGGCTCCATGCCCGGTGTAGAGCCTGCTTAAGATTCTCTCTCTCTCTCTGCCTCTCCTCCTCCCTCTAAAAAAAAAAAAAAAAAAAGATAGAAGTGGTGAGAGAAAATCTTTCCTTGTTCCTGATCGTAGGAGAAAAACATTCAGTCTTTAAAGTATGATAGTAGCTATGGAGTTAGGGTTTGTTTTTTCCTCTTTTTTATAGATACTCTTTATTAAGGTTCCTTTCTATTCCTAGTTTGCTGATAGATTTTACCAAGAAGAGATACTGGATTTTGTCAAATGCTTTTTCTGTTTTTACTGAGATGATCATATGACTTTTCATTTTTAGTTGTTACTATGGTGAATTATATTGATTTTTCTAATGTTAAATCAACCCTGCACTCCTAGAATAAACTCCATTTGGTCTGTCTTATCTTTTACATTTATTATTAGATTTGATTGATTCAACTTTTTTTGTTATTGTTGTTAAGAATTTTTGCATGTATATTCCTGAAAGATACTGGCCTTTAGTTTTCTTTCCTTGTATATCTTTGTCTAGTCTTGGTACTGGAGTGATCCTGGTTTCATAGAATCAAGTGGAGAACATTCTCCCTTCTTCAATTTCCCAGAAGTTTTGTGTGTAGTATTATTTTTATTTTAAATGTTTGCTAAAATTCACCACTGAAACTATCTGGACTTGGAGTCTTTGAAGGTAAATTTTTAGCTACAAGTTCAAGTTTACTAATAGATGTAAGCTTATTCAGATTATATAATTCTTTTTTCATTGGTCTTTGTTAATTTGTGTCTTTCAGGGAATTTGCAAATAAATTATTAAATTTATTGGCATAAAATTGTTCCTACTGTCCACTTATTTTACTTTTAATATCTACAGACTGTAGTAATGTCACCTTCCTTATTCCTGATATTGGTAATATTTTTTTTCCTCCTTTTTTCCTGATAATACTGATTAGAGATTTAACAGTTCTATTGACCTTCTGAAGGAGCTAGCTTTTGGTTTCGTTGAAATTTCCCTATTTTTTTTTCTATTTAATTGATATTTTTTCTCTATTATTTCCGTCTCTTTGCTTTGGGTTTCATGTTCTGTTCTTTTTCTAGTTTCTTAAGGTGGAAAACACTGAAGTTATTGATTTGGAACCTTTCTTCTTGTTTAATATAAGCACTTAGTGTTATAAATTTTCCTCTTATTCTGCTTTAGCAGTGCCCTACAAATTGTAATACGTTGTTTTCATTTTCATTCAGTTCAAAATACTTTCTCATTTTCCTTTTGATTTCTTCTTTGACTCACGGATTATTTAGAGGTGTGTTATTTATTTTTCAATTATTTGGGAATTTCTCAAATATCATTCTGTTATTCATTTCTAATTTAATTGCATTATGGTTAGAGAACACATTTGTATAACTTGAATCTTTTTACATTTATTGATATGTTTTATGGCCCTAAATGTGATCTATCTTGGTAAATGTTTCCCGTGCGCTTGAATGGGTAGTGTTCTGTTGTTGGGTGTAGTGTTCTTGACATTACATCAATTTTGTTGACAGTGTTGTTCAAGTCTCCTATCTTTGCTGATTTTCTATCTACTTATTCTATCAGTTATTGAGAGAAGGTTGCTGAGATCTCTAATTGTGGATTTGTCTATTTTTCCTTACAGTTCTATCACTTTTCTTCATGTATTTTTAAGTTCTGTTACTAGGTGTCTAAATATTTAGGGTTGTTATGTCCTCTGATTAATTGACCCCTCTATATGAAATTATTCCCTTTACCTTGGTAATATTCTGTAATTTAAAATCTACTTTGGGGGCACCTGGGTGGCTCAGTCGTTGGGCGTCTGCTTTCGGCTCAGGTCATGAGCCCAGGGTCCTGGGATTGAGCCCGCATTGGGCTCTCTGCTCAGTGGGAGGCCTGCTTCTCCCTCTCCTACTTTCCCTGCTTGTGTTCCCTCTCTCGCTGTCTCTCTCTCTGTCAAATAAATAAATAAAATCTTTAAAAAAAATAAAATAAAATCTACTTTGTTTGCTATTAATACAGCTATTCTAGCTGTCTTTAGATTAATGCTGGTATAGTATATTTCTTTATATTTGTGACTTCATAAAGTGGTTTCCTTGTAAGCAGCATGTGGTTTGATCTTATGTTTTTTCTCATTTGACAATCTCTGTCCTTTAATTGGGATATTTATACTATTTAAATATAATTATTGATTTGGTTGAGTTTAAACCAATCAATTAATGATTTGTTTTATGTTTGTCCAATCTGTTCTTCATTACTCTTTTCTTCTTTTCTGCCTCCCTTTGGAGTGATCATTCTTTTTTGATTCTGTTTTATTGTTTTTATCTACTTGATAGCTATATCTCTTTGCATTTATTTTAGTAGTTACTTGAGCATTTGTAGTATACATCGTTGTCACAGTCAACCTTCAAGTTATATTTTACTAGTTATTGTATAGTGTAAGAATCTTTAAAAGAGTACACTGCTATTTCTTTACTCCTGGCCTTTGTGCTATTGTTGTCATATGCTTTATTACTTCTATATTTGTTATAAACCCCACCATTCATTGTTAGTGTTTTTGTTTTAGACAATCAGTTGCCTTTAAAGAGATTTAAATAATAAGAAAAAGGTCTTTTATATTAATCTACATAGTTATCATTTCTGGTGCTTTTTATTCTTTTGTGTATATCCAGAGTTCCATCTTGTATCACTTTCAGTCTGCCTGAATGGCTTCCTTTAACATTTCTTATAGTGCTGGTCTGCTGGCTGTGAATTCTTTTGGTTTTTGTATGTCTGAAAAAGTTTTTATTTCACTTTGTTTTTAAAAGCTATTTTCACGGGGCGCCTGGGTGGCTCAGTCGTTAAGCGTCTGCCTTCGGCTCAGGTCATGATCCCAGGGTCCTGGGAGCAAGCCCCACATCGGGCTCCCTGCTCGGCAGGAAGCCTGCTTCTCCCTCTCCCACTCCCCCTGCTTGTGTTCCCTCTCTCGCTGTGTCTCTCTCTGTCAAATAAATAAATAAATAATCTTTGGGAAAAAAAAAGCTATTTTCACTGGATATAAAATTCTAATTTGACAGTTTTTTTTTTCCTTTAGCACCTTGAAGATGTGGCTCCACTGTCTTGCAATTTGTATTGTTTCTGATGAGAAACCTACTGTCATCTTTATCTTTGGTCTTCTGTCCCTAGTGGGTTTTCCACCCCTTCTGGGTGCATCTGCCATGTTTTCTTTTTTTTTTTTTAAATCCCCTTCTCCCCCCATGGCTTTCTTTGTATGTCCCTTGCATGGTGTTTACGGCTCATCTTCTTTTTTTTTTTTTTAAATATTTTATTTATTTATTTGACAGAGAGAGAGATAGTGAGAGCAGGAACACAAGCAAGGGGAGTGGGAGAGGGAAAAGCAGGCTTCCTGCTGAGCAGGGAGCCCGATGTGGGGCTCGATCCCAGGACCCTGGGCTCATGACCTGAGCCGAAGGCAGACGCTTAACGACTGAGCCACCCAGGCATCCCTATGGCTCTTCTTAAACATGAAAATGTATGTCTTTTTTTTTTAACTAAGTTTTTTATTTTAATTCCAGTATTGTTAACATACAGTGTTAGATTAGTTTCAGGTGTACAATATAGTGATTCAACAATTCTGTACATTACTCAGTGCTCATTGTGGTAAGCACGCTCTTTAATCCCCTTCACCTATTTCACCCATCCCCCACCGACCTAAAAACTTATGTCTTTAACCAAATTTGGGAAATTGTATCTTCAAATAATCTTTGTGCCTCGTTCTGTATCTCTCTTCTCCTTCTTAGACTTTAATTGCTAAACATGGATAGACAGTCAGCTCATAGGTCTCCAAGGTTCTCATTTTTTCCAGTCTTTATTTCTTTCTGCTTTATAGACTGAATAAATCTGTTTTGTCTTTGAGTTTATAGATTGTCTTCTGTTCTTTCTATTCTGCTCTTAAGCCTATTCAGGAGATTTTTACATTTCAGATTTTAATTTTTCATTTGGTTCTTGTCATCATGAGTGTATTTTGTTTGTCATGCGTATTGATTTTTGTGCTAAGATATCATGTGCATAGTTTTAATAGGCTTTTAACATCCTTGTTGGTTAATTCTAATGTGTGTCATCTTGGGGTCAGTCTTTTTTATTGCTTTTGACTTTGCTCTTGAATACAGGCTGTATTTTCTTCTTCACATGTCTAGACATTTTAGATTATAACCCAGATGTGAATGATATAGTGTAGAGACTCTGGACTCTGTTATTCTTTTTTAAAGATTTATTTATTTATTTGAGAGAGAGCGAGCACGTGTGCACCTGCGTGAGCGGCAGGGAGGGGCAGAGAGAGAGAGAGAAAGAAAATCTCAAGCAGACTCCACGCTGAGTGAGGAGCCTGATGCAGGGCTGTCTCATAAGCCTGAGATCATGGGCCAAAACCAAGAGTTGAATGCTTAACCAACTGAGCCACCCAGGCAGCCCTGGATTCTGTTATTCTTGAAAAATATTGATTTGTCTTGTTTTGTGTCATTAGGCAGTTGTCTTGAGTTCACTGTAATTCCAGCCCTTGTCCTTTTTGTGGTGGGCAGCAGCTAAATCTCTTTACATTTTGTTTAGCCTTAGCTTATCTTCTTGCAATCTTCCCCGCACACGGATAGTTACAGATTGAGGCAGTTTTTACACAAAACTTGGGGCTTCCTTCTCTCAGACTCTCTCCTTCCTGGGATTTTACACCT
This sequence comes from Phoca vitulina, assembly GCF_004348235.1. Classification (NCBI taxonomy): domain Eukaryota; kingdom Metazoa; phylum Chordata; class Mammalia; order Carnivora; family Phocidae; genus Phoca; species Phoca vitulina. The sequence goes on along the minus strand of NW_022589710.1, from coordinate 57,911,780 downwards.
CACTTTATAGCTGCTGTGTTTGCCCTGGACTCTGCCTTCTGGTTCTTCAAGCCCGTAACACCTTGGGTTTCTAGCTATGTTTTAAGAGCCCCATGTGGCACTGATTAGTTTTTTTCTTAAAAAAACCAGAAAATCCACCCATCGCCTTTCCCTTCTTTCAAGCGTAGACTCCCCTGTAGTTTTTGCTTCTCACTGCATTCAGTTAGTATTTTTGTTTGTTTCTTTGCTCATTTGTCTGGTTTTTAAATCTAAGGTCAGTAGTTGTTATTTTCAAGAGGACTGGCCTGTTAGAAACTACTTCATTATTACAAAAAGCAAAACCCTCCTCTGTCCCTGGCTCTAGGTTCTTAAATCTCCCTTGGCTTCACCCCTACAGTGAAGACATTGCTGCCTCTCTCCTACCCTGGGCAGATCCAGTCTGGACTCCTGCTCTTCCTTGAGGGATTGTGTGCTCTAGTGTCTCCATTCCCATTGGTCTCATCATCTCAGGGCAGGCTTTATCCCTTTACACCTGACTTTCTGGCTCCAGGCTCTCCCCCTCCAGACCATCTTCAGCACCTTCAGCCAGAACGTCCCAAATACCCCCTTCACAGTTTCTGCCTCGCTCAGACCACTGTAGCAGATCTTCGCTGCCCATGATGGCGGTCTCTTCCCTCATAGATGGTGATATGTCAGTATTTCTGGCAGCCGGTTGCCCTTGCATTCTTTTTCACACCCCTTTCTCCATAGTTTTCTAGCTTTCCTGAAGGTCAGGGAGGCAGAATGACTGGCAGCACGTCACCTCAGCTGCACAATTAGGTCTGCACTCTCAGCATTAACACAAACACCTCAGAACTTCAGGGAAAAGAAGAACGTGGTTTTCCTTCAGGTATATTGGCGTCCTGTGGCTTTCACTTGAGCATCCACAGGGATCCCCATTTGGGCTCAGTCTACCTGTCTGGCCTCAGTTACCCCCTCCAGCTTCACCATTTCCTCTAGCTCGGCCCACCTTCCCTTTGAGCAGGCCGGCCATGCTCGTTCACATCTCTGTGGATGACTGCTTGTGATGAACTCATTCCAGTTCTTGTTTCTTTTCTTACATAAGTTCTTCCCCGATTGCCAATGACTAAAAATCATCTCTCCCTATGCTGGGCCTTTCCATTTATATTTTTGAATTATTTAACAAGGTTTTATTACAAGTAACGGAGACCCCTTTGAACAAACTTAGTTTTTCTTGGAATGGGGGAACACATAAGGAGACCTGGGTGTCTGACTTGTCGTTTTCCATTTTCCTGAGAAGATAATCTGATTTGCTGGGCTTGGGTCAGGTTGGTGCCCCTCCTCCAATCAGTCTAGGCCAGGGAGCAAGGTGATGTGGTTATAAACATGGCAGCCTGGTGTAGAGCATTCGAGGGATCTGGGGGCTGATCAAGGAAAAAGATATGTCCACGAGGTGGCAGTAGTATACACAAGCATTGTTGGGCAATACTTAGGCAGGTTTGCCTGGGGCTGCAGGGGGGATGCCCCTGAGAGCAGGAGTCTGTCCAGAGACTTCAGCAGGAGGGTTGAGGAGGGGAGGGTCACTTCAGGGAGAGGATAACTGGAGAGGGTCTCACGTGTGTCCTGGTGATGTTGTTCACCAGCGTGTTGGGGAGGGTCTAGGTCAGGAAGCTCCAAAGGGCAGTAGTGGCCTCGGGGCTTATAACCACAGGGTTCTATCTTATGCATGGCTAGCAGATGCTGGGTGTGGTTTTGTAAGGAATGCGAAACAGGCAGGCTTTAAATAGCTAAAAATCTGCTTGTCTGGGCTATTAAAAAATTAATTGGGGACACCTGGGTGGCTCAGTCAGTTAAGCGTCTGCCTTCAGCTCAGGTCATGATCCCAGGGTGCTGGGATCGAGCCCCGCATCGGGCTTCCTGCTTGGTGGGAAGCCTGCTTCTCCCTCTCCCACTCCCCTTGCTTGTGTTTGTGCTCTTGCTATCTCTCTCTCTGTCAAATGAATAAATAAAGTCTTTAAAAAAAATTAAGTGGATGTGCAAAAATTTGAGTTTGGCACCAGCAGCCGTTTGAGCTAACAGGTCTCAGAGTGTAGTGAAGAAATAGACAACCCAGGGGCCATCTTTGGCTCATTTGGGTAACACCCAGACTTATCTTTGTTGATCATGGTATTTGGGAGGATGGAAAGGAGGAGACAGTTTCCATAGAAAGTAGAGGCTCCTATAATTGTTCTTCTGGCCGTTGTCATAGTTGTCTCTGCATTATAGATGTTGGGGTGCATACCATCTCCTGTAAGCTCGTTGGTGTATTACCTGGATATTAGTTAAAACAGCCTACCCTTATTACACATGGTAAATGTGAAATCCTGTTCGTTGAATGAATGAACGAATGAATGAATGAATGATTTTCTTCTTTCTGAAATACCCCGATGAGTCTGTCTGAAATCTACTTGTATAAGGTCATATCCTTGTGGTGCTTTCCCTGACTAGTCTTTGTTTTTTTTTTTTCTCTTCTAGGCTCCTCTGTATCACTCTTTTGATACATGCCATCTTAGGTGCTTGTGTTTGCACTCCTACTGAGATCATAAACTTCTCAAAGGCGTGAAACTGACACGCATGTCTTTAATCTTTCACCTTGTTAGAGTGGTGCCCTGCCCAGGGAGTGGGGAACACTAACCCATTTGGTTGGCGTGTATGCAAGGTAGAGGACCTAGTCCTCACGTGAGTGGGAAGAGTGGGAACTATAGTCATGTTTCAGCAAAGCCTTGGTGGTGGCCATCCTAGAGAACCAGCACAAACAGGAGGTCAAGTGATAAAATCAGTGCTGGGGAGAGTGTGGAGGAGAGCCGGCCAGGGTCTGTGGCCAGGCGAGCAGTTTGGGGCTGAGACTAGGAACGAGGGATGCTGGCCAGAGTGTCTTTTCTGCAGAATGTCTGCTTTGCAGAGCTACTGGAAACCTGCTACTTGGTGCCTAGTGCCGAGCTTTGCATGTACAAGGAGGCCACTAAATATTCTTCTATGTTCCTGAGCCCTCAGTGGTATTTCAATCACGGAAGTCAGAATGTCTGTCACAGCAGAGACAAGTTATTGCATGTAGAATACTAAGCGTGTGTCCATCCTTGAAATTTCATTTGCTTATTTACTTCTACACCTTAGAAGACTGGAAGCATGCCTTTCTATGTGGCCTATGTAAGGATATAAAAGATTAAAGCAACAGAGAGAGAAGAGACTGCACCCAGATTCTACTTTCCTAAAGCTCAGAGTCCCTGAGGCATTTATCTGCACAGATAGCCATCTTTGTACGCACGGTATCTGCACACAAATAAAATGCCCTTCCGTGTGTAGGTACTCCACAAACGATAGCGCTGTGTGCCCCGCTTCCCTCAAGATGCAGACCGTGTGGATGAAATAAACTATTAATCTGTAACAAGTGGTTGCTTCATTTGGCCAGTTTGGATGCTGTGTGTTTGTTCCCGCCCAGTGGCGTCTTGAAAACCCCGTAGCCATCACGGGTGGTGTAGGCTTGTGACCGACACCCTGGCAGAGACGAGCGCACCTGCTCCGGGCTCCCAGAGGCAACCGGCGATGGCCCCGGACATGCTCCTCAGGGACCACGGGCTGCCGCGTTGGTTTCTGTGGCACTTGGGCACCCTTGGCATTCATGACCAGGCCATCTCAAAACCGAACCTTTAACTTGTCGCTACATGTGCTGTTTGAACAGTTCGGAGCCCGAGAATCCATTCTGACTGGTTGGTTTCAACCTAAATGGTCTTAAGTGTTTTTGAAGCACTCCGGAAAAGCAAAACCTAATACCTCTCTAAATGACAGCGTGTGCCATAACATTGACAATGGTGACCTTCTTCTTAGTGGCTCTACATCCTGGAAGAAATCCTTTTCTGCCCTTATCCAAGGTGGATTGTCGATCCGGAACTGGCCTTTTCAGAATAACACGGACTAACGCTGAGCTGGGAATGTTTCAGCATCTCTGTGCTGTCGAAACAACAAACAGATGGCGATTGATTCCACTCGTGGACCTCTCTTCTTTTACGGAGAGTGCAACAGATAGATACACGGGAAGCACTGAATAAAGGGAAGCTACTAGAATGGCAAAACGCACAGATGGAGTGGGGACTATAAAATTCCTCGAAAGCGCAAGCCGAATGTGTGATGAACTAAAATTAAATGTAGTTGTTCTAGGCAGTGTGAGTAGTGGAAAGAGGGCTGTCCTGACACTCAGCACAAGCTCTGTTCCTAGCAACTTACATGACCTTGACCAACCTCTTTGGGCCCCAGTTTCCGTATCCGTAAAGTCTGGTCACAGCCGATGCTGTCTGTTCAAGGTTTAAGGACCTTGCTCTAAGATTGTGTGGTAAGGAACATTCTTTGGCTGTTTAATTGCACTTAATTGAGGTAACATTACTGAAGTCCCAGAATGTGATTTACACAGAGGTTCGCCCCAGGGAGGAGGTGCGGACAGCCATGAGCTTATACTGGCAGATGTTAAGGTCTCAAGTCTGCTTGATGCTGAGGCCAAGGGCAAATCCGTTTACAATAGCCAGCTCCCTTTGAGACCCGCAGTAGAAAAGCACAGCGAGGTGCAGAATGTTGCTCCATTGTTCCCGAAGCTCAAGCTCTAGCCCTGCGGGATGGGAGTGGAGTGCTTGGTTACGTGGCTGTTAGGACAGCTTCTCTCCATTCTTCACCCTCTTCTTCCCTCACTCACCGCTTTTCTCCTTTTCTAGCATCTTCTCTGTTCTGCCTTGGCTAGTTATTATCTTGTCTCCCACGGTCAGCGTCCTCACTTGGTTCTCCAGAGACACTTCCACATTCGCCAGAGGAAACACACACAAAGCCATGTCCCCTCCCTTCTGGTTCATCTGGAAATGCTACCAACTTTTCTCTAAGTGGAGGGGAGGGTGTGTGTGTGTGTGTGTGTGTGAGAGAAAGAGAGAGAGAGAGAGGGAGAGAGGAGGGAATGAAAGAGTAGGAGATTGTAATAGTTGGGGTAATAGTGGATAGGGTTTTGAGATAAAAAACAAACACAAAATGGTAATATTGGAGCCCGCATTAGACAGCATGGAAGCTGCATTTGGGAAGTAGGGTTTGGGGAAACTGTAACTGCTTAGTTTCTTTCTTAAATTTCACTTGTACTACTTTTGACATGTGAAGGTCTATCCCTGTGCCTTTGCTTCACAGCCCTGAAGGGGATCCCTAAACCTGCCACTTTGGCATATTGATTATTTTGAGCTGAAGAGACTTAAGAAACAGCTGATACAGGAAGGGCTCCCTGCCCTCCCCCTCTCTCCCTAAAAGAAGGGCATACATTTCCTGTGAGGAAGGTGGCCTCCCTGGACCAGGAAGAAGAGAACGCTGTTATCACCGGTGATGGGGAGCTGAAGCTCAGATGAGTCTATGCAAAGAAACCTTATTGCAATAGCACTTATCTCCCCCACACAGTTCCTTGTCACTTCCCACAAATCCCTCATTCCTTTGCTTTGTCACATCTCCACAATGTATCCCTCTTTGTTAAAATGGTGTATAAACCCCTGGGTCTAACCACTTGGGGCTTATACTTCTTTCTGTGAAGCCCCCTGTGACACATAAAAATGTTAATATCACATAAAATTTGTTTGCTTTTCCCCCTTTTAATCTATCTTTTGTCAGTTTAATGTACAGGCCCCAGGTACAGAACCTAAGAGGGTAGAGGAAAAGTCTTTCCTCTCCTAGAGTTCTGAGCAGCTGATCATACTACCCACCCTCACTATGGCTTCCTGCCTTGCTCTGGAGGGATGCAGACCTAATTGTTAGTTCTATGCTGTAGGCAAATGGCTGTAGGCAAACAGGGGTGTGCCATTCTGAGAAAGCAGTAGATGATCCCTTTTGCCTCTGGAGAGTCTGCACTGTTAGGACTGCAAAACCTCATTAAGCCTAGTTTAGTTTAGCTCCAGCATCTTCAGGCGGTGACCTCTAGGCTTCAGGACAAACCGGGCTGAGTGAATGTGAGTTATAATGTGAACTATAAACCAAGCGGGCCTTCTGAGAACCCCAGCCCCTGGGATGATCTGAATGTGAGTCAAGTCCAGTAAGTCTGGACACTCATGAGTGCCTCCAGGCCTGCTGTGGCCAGATATGCACATCTGGAATGGAACAGGAGTGAAAGTGGCCTTTGGGAAAAGGCAGGTGGTGGTGAGCTTGGTCACTCAGTTCAATCTCTGACTTCAAAGTCATAACCTCCAAGCTCCAAGAATGTCTCGTCATTCTGAATGTGACCATGACCATGACCACGGATTCTCTAGGCATTTAGGGGGACCTCCCCACATGCCTGCACTGATTGGAGATGTGTGCTGGTGAGGTGCACAGCAGCGTGGGTCCTGGGCTTACACTGGATGCACAGCCTTCTCTGCTTGGTTACAGCCTTCAGGGGATCTGCAGGACTGGTCCCGGGGAAGAGCTGACTTTCACTGGTTCTGTGGATGTCACGAGACTTCTCCAGGATCCCTGTCCTGGGTCTTGGAACTGAAGCCATTCTCAGACCAGATCCCAGATTCTGTGTATAAAGAGGAGCAGAGAACAAAGAGTATTAGGGGTTAGGCGGCCTGGGTTCTCATCCCAGCCCCACCACCGAATGGCAGTGAGACCCTGCACAAGTCACTCACCTTTCTGAGCCTCCCGGTTATCTTGCGTGCAAGGAGGAATCCCCACCCTGCTTTCCGGCTTTTCTCAAATCCTCCGCGTTTGCATGTAAGAGTGGGAGGCCCGTCTCATGGGGAGGTCTGCTTGCCAATTTTGATCTGCCTCTTGTCTGTGTGGGTCCCTTGAGGAGGAAGGAGGAGGAATCTGGGATGAATGGTGAATGAGAGCTGGAAAACCTGGGGGATGCCTTTCTCCCACAAAGCCCATACTTGCATGACAAGATAAAAATATCTCCTACAGTCTAACAGCGGCTCTTTTTGAAATATTGAAGAAGTAGTTTTTCCAGATTGGAAAATAGCATATTAGATGTAAGCAGGTGATCACTGAAGTCTGTGAGGATGATGGTTGGTACTTTAACAATTCTATTAAAAACTAAATTTTTTCTTCATTCTACGAATATTTAAGCACCTATTATGTGCCACACATTGGAATAGATATGGCAATGAACAAAACAGACAAAATCCTCGCCTTCTTGGGGCTGATTGGCTAGTGGAGAGATGGATAAGATATGATCTGCACAGAGTAATATGTGTGCTGGAGAAGGATGAAGCAGGGGCGGGGGCTGTGACTTTAAGCCAGATGACCAGTGCCGGCTTCCCTCCCGCAAGGGGGTGAGGGATAATGGCAGGTAGATGTGGAGAGGACAAGTTCCTCAGGTGGAGGGCACAGCAATCATGAGGTCCTGAAGGGGGCCTGGCCTGATCTAGGAATAGCAGGGAGGCCTGGGTGGGTGGAACAGAGTGAGGGAAGGGAGGGAGAAGTAGTAGATGAGCTCAGAGTCCTTGTTGTTGGCAGCGGGAGTGGATGTCACATGACATAAAAACGAGTGGGAGGGTTTTCAGGGATGTGATGTGACATATACTTTACAAGGGCCAATTGAGGGCTGCCTGGGTGGCTCAGCTGGTTAAGCATCTGACTTTATTTTGGCTCAGGTCATGATCTCAGGGTCCTGGGATTGAGCTCTGCCTCGGGCACCCTGCTCAGTGGGGAGTCTGCTTCTCCCTCTCCCTCTCCCTCTGCCCTTCCCTCTGCTTGTGCTCTCTCTCTCTCAGATAAATAAATAAATCTTAAAAAAATAATAATAAAAGGGCCAATTGAGGGGCACCTGGGTGGCTCAGTTGGTTGAGTGTTTGGCTCTTGGTTTCGCCTCGGATCGTGATCTCAGGGTCATGGAATCGAGCCCCGTGTCGGGCTCTGCACTTGACATGGAGTCTGCTTGTCCTTCTTCCTCTGCTCCTACCCATGTTCTCTCTCTCTCTCTCAAATAAATAAATAAACAAAATCTTAAAAAAAAAATAAGGGCCAATTGATAGTGATCATTTGATTTTTTGCCATGTGCAGAGCCTATCATGTGGAGCGGGAGAAAGGCCTAAAATCATAAGATCACAGAATATGTGGTGTTCTAGATCCTGCTACTCAACGTCTGGTCCATAGGCCAGCAGCATGGGCATCTCCTGGTTAGAAATAGAGTCTCAGGCCCCGTCTCGGACTTACTGAGTCAGGCCCTGCTTCCTATGGGGCCTGCAGGCGAGGACACATCCGAGTGTGAGAAGCACCAGTCTGGAGCTGTCTGTGGCTTTGGGCATCAGAAGGCTGGGAATCTGCTCGAAGCATGCCCACGGAGACCCCAGACGATTAGAGCAGACACATCACTACGGTCAGCCTGAGCTCCTCCCTCTGTGGTAGGAGGACATGAGACGGACACTGACATTTCCCTGCTCCAGGCCCGCTCCCCACTCCTCTGCTTTTCCAGGTGCTTTTCCCCTTCTTCATCGGACCACCCTGTCCGGGGTTGTGTGGGGCGGGAGGCTCACCAGGAGGCTGGCGCTCTGGCTTTTGTGGAATTTCTAGGATGGTTTTCACTGAGCTCAGAGGGTCTGCTTTCAGGAGAGGGTCACAAATGTCCCAAGTCTGTGCCACAATGGGGAGTGTCGCGCCTCCTCTGCACACACGGACCACCGCCCACCCTCTTCAGCAGGCCCACAGGCACGGGGGCTAAGCCGTAGACCAAGTTGCCATCATCTTCTGCCAGGTCTCTTCTGGGTCCAGCAGCTCCAGGTGCAGGAAGGCTGGTCGCCTTTGAGGGTACATGGAGGTGTCGCTTCTCATGGGGAACAGCGGTTTTGCATTGCGCTGGCCTGTCCATCCTCTGTGGCCTGGGTACCAAGCCTGGAGTCTCAGCAATCTAATTTTGGCTCAGCTATTATTAACTTCTGAGGAGCTTGGGGCGCATCCCTTCCCGTGCCTGGGTATCAGGCTGCTTATTGATAAAATGGGGTTCTAATCATTTCTACTTCACAGGCAGGTTATTGAGGCTTCATTATATAAATGCTTTTGAGAGCTGTTCTTAAATGTGTGATTTCTAGGCTTCAGTCACTAGGTATAGTAGGAAAGTTTTTTTTATTTTAATGAGTGTGAAATCCTCTCTCTACTTCTGTTCATTTAATGACTGCAGCGTTGATGAGCAGATAATGGCAAATGCCTATTAATGTTACTCACGGATTAGTGTGGGTTAAGAAACAAACTAGACATTGACCTTTCTTGGCCGTTTCTGAATTAGTCACACACTTCCCATTATTTGTGTATGTCAGCAGTATGACCTAAATAAAGTTAGGGTTGATCTCTCTCAGAATATGTTTTGGGTTTCTCCTTACAATAAAGTTAACGGCAAGCTGATGTATGGCTCGCAATCAAATAGAAAGACCTTTCCAGCATAGCACTTGCTCGACTGGGGAGTTATTATTGAACATTGGGTTTCTGGATGTGGTCAAATTCTGAGGTTTCTCAAGTGTTTCCTGGCCCGCTAAGGGCTGTCGTAGAAAGCAGTCTGCATTTGTCCCTGCCATTTTCCATTGGTGGGGCAACTCGATCACTCCAGTGGCCCTGCGTCTTACCTTACCCCCTTGGAATTCCAGATCAGCCCAATGCTTGCTAAGGTTGGGTGTTTGCAGATCTTTACCACTGTGTTGTGAGATGACCTTCTGGGCTCCCCTCACTGATGACTTAAATCAGTTGCTGTCCCTGCTGCATAAAGCAGGTGGGTTCAGGGACGTTGTTTCGTGAGCTGTGTAATCTTAGGCAAGCAAGCAAACAACGCAACATTCACAGCAACCACCAAACTCCCTGGGTCACACTGGGTCTCTGATCAAGCTTAGGCTGCAGAGATAAAGTCAGACCATCACAGCTTAGCCTGGCAGAATGGAGCTAATTCCCGGATAGTGCATGTTTTCCAGACCTTCACTCTTCTGCCTTAGATTCTGTTTCACTGCCCAGGATGGAGATCATCCTTGCCTTCTAGGATACATGAAGGCCTGTTGAAGAAGAAAGTGCTTCATGACAAATTCATGTCTGGTTTGGAAGCTCCCGGGGTGAATGGGGATTGGATCTAAGAGCTCAGGGTGCCAGGTCTCTTGATGGGCTCATTGGGATTGGGGAAATGGTAACTGTTGTTCCTGTGGGCCATGATGGCTGCTTGAGGGAGTTCCGTCTGGTATATTGTAAGGTGTCATCTTACAAAAAGTTCATACCAAGAAGAGCATCTCTCCCAAGCAATATGAAGCCACTCCTCAGAGATTTCCCACAGACCTGGGACTTTGAATTGGGTGGGGAGTGGGGAGCAGGGTGGAGACATGGGTGGCTGGACCAAGTTGTCATGGACATTCCAATACTGCCCTCACACGGAACTGTGGCTCTTTGCCCTGCTCTCTCATGTCCTTGAGAAAGAGCACCAGTCTTCATCAACTGGGCCATATTGAAGGACCAGTCCATTGCCAGGATCTGTCCTGGCAATAAACGCTATCATTTTTGTTCTCCCAACTTCTCACCAAGTTGGTAAAAGATGGCTCACTTCTGTCACAAGTCGTGCCATCTACTTCCCATCTCCACGTGCACAGGAATGGTAGCGTTCAGTGTTTGGACCACTCCGTGGCATTGCAGACATCCTGCAAACACATGCGATGGATTCTTGACACGTGGCTTGGAAAGTAAGGGAGTATAATGCCATAGATTTTAGTCTCCTGCATGTTCGTGTCTCCCAAATGCACGGGAGTGGATTAGCAGTGCATATGACCACTTGGCTGGTATACTCCCTGATGGCGTGACCCAGTTAGAGACTTGGCCCCGGGGACAGGAGGAGCAAGGCTGGTTGGGTACTATCAGGGAACCTTCCCAGCTGGGGCTGGGGGCTCCTGCTATTCTAGTCAAGGTTGCAAACAAGGGTCAGAGCCAGGGGGAGGGTCCCTGCCATTGCTTTAATCCCTCTCTGGCCATGTAGATAAATAGAATGGAGAAAATCCAGTGGGCCTGATACTAGAGCCTGTTCCATCCATGGTGTCGCCTGTCTTTGGGAAGCAGCCATTGTAAGTGGTCTTCCAGGTTTTCATCCAGTTGTTAACCAAACTTGAAAAATTTCCAAACTCCTTAATGTGTTAATATGCCCAGAGAGGCAAGAATCATTACTGTACCCTCCGCAGTGACCAAGCAGACCTTCAGAGTGGTCGTGACCTAGTGAAAATCACATGCTTGTAACTAGCCAGGCTGGGAGAAAAGCCCAGCCCCTGACTCCGTCTGTCCTACTATTGTCTCTCAGATGGTGAAGTGGCTCAATCTATAAAACGTGTGGTTGCTATGAATTACTGTTGTTGGTAAGGAGAATTGGAAACATTCGCATTTCTAGATTACCTTTCAAATATTCAAATTCATGCACCAGTAGCATATGGCTAGAACTTTTATTTTTTCACTCAGATGTCTTCCAATGTGCTTCATTGAATTCCAAATCCACATCAGGTTTGAATTTTGAAAATGCCAACTGTATACTAACTGAATGTGAGAAATGAAGAAAACTTTCATAAATTTTTTTTTTTAAATAAATGGTGATTTATTTTTCTGCATTCAGATAAACCAGCTGTATGGATTTTTTTCCCATTTTGTTTCATTTGCATCTTGATAGTATTGAGGGAACAATATTGCTGATGTATTCTTAGCTAATTTTCTACAAGACAGATCCACAATGGCACGTATCAAACATCCAAGGAAACCGGCCCATGGCACTCTTTCCCATCCCCATCCCCTCTGCTGGCCAGGAGCGTGGACTTAGCTTTGGGTGGATGGAGAAGCCTTGGTTGTCCTCAGACAGCTGTGTCTGTCTGTCTTCTTGGTTCGTCCAAAATTTTGGTCCAGTAATTATCTGATTCTGTTTTCTTCCCATTTGGAGTTGAGTTTCATTTGCAGGAGCCGTTCATGTTTGTGTCACTTACCAGATAAGAGATTCTCACGCACTTTAGAACAAATAAAGGGGGGCTTTTTTCTGCTATCTTTTCCTCAGTTGCAGAGAAAATTAGTCTGAATGTGTGTATTTTGCATGACCTCAGTCAGAGGCACCTTCACTGAAAGGAGATTAGCGTGGAAGTCAGAAAACCGCCCGACAGAATCCAGGGATGGGGTTCTGTTTTTTTTTTTTTCTTTTAAAGATTTTATTTATTTATTTGAGGGAGAGAGAGAGAGAAAGAGAGAGGGAATGAGTGTGGGGAGGGGCAGAGGGAGAGGGAGAAACAGGCTCTCCACTGAGCAGAGAGCCCGATGGGGGGCTCCATCCCAGGACCCTGAGATCATGACCTGAGCCGAAGGCAGACGCTTAACCAACTGAGCCCCCCAGGTGCCCCAGGGATGGGGTTCTAATAGCTTCATAAGCTTTGAGATGACCACTTGTGGAAACTTCCCCCAACCCTACCGTCAAACATATTAAAATGTACCACAAAGTGTGATTTATGCATTGCACATCTTCAAATCTAAGTCAACATTTACTGTAAAGCAAAACCTTATTTTATGTACCACAAGACAAAAATGCTGCCTAATATAATTAGATGCACTAATTTCAGAGAGTTCAAATGTAGAAAAATGTCCATTTTAGAATTGGTGAAATATAATTTAGTTATGAGTTGAGCTGCAGTTGGGTTGTTGAGATAATGCTAAATTTTATAATTTTGTAGATGTAGAATTATTTCTAACATATAAAAATCTAAAACACCCATGTATCACATCACCCAACTTTGACAGATCTGAACATTTTACCACATTTGCTTTAAATATTAAAAAAATATATAAAACATTGGGGCGCCTGGGTGGCTCAGTCGATTAAGCGTCTGACTCTTGGTTTCAGCTCAGGTCACAATCTCAGGGGCATGACATTGAGCCCTGTGTCGGGCTCCGTGCTCAGCGCGGAGTCTGCTTGAGAGTCTCTCTCCCTCTCCCCCTCCCCCTGCCTCCCCTCTGCCCCTCCTCCTGCTCACGCAAGCACTCTCTCTCTCTCTCTCTCAAATAAATAAGTAAATGAGAAAGTAAGTAAATAAATAAATAAAATCTTGGGGCACTGTACTCTCTCTCAAATAAATAAATAAAATATTTTAAAAGATAAATACAATCTTTTAAAAAATAAATTAAAAAAATGAAACATTGACAATACTGTCGCAGGCCCCTGTGTACCTCATGCTCCAATCTCAGGACTCCTCTCTCCCTTGTGACCCATATGATCCCTATCTTGATTTGGTGCTTATCATTCCCATGAATGTTTATAAACATGTTTGTATCCACAAATACATTTAGCATTTTTAAAACACAGCTTGGGATGCCTGGGTGGCTCAGTCAGTTAAGTGTCTGCCTTCTGCTCAGGTCGTGATCCCAGGGTCCTGAGATCGAGTCCTGCATTGGGCTCCTTGCTCAGCGGGGAGCCTGCTTCTCCCTCTGCCTGCCACTTCCCCTGCTTGTGCTCTCTTTCTCTCTCTCATAAATAAACACAAATCTTAAAAAAAAAAAAAAATAGCTAGTTGTCTACTAGTATCCATTTCCTTTCAATAATAGAACCCCAGAGCTTTAGCTGAACACTGTCACTGGCTAAGTGACTAAGTTCTGGCTGATAGATGAACATGGCAGGGACCGGTATAACATCTGGGTTTTGCCTTTAAAACAAAGGAACAAGCCCTTCATGTTCTGTTTCCTGCTTGCTTCTGACTAGGACGGGACAACGTGGTAGTGAGCTGCCCATCCATATGTGGGAAACACACCAGGAGATAACAGAGCTACAAAATAGAAAAATCCTTGGTCCCTGCCTTCACGATCCTGCTCCCTAACTACATCCCACCCTCCCTGGTCCCACCATCAGATTGTCTACCATCTTAGGCTTGTATAAACAAACGTCTTTTTATTTAAGTTGTTGGTGTGATTTGATCTCTATTAAAACAAATCCAAAAATGTTCCAATAGAAGTGGTTTACATTCTGATTATGTACATTACTGGTGACTTACTGTATTAAAAACTTCATTTTGGGCACCTGGGTAGCTCAGTCGGTTAAGTGTCTGTCTGCCTTCAGCTCAGGTCATGATCCCAGAGTCCTGGGATCAAGCCCCGCATCGGGCTCCCTGCTCAGCGGGGAGTCTGCTTCTCCCTCTCGCTCTGCCCCTCCCCCTGCTGTGCTCTCTGTCTCTCAAATAAATAACTAAATCTTTTTAAAAAAAGTTTAAAAACTTCATTTTTCTTAAGTAGGGAGGATTAGGGTAAAGCACATGTAATTCATTGCATCCTTAGATTAAAAAAGGAAAACAATATATTTTAGAGCTTCCCCAGTGGCTACCTATGTATTAGTGTCCAGTCCTGGCGTGGACTTAACCCTGTTGAGGGCACATGAGTTCAGTTCAGTGATTATCTTCTGTATAGAGATAGAGCAAGTTCGTACACACTGAGGATGGCTAGCTGTTCTGTCCCCCACTGGACACATTTAAAGCAAACGTCACAATGATAACTTCAGAATGAAAGGGAAAAGTTTCCATTCCTGGGAGGATTTTCTTCCCAAAACTTGACTGAGCATCCATGTGAGCGTCATAAAATGGAAGCCTTCCTGGTCAATTTCTCCAGGAGCTGGCCCCCATCACTCCCCACCACCCGCGCGACAAATAGAACAGTCTGGTTGGCGTTCTTGCAAATCAGTGCCAGGGTACCTTGCTGATTGGAATGCTTGCTTTCTGCAGAATGGTTAAGTGGCTTAGGGGATCCACCCAGAGGAGCAATGTCTGTTTCAGAGCCACAGGTAGATATTAGGGGGGCACAGGGACCAATTCCTTCCTGTGCCACTTTGCAGCCCTGATTATGCCTGATGGGAGCACACCCGCTAGCTCGTCCCTGATCTCTCAGGTCAATGTGAACGTTGGCCTTTAAGGCAAGTCTGGTCTTTGGTTTCCCCTCTCAAAGAGCCCTTGCAACAGAGTGCTGCAAGGCAGCTGGCTTCTCCTTTTGAATGGTGGTGGTCCTATCATTGCCGGTCATACTGGATACACCTTGACCTTGGACCTTTTGACCCCTAGCATTAAGAACTGGGTTGTCAGGTGAGTGATTCTCAGACTTCTGCAGTCCATGCGTGGATTTGATGCAAAAGATCATGGGTGTCTCTTATGCCCTTGTGCCGACGGCTTCCAAACACACGTCAGAGTCGCCCGGAGTGAGCGGGAAGGTGAGCCCTGCTCTGAGTGAGATTCGGGCCATAAGTTAAATTCACGATGGAAAAAGCAAAGCCAAATGATACAAAATTCCTTCCTTCCACAGACGCTGGAAACTCAGCTGCATGGAGCCTGGTGCAATAAGGAAAAAAGGCCAAGGTAGCGTGCAAAAGTCCGTTTGTGCGTTCTGTCTGATTGAACCGCACATTTCCTTGGATGGGTTTTGCATTCTAAAAAAATAAAATAAAATTTAGAAGTAAAAATTCCCCTAAAACAAGGTCTCATATCGATTTGCCTAATAATCAGTTCACCAGAAATTCAATTACATTTTGAGTGTTTTGCATTCATTGCTAGTATCTCAAAAAATTATTTAATTTAAAAATGAAAAAATTAAGTGTAAACTAAAATTTAAAAACAAGCTGGGTGGGGCGCCTGGGTGGCTCAGTCGTTAAGCGTCTGCCTTCGGCTCAGGTCATGATCTCAGGGTCCTGGGATTGAGCCCCGCATCGGGCTCTCTGCTCCGCGGGAAGCCTGCTTCTCCCTCTCCCACTCCCCCTGCTTGTGTTCCCTCCCTCGCTGTGTCTCTCTCTGTCAAATAAATAAATCTTTAAAAAAAAATAAATAAAAATAAAAATAAAAACAAGCTGGGTGTGCCCCCAAGAAGGCTCGATTTATAAACCTCATCATGCCAAAGAGATGGCCAAAGGAAAGGACATTCCCATGTCAAAGCACTCAAAAAGGTTTCAAATTATAGGCAAATTGCTCATTAGGTGACTGGCTTTAGGCTAATTGACCTGGAGTCATTGGCATCCAAAAGTTGACACTTTTGTGCTCAGGGACAGTCTCTCAGGCCTGTATTCATCTTATTTCAGACAAAATTCTAATCAGCTCCCTTATTTGGTTTCCCAGCCCCTGGCATATTAGATGTGAATCAAACACGGAGAGAATGGCGAGAGCCAGGCCACTCTGCATGGTGAGAAGGCCAGCTGATACCCTGACAGCCAGGAGCAGCGAGCAGAGGCCAAAGAGAATTAAAATGTAAATATAGGGATTAGCAAATCACAGGAGTGTGGGGCCCTTTCCTGTGCGGGTGACCTCCCCCTTCCCCACCTGCCCGGGGAACCTATGGCTTCTGAGAGCACCTGTGTATCATCATGTGTGTGATGCCAGTCGCGTCATGACAAATATTTATAACAGGCTAAGTCACATGCTATGTACTTTGCCCAATTCACTGTTTTGTCATACAATCCCATTTAGAAATGTTTTCATCAAAAGGAACCGAATCGTATCCTTGAATTGGAGCATCCACTGGAAGGTACCTAGTTTACCCCTGCCCTCTATAAGAGGACTCCCCAGAACACTGCCCATAGGATGCCTTCTGCTTCATGGACACCCACCTGGTCAAACTAGAACAATTCAGTGGTCTGGAAAAATTTCACTTCTAGGAAGTCCTCTGTCCCCAAAATATGTAACATGTTAATTCTTGATATCCAGGTAACGAGGGTAGGAATTTGTGATTAGCCCAAATCAGGATGAAATCCACCTTCAGTTATCTGGTGGCTCTAAGTCTGGAACAGCTTACTTCCTTAGGGTGGTGGATTAGTCTAGAGAAGGAGAACCAATTGTTTGTTTCTGTCTATCTGTCTGTCTTTCTATTTGTAAGTGTTGTTACTCCAGTTACTTTAAGTCCTTTATAACCAACTGCATTTGCGAGCGCACCCAGAGACAGTGTGGCATGGGGAGAGACCATTAGATCGGGTAATAGAAGATGGGATTCTGCCACTTTGATGTGTGACCTTGGGCCAGTCACTGACTTTGGGAACCTCCGTGCTCTCTAATGAGAGATGAGATTGGTGACACTTGCCCAACTAATTCATAGTATAATCTCGTCATAGTCAAATGGGATGAGCTATGTGAAAATGCTTGTCAATTCCCAACAAATGTCGATTTGGAAGTGCAAGGTAAATGTAAGCAACACCTGTTTTCTTGCTGTGGCCCTGCTCCTTAACTTTGTAAGTGCTGCTCATGATAAGTTACAAGGTAATCTCTAGCTGCCCTGCTAATACTCAAAGGCTAGGCTTTATACTGACCCTCACATCATCTTGAGATGCTTTTAAAAAGTGACATCTCTTTCACTACTAAGGTGTATATATCTGTTTTTGGTTTTGCTTTATCTTAGGGATGAGTTGATTATTATTATCATAGTATGTAGCCAAGAATGATTCAATTTGGGAAAATGATAGGAAAATTTTGCTTCTCTTTTGTAGGGTGATTTTGCCATAATCCCCACAAATAAATTAGTGGTTTCTTTAAAACATGCCAGTTCAGAGTCACGGATCTGCACTTTTAAAGCCTACAATTGATTGTTTAGTGCGAAAATTGTATTCAAGTGAAGCACATCAGCATGCAAATCTAAAGTGTGGCCATTTTCATCTAGATTGAATATTATTAACTAGCCCAAGGGATAGGATGTAATTAAGATTTTGAACAGCTTACTTTTGTCTGCTGCCATGAGTAACCTCAACGTTTAAAGTGGCATCCTGGTTTGAATAATGGGAAGGTGGTCCAATGTGCCAATATCTATACATTTTGCCTCTTAGGTATAATAGAATATTTGACTTCTCGCCACTGGTCCAAACATTTGATGAGGGCAGCGATTTGAACTTGCAGCAAATAAGAGAATGTTCAGATTCCAGGAAAATCGCATTTCTTTCTGAATGATGGCAGATTTCCATCTTGTTAGTCATTCACTCATTCTAATACCTTCTTCCATGGGCTTAGGAACAAAGACCAAGCAGGGACAGATGAAGCCCTTGTTGAGGGTTTATGCTTTTGCCTAATTAAAGCTATTGGATTTACAGCCTGCTAATGCAGCTCTAGTTAGAAGGAGGAACAACTCTTAGCTTGGATCCACTTCAGAAACTTTGCAAGACCTCCCTCTGCCTTTCACGGGACTGCTAAGGCACATTTCTGGTAGCATCTTTATTCTGGTGCCCTTCCATGATAACTTCTTCTTGGGTGAGACAAGATGTTCACCTTTTTTTGTGCTACCCACACCGTTTTGAAAGAAAGAAACAAAGTTGTCTATTTCTCCCAGGAGAAGTTAGTGAGAGGATCCATTGCATCGCTGTACTGCCTTAAGCAGCTACCCAGCAGGCTAGGTTGGCACACAGCTCATTTCAGCCATCCGTATTTTCAGGTGTACCGTATGTATTTAGTACATCATTTGATAATGCTAAAAAATATTAAAGCAGTGTGAGACGAAAGGAGAAAGAAGATGAATGTTAGCATTCCCCTGGGGTTCATGGGTGAAGGAATTAACACAGCGTGGCACTCTACCCTAGCTGTGTTTGTTTCCATGGCAACAGCTACGTACATGTTTCAGACCATCTACAGTGACACAGTTGCAGAAATAGTAGCTTGCAGGTTTCTGATATCGCATCAGTGGACAGGCAGCTCGCACTATATTAAGTAAGTGTAAAAGAATTTAAAATATAGCTCTGATTCAGATGCATATTAGCTCTGCTGAGCCATGTGTCGGGGGTTTCGACGTTCCCCTGCCTCACGACAGCAGAATCTGGGCAAAGTTGAAAGTTGCAAGATTCCAGTCAAACAATTGTCCTTGCTTGGGTAAATATCAAAAGAAACAAATGTGAGTGAGTTACAAAGGTAAGAAAATGGCCTTGGCAGATGACATATTTAAGAAGGATATTGTCAGTGAAGCTAATTTTTTGAAGGGGGTAGTGATGGGTAAGGAATGAAAGCTTTGGTTGAAAATAGCTGAGTCTTAAAGCAAATCTAATGTGCAACAGAATCTTTTAACTGCTGCTGAGTTTATGGCAACTAAGGTCTTTGAATGTATCGTTGTAGAAATTGCTTTTATATAAAAATGATCAGGTGAGGAGCAGAGAGGTTGATTAGATGTGCAGTTAAAGGGAATTTGGGGCTCCATTGTCTTTGCTGAATGCTTATGTAAATATCTCTCTTCTCACGGGGATGACCCTGGTTTGTCTTTGACATTTGCTGCTACTTTTTGGTATCATTTGCTGGTCTCTGTGTTTATATCCTGCTGCCACATTGTAGCCTGATAAGACTTGAGTGTTGGTTAGAGAGCAACCCAGTAAAGATGATAGACTTTGTAAGTGTGTGACTTTGCAATCAGATCGTATGGTAATTTAGGAGAAGTGTTCAAATATGTATTTATTTACGTGTTAGACCCCGGCTTTTGAATAGCAGCCTAGGTATTAGGTTAATGGATTTCAATGTGCACGTTATGATTGCGGGAGCTTTCAAGTATGTTGTAGTTCAATTTATACTGAGTTTTTAATGTCAAAATATTTTTATTTATGCCCATTATTCAGTTTAAGCTACATTTACCTTATAGTTTTACCATTCATGTATCAGTGAAGAGAATGTAAAATGGCATGGTAATTTAAGCTAATCTATTCATTTGAGGAGGATTCATTTTCTGACCAGAGGTGGACTTTTACAAAAAGTGGCATGAGATATGCAACTCTTTTAGTATGTATGAGACTGTGTTTTACGTGCACAGGAAACTATCTTAGGCGCCTACCGCATGTTGCTCTTCACAGTAATTATTTGATTAGATGTTAAGAGAACACCTATTGGAGGGGGGAGGGGGTCGTGCACTCTGGAGCTTCCAGAACACCTGGGTATGCGGAGGGCTGCGACAGATTTTGAATTACAAATCAGGGATTCGAACCCTGGAATATTCAACACCCCAGTGGATAGATACGACTTGCCTTTCTAAATAAGGTGATCCAAAATGAAACTAATGTTGAAGCCTCCCATTTATTGCCTGTCTGTAGTCTGAACCACCCAGGGATGGGTAGGGACAGTTTGTGTTTTCTATGGGGAATTAGCGTTTTGGTGGCTCATGCCCAAGGCAGCTCCTTTCTCAGAGGACGAGCCCCTCCTCCTGATGCCACACTCATTTCTGTTTTCGTCGTGAGACACTGGCCCATTTTCGGGGCTGACGGGAGGGCAGGTTTGCAGAGCCCCTCCCCGTGCCCTGTGAATGGCGGTGGGCAGCTTCTCTCGGTGACAGCCGCAGAAAGCCTCCTGTACTTGCGCCCCTCCTCCCCGCCCCCAGGCAGAGGAACCAGACACCACTGGTATGGGTGTTTACGTGATTTTCTGCTCTTACACTTGAGGGGCCCTGGTAACTTTGGGTTTATTACCCTTGGGCTCTGAAACCAGAAATCAAAAACTTGTCAGTGCACTCCTTGGGATGACTAACTCAACTTTTGTCTGTTCGGGAGCACTAGAGCAAGCCCTCCATCAGTCGAGATGTTTGGGGTTTTCTTCTTCTTTTTTATCATCCAGAAATATTGTCCAGTGTAACGCAAAAAAACAACAAAAAAAACAAACAGAAAACAACAACAACAACAAGCCCACCGGTCTATACCACATTGTTTTAACTCTTTTTTAAGACTAGAAAAACACATGAACCTAGATGTAGAGCCCTGGGCCGAACCAGTCATTTGAATGTAAAATCCTGGCAGGGCTGGTAGGAAACTCAATTCCTTCCATTTGAAGGGCCAGGAAATTGATTTGGAAAAAAATAAATGTGAGGGATTCCCAAATAGTGGTAGCATGGAATGAATAAGAGAAAAATGAAGGTACAGACTGATCTTATTACCAGTCTTAAATGGTCATAGAATTGCCAGGATACACTTCCTGCAGCGTAGCTCATTTGGAGTGTCCATGGCCCAGAAACTTCTGAAGGTTCTTGGTGATCACGGGGTAGAAGCCAGGCTGTGGGCTGGCGTCTAGGGCTTTCCCCATCGGTCTCTCTTCAGCCCCCTCGCTATCTAGATCTCCTCTTCCTTGAGCATCTTATGGTGCTGCCCTAGGGTACTAAGTACCATGTCTTGGCCATGTCGGGAAGTTTCTGGGCTTTTGCTCTGGCCACTGCCTCTGCCCGGATGCCTTTACTCCCATCTTTCCAGCTTCGATTCCAGTTCTTCCATAAAACCTTAAAGAATTCTCCCTCTCACCCTCAGTGGGATGATTTCTCCCTCCTTCACGTTCCCATAACAGTTTCTTCATCTGCAATTATAGCACTTATTCCACAATATTAAGATGAGTCGTGTCTGTCCGTAACTGAGATGTAAGTGTATTAATGACAGCACCATGACTCGTAGGCTTTTGTAGCTTTTGCCATACCTAGAACAGTGTGTCAAGCTGTCACATTTCATTGAATCCTAAAAACCTCATAAAGCTATACATTGTTGAATCATCTCCACTGATCATGTTCTCTGCTCAAAGACAGTCTGTGGGATACTGAGGCTCCTAAGGCTGTGTCTGTCCCAGCACCAAGCATCTGGACCAGTTCAGCCTCTTTCAGATGCTTCCAAACTTGTGGCTGTTTGGCATCATCTAAACACAGAAACCAAGTGAATGGCTGATTTCTTTTTTTCATATTTAGGGAATCACAAGATTTTACAGCCAGAAAGAACCTTGGGGAGCTGAACTCCTATTACAGAGGAGAGAATTGTAAGTCTGAACTGTAAGGGACTTTTCCAAAGCCACATGGTTGGTTAGTGACCCAGGCGTGTGGATCCAGCCGATAATCTCTCTACATGGTCCTGTGTACTGAACCTTCCTGGCCGTGGCCTTGAGTTTCACTTAAGACATCACCCGTCAGCTCGTGCTTTCTGCCGTTTTGGGATTGGCCGGCTTTCTCTATTTAAACGCCATCATCGGACAACAATCCTGTTACCCAGTTTGCTAAAGGCTGATATCATTGGGATAGAATTAAAAACAAAAGTGGACTCCAGTTTAACTCAGGGGCCCTGGGAGCAGTGCTAACAATTCATTAGCCATTGCCTCACTGAGGACACAGCAGCTGCTGAACTCGGTCAAGTTCAGACCCTTACAAAGAGTGGAAAAAAGAAAGCACATACTTTCCAGTGCTTGGGCACCACAGAGCCGGGCCAGCTGGGTGCAGCACCGTGGCAAAAAGATGTCCTCGGTTTCAGAAATACGAGCCCCCGAGCTTGCACACAGGGAGGGGTAGGGAACGTGGCTGCTACTGGAGCTGATTGGCATTCCGTGTCTGGGCTCGCTCCTGCCTGCAGTCCCGTCAGATCCACCCCTCTGGGAAGAGGGTAGCTAAAGAAAGAGCCCGCCCTCCAAGTTGACATAAGGAGCAAGCTTTCTGTGTGTGTGTGTGTGTGTGTGTGTGTGTGTGTGTGTGTTTAAAGGCCTGTGTCTGAGGTTGACAGGCTTTTTCAGAGGAACTCTTGGCTTTCGGTGTAAACGTGTACTTCCTCTTGTCCAGAGTTAGCCTGTTAAAGGAATAAAGCACAATTCAGGTTTCCAAGTTGGAAGCCTGATTAATCTCTCTGCCAGTTACATATGGAAATAAATTAGTAAATGGTCCATCTGGGACTAAACTCCTGCAGAGATGATAAATTATCGCCATCGTATATGTCAGTGTTGCTGAAGACTGAGTTGTGCTCACCAGGAGCTGCTGAAAGATAACTGGATGCTCTATCGTGGTCAGAGGAATAAAATTTAAAAAAAAATTACGAGTAAAAAATTTAACTTGAAATGTTTCTTGGGAGAATGGTTTGGTTGATGCCAAGTTTACTGCTCAGGATTGCTGTATCTGCAGATATTTAAAAAAGGTGAGCCTCAAGGGCATAGAAAACATTTTGCTTTTATACTTTCAAAGGCCAATACAATAAGTATTAATTAGTACCCACATGTCTCGATGAGCAGGATAATTCTGTACCTTACGGTAGCATTGCACTTTGTAATTGTCATAGCAACTTCTTGTCTCTTCTTTAAATTTCACTGAAGGTGGGGCTAGTCAGTGCCTCTAATTCTCGATCACTGAAGCACTGAGGTTTCGAGGGTTGAGTCCCTTACTCACAATGACTCATGGCTAAATGGCAGAAGTGGGATGAGCAACCAGGTATCGCCGATTCTGAACCCCGCTTCATTTCTGCCAGAGTCTCGTATGACGTCAGAACATTTTAGTATCCCGTCACTCACCCAGCGGCATCAGGAACTAAAGCATTCTATTTATGCCAGCTTTCTAGAGGCAAAAGCCATACCTTCTTGATCATGAAAAGTTTTTCTTTTCCTCTAATTGGAGATGTTGAGTGATGGTTTAACTTTTTCTTAATATATATTTTAATTTGTTTAAATTGAGGTATAATTGACATAAAGCATTATATTAGGGGCGCCTGGGTGGCTCAGTCGTTAAGCGTCTGCCTTCAGCTCAGGTCATGATCCCAGGGTCCTGGGATCAAGCCCCGCATCGGGTTCCCTGCTCGGAAGGAAGCCTGCTTCTCCCTCTCCCACTCCCCCCTGCTTGTGTTCCCTCTCTCGCTGTGTCTCTCTCTGTCAAATAGAATAAATAAATAAATAAAGCATTATATTAGTGTGCGACGTACGACATAGTGTTTCGTATTTGTGTACATTGTAAAATGATCACCACAATATAAGTGTAGTTAGTATCCATCACCTTCCATAGTTACAAAAAATTTTTTTTCTTCTGATGAGAACTTTTAGTACCTGTTCTCTTAGCAACTTTCAAATATGCAATATACTATTATGAACTATAGTCACCATGCTGTGCATCACCTCCCCATGACTTGTTTATTTTATCCTGGAAGTTTGTACCTTTTGACCCTTTCACCCCTTTCTTCCCTCTCCCCACCCCTGGCTTAACTTTTTTCCTGTGATTAGGGCACACACCACTGTCCACATGAATTATTTTATAAAACTAAAACCACAGATGTCTTCAGGGGCTTCTTAGGTATGGTAACATTTTGCCCCTTTGCAGAATGGCGTGAGGCTACTGTGACATCTAGATTCCTGTGCCTACTTTAAAATTTTCTTTTGTATCTTCCTCCTGGGCAGAACTTCAGGGGTTAATTCTTGAAGCAGCTGAGGTGCACCCCTCTAGAAAGTGTAGTAATAATAATAATAAAAAAGTACAGAAAAGCAAACTGGCTTTAGAAGTCTTTGAGTCACCTAGTTTATCAGACATCAATTTCTAAACATAAGCAGCGGGTGCCGCAGGGTGGTCCTCACACAAGAAAGAGAAGCCACAGGCCCCTAGCATTTACCTGTCTGAACTTGGAAGTCACCTTGTCTCACCCAGACCGCCTTCACGTTTCTCACGTCTCAGCCAGACCTGGTTGCTCCACGCAACTGAATGGGCCCTCACGCTTCCTCGCCTCAGGGCCTTTGCTTCAGTTTTGGCCTGTTCCCACCTGTCAAAATCCTGTCCGGATCTCAAGGCCCGTTATTACTGTGGTGGTCTTCATGCTTTCCCTTCCCTGCTCTCGCCACCCCAGCTAGCAACAAATGTCTCCTCAGAAACGCGCTAGCAGTTTATTAAAGGAAATCACACTGTCTGTATTTGAGTTGCCTGCATATGTCTTGTCTCCCATAGTGGATGATACTTTTCTTTTTTTTAAGATTTATTTATTTATTTGAGAGAAGAGAGCGTGCGCACGCAGGCACGGGCAGGGGGAGGGGCAAAGGGAGAGGGAAAAGCAGACTCCCTGCTGAGCACAGGGCACCATTTCATGACTCTGAGATCATGACCGGAGCCAAAATCAAGAGTCTTAACCTCCCAAGTCACCCAGGTGCCCCAAGGACCATCCATTTCTCAAAGGCAGGGATTTTATCATCCTCTGTCTCTGAGTCCTCTTCCCTCCCCAATCCTCAGTTCGTTGCTTTGCCTGTAGTTAAAGCTTAACGCACAGTAGAGTGGGGTCGTTTTATTTGACAACGACAGAATGTCTTTGAATGGGTGGATAAATTAATAATCAAAGGCATATCAGAATTACTTGGAGGGCTTGTTAAAACAAATCGCTGGGCCCCACCTCCAAATATTCAGATTCAGTAGATCTTGGGTGGGGGCCAAGAATTTGTATTTCGAACAAACTCTCAGGTCCATGTTCTGATGCTGTTCCAGGGACCAGAGTTTGAGGATCACCGATCTAATGAATTTATTTCCTGATGTTCTCTACACTGAAGTTCGTAAGATAACATCATTCTTTTCATGAGAGAGTCTGTTAATTTGCCTTCTTTGAGGCGTAGGCTAAAAAAGTAATCTTCCATCAGAAATTATTATACAATCAATCTCCTGTACCAACTTTTCTATTTTGCAAGCTTATTGGTTAACTGTGGGCCAGTAATTTGTAGCCAAATATTTAGCGAGCTTGAGCTTGATGGGATCTTTCCCGTCAGGAGTAGAGCCAGAGTAATTTTATTTGGTAGCAGCAGAAGAGAGCCTCATTGACTTTGTAGCCTGTGAACCTGGTCAACCCAGCGGATCCAGCCTGGGCCACGTGCTGGAATGCTGGCCTTGAATGCTCGCTGGTGCTCTGATGGTTTTCCTTTGTGTAGACAAGTGTTTCAGTGGCAGCTGGAGAGAAGTAAAAAGGTCTCACCAATGTCACAATGACCACTGTAGTAAAGTAAGATAATCTCATGATATCTGTGGTGTGTATTTTCAAATTTCTGGGTCCTTTTATGCCCTGTGAGGCAGTTTCAAGAACATGCCATCCGGAAAGACCCACTGCTTCCATAACTTTCCAAGAAATAAGAGGTAACTGTTGCAATTGATTTTTTTCCCCCCTGAAGTGTTGCATCTTTTAGAGTCAGGCCAGAGATGACATCCATTGTGTTTGAGAGGGTCCTCTCTCCTCCTCCGCTCTAATCCTGACTTCCTTCTGCTCCTCTCCACCAGTCACTAGAAGCATCATCTCCTAGAAGACCAGCGTTCTTGTGATGATAGAGGCCTGTCTGTCCTTTCTGTGACCGGAGCAATGTTGACCTTGGTTTCCTGGACCCATTCTGACTCAGGTAATCAGGCTCTGCCTTCCCCTGCCCCCCTATACCTCAGGGAGCTTGCACTGAATAAATGAAATACCAAAGCTATATTTAAATGCAAATGCCAAATTGATTGTTTCTTCATCCATTGGTATCCTCCCCCTCTTCTCCCAATCTTCTTAATGATTAATTTATGCAGCTGATCAGATTGACAATGTGGTCAATCCAATTTAGGCATTAAGATAATGAAAACATTCAATCACATCTTTATTTAAAATTTTGGTGTGTGTCCTAGGCACACAAAGCAACAGGAACTCTGCTGGGAATTTTCATCTAGAAACTACCTTCTACCCGTGGTTCCTCTAAATCAGTTTCTTTCCCATAATACCAAGTTTTACTTGAATTGTATTAATCTTTCTAATCTTGTACCTTTTAATTGAATTCAATAAGTATTACTGAGTATCTGTTATGTGTTCTTGGGGCAGATGGGAATTAAAAAAATATATAAGACGTGGATCTGTCCTTATAGAGTTACGGCTTAGCCAAAGATCCATGACTCAAGGAAATGGCAGATGGTGGTGTTCAGCTTAGGGCCAGGGCTGCGTACTAATTAATGGTAGCTCTCTGGTTCAGGGAATTGAGAGACTTTGAGGATTAGGATTGAAATAATTAGGGAAGAACTCATGGAAGAGGGAGGGCCTCTGGGGGGCTTTTTTTTTTTTGCTGTGGATCTTTTGGCCGGGCCGAGCGGAGAGGAGCAACATGGTGCCTGGATAGGAAGGTGGGAATGAGCCCACCGTGAGCCTGAGCAGTGAGGGCCCTGGCTGTGTGGGGCCGACAGGGGTCAGAGGACCCTGATCCTCTGTCCCGGCCAGAGTCAGCTTACCCCTAAGAGCCTGGGTCCCTGAAGGTTTCCTTGGGGAGATCCTACCTGCCCGGTTACAGAGGGGCCTTGGCTAGAAGCTTCCTTCAGGGACAGTGGTCGTTGTTGCCCTGCCCCTGGCTTGGCTGCTTCCGGGCTGGCCTTGTCTGCTCCTTCAGGCCCGTCCACATCTGGCCTCCGCCTGTCTACCTGATTATTCACTCTTCCCTTACACACCTGCCCCCCTCCCCGCCAAGCTCTGCCTGGCCGGTGTGGCTTGACAAGGCCTCGGGGATAAACCAGAGGCTGTGTGAGGTCGGTACCTTGGTGATTCACAAGGCCCGATTCAGAGTTGGGAAGTCGAAGGGAAGGGAGCGTAAGCCAAGAATGTGAGTTGTAAGTCGATGCCGAGAGTTCCGAAAGCCAGAATTCAGTGAGGGTCCCAAGGCTGAAACTGGGGCCATGGTCAGGGATGGGGAGCCAAGTGCCCTGCTTCATTCTGGGATAGCCCAGCAAATCCTGCCCACACCTAGCTCTCTTCCAATGTTGTTTTTGGATAAAGCAGTGGTGGCTTTTGCTGCCCAGGGTCTTAAAGGTGCTACTGAGAGTTGCCTGCCCAAGACTCCTGCTCATCCTGTCAGGTCTGTCTGGGCTAAGGTCCCCTGCCTCAGCATGCTCCGGTGCTCCTAGAGCTGAGGGCCTTGCTGACCCAGGAGCTAAGGCCTTCCCGGAATCGGAGCCCCTGGATGGCCAGCCACCAGGAAGCAGAAGAACTAGAAGAAGTCTTTGTGTTCTCCTCCCACTAACGCGATTGCCTAATTGATGGTGGGCCTTTGTCTTCGGAGCCTAGTGCAGGGATCGATCCCGGCCCATTGGCCAGGTGTGGTCTGCGGCATGTTTGTGGGCAGCCGACGGGCTGCAAGGGGTTTCTACATGGTCAGATGGTTGGGCAAAATTCAAAGAAGGATAATATTTTGTGTCGCATGAAAATGAAATGGGATTCAGATTTCAGTGTCCCTAAATAAAGTTTTACTGGAACATAGTCCTGTTCATCTGCGGATTATCTAGGGCAGTTTTGGCACCACGGCAGAGTGGCATAGGTGCAGCAGAAATCAAAAAATATTTACTTTCTGACGCTTTGTGGAAAAAAAAAAATTGTCATCCGGGCACATTGCCTGGGCAATTGTGTACACGAGTGTTTGCAAAATTTGAGGTGCGGAATGACAGGGCTCGATCTCGTGACGCATGAGATCGTGACCTGGGCTTAAACCGAGAGTTGGATGCTTTTAACTGACTGAGCCACCCAGGCGCCCTATTTTAACCAAATAAATATTTTGTTTTAAATCAAGTAAGCATTGAAGACTTAGCATGAGTAAGTCCTGCCATTTAACCGTGGCAATATTTTCCCAGTCTGGTGGGATTTTATGATATTGTTAAGTGGAAACTGTGGTCACAGTTGGAGATGTGGGTTCTTACTCCTACCAACTAGCTGAGCCGGGGCAGCCTGTGGTATATACCGGCGTAAAGAGGACTCCCCGAATCTCAGGGTTAATACAACAGAAAGTTTATTTCTCACTCACCCAGAGCTGGATTGTGCCAGGGTGGCTGTGTCCTGCATCCAGTTTCCAGGTTCCAAGCCTTCTTCCTCTCGTGACACCTCCGTCTCAACATGGGACTTCCTGGTTACTCTAGCATGTGGAAAGAAGACTTGAAAACACCCACCCTTTCTTAAGTGACTCAGACCAATTTCACATCCACAGTCCATTGGCCAGAATTAGTCACATGACCCTCTCGTTGCCAGGAGCTGGGAAGTAGGGAGCAGCATGAGGGATGCTTGGGGTAACCCCAGCCCTGGCAACACTGGGTCATTGTGGGAAAACCTATACTTTCTCTGTGCTTTTCTTCGCTCATCATTAAAAGGTAATTAACCCCGCTCTACGTTTTTCCGCATAGTTTATGAAAGGTCAGATACAATGTAGGAAAGAGCCTTAAGTGGTAGAATGAGTTGTAAAATATGTAAGATATAATCATTACCTGATTTTTTTTTTTTTTTTACCTGATTTCTTTATAAGGTGTTGAATGGTGATGGACTGGGGTCAGGGTAGTTGCATATGCCCCAGTATTCCTGGGACCGTCCTAGCATTTGCCAGTTGACCTAACATAATTATCATACAGTCCTCCCTTTCACATCCAGAAATATCCTAGTAGAGACAACAAATTATATGATCACCCCAGCTTGACCCCGCTGGTCATCCTTCAAGATTAATGTTAGCTACTGCTTAGGAGCCTTTTCTGAGTCACACTGTTCTAAGCTTTTGTCTGCATTGTTTCATTTAATCTTCAAAGCCAACTTGTGAAGTAGGTACACGTAATCTCATTTAAGCTAAGGTAGCAGAAGCAGAAAGGCTTGCCTTGAATCCAGGTCTATCCTGCCCTTAAGCACTCCGTGGGACTGCCTCATTAACCCTTCACGAGGTTTGCCCCCTTGACTGCGTGGGGCCCCACATCCCTAACACTGGCTTGGGAACCATGCCCAGACCGCACACTGGTAGAGGGCTAAAGCGCCGAGTGGTGAGTCTAGCCCTTTAGGACCTCGATGAGAAGATGAGACATGGACTCACTATGTGATTCTCCAGAGCCAGGAAGTAGCAGAACCCGTGAGTCCCTTCCCCTCACTACCCTGGCATCGACAAACACAGCTTTTGTTAACGCTGGGCGCTACATTTGACACAGGGAGAAAGATTTTATTTTGAAATCTAGGGTGGAGGAGGACTCTAGCCAGTGAAGACTTGCCATGTGCAATGCAGTTGATTCAAACAGGCTCCTTCCCAACACAAATAGCTAGGAGGAACTGAGCTCTGTTTTCAGGGAGTTTATTTACAAATTTGTTTATTTAAAAAAAAAAAAAAAGCTGAACCACAACCAAAGACCAGTTTGCTTACAGAATAATATCAAACAAAAACCCATTTATTCACGAGATGGTATTAATTTCCCTGGTTTCTGGCCTTCCTAATCAGTGTTCAGAACTGAACCCATGGAATCAAAGGGAAGAGTTTCTGAAAAATGAGCCGAATGTGCCAGAGCATCTATTGCATTGCTGCTTCAAGAAACCCCCCAGAAAATGATACATGTGGTTTCAAAACGTACAAAGAAAACTAAAGGAATTCCATTATGAAAGAAAAATTAGCTGGAAATTTCTAATCCTGTCTCATAAACAATATAGAAATAACTTTAAAATATTCTGCTTTAAGCATGCATTTAATTTGTGCTCTGGGAACCAAATAATGTTGCTAAGATAAAACATTCTAATAATGATTTATGTAAATTTATTTGTACAAAGTAATGGTGTAGTTGCCTATAGCAAATTGCTTGGAATATGAAATGACATTTATGAGGTCTTTTTTTTCCTCTGAATGAATACAATGGAGAAAATGAGAGACTCCAGAAAGGGAAAAGAAATTCGCATTCAAAATGGAGTCTGATGCCTTGGCGGGCAAGAGACTGCTGGACAGGTTGGAGGGTGTGTAAACAGCCAACCAATACAGTTCAACATGTTTTCCTGTGATCCTCCCATTATTTAAGCCGTTTTTAAAGTCACACAAAGAGCGCACGTGCATTAGATTCTTAGAAGGCTAGAACCCTCTATTTTAGTGATCGTAAACTCTGCAGATACCAGAGCTCTTTCAGAATAGCCGATGATAGATCACTTGTTCTCATGGTGCCCTCATAAGGCAGGGCACTTACAATATGGGGTACAAAGAGGCCAAATGTAATTAAAAATTGGGCAATTAATCTCCACTCCCAGTTACTTTAATACCAAGGAGAGTTATGCTTGAGTCATAAATGGGGCCCAAATGTTAATAAACAAAACACAAACCCTCCCAAGGACTGATTCACAGGCCTACAGGACGTTTCCTATTGCCCAGTTGGCATCTTTGATAATGGTTCTAGGTGTTTCCTGGAAAACTTTAATTAAATAGAAATCCCCATATATGTAACAGAGGGAGAGTTTCTGGAGCTATGCTTTGGCCTTGTAAGTGCCCAGTATAATTTGCCATAACCTGTATGATTTGGAAAAGGTATGATATTAGCACCTTCGTTTTAGGAGGCATTTATTTTCTTTTTCCTCAAAATGTTTTTACTGTCTCCGTTGGTTATTGCAATCATTTTTGTGAGATAGGTAATTACAGTTTGTTTTCTCTCCATAGGGAAACTTAGAGCCACAGAAGTCACGAAGCAAGACATCACAGGGTGCGGGGGCGGGGGGGGGCAGCTTCCTCCCTAACGCTGGTCCCATTGTCATCCCAAACCAAAGCAGACGAAAGAGACTTGTGGATGCTGGAGAGCTTGATTTATTTAAAACCCGTTCCGAGTTTTGGTCCCTCTTAAGCCACTGTTGAATTGCACCAACTATCCTGGGAGAAATGGGTTTGTCTAATCGGACAACCGATTTTGCAACCAGGACATTAGCTGTAGCGTGGCCCAGGCCTGGGGACCAACATTAGAGCTGCTGGGAGAGGGGGTGTAAAGCCTGAACAGGACTTTCAAACAGCAAAAATCCCCCTGGCTTCAAGGAAAGAGCGATGGCCTTGGTGTTGTAGTAGCATCAGTTCAAGGGCATGTACCATAACAGCCGTGGCTCGTGGCAGGACTGGCTTTAGTTTAGTGGCCCAGGCATCCCAGGGCAAGCTAGTGGATGTTAGGGCCACAGTTCCAGATTCCAGTCTTTCCTTTTCCTAGCTGAATGACTCTAAGTGTGATTTTGGAGCTGCGGGTTCCTGGAAAATCATGTAAGGTACCTGAGTCTCCATTTCTCCATCTGTAAAATGGGAATACTGATCTCTACCTGGTAGAGAGGGCGTGAGAATGAAATAAAATCATTCTTATAAAATACTGGGCACAGTGCTTGGCAGAACACTCCTTTTACAGTAGCTCCTAAAATGATTATAATCGTTATTGCTTGAGAATGTATGCTCCTGATTGATCATTGGAAATGAGATTGAAATCCATCTTTTATCTAAATGGGAATTAATCTAAAAGATTTCTAAGTCAGTTGTTTCCATGTACCGGAGGATACCAAGATAAATACGGGAGTCCATTCATTTATGCATTCAACAAACAGCTCTTGATGTCGAAGGCCCTTTGCAAACTGTTTTTGAGGGATGGAGAGGCCAGAGACAGAGTTCTGGTCTCAAGGGATAAGGGAGATTTTTTTTGTTTTGTTTTTTAACATAGACACTGTGCAGGCCACGTTAGTATAGATGGTCTTTGTCTTCCAAGAATTCCGAAATTAAGTTGATCTAAATCCTTAGCTGTTGCTCAAAGCCCTGGTTCTGGTCCAGACTCTGCAAGTTGGTTCTCTTTAGGCAGTCATCTTGGCTGGCTGTAGAGTGGGTTTGTGTCAAGATAAATGGATGGAAAGTCTTTGGTCATCTTCTCCGGCTGCTTCTGCCTGCAAAGGAAGCTATTCACATTCTTTGCACATGTGTTCTTGGCCATTGTAGGTCAGGCCCCTAGGCTGAAAGTGTGAATACACCCTTTTGTTAGAATTCATTTCCATTAGAAGCATATAGACTACTTTCTTATCAAGGGTTGAAATGAATCCAATGTAAAATGTGTTGACTTTTTTTTGAGATGGCTACGTAGTTATATCACCTTAGAAAAGGTGTTTCACAGAAATTCTCTGAAGGAAGATAAGGAAATGTGAAACATTCTCAGGCGAAATGAGAAAAGAAGTAATAATTCTCAGATTCTGGATCTGGTCTGGTCTATTTCAGGGGTTCCTAGACACCGAGGGGCCTCCTGCGTGGAAGGCAGAGGGAATGCTGAGGGGCCCCGCCTGAGCGTATAGTCTAGCGGTGGGGATGGTGCAGAGGGCAGACGAATATGCATAAATAAGCATTCAAAGATGAACTTCTCCCTGGTCCAAGACAAAGAGAAAAATAAGCTCAACATAGTGAGTTCAGTATCCTTACTTAGCAAAATAAAAAGTTGGCAACCTACGCTCGTCCCCAAAACTATTTTTGAAATCTTATTGTGGTGCAAAATCACGATCTGGGAACCTCCCTGGCTTGAGCTCTCTTGCTTCTCTCTGGTGCTATTCTCACCTCCCTCTCTACCTTCCTTGCGTGCTCTCACTACTGTTTACTGGGAGGTCCCAGCCTGTGGCTTATCCTTCTTATTAGAAAGGAGATTAGCAAGTGTTAAAGACATACCAGCAATTAAGACTTTCTTCCTGGTTTAAGGAGGAGAAAAAAAGCATTTGAAAAGATGAGTAGGCATCTGCCCATAGCACTCTGGATTAAGAATGCACAGTCACACATGTATGTCCTGGTGGAAATCTGGCAGACCCCATCTCAGCAAAGGCAGAGGGTGAGCATGGAGGGAACATGCTGTATTGTGTTAGCTGTTTCCCTATACTGGATATATGTATGTGTCCACATCTACTTTATTCTCGCTCTGGTATGTGCATACCAACTCCCAAAATGGATATTTGGGTGTTAACAGGGGAATGAGTCGTTTGGGCCCAAACTCGTAATGATGCTTAAAGCTTGGAGCTCCATCAGTGGTGGTAGCCACGGAGCACAAGACAGAGCTTTTAGAATTTAATAAGATAGAATTAGCCTCAAAGGAACAATTGAAACTCAGAGCAGGGGCATCTCCTGTGGGGTCAGAAGAAGAGCTGCTTTGAAGTTGGTACCCCTTGAAAGAGAATGGCGTCCAAATTGGCCTTGTTAATAGAACAGCTCATAATGAAGGAGGGGAAGGCACTTTTGTAAAGGATATAATGTCATCCCCAGGCCCAAGTGAATGGCCTCTGAGCAGGTAGACTTTTAACAGCTGACACTCCAAGCCTCGTAGAAGGTGTGCTGGTGAGTTGAATACACCTGACAGCAGGTGGGGAAGCCCACTCTCCAGCATGACTTTATTCCTGCCAGAAGCTGGGGAGTCCTCACCACCACTGAATACCAGAGGATAGAGCATTCCCTCACATCTAATACATATTCTCCAGGTGAACAAAAAGAAACAGGAGATCAGTTGTAGTAGTTACTGGAAGGCCCAAATTACTCTCTAGTTAGAGTTTCTTAGACTTTACCTGTGATGAGTTTGATCTGGTCAATGGACACCCTCTCTCCCGAATCAGCCTTGGGTGCACTGGCACAGAACTGGGCAATGCTAAGCTGTGTTCGAGGACTATATGATTTCTAGAGTGTTCCATCAGGGGCCGCTAAGGTAAATAAGGAAATGACCTGCTCTTTTACAGGCGTGTGGCTGTGTGCTAGTTCGTCATGTGCTTGATAAATGGTTCGAAATAGTGATGGACCTATTTTTATCGTGGCTTTTCACTTTATGCCTCTGGTGAATATAACTGAAACGTTAGAGTTACAAGAATCTGTTGTTGTGTGTATCTGTATATCCATGTAATGCATATGTATATGGAAATACACGTGTCTGTGTGTGTGTGTGTATAAATAAATTATGTCATGGGACACTTTATAGGATTCACTGTTTTCTGAAGACGTTGGAATATCTAAATTACCGCCCATTGTAACTGGCTACACTTCTGTCTCGTTCAGTGTCTACTTCTTTCTTAGCTCTTCTATCTGGGACACATAAGTAGCCTCTGGATATATATGTGCTTAACTGAACAAAAATGTCAACAAGCTGCTATTTATTTTCTTAAACAGCTTGAGCAGAGATGTTTGGTTTGATTGCCGAAAATTGTTAGCTTATCACCGAACTGTCCTGATGATTCTTATTATTCAATTTGCATTGCTTACAATAGTAATTATTACTACATAAGAGAGCATGATGCTTTTATTTGTATAGTTCTTTCATTAATAATTTAATTGACTATTACATCCAAGTGGTTCTGTGACACATACATCAATGTACTTAGAGACTGGCCCTGGGCACCCTGGGAAATCAGGATCTAAGTATAGTAAGGCTTGGGCTGGGGAGACGGGTGGTAGGCAGGTCCTTTGGCCCTAACATCCAGTTGGTTGGCTGTAGGTTTCCCTCATATTTATTTCCAAGCATTTTGCAGATTTACCAGCAGAGACTCTCATCTGGTCATTTTAACAACCCAAGAAATAAGATCATGGTATAGTTATTTGGCTCACTAAAATGACTGGATTGGTACTGATTTATAAATGGAAAGGTATTGATGGCAAAAGCAATGTATTGACCCAAAATGACTGAATTGGTGGCTTCACTTAAATAGAATCTGTGTCTATGGGGCCTGTTCTTTAGAAATGGGAAGATTTTATGGTCACAGCTGAGCCGGCGTTCCTAGACTGCAACTGTGTTAAGACTTAACGTTTCGATACATCTTGCTATAGAGAACTTAGTTTGTGGATTTTTTAGTGTAGGAGAATACTACGAATTTTGTCCTAATTCATGTTTTATGTATTAAATAAAATGATGACCTGAGATATGCCTTTGGAGGCATGAGAACCTGACTTGGGTGGGTGTCAACCCATAGAGATGTTCAAGGAACAGCATTTTAAAACTCTGGATTCAACAGGGAAAATAAAGTAAACAAAGGAGTTCCCATTTGGCCAGTGCGGCCTGACATCTGGGAGGATCATGGAGGAAATTTTTCATGTCAGAGATTGGAGTTTATTAAAATGATTGTCAGGGCGCCTGGGTGGCTCAGTCGGTTGAGCATCCGACTCTTGGTTTTGGCTCAGGTCCTGATCTCAAGGTCATGAGATCGAGCCCCGTGTCAGGCTCTGTGCCCAGCAGGGAGTCTGCTTGAGATTCTCTCTCCCTCTCCCTCTGCTCCTCCTCCCTGCTCTTAAGTCTTTTAAAAAAATAAAATAAAATGATTGTCTTCTCCTCCACTGGCTTTGAACAACATTCTTTACATCCTTCAGAAAAATGGACTAGTCACCTGAAGTAGGATTGGCTTCTTTCTTCAGTACTGTCCCTTCCAAGGACTGAACCAAGGGGTGGCTCGGGGCTCTAGTCCCCCCATACTCTCTCTCTCACACAGATGCAAGCCACTCAGACAAACGTTCGCTGTGTTCATTATAAAGGCGCAGCATCCCATGAAGTTCCCCAGCCATCCCCTTCCTGGCCACCTGATGCTACCTCTAAGCTCCTCCTACACAGACATTCCAGAATGGCCACAATTCCTTGGTGTTCCCTTCTTGGCTCTTCATTGTGGACTGTCCCGGTGTTGATGCTACCCTTTAGATTTCATTTTCCTAAGTGGGCATCTGAAGGTTTCTTCTTGCAAAGACAGAGCCCGGTTGGTGGGGGCATTGGTCTGTGTGTACCGCTGTCTGGAGCGAAGTTGTTCCTCACTCACCTGGCTCAGGGGGCTCCTGTTGTCCTTGCCTCCATCCTGTCTGAGGCTTCTGTTAGTCTTCACCAGACTGCTCCGGGGCACTTGCTGAAAGCCTCCTGGCCTGGAACAGAGCACTGGGGTCTGGGCTTGGGTTGCCGGCGTAACGAGTTCCTTCATGGCCTTGGTGATGTTGCACAAGGCCCCAAAAGGAATTTATATGCACCCAAGAGAGACTTTCTTAGCCAGCAGAATTCAGCTATCTGGAATATAACCGGGAGTTAGGAAGAAATAAAAAATGTCTCAGAGGACAAAATAGCTTTCTCCAAAGCCAAGCATTAAACTTTAAGTAGATCTTTGCTGGGTTTGTGTGCTTAGTGTGACCACACTCCCAATTAACTTAGCTTTATGATTCTCTTTACTTTTATAGACGAGAAAACTGAAGCCCAAAGAGGCTAAATAATTTGCCTAAACTCTCCAAGCTATGAGTGGTAGAACAGGTTCTTATGATTCTAGACCTTAGGAGGGTAATCAGTGTTCGGGATGGTGGCAGCAAGATAAGGAAAAGGGTTGAACTGTGTTTAACTCTTTTGTTTAGAAAGTAGTAGAAAGATACGTAGTACTTGCAAGATGGTTCCCTTCAAAATGGCCGCTTTATTTTTTAACTCTAGTGTGTGATGAGTATCAGTTGGCTGAGAAATCCCAGCAGGTGGAACTGTGCTTCCTGATTCTGCCAAATGAATGTGAAGTTACTAGAGTTGCCTTTGCTGAACAGCTAGTTTATAGATGCTTATGAACTATTTTTTGTATCGTCAAGATGAACGAAGCCTCGACTCAGTCTGGGTCACGGTGATCAGCCCGGTTCTGGCGTACCTAGGCAGGAGATGGACAGCTTCTGGAATATCTCAGCGCAGGGATAGGCCCCTCCCACGTGACTGAGGATGGCTGCTTCATACAAGAAAGTCCCTGCATGGAAGCGAATGGCCACCAGCTTGTTGACATTCACCAGCATCCTTCATTTGTGTTGAGCTTCACAGTTTTCAAAGTACCGTCCTGCACACGATCTCCTTGGCTTACAGCCGTCCCGCCTGTTAGGCAAAGTGGGCATCAGTGTCCTTTCCATCATCCAGGTGAGGACATCCAGGCTTGGAGGGAGGAGCCCGTGGCCACGGGGAGAAGCAGGATCCGAGCCCTTGTTTAGACCACGCACTCGGATCCTCCCACCACTCTGAACACCTGTGCTGTTCATGCCTAGCTGGGGAGGGCACCAGACGGTAATGGAAGGAGATTCTTTCCCTCCTCCAAGGAGCTTTCTTTCCCGGTTAAAAAAGGCCGGTTTCACAGAGAAGGAGAAAAAGGAACGCCAAGGTCCGGTCACAGCATGAGCCACTTTGCTCTCAGGTGGAAGAAACACTTGTGATGACATAAACTGGAGAAAAGACACCTTGGAACCTCAGGCAGTTTGTGGACAAGGCTTTCTTCATCTGCCAGCCTCAGTCAGCCACCGTGCAGCCGAGGAGCGCCACAGCCCCGCTTCCTGGGCCGAGGACCAGGCTGGGACGTCCCTATCTGGCCAGGGAAACGCATGCCTTGGGATTGCTGGTCCAGAGGGGGGCTCTGACCCTAACCCTGGCCGCAGAGAGCCCCAGCTGCCTGCCCCACCTGGGTGCGCCCTGGACGGGGAAGAGGAAGGAGGATGGCCATCGGTCATTAGATGTTCTTCCTGGTGCTGGGGGGTCAGGGCATCCTCAGGTGGACCAACCCGAGATCGGGTCCAGCTTGTTCGCAGGTTCGACTTTAAGCCAGTTAGAGGACCACTAGGTCTCTGCTTTTCTCATCTGTAAACTTAACTTCACTCATTATTTAAAGAGGTTCAAATCGAAACAACAGGAGATATCATTTGTCGTCATTTGTCAGACTGGCAAATATTTAAAAATTTCAGAATATCCATTTCTGGAGAGGGGTCGGGAAACAACACCCTCCCTCAGTTTTCAAGGCAGGGAACCTAGGTGGCGCATTTGGCAACATCTGTCAAAAGTTATACGCACACACCCCTCAGGTTCCTTCATGAATGGATCCTATGGATTTACCCACTGAAATGTCAAAAACTAGTGAATGAGGCCATCTTAATATTGCTTATACTAGCAATAGCCCCAAACCAGATACACCCTCAGTACCCATCACCAGAGGGTTGGAAGAGCATATATCCTTGGCACGACGTTCAGCATTCCACTTCTGAAATAAATAAGTCATGGGGTTGTAATGTACAACATAGGGAATATATAGTCAATACTCTTGTAATAACTTCGTGTGGTGACAGATGGTAACTGGACTTAATTGCGGTAATTTATTTAATAATGTATAAAAATTTCGAATCACTATGATGTATACTGAAACCAGTAGGACTTTGCATATCAATTATACTGAGGTAAAAAACAGGATGAGTTGGAGAGGGCACAAAGATGTAATGGGAATAAGTAATAATAATAATAGTACACAGTTTTTGAGTGTCATCCACATCCTAAGAAGTTTACACGTATTAACTCACCTGCTCCCCATTTTACAGATGGTAAAGCTAAGGCACAGTGAGGTTAAAGAAACTCAAGATTATAATCTCATTAGAAAGTAGCGTGGAGCCAGGAGTCAAGGCAGGCATTCTGGGGTCAAAACTTCGTTCATTGCCTTCTTTCTTAGTCTGTGTGGGCAGAACACAGTTCACATGGTTTCCTGTCACGTTCCCATTATTTAAGCAAAATACCAGAGCCTGGGTGGCCGTTGAACAACAGAAGCTTATTTCTCATATTTCTGGAGACTAGAAGTCTGAGATCAGGGGCCAGCCTGGTCCAGTGCAGACCCTCTTCTGGGTCTCAGACTTCTCGCTGTACCCTCACATGGTAGAAGGGGGTAGGGAGCTGTGCTCAGTCTCTTTTTTTTTTTTTTAAAGATTTTATTTATTTATTTGACAGAGACACAGCGAGAGAGGGAACACAAGCAGAGGGGGTGGGAGAGGGAGAAGCAGGCCTCCCGAGGAGCAGAGAGCCCGATGCGGGGCTCGATCCCAGGACCCCAGGATCATGACCTGAGCCGAAGGCAGACGCTTAACGACTGAGCCACCCAGGCGCCCCTCGGTCTCTTTTTTAAGACACTAATCCCATTCATGAGGGTGGAGCCCTCCCAAGGCCCCACCTTCTAACACCATCACACTGGGGATTAGGAATTCAACATATGAATTCTGTGGGGGGGGGGGTCACAAACATTCAGACCATAGCACCTTCTTAAGTGAAGAAAAGCAAGGAAAGTGGGGTCCTATTTGTGTCAAAAAAATCAAGGCATAGGGGCGCCTGGGTGGCTCAGTCGGTTAGGCGTCTGCCTTTGGCTCGGGTCATGGTCCCAGGGTCCTGGGATCGAGCCCCACATCGGGCTCCCTGCTCCGCGGGAAGCCTGCTTCTCCCTCTCCCACTCCCCCTGCTTGTGTTCCCTCTCTCACTGTGTCTCTCTCTATCAAATAAATAAGATCTTAAAAAATCAAGTCATATATATGTGTGTATATATGTGCATGCATACATATTTTTATAATTATTTTTTAAAAGATTTTATCTATTTATTTGACAGAGAGAGAGAGTGCACAGGTAGGCAAAGCAGCAGGCAGAGGGAGAAGCAGACTCCCCACTGAGCAGGGAGCCCGATGGCAGGACTCGATCCCAGGACCCTGGGATCATGACCTGAGTCGAAGGCAGATGCTTAACAGTCTGAGCCACCCAGGCGCCTGGAAAGCAGGATACACAGGAAACAGTAGGGAGAACTGAGGGTTCAGGTGGGAGAGAAGGCAACTTTTTATACATTCCTGTACTATTTTGTCTTTAAAAAAAAAGGTATATTTGTGATTTTTATTTTTTAATGTTTACATAGGGCTAATCCGTTTAGGTGGTAGGACTAGGGGTTATTTACATTTTCTTTTAATTTTTCTGTATTTAAAAATTATCTTGTAAATAATTGTATATATTTTTTAAGATTTTATTTATTTGTCAGAGAGAGCACAAGCAGGGGGAGCAGCAGTACGAAAGGGAGAAGCAGGTTTCCCGCTGAGCAGGGAGCCCGATGCGGAGCTTGATCCCAGGACCCTGGGATCACGATCCGAGTGGAAGGCAGACACCCAACCGACTGAGCCACCCAGGCGCCCCAATAATTATATTTTTATTTTTATGTTTTAAAAAGATTTTATTTATTTATTTGACAGAGAGATAGCACAGATAGGCTGAGTGGCAGGCAGAGGGAGAAGTAGGTTTTCTGCTGAGCAGGGAGCCTGACATGGGGCTCGATCCCAGGACCCTGGGGTCATGACCTCAGCTGAAGGCAAACGCTTAACCGCCTGAACCACTCAGGCGCCCCCACTCCCCAATAATTGTATTTTTAAAGGAAAAGATTGGACATAACCTCTGAGAGTCCCTTCCAGATTAGAAATTTCCTAATTGTATTTGGTGAGCATGAACCCAGCCTTGTTTCTTGTGTAGCACGTAATGAAACCATGTTCCCTGCCCACAGGTCTGAGCTGAATCAGGTAACGGTGGATGGTGATAAACACACCTGGAATGCATAAACCGCCAGGATCCCACCGTTCTCTGCTAGAGACCCGCTTGTCTTGCTTGGCCGACACTCATTTTCTTCCTCAGCAGAGAGTTGTGTCTGAGTCCAGGCTGAGGAGAGCCACTTAGAGAAGGGACCAGTGATAGGTAGCTGTCTGCGCTTAGGGGCCCGGGCAGGTTCCAGCCTGGACTGGATCCTTCTGAGTTCATGATTCTTGCCACCATGGACAACGAATGCTAACACTTACTTTGTACCAGGCACTGAGATGATCTCTTTACGTGCATGCACTAGGGTTACTGTTATGCTCTCCATTCTACACATGAACATGCAGTTGTGCCC
The DNA here is from genome assembly GCF_004348235.1 of Phoca vitulina. NCBI lineage: Eukaryota > Metazoa > Chordata > Mammalia > Carnivora > Phocidae > Phoca > Phoca vitulina. The sequence continues at coordinate 57,870,727 of NW_022589710.1, read as the reverse complement.
GCTTGCCTCTGCCTTAGTTTTGGAGTAGTGGGGCCCCCACCCCGTGTGCTTATGCCCCCGGGGATCAGCGTGATGACTGGGACAAGAATGGAACTGAGAAAACCCCCAAGAGCAGGGAAGAACTCAAAGAGAGTGGTCAGATTCTTGTGCAGTTGTCCCAAGCCCCCCGTCATTTTCCATCTCATGGTCACAAGTCTGCTTTAATTGGGAGGGGGTGGGTGCTTGTGTCTTACAGTCCCTCATGACAGTCTGTCCATACCTGCCTCACGACACTTAGCACACTCTATAGTAACTGCCGTTACGGGTTGTGTCCCTCCCTAGGCTTTGGGTTCCTGGCGGGCAAGGTCCTGATTCATCTCGCTGATCCACGTGCCAAGAACCCAACCTTACTTAGGACTCCAGGAACGTTTCCAGCGGGGATAGAGTTTGTGTGTACGGGCAAAACAGTTGTCTGAGCCGTCAAGAGGCACAGAAACCAGGTGGCATGAAAACATATCCCCTCTACTTGCTTTCAGTTGGAAGAGAGAAGAGAAAGAGGAGAAATAGGTGGAGTGCCCTTAGTTTGACAAAGTCATATTTGGTAGCAAAATGGCTGCCCCCAGGGCACTGAACGGATTGGTTGCTCCCATGTCCATTTGCTTTCAGCAGAGACACTTGTATGCCTCAGTGAACGGAGTCGTGATTTAAGAGGAACAGACATGGAAGGAAAAGAGGTGAAAAGGAGGAAAAAAATGAGTGGAAGCGATGGAGCAGAGACACTGGGAGCTGGTGGTGACTGGAGCACCAGGGAGGCTCCTGGGGGACGGGCCCTGCAGTTGCTTGCCGACTTCTCCCTGCCCACACGCTCAGTGGTGTTCACACTGTACTCATTTGGAGGAAGCTGGTAGAAACTCTTTTCTGTATGCGTGTGCGTGATTTATAGAGATGAATAAAGCTAATGAGATGGGGACTACCCCAATATTCTACCTCAATAATCAGTCTGTAAAAAAACCAAAAGAAAACAACACTGTTCATCAAAATCTAAAAATGGGAGTAAGCGTTTATAATTAATTTTATGATACAATCCGGAATGATGTCCTAAGCCTACCACACCTAGACAGCTCCAGAGTTGAGATTTAAGTGGAGAATTCCAAGAGTGTCTTCCACTCTGTCAGTGGCACCAACAAATCTTCATCCACTGGAGAGAACAGAATATGACCTCTCAGTACCTGAAATGATAAACAGCTCAGGTTGGAAGACTCCGATCACTCTTCCCCTTCTTTGCAATGTTTAAATCTGTGAGTTTCAGGGAGATCCTTCTGCATGTGGCCCATGGCATAAAACACACCGTCTTGTATGGCCACCTTGAAAAGTTCCTGCCGGGTATTACCGAAGAGTTAAGCAAGAGCGTGGATCCCGCTTCCTGAGCTAAGTTAAGGAAGGTTTCTCATCAAAGGTGTCTGGGAAGGGGAGATCACTCAGAAGTTTTCCAGGTGTTGCTGGAAAGGTAGTAGATACTATGGCCATGGGTATATGACACCAGGATTGCTTTTTAGTAAATGAGCTGTAAGGATGAGAGCTCTTGGCCATGATTCTGGGGAAGGCTGCGTGCAAGAAGAGCAGGAACCAGAGCTGCGTCTAAACTCCCGAGTTACTGTAGGCTCTCCCCTGGGCTGGGGAATGGGGCAGGCCTGGGAAACAGGAATAAGATAGAGAAGCATCTCCCAGGTTCTCCCATACACAATACTTCCTTGTTCTTTGGTGCCCCATATCCATTCAGTTGATGCAATCTGGAGAAGACAGGCATCTGTCCCATCTGCATTACACAAGCCGGGGGCGCAGGGGACTGATGGACCTCTACCCCTGCATGTCTCTGATGCTCCAGGCATTGGTCCACAGCCAGGTTATCAGGGGATCCCAGCTTCTTATGGTGCTGGAGCAATGCTGCCACGTCTGGGCCCCAGTGGCTGAGGCTGGAATGAAGAGACCTCAGGAGCCAGATGCCTCTGTGGATTAAAGGCTTTTTCAAAATCCACTCTCTGTTCTAGAAGAACCAGAGGCTACGGGAATAACTTGAACGCAGATTGCTTGGCTAAGGAAGACCTGTTATGGGTAAGAACTGGTCACTGAAAAACTGCCCAACCTGTAATCTTCTAGAGTAAGAGGGGGGAGGTGCACACTTTTAGTTTTAAACCTTCCCTCCTGGGGTGCCTGGGTGGCTCAGTTGGTTGAGCGACTGTCTTCCACTCGGGTCATGATCCTGGAGTCCTGGGATCCAGCCCCGCGTTGGGCTCCCTGCTCATCAGGGAGTCTGCTTCTCCCTCTGCCCCTCCCCCTTTCGTTCTCTCTCTCTCTCAAATAAATAAATAAAATCTTTTAAAAAAAAATAAAATAAACCTCCCCTCCTAGAATTTCCTGATAATTTGGCAGCTGTCTCCTCCAGCAATCCTGGGCCAGCTAGGTAGTGGGCATGACAGAAAAAAAGAAATTATGTAGGAACGTGTCCCTCATGAAATGGTTTTTGATAGCATTAGCCAGATGCCTTAACATCCTAGCCCAATGCTTTTGACCTTGAAAGATTTTTTTCCAGTATCAGGGGTTTCCCTAAGGAAGAAGAGTTAGGACCTTGATTTCTGTTTCATGACTGGGAGAGCTCACCAGAGGTGCCCTTGGATTCCCGCTTCTCCCTGCTCAATTTCAAATAGCCTTCTGGCCGTTCTTCCAGCCAGCAAGAACTCAGGAATACCGAGAGAGAGCCTCTACCCTCCGTGCTGTACTACCAGGAAACACTGATTAATGAAAAAATCCAGTGTTTCTAAATCTTATTTGATTAGACAGAAAGCTGGTTACCTAGAGTGGATGCTTCTGTGGGCAGGGCCTGTCTCTCTTGTTCACTGCCATGACCCCAGCCCTGCTCCTGGCAGGTCACCAGCTTCCGGGGAGGACAGATGTGGGCCCAGATGCCACTAAGGCTTTCTTTTCATGCTGTCCTCCAGGTTCTAAACACCCTTTTCTCCCCTGCCCTAGATTGACCTCTCTTTAAATCCTGTCCATCTTCCCATGTCTGTCCAGATAGTTGCCCACCGAACACCCACCTTTTCCGATCACACCGGTTCTAGCCGTGTCTGCTTCCTTCTAACACCTGCCCCACACGTCACAGTGTACGTTTCAAGGGATTTCCTACAATCCTAGTTAAAGTGCTGTTTGTGTCAAGGACTTGCTTTTTATTATTGCCTTTTGAAATTAGAAATCCTGAAAGGCTAATAGCGTCACTCTCAGCTTCGGTTTCTGATACATACTTTCTTCATTAATTCATTAACGTATTCATTATTCATTCAAACAAATATTCCTTACGTGTCGTGGGCCAGGATCTGCCCTGGTTCGGGGGAAATGGTGAGAAACATGCCGCTGAGGCCCCTGTTCTTGTGGTATCTACGTTCTGGGGGAGGAAGACAGACAACAAGCAGACAAGAGATTGCTGGTTACGGTCCGTGCGCTGAAGGAAGTAAAATGAACTTCGAGAAGGTGCCGTGGTGCTGCGGTTGGGGAAGACATCTCCGAAGGGAGGACATTTCAGCTGAGGCCTGAGGGGAAGGGAGAAGGAAAGCAAGGGTGGGGATCGTCCTATCCTGGGAGTCGTCAGTTGTGTGAACACGGAAAGCCTCTTACTTCGGCTGCTCTCTTGGTGCCCGGAACATCCTGCCTTTTTTGTTTGGTATGTTTTTTGCATTGTTATTTAAAAATAATCATAGACTTAGAAGTTGCAAAAAAAAAAAAAGTATAGAGAGGACCCTCCAGCTTTCCCCAGGATATCTTCCCCAAAACCATACTGTCTCATTAAAACCAGGAAACTGACGTTGGCACATTACTCTTAGGTAGACTACAGACCTTATTTAGAGGACTTCACCAGTTTTTATATGTATTCATTGCATACAAAGGACTTGCCTCTGTGTGTGTGTGTGTTATGTTTTTAAAGTCTACATTTCTTCATCTCTCTTTTTTTAAAGATTTATTTATTTATTGGAGAGAGAGAGAGAGAGAGACCGAGGACAAGCTGGTGGCAGAGAGAACCCCAAGTAAGCTCCGCACTGAGCGCGGAGCCTGACGCGGGTCTTGATCTCACGACCCTGAGATCATGACCTGAGCGGAAACCAAGAGTCGGACACTCAACCGACTGAGCCACCCAGGCGCCCCCTCCTCATCTGTTTTAAACCTAGTTTGCTAAGTTTGTTTCAGGAATGTCTGACTTCTTTATCCAAAAAATATTAATCCAACACCTACTACGCATCAGTCCTGTGTTGGGAATTGGAGATACAAGGATGACTGATACCGTGGCAAGCCGGGGATGTAGAGGCAGCAGCTCGGTGGTGGCTGAGGAAAGCTGTCCAGAAAAGGGGCTGGAGTTGGCTCCTTGAGAAGGTCTGGATGTGAGAAAGGATGGCCCACCTGGAAATGCCAGAAGCAAGAAGGGAGTGAGGTCAGCCCGGATCAGTCAGCAGGTTTAGAGTACGGAGGGGCCCAGAGTGCCAGGCTGGGGGTTTGGGGGTTCATTGCCTCTTTGAGGATTCCCCAGTGGCTTGCCAGGGAGGGACTCAGAGAATGATTGGGATGGACTGACCACCCTACGTGTAGTGTATTTTCTCTCCGCTCCATCCTTTTGAGCCGTAAAGGCAGTGTTGGCTCTGTGCCAAACCGACCTGGGAGCCACCCCCGGATGCTGCGCATCCCCAGGCAGAGCCCGGAGTAATGAGGTGCCCCTTCTCCCCGCTCTGACGGGCAGCATTGGACTGGGAAGCGCACGTGTTTGCATATCACTGACATTTGCTGTACACGAAGAAACTAGGTGTTGGATGCTATTTAGCTGTTTCCTCTAAGTTTTCTGAAGAGGGAGGGAGATGCTTGTCGATTACAGGGTCCACGCGGATTCAACGACACCCATCCACCGAACAAGGAACGTTCGGGTCTAATCACTTAGTATTTGGCTCGGACCTTCCGAACGTGTCGTTTTGGGGTAGCAGCCCTGGTACACGCAGCCTGCACCGCTCCACTGGAACACTCCGGAAAGGTGTAACCAGGACATCCTTGTCTTTTAGAACAAAAGGCAAGAAAAAGAAGCCCCGCCCCCATCTCCCCATCAGGAAGGACTTTGGCTCTCTAGAGGAAGGCAAGAAGGTGGATTCCAGGTAAACGTGCTGCGGGCTCTCAGAATTCCAGCACTGGCTGGGCTGCCAGGGTCTCCTCCGTGTCCCTTCGCAGCTGCCTGGGGGGGTTTTCAGTAGCCCCCTCTCCTGCTGCGGTCCTGAGCCTGAGCTCATCCCATGCAGATGTGTGCCTCGCTTGCTCAGCACACAGTCCCCCTTGAGCTGTTGCTCTGGCCTTGGGCACGGGCCAGGGAATGTGGCCCTCAGCGGGGACTCGGATACCGTCCAGGCAGTTACCTTCCTGGCAAAGGTTCTAGGTTTCGTGAGGCATGTGATGAACCCACCTTCTAAATCCAGTGGGCACTTGGGCAGACAGGAGAAGCAGCCCAAGCTGTGGCTGAAGGGAGAGATGGGGCATGCACCTGGCTGCCGGCAGCCCTCTCGTATAGGGGCCTTCCTTGGCCCTGCGGGGGTTGCAGGAGCGAGAAGTGAGAAGCGCAAAAGCACTTACTCTGCGTAGCCACCTGGACAGCACTGTGTGGCCCACTGGGTGCGTAGCAGGTGCCAGAGGCATAAGGGGGGGCAAGCTAGAACCAGGCCGCTGGAGTCCCCTCTCGGGGCTCCCCCAGCCCCACGGATCCTGGAGCAAGTCTCTTCATCTCCCTGGACCTCATTTTCTGCCTGTAAAGTAACGGGTGTGAACTAGATGATCCCCGGAAACAAATATACTGTCATTGTACACTAAAGGCTAATGGTTTGGGTGCAGATTGAAATTCACTCTGATGACAAGGGCGTTTTTTGGGGCCCAGCTCCTCCGTGGGTTGTCAAGGAATAGCGTGACCTCTTAGGAGATCCCGTTCTAGGCTTTCACAAGCTTTTCCTGGTCTACGGGAATGACAGTGTCATGGTCACCTTTTCACGGTAACGTCATTTCAAACGACCCTGTTGCTTTTTTGAAGACCACATCCTGCATGCACGACTCTTCCCTGAACCCCCTATTCAGGGGGCCAACTGATGGTTTGTGATTCAGAGACCAAGATGTTGAGATTTCCTCAAAGTCGGGCCAGATTAGCTTCGCCTTCTTACGGCAGGAGGCGGGCGGGGCGAGCAGTGGAAAATTACGTTTTCTGGCCTCTTTGGAGAGCTTGCAAATGAAATTTGTTTCCTTTTGTCCTTTTCCACTCAGCAAATACCGACTTTGACTCTTGGCTGTGAGTGGGTCTGGAATGAGCGTGGCTAATCTCTATTTAAGGGCTTTATCTCCTCCAGGGCCAGATCAGCCAAAATTCTGTGCTGCGGGCATTGACTGGGACCTAGAGGTGTCTTGATGGTTCTGTTCACTGAGACTCACAGCGAGCCGAGAACTCCACGCCCCAGACAAAGTAGCTGGCAGATTGGGAGGGCAGCTGGATAACTTTTTGGTAATTATTTGTTTTCAGGCGTGCCAAGGCTGCACTTGAAACTCAAATTATCCACAAGCATAATAGCCAAGCTCCCAGTTCACGTTGTATCTCCCTGCTGAGTACAGAAGGAACGGGGCAATTTTCTGAGAAGTGCCTTGTAAAACACTTGTTAAAAGTGCATCAAAGAGGCAGTTGGTGTCCACGGTGGACCCACATGCTGAGTTTGGGGATAGAACAGTATGCTTATCCCAGGAGGGAAGGAAGTCCCTCAATAGAGAGCCCGAGTGGCTGACTCCACAAATGGACCCTGTGCGTTTCTAACACGGGGACAAGCAGAGCTGAGCTTTCGAGGCCCAAAGAGCCAGCCCAGGTGAAGGCAAAGAGAAGAGCTGCAGATAGCAGCAGATGGACAAAACAGTGGATAGTTCTGAAAGGGGAAAGCCTTGAGAGCCTGGGGTGTGGAAGCGGTGGGGGCTATAGATGTCTGATCTGGTGTTTCACAGCCCCCCCCCCCCTTCTTCCAGATGTCCCGGTCACTCTGACTTGGAGAGTAGTGCTCATGCAGGCAAGACTAATGTCCTGATTGAGCTTCACATCCCCCTATAAACTCACCCATGTCCGCTCCTCGTTTTTCCCAGATCTCCCTTGCCCTTGCTTCTCTGTATCCGCATCTCCCGCCTCTTCTAAAAGTTCTGTGGAGAAGTAGCCAAGGCTACAGCACGGGGCTTCAGCTCTGGCTAAGACTCTGCAATAACTGTTTCCCCCTTTTGATTATTCCTTCTATGTCTTCATTCATTGGTCTGTTCAGGTGATCTTTTGGTTCGGCATGCGTTTATTGAGCACTTACTGTCTGCTGCATGCTGTAGGGCCTCAAGATCTGGCAGTGAACATGACAAATGAGGGCTGGCCTCTGGGGAGCTCACATGGACTTGTTAATTTTTATGGCACAAATTCTTATGCCTAAGGGGCCATTATGGTATGTGTGCTGGCTGGATAAACGTCTCAGACCTTCTCTGGATCACTTGTCCACAGTTAAATGCCCGTATTCTTCAGCAGGGACATGTCCCAACTGAAACAAAAAAGGTAACCATAAGAGAGATTTCTATTAATACAGATTCCCGGCCTCGGTTCCAAAAATGCCAAGATCTTCACTCACCTTAGTCTGTACTTAGTTTGTTGGGTCAAACAGGTGCAATGAGGGGCACCTGGGTGGCTCAGTCATTAAGCGTCTGCCTTCAGCTCAGGTCATGATCCTGGGGTCCTGGGATCGAGCCCCACATCGTGCTCCCTGCCCCACAGGAAGCGTGCTTCTTCCTCTCCCATTCCCCCTGCTTGTGTTCGTACTCTCGCTGTGTCTCTCTCTGTCAAATAAATAAATAAAATCTTAAAAAAAAAAAACAAAACAGGTGCAATGGACTGTCAGTCTTTCAACTTATAAATCAGCCGTTCAGTCAGTTGTTCAACAAATATTTATTGAAGACCTACTATGTGTCAGGTACTCTGCTTATGTTCTGCTTCACCAGCAAATCCTTTCCTCTATACCTTAGAGAGGATTCAAGCTGACTGTATGAGTAATAAAAATGAACGAATATGGGAAAGGTAGTCTCCGTGGGAAGGACTTCTTCTGGTAGGGTGTCTGCTAATGGGTTGACTTCCATGATTTTCCACAAAGCCAATAGAAGTACAATCTTTGGCTTCCTCCTCCCTTTCCCCAAGTAGGTACTATTATTTGTCCCCATTTTCCAGATGAGAACACTGAGGTTTCAAGTGGTTAAGTACCTTGCCCCGAGGTCATACAGTTAAGAGTGTGGAACCAGGATTTGAACCTCAGCCTCCGGGTCCAGGTTGCATGCTTGCCATACCCACTGTGCCATGTTGGATTTGCCTTTGTGAGCAGACTCAGGTGTCTGGAGGCCAACTCAGAATCACATGTTGACTCTTGGGGCCAGGGCTGAACCGGAATTGCCCACAGACTTACTTGCTGCTTCTCCGGGGCTGGTCTTCCTGTTTTTCTGGGGCGCGTATCTTTACAGGCACTTTGTAGGTGTCTGGAAACAGTGGACTAGCTGATAATGTTCTGAGGAGACCTTGCTTTGAAGGAGAAAGGGGAAACATTTGTCTAAAGAAGAAGCTATTGCTGATGTCAGTTATTAACTCATGGCTCCGGAAAGGGCAAGTTGAGCTGATTGTGTAACTTTTCGGATAATTATGATTGTCACAGGTGCACGAGCCCTGGTGTGAGTTGGAGTTATTAATAATGGTGATAGGATTAGTTCCCATTTTCTGAGACCCTACTGTGAACCAGACATGCCGGATGTCTGCCGTATATTACTCCCATCTTCCCCAAAGCCCTGCTTGTTGCTATTCCATTCCGCAGAAGAAGAACCAAAGGCTCGCAAAGGTTAAGTGACTTGCCCAGGACCATACAGCTTATAAATTGCTAACCCAGCCCCGACTGCCTCCTAAAACCGTGGCTTTCCACTACCTCATTTGCTCACTCAGTCACTTAAAAAAGTTTTACTGCACACCTACTATGTACCGGCCACTGTTCCTGGTGCTGAGGATGCCGTGAGGAATATGGTAGATGAGGTCTTTGTTTCTTGGAGCTTATACCAGACGATGGTGGCCTTCCAGAGCCTGGGACCCCGCTTAAACCAGGCAAGGTGGCGAATGGCATCCAAGACATAATATGGAGGCCTTGAACCTACAAGGCCCAAAGCCTCTTTTGTAGTTAGGATTTAATCAAGCATGAAACTATAGAGCTATGGATCCTCCGAGGAGGTTTAATTATTTATCAGTGTGTGTTAAATGGAAAGTACAATTATAGTAGAAGATCCAGAATGGGCATTTGGGGGTTGGCAAGCTTGAAGTTTTAAGACTCAGGCTGACTTGAGAACAACCTACAGAGGGTGGGCCGTCTGGCTGCCCTCTCGGTAGTCTTGCTACCTTGCTTTCCTGTGCCTCCCACCCACCCAGCACCTAGCACTGGCCCCAGGCCTTTGGACAGGTGAGGAAGCTGATGGCTACTCGTCTAGCTGGCACCCCTCAGCATTACTCCATGGGCTGTGTAGATGGAACTGGTTTGGAGCCGTCCCGGTTCTTGTGGCAAGTTTAGTATCTCTGGCCCACCTGTTAAATGATGGTAGCATCTGCCTTCTCCCCGTTGTTGTGACAAACCATCCCTATGTATTCCCAAACATTCAGTTCTCCAGTCAAGAACTTCAAAAATGTGCTTGTTTTTCCCACTACACCCAAACCCTTTTGCTCTCTCCCCTTGGCTGACTCTACACTAACTCCAGATAATGCCAGTAAGACTTTTCTCAATTGTTCCTTTTCCCACGGTGTCCTGATTTCAGGCCCTGGCTCTGTCCGGTATTTCAACAAATGCCCACTGAGTACCCCTTTCATGGAGGCTCTGGTCAGGGAGGGGTCAAGGTCAAGGAGAGAATATCAGAGAGGATTCCCTTCAAGCCCTTAATCTCACTGATGACAAAACCGGAACATGGAAGAAAATTTGTGCAAGCCGACAGTCCCAACTCATCATCCCACATTCAGTCCATCACACTGGCCACTTCTTAAGCACAAAGTAGTTTTAGTGTGAAGGTACTGGAAGAGTTGGAATTTTGAACTATTTATCCTGGAATTGCAGAGATGAAATACATAGCCCATAGCCACTATTCTCTAGAACCTGTAAGAAACACAGTCCTTAGTCCCACTCTAGCACAAGATGAGGGACAAAGACGGTGTCGTAGATAATTAAATAATGTGAAGAGATGGAGGAACTCAACTTTTTAAATTCTGATTACACGTTATTGTTTAATGTTAAAAAATAAAAACATTAAAATCCTAGCAAATTTAGATATGCTTGTCATGGAAAGTTTATAATGATCCACCCATCAAAGATTTCCTTTGTGTGTATATTAACATATCGAATACTATCGTACAAAAAATAGGTTTGCTCTTCAGTTTGCAATGTGCTGTTCTCTCTGAGCATCTATTCCCATAAACACCTCAGTTTACCTGTTTCTTTTATAAGCTGCGAGTGTCTGTTCTATGAATGAACCAGGAATTACTAATTGATCCCTTTTTCATGGACATAGACTTCTTTCCAGTTTTCCTCTATTGCAGATGATGCTGAAATAATTCTTGCACATGCATATTTTTGCACAATTGTGCATTTCTGGACAACACATCCCTGCAAGGAGAACTGCTAAGTCAAAGCCAATGTGCATTTTAATTTTAATAAGTATTGCTAAATATCTCTCCCCAAATGACAGGACTTCACTGACGCTCCCATCAACATTGAACCGGAGTGCCTCTTTCTTTACATCGTCATCCACACTGGGTTTTCACGGAGCTTTTAAATTTTGGAACTAAGTTTTGTTTTGTTTTTAAAGATTTTATTTATTTATTTGACAGAGAGAGACACAGCAAGAGAGGGAACACAAGCAGGGGGAGTGGGAGAGGGAGAAGTGGGCTTCCTGATTCCTGCGGGGCTCGATCCCAGGACCCTGGGATCATGACCTGAGCCGAAGGCAGATGCTTAACGACTGAGCCACCCAGGCGCCCCTGGAACTAAGTATTTTTAAAGAGACCAGTGTTCCCATTTGGTACAATTTAAGTTCATTTTTCATGTTTGTTATCTCTTTCATCAGAGTACAAAGAGTTTAAAGGGTTACATTTTAGATAGGCATTTCTTAAAAGGGTTTCATTTTTGCTTGATACCTGTAGGTTTTTGGAAACCTGAAGCTAAAATCTAGTTTCTTCCCAATCTTTTTTCCTGTGTTTCCTGCTGGAGCTGGTTTGTTCACTGGCCCCTGGCCCACAGGCTGTTGGAGGTGGAGGCATTGGTTTTCTCAGGGCTATTCATACAGGGAAATAGCCCATTTCCAAGGCCCCACAACTTGGTGGGGACCAGGGCTGAAGAGACTTCTTGAAGCTGGCTGATTTTTTAAGCTAAGCCCCCCCTCAAAACGGGCTTCCCCCAGCAGGCTTTAGAGGACACATTTCCTAACCCAGATGGCCTCGCCAGCCTGGACACCTGGCGGGGGAGAGTGAGCTGGCACCTCCTGTGTCCGTATTAGTGCTGCTTCGGTGATGGTGCTGATGGTCTCAGCTGTGCTCATTCCGCCCTCCCCCAGGAATGCTGGGGGGATGGAGATGGGTTTGGCCAAGGAGCCTTTCCACAGTGGCTCCGCTCAAGCACCAGTTAAGCCAAGGGTGGATAAATTATCCTTCCTTGGAAGGTCACTGTTATGGGATGCCCTTCTTTTTAAAGTCAAATTAAGAAGAAAGAAGATTATCTCTAGAAAAAAATAGTGCAATGACCCTGGTTCTGGGTGCTCTCAGTCTGTTCTTTCTGCCTTTCTCCCTCCCAGCCCCTTAGGACACACCCTGATAACACACCTTTATACCTCTTTGGGGGACACACGGATCCCTGCTTCTCTCCAGCCTGTTTAGGGAATGACCTTGGTATTAGTCATTCACACACTAGTATGAATGTAGGGCAACTGATTTTAGATAGGAGGCCACCGTAGGTAAGGAATGAGCTTCAGGTAGGGACTTTTAAGGTGTGGTTCCTTACTCTCTGAAATCACTCCATCAAAACAATCCTCTCTTTTTTATCAAGTGGATTCAGAGTGCTGAGATAGTTAGACAAGGCAGGAGGTGGAGTAATAGTGTCCTCTGGAATCCAAATGATTTCGGAAACCCTGCAGTCCCCAACCACCCATACCTGAGTGACGACATCCGAAAATATATTTTCTGTTTTTATTTATTTATTTATTTATTTGACAGAGAGAGACAGCGAGAGAGGGAACACAAGCAGGGGGAGTGGGAGAGGGAGAAGCAGTCTTCCCGCTGAGCAGGGAGCCCGATGTGGGGCTCGATCCCAGGACCCTGTGATCACGACCTGAGCTGAAGGCAGGCGCTTAAGGACTGAGCCAACCAGGCGCCCCCATTCTCTGTTTTTTAAAAGGTCTTTTAATTTAAAATGTATGATATACACACACAGGGCTTCACAGTTTTTCAAATGGGTAATGAAAATAAAATAAAAAAGTGAATCTGAAGTGTTAAGGCAGGCAGGGGTGATGAAGATTTTACTTGTGGGACTGTTACCCTCAAGCTATAGTAATTCTCCAGAATGAACGCAAAGACACGGCAGCATCCCATACATCCTGGCCTGTTCTCAGGCTGACATCTGCATGGTGACACATTACTGACAGGTAGCACAATGAACTGAAAACATATCAATCCAAAGGCCAGCTCAAGGAAAGCCTTGTTAAATTATAACACGGTCCAGAAGCTCCGTTTCCAGAATTGTTGGCCAAGGGACAGGACACAGGTGGCCAGTGGTCATTTTTAGGGTTAGGGTCCTGATTTGAGGAATTAACATTTCCTGACAACCAGACGGGATATTCAGAACATCACATTACCAGATGATCTTTGCCTTACCTGACAACAACTGGTTGCCATAGGATGCCTCCCATGGTTGGGTTGATGGGAGAGAACTGGCTGACTCACCCTGCATTTCTGTGGATGACATCAACATCCTGGCATTGGCGGCAACATGAGAGCCACCCTTTGTAAAGTTTGTGTCTCTTTTGGGGTATTCAATCAACAGTGGCTTTTCTCTCCTGCTGTCTTGGCCTTTGCTGGTCAGCCTGAGCTTTCTACTTGCAGAATCATGGGCTTCTCATTCTGAAAGAGACCCTAGGGCTCATCCAGTCTACCCGATTGCAAATTGGAAAACTGAGACATCCCTCCTTAAACCAGTGTTGCCTCCAGGCCATGCAAAGTCCCATAGATACCAAGGAAGGAAAGGCTAGCCCTGGGGGACTTTTCTGGCATGCTGCATGTTCCAGATTCCTTTAACAGGCAAGCCTGGAAAGTTATTTCTGTCAAAGGCACAGGGCACAAAGTTTTAAGCAGATAAAATATAGAATATTCATTTTCTTAGCTGGAACGAACTTTGGAGAAGAGCTCTTCCTGCCCCTCGCTGTCAGAAAAAGATACTGAAGTCCAGAGTGGTTCCAGGGTTCATCCAAGGGGAAGGGGTTTTAAGGCAGACTTATGGTGGGTTGGGTTGGGCTCCAGGGTATTGATGAAGTTTCAGCCCGGGGTGTTAACCAAGGAGGAGGAGGAGGAAAGAGGATGAGAGAAGGGAATCCTGCCGATGGAGGCATGTACTCTAAGGCACCCAGGAGAGAAGGTGTAGAAGGCAGCTGTGGGTCACAGGAGACCTTTGCAGATCTGCACCTCAGTGGGCAGATGCTAAAGGCATCATTACTCATAATGCTGTCAGCCTGGCCTGCTCCTCCGTGAAGCTGTGATATCAGGAGCTCAGTAAAATAATGTGTCCCACAGAATGCATTTCATTAAGTCCTGGTCGAGAAACATTTCTGTGGAGGTTGGGAGACTGTGAGGATGCCATGAAATGGGCTAGAGCTGGGTCTGTCCAGGAGCTCTCAAGACGTGGGAGTGGTCACTCCTCTCCTGCCAGCCCCTGGCTCAGTAATGCACCAGTGGGGAGTGTCAGGAGCTGCAGGAGGGCTCCTCTGCCGAGCTTGGGTCTGGAGCAATTGGCTGTACAGGGCAGAAAATGGAGTAGACCTGGCCTGTGGCTCTGCCGCCAGGCAACAAACAGATCCTGCCATCAAGGTGGCACTCTCAGTGGCTGAAAAACCAGGGACATGGACAGTGTGCCCCTAGTGGCAAGGGTACCCTCATATGAGTCCTCTGCTCTTTCTTCTTGCTGGACCCCTCACCTCTAGCCCCTTCCCCCATAGTCCGTCCCGCTTAACTCAAGAAATCTGACTTTGAGGCCAACTGGATTTCTTTATAGGGCTGGCTTTCTGGCTCTCCCCATGATCCCATCTCCCTAAGAGGCCTCCTGATGGCAAGCTCCCTAATAGTTGCCGAAGGAGGCAGAAGTCCATGGGCAAAGCTATCAGATCCCCATGGTGAATTGGCTGAACCTCGTATGCATATGGGGTTGTAGATCTGGCAAAGCCACAGCTCCAAAAGAGAATGCAAAAGGTCCTATAAGTTGGCCTCCTGCCCCCACAAACATGGTAATTCCAAATGTCACCTTGGCATTTTCTTCTCAAATAAATTCTGTCTTGTTCATATCACAAGGAAACTGGAAATATGGACTTGAGAACTTCTGTGTTTATTTCTCAGTCCTCTGATTGACTTGCTGTGTGACATGTTGAACTATTACATTTCTTTCATGGATAAATGTGAACATGAGCTTTGAGATTTTTATCTGTTGAGTACTGGAGGCCTGTGGTTTATTTTGAGTCAAAGAAAAGTGTTTGGACTTCTGTATTTTGGGTGTATATGTTTGTGTGTTTATAAAAAAGGATACACGGCAAAGAGTAGCTTAATATTAATGGATGGTGAAGAGCCATATGGATTAAAAAAAAAAATCACAGATGATTCAAAAGGTTAGGAGCCATCCTGATAACATTGCCATCAGGTGTGGGGAAGATTTGGATAGAAGTTCTGTGTCTGATTCTTAAGGAAACAGAAGTCATGACATAGGAGTACACTGAATTTGGAGAGGTGCTTTGCCTCTCGGAACACATGAAAGATTTTTATGCTTCAGTTCTTCTAATGTTCTTGTGAAACAGGAGAGATGCAGAAAAAAAACCCATTTTGAAGATGGAGAAACAAAGACACAGAAGGTAATGTTGACACAGTAATTCTGGGACAGAGGTGGGATTTGAATCCGGAGTTTGTTTGTTTTTAGGATTTTATTTATTTATTTGAGAGAGAGAGAGGCGCGCGGTTGCGCGGACACACACACACACACACACACACACGGGGGAGGAGCGGAGGGAGGACAAGCCGACTTCCCACTGAGTGGGGACCCTGAGATCATGACCCGAGCCAAAGGCAGACGCTTAACCGACTGAGCCACCTGGGTACCCTGAATCCAGAGTTTCTTATGTGTCCTGGGATACAGCACAGAGGGCTGCAAGGAGGGCGAGTGTGCTTTGGTGTTGGAGCCTCTTCATCACGGAGATGCTTGCTCCTGCTAATTCCAAGTGAGCGCTGGCCACGTGGGGTGGGAGCTTGGGGCTTCCTGGATCAGGATCTACACAGCTGTTTTCATTTTCACAAATGACCTCCTTGACCTACGGGGCCGGAGGGGGGATAATCAATTAAAATACTCTGATAGATATACTCATTTGGAATTTATCTTGCTGATTTATATTAGGAAGAACAAACTGTTTTCTAAGAAACAGATATTAAAAGTGTGTTTTTGAGGTTGTGTATCTTTAATGTATGCATGTATGGAAAAAGAAATTTAGAAACTGCTATGATGTTTACTTTTAACTGCAGATATTTATAGACAGGTTGAGCAAAACAGACTTGGTGCCAGAGACACAGATTTGGTGTGGGTCACTGTTTATATGGAAAGATTGGGTTTTATGCTGTGTCCTGGGGGATGGAGGATGTTTCCTAGTTTGGGAGATAGAAATGGTAGGGTTGATAGTTCTCTAGTATTCGGTACCACACTGTATTTTTCAACAGAGAGGAGGTCAGAGGGATACTGATCAAAGTTCAAGAAGATACTCCATACTGTGTGGGGTTGCTAAATATCAAATGAGCTTCAAGTCCAGCCCTTAATTCCTCATTAAAACACCTACTGAGGGATTCTACAATTTCCCCTTAACTCACGTATTCACTCCATGGAGAAAGCTCACGCTTTTCCATCTCCTAAATCACCGGTGGAGGATATAAATTAGGATTACCTTTCTGGAGAGCCATTTGGCAGCAGGGATCCAAGGCTTTACAATGTGAGTACTCTGACCCAGCGATTGCATGTTTAGGAATTTACCGTAGGGACAGAGAGCTACGTACACCATGCATGAACGAGGCTGTGCATCCGACGTTGTTCACGGTAGCAGAACACTGGAGATGACCTGAGTTTCCAGCAGAATGAGGGTGGCTAAGTCATTGGTTATTCCACATAAGGCCATGCTGGCATCCACGCATTCCACATTGTTTATTAAGCTCCTACTGTGTGCCACGCACACAGAAGGGGCGATGTCAGGGCTGATACGGTTTCAGCACACCTGAAGTTCAAAATTTTGTTGTTGATTTCATACAGTGTGAAGTGAGAAAAGGAATAAAAAAGGGCACAAAATGTATTTACAGAGTGCTCTCACTTTCGTTGTATGAATAGAAAAACCTGGAAGGCAGTCTGAATTAACAGAGGTATAGAGGCTTTGGGCAATGGCCTTATATCCATGCATTTTTTTCCCCTTTTAATTCTTCTCTAGTTTCCAAGTTTTCCATAGTGACCATTATGATTTTTATAATATTTTTTAAAGATTTTATTTTATTTGACAGAGAGAGACACAGCGAGAGCAGGAACACAAGCGGGGGAGTGGGAGAGGGAGAAGCAGGCTTTCCGCGGAGCAGGGAGCCGGATGTGGGGCTCGATCCCAGAACCCTGGGATTATGACCTGAGCCGAAGGCAGACGCTTAACGACTAAGCCACCCAGGTGCCGCTATAATTTTTTTTTAAATATGACTTTGAAGATAGAGAAAAAGAAGTGAACAGACCTGGGTTCTAGATCCAACTCTTCCTTAAACTCATGGTGAGCTCTTGAGTGAGTCAGAGAAGCTCGTGAACAGCCTGGAGGAAGAGGTCTCTGAAGCCTCCAGCTTGAGGTTCCCAGATCCCAAGCTCTTGTCTCTTCTGAGGACACTGGGGGATTGTGCTGCAGGGCTGGGCTGGGAGCTTCCCCAGGAGGCAAGACTGCAGCCAGGCTGCTGAGTCCCCAGTCCCTGGGCACTTTCAGTCTCCTGGGTTCTGGTCCTCTAGGCATCTGGTGATGGACTCAAAGGGGAAAAGAGTTTGTGTATTGGGCATATGGTAATTAAATTAAGGAAGTGCCTCTCACCTAGCAAATAAAAATTGACTTGCATTATCTCAGCCAAATGTCACTGCACCCTGAGAAAACAGATGACAGCGGTTCCACTGATTGAACCATATCCGGTGCCAGGTATGGTGTGCAAAGCATTTTGCAGACATTTTCCTAGTTGAGGCTCCTGGCACGCCCTGAAGTGGGTACTCATCACCCCTATTTTATAGGTGGGGACCTTCCACAGAAAGCAGCTAACCTAAGCAGGTCACTTGGGTAGAAAAGGCTGGGACTCCAACCCCCCCCCCCCCCCAACCTGCTCTAAGCAGCGTCTCTAACCTCTCCTCTGTTCTGCCTCCCCCTCCAAGACGCTGGCTCTCCTGTCACCATACACACAAGTGTCTAAAGTCAGGGCCGTGTGTGAGGGCAAGTGACAGAGTGCTGGCAGAGACTTAGAATGGGCACAGTCTTATTTCTGATGAAACCGGATGCAGAGCAGGCTATTAGCTGCCTTTTCTGGGGGGTTATAAATGAGGAAATTGGGGTTTCACACAGACACACACACATACACACAGAGAGAAAATATAATCTCCCTTGTGAAAACTGTAATAAACTTTCCTCCTGCTTGTGATTTGAAATCAAAGGCCAACTATTATACCTCATATCTATACTACATCTCACAAAAGAGTGAAACCCTTATACCAAGACCTGACCTTTGTTGTTTGACTGTTTTTCTTGAAATATTTTCCTTGCTGGTTCCAGCTTTGCTTATTTAGTAGGTATTTAGGTATTTAAAAATTTATGAGACAGACAGGAGATATCAGGGACACACAGATGGGAAACTGTAAGTTAAAATGAGGAGAAAGAATTGTTTCTTTTCCCCATTGAAACAATGTTTCCATCAATATGACAGATCTATATCCTGTGTTTCAATTTCAGTTCCTCCGTAGTTCAGATTCTTCTGATTCATTTTATATACCATGGCCAGATTAATGTTTCTAAAATACCACTTTCATGTTATCATCTCCTACTTTACTTAGAACACTCAGTGGCTCCCCATCATCTAGAATAAAATACAAACTTGTGGGTTTTGAACCCAGGTTCCTTCGTAATCTGTCTTCAACTTTACCTTTCCAGCCATCTTCCCAGTTATTCCCGTGAGGGATCCTCTTGCTCAGATGAACTGGTCTCTGCCGTGGTTCTCTGAATATACCCTTGACCTTCCTCACTTTGAGTATTTGCTTTACTGCTCAGTGCAGGAAAGAACCAAGTAGAAAGTTCTCCCTTCCCTTTTCCTTTCTCTGAAGTCCTACCCTTTCTTTCGGGCACTAGTCACATTTTCCTTTTTTTTTTTTTAAATGAGTAAACAAACAAAAAAAATGAGTAAACATTCCTTGACTCTCCCAGCCTGGGATGACCTGGGTTACCCTATCACTTACTGTCTGCAGTTGGAGCCCCTGTGGGGCTAGACCAGCTCAGTGCATTGCATATCACAGGAGCTCCATAAGCACCCAACCGAACTGCTAACAAGGAGTGCTTCCTGTCCCAGCCGCAAAATACTGCTACACCAAGACAGGACCTCTTACCCTTCAGAAAACAAATAGTAATTCTTCTTGTCGTGTGCTCAAAATGCATATGTTGGGGGTATTAGCTAATTATTTGTCATGCACTTGCCACCCATGACTAATCCTATTATATGAATGAAATGGAAGCCCAGAGGTGAAAATACTTGTATGACCTCACAAAGCCGAGCGTGTTGGTGGAACCAGTACTTGAACCCGCATTTCCTCCTGTTAACTTATTAGGGCCACTGTTCCTTTTAAACCATGAGTCATAGGCCATCAGGAACTTCTGTAAATATTCTGGTGGCTTTTGTCATCCTCTCTTTTTTTCTCTAAAGGGCCAGACAGTAAATATTTTAGGCTCTGCAGGCTCTGTGGTTTCTGTTGCAACTGCTCGACTCTGGCCCTGGAGTGGGAAAGCACCCAGGGCCACTGCGGAACCTACTGGGAGTGGCTGTGTGCCAATACGGTTTTATTTACAAAAGCAGGCCGTGGCCTGGATTTGGCCTGCAGCAGGTGGTAGTCTGCTGACCCCCTGCGATAGACGGTTCCCCTCTCTCTGTTCCTCACATCGGGCTGGAAAGTCAAGTTTAGGCGTAAGAAATTTTCAGTCTGAATTCTGAGCAGGCCCCACAATTGTCTACAGGCTAATGTGTGAATTATGTCTGTGGCTCAGAAGGCTGGCTGCTTAGGCTAAATGGGGAAGTTGCAGATGTTCAAGCAATAGTCTGTGTGCCTAATGAGCAGTAGACAACTGGTCATTCCATGAACATGGGTGTTGGTCTCAGGGGGAACGTACTGGGGACACTCTCAGCATTGGGGGCACATAACCCCCTGAACTAACCAGCCTGAGGCTCTCCCCACCCAACCTGAGTATTCCCTTATGCCCAGAGTTTACACCTATAATCCACAGGCTGTCCCATTTCTCACATGTGAAGGTGGACCCCAAGAAAAGTCATAATTACAGCAAATGAGGTACAGTGAGCTCCCCGGGGAGTTTTTATTGGTGGCAGAGTGAAGTGATCCATCTGCATGGAGGTAAAGGAGCATTGTAGGGAATCGTTCTTAGGAATGGCTGAGATACCTCTCTCCTGAAAGGAACAGGTAGGTTTGGGGGAAAAAAGTCTTAAAAACTGTGGGTCCAGCTCACCCCCATGACTCCATCCTAAGAACATGCACATACTAAAGGCAGCCCCCAACAAATCAGTGAGGTCAGCAAGTTTATTCTGGTTCTGCTCTTCTGAGGGGGAGAGCTATTTGCCTTTTTTTTTTCAACAGAGACAGCATAAGATCCGGGACCGAGAACACACAAGTTTTTCCATGGTCTTCAAGGTGTTGTGGAAAATATCAGAAAATCCTAATTAATTCCAGGAAAGAATTTCAATGGTTTCTTTAAAAAAGTTTTTTTCTGAACTTTAAAGTATAGTTGACACAAAATGTTACATGAGTTTCAAGTGTCCAACGTAGTGATTCCACGTTTTGCTGTGCTTGCCCCAAGTGTAGAATTTCGGTGGCCGCTTGATCCTTAAACTACAAAGAAAGAAAAGGAGGAAAGTTTTTAAATCTTTATGCTTGGGAGAAAACACCCTGGTTTTAGGCAGTTAATGTAAATCGTGAGCAAATCATTCTTTAAGTTGACTCTTACCTCTTATTCTATTATAATTCTCTTTATTTTCTACATAATAATAGTAAACCCTTGCCGGGCATTTAGCCTGTTCCCTGCATGCCTGTGGGGTGCTTTACATATGCCGATTTATTTAATCCTCGGGCAGCCCGGGGAGGGTCGGCAGTCTTACATCCCCATTTCACAGGTGAGGACAGGAAGGCGCTAAGAGGTGAGATGACTGCCCGCACCCTCACTGTGCGCATACTCATCCGGCCGCCTGCCTCTGTCTTTTAGTTAGTTAGTTGGTTAGTTCTTATTTTAATTCCAGTTAGTTAACATTCAAATACAGCATGCTTCATCTTTACGCAGGGGCCATGCTAATCTTGTCTGTATTCTCTGTATTGTTCCAATTTTAGCGTCTGTGTTGCCAAATCCTTTAAATGGATGTTGCGACAGTCAGAAATACTTCTAATGGATCCGTTCCTTCTCAGAGCGGACTGACCAGTCCGTCATGCCGTCCCCTACTCGGCAAAGATTTCTCACACTTGCTCTCTGCTGGGTAGGACTCTGCTTCTTTGGCTTGCTCAGAAGCTAGTGGTGTCCCATTGGGGCATGGTGGCTGCCAGCATATGGGGTGAGGTGGGGGAGAGCCCCTGTGTGATGTCACCTCCATGAACTGTCTTGAGCCCAGAGAAGCACACCTGTTTCCTGAGGGTGCACCTGTTAGCTAAGCTCACAGGACAGGTGGAGGGAATCAGAAGGCTTGTGTATTAATTGACAGAGATATTACTGAAGGGGTTTGGTGAGCTTGGGAATTGGGAAGGGAAGGCGGGGTGATTTGAGTGTTGAGTGCCATTGGGAAAGTCAGCGGGCCACAGACCCCCTGTAACTAGCTCCCATTGTTACTGAGACTCCAATCTCAAGGCCAGGGTTAACGCTATCAGGGTGCAGGGTGGGTCTTGGAAGAGGCCTCACGTTTGAGGAATGCGTGTAGTGTCCTCCAGTGCTCTGCCCTTCTGCCCACTTCCACAACTCCCTCCCTTTCAGGAGGACACTTCAGTATTTTAGATTTGTTAGCACAGTCCACCCTGAGGCTGGGAAGTGGGTATCTCTCTCTCCCTGGGATTTTACGTATGTCTACCCTACTCTTGCAGAAGGATGGCCTTTTCTGTTCTAGCTGGTGGGGGGAGTAGGGCAGAGTGGAGACCCTGAGAGGTGAGCACCGATAATAATGATAATGACCAGTAACACTATATTAATGGTAAAGTCCAAGGTCTTGCGTTCTACTGGTTCCCTGGGCTCCTCACTGGCCCAAGAAGGTAAAGCACACACCGCCTTGTAGTTTCATCTTTTTTTTTTTTAAATCTCTACACCCACCGTGGGGCTCGAATGCATGACACCGAGATCAAGAGTTGCACACTCCACTGACTCCCATCCGGGCCCCCGGTGTCATCATTTTGAACAGAAAATTAGTGGTACCGAAACATAGCAGGTCCTGTCCTGAGTTTGGGGAGGACTGAGGCAGGGGGTTCAGGTAGTTGGGGAGCTGGGCCTCACAGGAGGGACCAGGTTCTTCAGACAGAAAACTGAGTCAGCAGGGAGTGAATCCACCAGGAGCATTACGCAGATGACTGACGCAGTTGTTCTGAACTGAGTGGGGGAGAGGCTGCTGGAGGCTGGGATGGGACCCTGAGGAGGACCCCCGGGGTTGGGGAGGACGAGGAGCTGAGGCTACAGCTGTGCCTCACACTAAGTTGGGGGCTTCCTTTTCTGTGGTCAGACGGCTCCCTCTTCCCTCCTTGGGTCCCCCCCTCAAGCCCACAGCCTTCAGCTCTCACCAAGGTTTGGACACGTGGACCCACTGTCACCATACTGGGCTTGCTGCAGCCTAATCAGCATCACCTGAACCATAAATGACATCAAAGGAGCCGGCTGGTCACTGACCAAGAGGTGGTGGCCCCAAGGTGACCCATTGTAGAGTCCCACTGTTGCCCACTGACAAGGATTAAACCCTCTGCCCTGCAGGAAACTGAAACAGGGCTCCTTGTGCCCCAGTCTGCCCCACGGGTTTGAGATAGCCCCTCCTTCCCCAGCCCTGCCAGGAAGCTGCCGGGGCCAGAGGCCAGGGGGGCAGGCCTGTGTCACAGAAGGGTAGCCCTTTCTTTCTTGTCTTGGGGGGGGGGGGGGGGGTGGGCAGGTCAAAAAGCAGGACTAGCAAGGCAGGGTGGCACCTGGCTTGGGGCCCTTTGGATCAGACTGCTGGGTTCAGTCTACCACTTCTCAGCTGGGTAACCTTTGGTAGGTCTTTCTAACCTGCTTGAGGCCCAGATCCCTCATCTATAAAATGGGGTAATAGCACCTGCCTCAAAGAACCCCTAGCTGACCACGAGGAGATGGCCCGCGAAAAGCCATGACCCGGCTCACAGTAGGCGCCCCGGGAGCAGATGCAGGCCCCGTATGGCCTGAGGCCTATTTAATTTGGGAGCCCTCTCTAAGAAAAAATGTAAAATTATAAATATAAAACCAGGTTTATGAGGGAGCACTTATTTCAAATGATGAAATATAAAAAATATATGTATATGTTTCAAAAGCTGACATCCCAAACATCACAAAATCCAGAAAAATAACACAAATATCATAAATCGGCTGTTTCACACATGTCTGCATGACTTGTTTTTTCCTACATTTTTGGGCTGTGTGCTCTTTGATCCCTTCTTCCTATGACAGTGATTTTAGAATGGCATTTTCCTCAAGAGCACAGCAAGGTAATTCAGTCATTCCTCTAGCATAGTTGGTCGGGGCTTGTTTTTCATTCTTGATGGATTAGGGAAAAAACTTGTTTGCTTCACAAGCAGTTATTGGTAATGTCATGTAAATTTTTAGGATTATTGGGTGCCTGGGTGGCTCAGATGGTTAAGCGTCTGCCTTGGGCTCAGGTCATGATCCTAGGGTCTGGGATTGAGTCCCGCATCGGGCTCCCTGCTAGGCGGGGAGCCTGCTTCTCCCTCTGCCTCTGCCCCTCTCTCTCTCTCTCTGACTCTCATGAATAAATAAATAAAACATTAAAAAAAATTTTTTTTAGGATTATTGTCACATGTCGGGGAACCTTTCTCAGGTTTTTTTCATGTCTGACCATAGGGTTTCAGGACATTTAAGTGTTTCTGTGCAGTGACTAAGCTTAAATACTGAAGGTGCTCATTCCACACGTGGCTGGGGTCCTTCCTGGGCCCACTGAAGGGGCCGCGGGAGCGAGGGGTGCTGACGCTTTAAGCCTCAGTATCTGGTGGCAAATCCTCCTTCTCGATAAATGTTAATTAGACCCTATCTAATTATTACATCTATTGATACTCATCTTTTTAATTTTATAGTTTTAGAATTACTAAAGAATGTGTTCTTACGACAAATACAATCTTACAAGAGTTCGGTGTGCATGACGATCACTCCTTCTGTATCATTTGTTAATTGTCTACTCCGATCAGCCTACCTCACGTTGATATCTGGGGAGCATTCGATGACATAAAGCAGATAAGACACAGCTCAGCGTCTTCATCTAGTAACTACTCAATAAACTTAGCCATTGAGACCCGTGTCACCCCTCCATTGGCACCCGATTTGGAGCTGGGCACTTGGAGATATAAAATTGAGACATTGTTCCTCCAGGAGGTAGGGATGAGACCAGCTTTAGGTCCAACTCTGAGACTGAAGTGGGAGTCAGGTTTTGTCTCAAGTTATAAATAGAACGGTCCTCAGGGAGCCTGGGTGGCTCAGTCGGTTAAATGTCCGACTCTTGATTTTGGCTCAGGTCATGATCTTGGGGTCCTGGGATCAAGCCCCATGTCAGGCTCTGCACTGGACTTGGAGCCTGCTTGAGATTCTTTCTTTCTCCCTCTGGGTCCTGTTCCCCTCCCCGCCCAGCTCGCTCGCTCTCAAAAATAAATTAATATATTAAAAAAATAGAATGGTCTTCCCCCATTAGCCACGAATTCTCTACAGTTAATCTCCATTCATGAATTCTTCAGTCATCAAAAGTACTCTATTAATATAGTCACAGTTACACATTAAGCCATACTTTTAAAGAGCTCAATGATAGTCTTTAGTTGCCTATGTTTCCCCCAAATCTCTTGATTCTTACCAAGTTCGGCCACTAAATTTGTCAAAATATGGTTTGCTATTTTGTAAAGTTAAAGACTACTGTGGCAGAAATATCTGTGTACAGGCAGTCAGGAAATCGGAGTGGCCAACTCTGCTCGGGTATCTGTTGGGATGCTTTTGGTTGCAAATGACAGAAAAGCCACTTCGATGACAGGGTCAGGCCCACTCACGCCACAGGACTGGAATTTTGGGGGTGCTGTTGAACAAGGAAACTACCTGTGTGTATTCTGTGACATGTGGCCCTAAATCACGTCACTTCTTTGGGCTTCATTTGCCTCCTTTAATTAGGGGCTCGTCTGACACCATTAGTAAAATCCTTCCCAAGAGTAACCTTTAAGATTTTATTTTCTGTTTACATTAATTGTTTTTTGTAATGAATAAACAAATCTTTTCTGGCCAGTGCTGTCAGGCCAAGAATGTAATTAGTAAATAAATAGCTCTGTGTAGATTAAATGATAAGTCAGGGCAGTCAGCCTTAGTGACTTTCTTCCTACTCATGAGTTGGAGATTTTGATCTAGAAAAATGAGCCATGGAGGATGTGAAGGAGGAGCCCTGGAACATGGCCCCGCTCTGAGTTAGTAAGCGTCTGACTTAGTAAGCGTATCTTTTGCGTAGAAAATGCAACTCAGTTGTTCATTCACAGGAGCTCCGGGAAGGTCTGGGCAGGGCTTATGTTTCTTAGCGTAACCGTTGGAGGCTTTGCGATGATGCTGGTATCACAAGGAAGCTGAGAGAGGTTGAATTTGGATCCAGAGGGAGCTGGTGTTGGCAGAAGCCAGAGGGACTCTAAATGGCAGTGGGATCGGATCCCTGTGGATAGCTGAGGGTTTCTCGGGACTGAAACCACAGGCCTCAGCTTTCTACTTCATCCACTTCTTCCAGAGCCTTTGGCTAGCCTTGAGACGAGATTCCAGTCGTGGCACCAGGAGAGCTCTCAAGGAAGCATGTGGAGGTGGTTCGTGACGGAATGAACTCCTCGGCCCTGGTGCCCACGTCGACGTGGGAATGCCGCGGATGTGAAGATGCCGCAGGTGTTGGAGACGGCTGTGAGCTGCGGGAGCGTGTCTCCTCCACACCTCCAGTGCCCCGGGCTGTGTGCAGACTCCGGGGCACGTGTGGGCCACAGGGCTGCCTCGGCAGGGAGCCTCACCCTTCTGTCCAGGGTCTGTGGGAAAAGGTTAATCTGATTGGTAGCGCAGTCAGTATATTTTCATGGCGACTTGCTGATTTTTGAATCTGTTTGTAGAGTTGGCAAAGGTTGATCTGTGCCTCGATCTAATTCTCTGTAATTTAGCTTTTGGAAGATAGTTCTGGTGTGGTGGGTCAGTCGTGTTTCTAAACTGGCAGGCAATAACTAGCTCACTTAGTGTGCAAAGTGCAAAAGACAGAGTTCAAAAATGGTTTCTGGTGAAATGGAAGCATTAGCTGGAAGTGAAACTATCAGATCTTGATCCCAGTGGTTGTAGCATATGGAGAAAAGTTCATTTGTTGGCTTGGGGGAGGGTAGAGCGTGGATTGAAGAGAGAGTAGATTGTTCTATGAGTTGCGTAATGGGCACCTTCCTAGCAGCTTGTTCCTTCTGAGGGCCCATCGGAACGGGAGGTGGGGATAGACTTGGAGTTTCAGGCCTGGCCTCTGGAGCAGTCGCTGTCATGGGTTATTTGTTGTTGTTTTCACAATCGTCGGGCTTTACGATTCAGAGAGGAGCACACTGCGGGTGTACGACCATTGCCCTGGGTCTTTTGGTCTTTTGTAGATATGCTTGTCCCGTCCGTGAATGGTGTCCACGTTCTCTACGAGCCTCAGGAGCTGCGCCTGGGCGGGGAGAAGGGGTGTCATGGTTAGTGGCCCGTTATGCAAAATGCTATGCAAAAACCAGATCAAACAATCTCCAAAAACCTCTGACGGAGAAGCCCAGGAGGTAGATTGCAAGCAGCAAGGTACATTTCTGTGATCTTGGAAATTAGGTATGGAGAGGATGAAGAGGTTAGAGAACGCATTGGTGCAGGGGGTGGGCTCTGTGGGCCCCAACCGCGTGGGCTCTTGCCTTTCCAGCTCATCTCAACAAGCACCACTGGCAAATGCCTTAATTTCTTTAAGCTCAGTATCTTCATCTGTAAGAGGATGACTGCGCCTCCCTCATAAAGGTAAGTGGAAGGAAGGAATAAATAATACAGGCAAAGCTCCAAGCAAGTAGGAAGCACGGGAGAGCTTTTGGCATTATGTATGTTTTAGAATTCTTTGGACTGCAAGAATTGAGTACTTGGGGTTCAGTCTTTGGGCTGTTGCTGTGCAGGTGCTTTGAACATCCCCGGGCAGAATTAACATTACCTTTGGTCCCCCCTCGGGGAAAATAGAGAGCAGGGCGGTGTGCGAGTGGCGGCAGACCAGCCAGGTTTCCCACCCATGAAGGGAGAGGCAAGCTCTGTCTGGCAGACACGTTACCAACGTGTGCCTAGATTTCAAAGCAATATTTTGTCCGCACCTTTCCACAGAGAGCTGATAGGCATTGAGTTCATGGAAGGCTGTAGGGCAGCCGAGTCTCCAACGGGGTGCCATTTTAGGCTTTTCCATTTCTTTGGTTGGAATTGGGTTTTTACACATTGTTTGATTAAAAAACAACAACAACAACAACAACAACAGCAACACTGCAAGAGCTCTTGCACAGAGAACTAAGAGAATGGCTTCTGAGTAGTTACAGAAACCTGGATTAAAAAACATGCCGAACACATGAAGACCAACCAGATTGCATCGGTAGGTGGCAAAGTACTTTGCTATAAATATTGCAGGACTCCTCTTTCTCTACTTAAAAGAAAAATTGCTTTGCATTTCAGATGACAGAAATGGCTGGACAAGCCTTCAGTTCATGTGCAAGAAACTGTGAAAACAATGTGAAAGATTTTCCTAAAATGGAGACAGAGCTTGGCCTAGTCTAGGGTTGAAGTAGAAGCCCCGTCTCGATGTGCCTTCCATGCATTATTTCTCATATGTTATGCAAGATTCCCCAGGCCCCAAACCATTCATTTTTCCCCTGTAATCTTGAGGTGTGCGCAGGGTACAACTCAGCTTCAGACCTTTCTGCTTTCACTTTTGGTTAGGCAGAACCTCCATCTGGCGGGATTTGAATATGAGTGTTTTCTGTGGCTTTTCTGTGGCTCCTTTTCAAAGTATTCAAAGCAGTTTAAAAATACAGAATGTTCAGCGATCTGACCAAGAGCTAATGTAAGTACTTATTTGGGGACTATTTTTATAAGATCTATTAGGGCAGGTCTGAAACTCTTAACTCTGCCTCTGTCTTGGAAATAGCCACTAAGATTAAAAAAAGGTTTGAAAAACAGGAGACTCCTTCTCCACAGTCATAATGCTTTCCGGAGTGACAGGAGTAGCAAAGAGCACAGTCTAGAAAAACAGAAGAGCTGCAATTCTTTGATATTAAACAGGAAACTGAGCTGGGGAGTCTGCCGCAACATGGTGGGTTTTTGGCAAACCTGTCGCCGGGTTTGTCTGCAATGAAAAGGCTCCATGAGAACTTTGATTTCTTGATTCTTTTTTTAAATTTTTTAAAAATTTTTTAAATTTTTATTATTTTTATTTATTTATTTATTTATTTATTTATTTATTTTTGAGGACTTTGATTCTGTTAAGATGGTGAGTGTTCATGAAAATCTTCACCCAAACGTGACCCCTGGAAGCAGGTTTCTGTATTGTAGGGTTTTGAAGCAACCAATCCGTTCCACCAGAGCCAAAGGAAATTTGGAAGCAAATTGAAAAACCTCTCAAAGAGTGGAAAATGCTCTGCACTTGTGTTTCGCCTTTGTGCGGGGCTGTCACTCACCCAACATGTGCATATGAATATTCTTTCTGAAGACCTGGGCTTCATTTTAAGGTCAGCCTTCAATTTCTAGAGAATATAATTTGCTGCTATTTTTAGAGCATCATGATTGCTCATAATAACTAATGGAAAAAAACTCAACAGAGAAATAAATGTGTAACAGCTGTGTCTGCTTAAACTTGATTAAAGGCAGTAAAAAAAAGTAAACAGAAGAATGAATGTGACAATAGACAAGGGAGAGACGAGTAGCTCTCTCATTGGGAAAAGTTTCACAGACATAACTCGTTCGACTTCGGAGGCTGGCGATGTCTGTGTTTAAAGTTTACTTTCCTGTTTGTCTTGAGTGGGATCAGTGTTGTAGTGAATAATTTATAGCCAGCATGAATGAGCTCATTAGTCACCTTTTCAGACTTTAAATGAGTTTTGTGGTTGTCATTACTCGAGCCTTCTGTTCAGCCGCCGAGCAAAATGACAGTTTGGCAGTTGGCTGCCTTGTTGTCGGGCAGCCTGCTCCCCTTCAGGTCTGCGTTGCTTTTGTATTTCATTGAAACCTTTCCTTTCTATCCCAGGGCTGGTCCGGGGACTCTCACATTTCAGATGCCTTTTGCACCCCCAGCTTAAATGAGAAGTTTTTCATGGATTAAAAAAAAAAAAAAAAATCTTTCAGTCGCGTCTGCCACAGAGAATGAAGTGGATGGAGTGAGCTTTTTCCAGCAACTGCTGTATATTATTCTCTTTGTGCTTGGTTTGATATTCAAGTTATTCAGGAGCAGCAAGCTGGGGAGTCGTTGTGCGGCGCCTGAGCAGACACTCACATGGTGGCAGGCATTTCGGGCCAGGGGAAGTCACTGGAGTGTAGAGGGTGAAGGATATCGCAGAGCGGGTTTGCATTTTGACAGTCCTGAACGTCAATATGATGTGGGTGCGTGTGGATGAAGAAACTTACTCCAGAAAATCTGCCAGGCCAGATTTCCAGGGCCAAAGAAAACCATGTTTTTCCTGCAAAGGGGCGGACAAGATGACCTTACAGTATCCCAGCCAATGGGGGGGTCCGGATCCTGGGGATTGGCCATGACTTCTTCCTCAACTCCGCGTCTTTCCCAGTCCAAAGCATTGAGAGAAAGCAAACTGTTGCAGCTGCCTGCCCACCGTGCCTTTGGAGACTTGCCTGGGAGGCTGGTATGTGAGGAAGATGAGCCTGGGCATGCCAGTGGCAGGTGGGATTTCTTTGGAACGGATGTCATGAAGTTCATCCCTCCCTTTGAACCTGGCCTGGGCAGCCTCCGGAGAGCTGTGACGTCCACTCTCTGGGACCGGACTCCGTCCGGAAGTCCAGGGCAGTGTGGCATGCCCACCTGGGTCCTCGGGTAGCCTCTGCTGGCACTCAAGGGGCATGGAAGCTTGCCCGGGCTGTCTCAGCCAATGGCCTGGACCTCCGTTCGGCGGGATCTTTGACGTTGGCTGTGCGCACCAAGCATTAAAGGCTGCCATCACCGACATGGGCAGCACCCCCTTCCGGGATGCATATTGTTAGACAGCTGGCCCAACACGGTGAGGCATGTAGGAAAGATGCTCAGTATTCCTCTCTGGAAGAAATGCCAACTTAAAAAGGATGCCTGGTTGTTTGGGGGCCAAATCTTTGAAGCCAGTGATAGTCATGTGTCTTCAGGCTTGGGGGAATTAGGTGCTATTGGTGCACCCCCAGAAAGACAGCCGTCCATTTGGCCACTTCCTTCCCAGCCCCCGCCCCTTGTGAGACTGAGCGCTCAGCCTGCACTCATGCCTCACACTTTATGGCCACGTTTTGCTTGCACCTGAATCAAAAATATTAAAGGCACACGAGAGGCTATTTTGGGAAGGAGTGGGGGTTTCAAAGCAGAAAGTGTTGGTGAACTTTACTGTCTGATAGAGAATAACAGACTTCAGGTTTGGCAGTCATAATAAGTTGAAAAGTTGCTAATCCCCCAAAAGGAATTTTGTACAGCAGGGAAATATATTGGTGATACCTTAATCTATGCAATGGTTCCCAGAGATGTCGTTGAATTTGTAGTTTTTACTTTTGTTTCAAAAAGACAATCTTCAAGAGAAGAATTGATTGTCTTCTTTCACATCCTTCTGAAAAAGTAAAATGAGAGAAGTTATTTCTTGGCACGGTAAAGACTTTGGCAGACTTAGCAACTGAAACCCACGAGGCCGTGGTACTTGGTGTACTCGGTGAACAGAGGAAAACAATAAGAGCTCTTCAGAACTTTGGAGGAGGAAAAGGTTGATGATGCTACTTTTCTTTGACTAATCTGTGTAGTTATTAGATACCAGTTTGAGAGAGCAATAAAAAGAAGCCTTTTTTTTTCTGTTAAGCGATCGATATTTTTGATTACCACTGTGCCACACGCTATGAGCAGAAGAGAAGTATAAGGCAGGGTCCTTGCCTCTCTCAAGGCACTTACAATTTGTTTGATGCTCAGTATCTCGTTGATTTATTTTTTATTACAAAGGTACACCATGCCATATTGATTATGACATAGAAGCTGAACTTTGCCTTTTTGCAAGTGGTACCTTTTCATTCAGTTTAAAAATCCCTTTTTCCTTCCTTCTTCTTTATTTGCTGCTCACAGTTTTTCCTCTCTTGAACCCCACCACCCCTGTCCTTCATGTCCTTGACCCCCAGGGGTTCTCCAAGAAGAATTCAGATGCTCTGGATTGATCTGAAGCTTCCCTTGGTTCCTACCTGGAACATGGCTTCAAACTCTGGAGCCAGACCGTGTGGGTTCAAATCCCAGCCCCATCACTTATCAGCTTTGTGACCTGGGGCAGGTGGCTAAACCTCTCTGTGCCTCAGGTTC
Organism: Phoca vitulina; assembly: GCF_004348235.1. Taxonomy (NCBI): domain Eukaryota; kingdom Metazoa; phylum Chordata; class Mammalia; order Carnivora; family Phocidae; genus Phoca; species Phoca vitulina. The sequence goes on along the minus strand of NW_022589710.1, from coordinate 57,839,328 downwards.
CTCATTTATAATATGGGCATAATAATAGTACCCTGCTCCCATGGTTAATGTGAGGCTGAAATGAGTATTTGCCAAGCCTTAGAATACGGTCTGGCACCGAATAAGTGCTATGTAAGTGTTTGTTAAATACAGTTGGCCATTATTCATGTATGCCGTATTTGCAAATTCATGTACTTGCTTCAAATTATTTGTAACCCCCCAATGAATAAATACTCGCGGTGCTTTTATGGTCATTTGTTGACAGGTGCAGAGTGGCCAAAAATTTAAATTGTCTAATGCACACATTCCCAGCTTACATTTAACAAAGCAACACTCTGGCGTAAATAAGTTTCAGTTCTCATACTGTAAACGAGTGTCCGTTCTGTGGTCTATTTTGTACTCTAGCTTTTTGTGCTTTTTTGTTGGTGATTTTCCTGTTTAAAATGGCACCCAGTCGTAGTGCTGTGAAGTGTTTAGCGTTCCTGAGCACATGAAGGCTGATTGCCTTGTGGAGAAGATACAGAAGCCTTGTTAGAGAATCTTCGTTCAGACATGAGTTGTAGAGCTGTTGGCTGCGAGTTCAGTGTTAAGGAATCAAGAATATATATTAAATAAGGCGCCTTTAGATGGAAACCCAGTAAAACGTGGTTATATATTCATCAGTTAATGAAAATGCTCTCACCAGCAGCTTGCAGGAACCTGACTGTGTGTTTCCCCTAGGAGCAGCAGTTCAATGTTTGCTGATTCCTTCTTCGTGGAGACTTTATAGAACATAACTTCCACAAATAATGACAATCGACTGTAGATAAATGGAGTCCAGGAGCTCAGAGTGGCCGTCTTTTCTAGGGCAAGCTTCTGACTGCCCAGAGTATCCCTCGGAAGCCAGGAGAAGCAGAAGTAATTCCGGCCACGTGGAGTGCCTCAGCTGGGCACAGATTTTTCTATCAGATTTGAAAAAAAAAAAAGATGTAACCATATCTGGTCTTTTATAAGCACAAATTGTTATAGAAGATCAATCTGAAAAGAGAGAGTAAATCTCCCCCCTCCCCCACAAATTCTTTTTTTTTTTTTTTTAAAGATTTTATTTATTTATCTGACAGAGAGAGAGAACAAGTAGGCAGAGAGACAGGCAGAGGGAGAGGGAGAAGCAGACTCCCCACCGAGCAGGGAGCCTGATGTGGGACTCGATCCCAGGACCCTGGGATCATGACCTGAGCCGAAGGCAGCCGCTTAACCGACTGAGCCACCCAGGCGCCCCCCCCCCCACAAATTCTTAATTCAAGAGTATTTTCCCTTGTCTTTGGACCTATGTACGAGTTTGTAGAGAAAGTCTGATACTCAAAACCTATCAATTGAAAGTCACCAAGTCAATAGACACCATAACACAGGTACAATGTGTGTTACACTTAGCAATTCTCCTGTTGGCTCAGAGCACCGGGCTTTTCAGAAAGGAATCATTTTGTTCCTTCTGTTTGAAAAGATCACAAAATACTTTAACTTGCTTCTCCAGTGTGTTTATTTTCCCCCCACACTCTTACTTTATGAAATGTTTGCAAATTGGTTCACACATCTAGTAGAGGAGAACGTGAAAATGATTCCGAATAAGGAAGGCTTCACCGAAAATGACCGGAAAATCCAAATGGCAGGGAACGAAGGGAGCATGGGGCCAGGGTGGGCCACAGAATATAATAATATGCCTGCAGCCTCTTATCGCAGCAATTTCCGAGTTTTGGTGATTTTAAACAATGTCCCAGCACACCCTCCTAAATATAATATTGCGTATTCTAGTGCATGTTTCCAATAAGTACTGACGGAAGTCTTCTGTGTGTGTCAGGCACTAGGGTAACTGCGGGGAGCTTAGCGGGTCACTGGATCACGAGGGTAGGCAGTCTGGGGGGCACATTAACGGTCTTTTTTTTTTTTTTTAAGATTTTATTTATTTATTTGGCAGAGAGAGACATAGCGAGAGCAGGAACACAAGCAGGGGGAGTGGGAGAGGGAGAAGCAGGCCTCCCGCTGAGCAGGGAGCCCGATGCAGGGCTCGATCCCGGGACCCTGGGATCATGACCTGAGCCGAAGGCAGACGCTTAACGACTGAGCCACCCAGGCGCCCCACATTAACGGTCTTGTGAGACTACCTCCCTAGGATAAATTCCTAGAAGTTGGAAATTTAGGGTCCATAGCTGGGTTCACTGAAGTTGTCCTTGAAGAGTTACACCGAGTCACCTTCTTCCTGACACCCCCACCAACAGTGGTATGGTTATTCCTTTTCAGCCTGTGCCGATCTGGTAGATGAAATGAGATATCACAATTGCTTGAATTTGCATTTCTTTGTTTTTTACTGAGGTGGAGCCTCTCTTCATGGGTATATTCATCATTTTTCTTTCCCTTTTGGTGACTTTGTCCCTTTTCTCATTAGGGTGATCCTTTTTTTTTTTCCTCATTGAGTTGTAAGGGTTCTAAATTTAAAATATTAACCCCTTTTCCTCTGTATGGCAAATTATTTCCTCATTTTTGAATCTATCTTGTCGCTTGACTTATAGGACCCTGGCCCTACACGCAAATTTTAAATTGCTCTGATAGTTTCCTTCTGATTTATTTACTTAACAAAAACGGTGCTAAGTGCCAGGGCACCATTATATGTGTTTTGCAAATACTAATTCATTTGCTCTTCATCAGAACCCTATGAAGTGGGCCTTGCTATCATTCTCCCTCCCTACCCACTTTTTCTTAAGATGAGGAAACTAGGTGGAGAAAAAGAAGTTAAGCACCTTGACTAAGTTTACCCAGCTAGTAAGTGGTGAAGTGAGACCATGAACCTGGTCCCAGGTGTTAGGCTAGCCATCAGGCTACACCACCTCCGGCCACAGTATTTTGCTTTGTGTGTGTGTGTATGTTTATCTGTAGTCGCTTCATAAATGCTCCCCAAGTCTCCCGGATCCTTGAGGGCGAGTGCCACCCCTTTTATTTCTCCAGGTTCCTTTCCGGTCCCCTCCACGAAGTCCTGGGCATATTGTAGCTAGAGGCTTCATAAATACTTGTTGACTGAAGGCATTGACTGAATCTGGATTCTGGATGATTCGCTCACACTTGTGTTTATGCTCAAAGAGGAGCTGACAGGTTCTGTTTCCATGTTGCCTCCAGCAGGAGACTTGAGAAGCTGGGGTTTGGCGAGGGCACCTGAGCTAATGAACTTCACTCCACCGGTTTGGCTGTCCTTTCCCTTACCACACATCCCCTCCTTCCCTCCTCAAAGAAGCCTCCTGGCTCTGTTCCCTATTGGAGAAATTTGAAGAAGCCTTTTCCCAGGCTACACCCTCCAGAACCTGTCATGTAAACATCAAGAATGTGCAAGAGGAAAATGCAAGAGAAGAGGGCAGGCCAGGGCCAAGATGCTGGGGCAAACCTTGAAATTCTCTGAGAGTGGAGGGCCTTCCAGCCCTGATGCTGGGTCTTTTTTACCTCTGTGCCCAAGGGAAGGAAGGGAGCAGCTTTTCTGCCATTACCAACAGCATTCTCATATATTATCTCAAAGAGACTTAGTCAACCCACGATTCAGGGGTTTTCTTTGATCATAATCTTCCTTTCTTTTCTCATATTTGACAATCCCTCTTGGTTTTTCCTTTGAGGGCTTTCAGACATTCATTTTTTCCAGTCTCACTGACTATTCTGTGATTCAGTGGGTCTCAAAGTGTGGTCCCTCAACCACCGGCAGCAGCATCCCTGGGAGCTTGTTAGAGATGTGAATTCTCAGGCCACAGCCCCAACCTATTGAATCACAGACTCTGGGGGTGGGGGGCCAGCAGTTTCAATAAGCCTACGGGTCATTTTGGTGCACAGTCAAGGCTGAGAACCTCTGCTCTGTGCATTTTGGTGCACAGTCAAGGCTGAGAACCTCTTATCATTAGAACATTGTAATGTAATATAATGGGTGCTCCTGGTAGAAAATTTGGAATATAATAAACACATATGAAAGAGAAGCAGGCCAAAATAATCACCCCATAACTCTGCCACTCAGAGGGAATCACTATTTTAATATTTTAGCATATTTTATAATTTTTGAAAACATTTAAAGAAACAATCTTTATTCCCTGTTATATGGATCATGCCCTTGCTTTCTCAGAAGTTCTGCCTCCTTTGGGTTTTTCATATTTTTTCCTTTCCTCTCCCAAAACTCATCTTAAATCAACAATTCCATTTATTTATTTATTTATTTTTAATTTTTAAGATTTTAATTATTTCTTTATTTTGGAGGGAGAGACAGCATGAGTGGGGATGGTGGGGGGGGGCAGAAGGAGGGACTCTGAAGCAGACTCCGTGCTCAGCGCAGAGCCCCATGCAGGGCTCGATCTCACCACCCTGAGATCACGACCTGAGCCGATCTCACCACCCTGAGATCACGACCTGAGCCGAAACCGAGAGTCAGATGCTTCACTGACTGAGCTGCCCGGGCGCCTCCACAGTCCTTCTTCTTTTTTAAAAAACTGAGATATATTTGACATATAATGTTGTGTGTAAGTTTAAGGTGTACAACATATATATTTGATATTACAGTGTGATTGCCACTGTCACATTAGCTAACACTTCTGTGGTGTCACATTACTATCATTTCTTCTAGTGTTGAGAACAATTAAAATCTAGTCAGTTCGTTTAAATGTTTATAATACAGTTTTCTTGTTGATAATCACTGTACTGTGTATTAGGTCTCTGGGACTTACTTATCTACTAGTTCCAAGCCATTCTTTTAAAGTGTATTTCTGATAGTATAACTTCCGCACTCAAAAATACTCAATGAGTTCCTCTTGCCCTTTGAATTAGTGCATATAAACTGCTCACCTTAGCATTTAAAGAGTTTGGTCATATTATGTTTCCCCTCTTATCCACCAACAGGCATGCTCAATAAGGAACAAAACCCTTTTATCTCGGGCACCTAACATAATACGGTGTACTTGGTAGGTACTCAGTAAATACTTGCTCAAGGAACGAATGCATCTTCTAATATGATCAAGTCATATCTGATAAATCCGCAGGTGCCATTCATTTCTCCTCCCTGGAACAGTAACTCCTGCTCTTGCACCTTCTGAAAATATACATGCCTGGGACCCATCCTAGAAGATTCTGATCCATTAGGTTTGGCTTCCTGGGTATCCCTAATAGAAAAGCTCAGGTCTGTAGCACGCCTTCCCCATTTCCACAGGTCAGACGCCAACCCATCTTTATTAGATACCCTCCTTCTGAAGGCATTCCCAGTCCTGGTGTGCCTGATGGTTGCATCATGCCCCTAGCCTCAGCTGACTGGAGGGGGTGGGCAGAAAGGAAAAGTCACCTAAGTCAGGCTAAGCCAATCAGGTTATTGCCCTGAGAATACAGGCCATGGCGTGGAAGACAGAGGCAGTCTGAAGGTGGTGGGTGCCGAAAGTCAGAAAGTTTGGCCTGGATGCCGGCAGCCGTATGGGGTCGTAAGTGAGGAGAGAGAGCCCGACAGGGAGGAGAGTGGAACAGGTATGTAGAGGGAAGTCGGAAAGACAGTGTGGTCTCAGAGGGAAGGGGAGGGAGAAGTGCCTCATGACGCCCCAGTTCTGAGAAGCCCGCAGTGTGGCTGCCCCTGGCTGACCTGGGTTCCCGCTCATGAGCCCTCTTCACTGCAGTCAGCTTGCAGGATCCAGGAGACCATCTTTGCAGGCCTGCCTCAGCTTCCTCCTCATACACGAAGGTCCCCAGGCCTTCCACCTGCAGTGGCCTCTCACTGCTCATCTCTTCAGGTGTTACTGCATTGGGGGGCTGGAAGGCTCCACGTTGAACTATTCCATAAATAATCCTCTTGGCCAAAGAACCAGGGATGGGGGGAGAGGTGCAGGGCAGCGAAGCATGTTGGAGAAGGAAGACATCATCAAGGGGAGAGGCACTCCTCTGCACACAGAAGGGACCTGAGGTTCCACACTGATGGGGAACCGTCTGGGCAGGAGTCTAGGTCTTCCCATGGCTGACACGTGGGTGCCTCTGGCCTGGGTCCAGCAGCTCCCCAGCCGGGAAATAAGTGTTGCCCAAAGTGAGTTCCAGGGCACACGTAGGATTCTGCTATTGAACGTGTTTGTGGAACAATAGTTTAAGCAGTTCCACTTGTTTTTTGTCTCAGGGACAAGGGAACTTTTGAAAGTTCAGGAAGGATATTCAACATGGTGGTGTTCCAAAGACTCTGGCCCCTGCAGCCTTTTGTGAGGGAGCATCTTTCAGAGCTGGGGCTCTATGGGCTTATAAGGTGGAAAGGGGCCACACCAAGCCTTGCTTTGGCTTTCAACAAATATGTGGACCCCCCACTTGAGACCGACGGATAGGCAGCTGTGTGTCCCCCGCTCTCCGCATCAGGCAGGGCTGGCCCGCCACTTCCTCCTCAGGCTGACATCCCTTGCCGCATCTCCCACGACAAGTGGGAGAGAGGAATTAAGGAATGCAGATGGTCCCTGACGCAGGATAGCTCGACATAGGATTTTTTGACTTTACGACCGTGTGAAAAGCGATACACATTCGGTAGACACTGGACTTCAGATTCGGAATTTGGATCTTTTCCTGAGCTAGTGATCTACTGTCCGATGCCCTCTGGGGAGGCTGGGCAAGGCCTCAGTGCCCTGTCAGCCACGCCATCACAGGGTAAACAACTGATACACCTACAGCCATTCTGCACCCATACAACCCATACAACAAAATGTTCTGTTTTTCACTTGCAGAACAATAGTCAGTAAGTTACACGAGATATTCAACATGTGTGTTCGGTGACTCTGCCCAGTTGTAGGCTGAGGTTAGTGTTCTGTGCACGGTCAAGGTTAGCCAGGCTGAGCTGGGATGGGCGGTGGGTTGCGTGTATGAAATGCATTTTTGACTCACAGATATTTTCAACTTAGGATGATGGGTTTACTGGGATGTAACCCTGTCGTAAATAGAGGAGGGTCTGTATGTTTGAGAAGGGAAGAAACCGAAACACGCAGAATGAAAGAGAGGCGGGCTAATAAAAGACAGCTTACCTCACCATACTCCACCCTCTACTTAGGGCTTCTCCTGGCCCAAGGCTTGCCTGCTTTTTAAAGGTGTTGTTCACCTACATGGTTGGTTTTCGGACACTGGAGGCTGAACAGCTCACACGGAGAATTTTAAGAATGACATATTCTCTGTGCTTGAACTCTGAGGACAAAAGAAAGGACCGAAGTGAAAATTAACATGCCGCTTCTCTTACCGTAAAGAGATTTCTAGCTATGGCATGAGTATGGTTGGCCATGGGGAGGGTTGGGGGCTGGTGATGGAAAGGGAGGACAGCAGGGGAGTATTTCTTCTTCTCCGAGTGGGCAAAGCGGCTTGGACAGAGGTCTCTGGCCTTGGTTCCTTTGATGGGAGATTCAGCCCCCTCAACGGATATGTGGAAGGAGGGTGCCACCTACGCTTGACTGATGTCCAATCGCCCCTTTGTCACCATTTCTGATTCTTAGAATCTCTGGCATGAGGCTTCAGAGCTGTCTCTCTCAGCTTACACCTTTTGCTTAGTGACTTTGGGTAGGTCACATCAAGTGCTCATAATTAAAAGGGGGTGGGGCTGGATGACCTCCACCCGCCCCTGGGCCTCCACCTTGGAGTCATCTTCTGGGTGGGATTTGCCATACCACTGGTAAGTAATAAGGCCTGTGGTGAGTGTTCTTGCTGAAGACTTGCCACCCACCGCTTTGAAGCTTTGTTAAAAGGAATGACTCCCAGATCGATTGGGGTTTCTTTATTTTTTGGAAAAAAAATTTTTTTTCAGAAGCTCTGTGGGATTTTTCTCCCCTTTTGGCTAGGTTAAAAGGTACTGCAAACTAGAGGGCTTTCTGAGGGCGATCACTCTGGGCCTTCTCACAGGTTTTTGTGCAGTTTTCAGACAGCTCAAAATGGCCGGTCCACTGGCTCAGGTGGGTTCAGGTGGGGGTGATGGGAGTTGTCACCTGGGCTTCTCTTCTGTGGAGGAACCTACTGATTTGGCTACGTGCGAGTGGTGTGCAATCATATTTTTATTTGTGTCACCACCAGGGTGTCCTGTGGGACTCTCCTTTCATCCTCTCCAAAGGCAGCTGGTTGGTGTGGCTTTAGCAGTGGGTGGCCCTTCTTTGGAGGAGCCTAAAGACTTGGAGTGGTGGCTACGCCGCCGGTCGCTGGGTGGCCCTGCGAACTGTCTGTCGGGTTCTTGAGAACTCAAAATGTGAAGGAGATAAGGCCGGTTTTCGCTCGAGGTTTATAAGTAGGTCGCGGCGCTGAGCCTTCCCCCTGGAGAGGCCCTACCGGCGTGGCCTCTAGGACGGGCCTCTCGCTCGGTTGTCTGTAATGGCCACCCTCCGTCCCTCCGCAGACACGCGCCGGCAGGCGACAGGGGGAGCGGCCAGCGGGGCGGGAGCCTGCGGTGCCTTTGTGCCTTTCCTCCCGGGGCTCGGGGTGGGCGCAGGAGGAGGGCTGGGGACTGCCTTGGGAGCCCCGCCAGGACGCCGTAGTTGGGGAGAAGTGGAATCTCTTCTCCCCCTCGCAAGCCTCGCCCGCATCGTAATTCTTTTTATTTTTACTTTCGAGCCTTGTAAGGCATGCGGATGGGGTAGGAGCGTTCCGGCGACACGTTGCCAGCGGCACAGCGCCGGCCCGCCCGCGTGGCCGGAGCCTGGGGAAGGGGCAGGCCGCGCACCGCCCGCCAGCCAGCCAGCCCCGCCGCCCACGGTCGCGGCCGCCCCGGGTCGCGAGGGCCCGCGCCGGTCACCCCCGCCCCGCGGCTGGAGGCGAGTCCGCGCGGCCCAGGCCGGCCTGGGCCCCGGCTGCGCCCCCCCACCCCCCCGGGGAGCGCCCGGGCACGGCGCGCGGGGTAGATCGCGGCGAGGGGGGGGGCGCGGGCCGGGGCCGCCCCGGCGGGTCCGCACCCCGGGCCGCCGGCGACCCGGCCCACGTTTTCCCTCTCTCCGGCTCCCTCCGCCCCCTCCGCTCCGTCCCTCCCCTCCGCGCCCCTCCCTCCCCGCGCTTCCCCTCCTCCTGCCTGGTCATGTGTCGCCTTTTTTTGTTTGCAGTGGAAACAATTTCTCGCCGCTCGGCGCGCCCCGGCCCGACGCGCCGCGGCGGAGGCGAGCGGGAGGCGGGACGGGGCGGGGAGAGCGGCGGGGCCGGCGGGAGGACGCGCGGCGCGCCCGGCGGACGCCGCAGGT